>NC_066579.1:151610275-152222700 GCF_024323335.1 Lathyrus oleraceus | reverse complement strand
ATCGTTGGATTGAATTTCCAGATCTAATCCTGGCCCTCACTTGTTATGACTTTATTTAATGCATTGTACTTCTCAATTGACTAATGACTATGGTACGCGCGCGCTCCTGATCCATTGGATGTTGCCACGTCAATTAATGAAGTCATCCAACGCTTCCTGATTTTTGCTATTTTATTATTTCTGGTTTTATTTTCTTTAATTCCTTTTTATTTCAAAACTTCATTACTCTTTCATTTTTTATCCAAAAATTATGGGACCAATTGCATTATTTCCCAAATAAATTCTAGTTTCTATTTCTTATTTTTAATATTTTTTATTTCATAATTTGTTATTTTTTGTGAATTTTCTCTTTTCTGGTTATTTTTAATTCATTTTAAATAGTTTTTGATATTCAAAAAATACAAAAATATTTTCCTAACCTATTTGAATGATGATGGATCTATGAAAAATATTCTCATCAGTTTTTGAATTGATTTGAGATTTATTTGAGATTTTAGTTCAATTAGGTTATTTTTATTCATTTTTAATTGATTAAAAATAGTTTCTGACTTTTAAAAATGCTGAAATTTTTTGTCAAACTTTGTTTGACCTTGTTGAACTTAGGATAAATTACTTGGACCTTTCAAGGTTGATTTGAAGTGATTTTGAAGTTTGACCTTTCTTTAATATTTTAATTCAAGTTTATTTTTAATATTAAAAAATGCCAAAAATAGTTTATTCATTTCTTGACATCCAATTTTCATCTCACTTCTGTTTTTGATTGTTTGACCTTGACTTTCAATGATATTGGTCAACATATGAGGATTGGTATATTGTGTTTCATTTAATGTACTTTAATTTTGTCATTTCCATTTCTCTTATCCATCTTCTCCTTCTTCTTCTTCTACTTCTTTTCCTTTTGATCAATGAGTTGAAGGTTGATAAGTTAGCATTGATTAGGGAGACTTAACCTTCCTTGATTCAAATCTAATTCATCTTGATCAATTGATCAAGTGAATGGCTTTGCATTAAGGATAAGTTGTCTTCTAAATCATACAAAAGGCTTAAACCAATACAAGATCAATTCTCTTCTTCTTTTTGGCATGGCAAGTTGTTGGGACTTGGTTCACTAATCAAGACTCCTGACTTGTGTTTGTTGCCTACATTATTATTGACCAGCCTCAGATAGTTGTGACTTCTACATAAGTCCAATTACGATTGCTTAACATAGCGCTAAATTTGCCTTATGGCACACTAACTACTAACACTAACTATTGACAATTAACATTTACTTTTTGCTCTTTACTTTTATGCAATTTACTATTCTTGCACATATTATCCATTTGCTTTTCTCTTTGCTCATTTGAGCACATGTTTATGTTAATGCCATTTGCCTTTTGCTCACTTGAGCACATAATTGTGTATATATTATTATTGTGCTTGTGTTTTGTTTGATTGTTGTGAACCAAATGAAAAGAAATGGACTTAGTTTCTAGGACCTCCCCTATGCAAAAATGGAGAATTGGACTTAGATTCTAGGACCCTTCCTTATGCAAAATTGGAGCAAAAGGATCTAAATGTTGAAGATGGATTAGAAGAACCAAATCCCTAAACTCACTCTTGTCTATTCTTGTTTTTACTTCTGGGAACTTTTGATGTGTGTGCTTTTGGTGCTAGGAGTTCCCATTTGAGCTTAATTGGAGGATCATTGCCATGTTCATCCAAGTGGAAGAAACAAGATACATTGAGGATCTCTTGTGAGACTTGTTTGATTGCTTATACTTTGTGATTGCTTATTCCAAAGGATGGGAGCTACTTGGATCATCAATATGATCTCAAGAGAGGAACTCCATTGTGGTTTTGTTTCCTTTATCCTTTCCCTTTTTGCTTTACTTAGGACTTTAGCCCTTCTTCTTCTTCTCTCCACTCTAACCCAAGCCAAAACTTTTTTGTGCAAACATCTAACCTATTGTTTTCAAACATTAGAAACCTAAGCCTTATGCTTTTGATTTTCAAACTTTCTTTTTCATAACACTCATTTTGAATTGAACTTTTAAGTCAACTTTGACCGTTTTTGTATATACTTCTAATTGGTAAATATAACCCATTCAAATTCCTTTTTGTGGTTCCAATGGCCACTTCCTTAATCAAGTTTTCATAAAACTTTAGTCATTAGGTTTGAGTTATCCTTGTGGTAGATATAATACTCACCTATATCCTTAGTGATGGACAATGAGTCTTCCATGCTTATTATAGGGTTAACCCCTCACTAGCATGTTGAAGTTATCCTCACATGGTGGATTTGTGGTTTGGTTGAGTTTTCTCCCTTTGATAACAAAAGACCTTAAGGCTTTTGGACCAATCAATTCACCAACTTGTTTTGAAATTTTTACCCCGAACTACGAGGTTTTGATCCTAATCTTTTTATAAGATGGTACGTAGGCAATGGGTTTATCCATCCAAACACAAAATGTAAATAAACTTGTATATTCTCCTCTCACCTCTTCAATCATGTTGGCACAAACTAAATTTTCACAAGACAACAACCTTCACAAGTGTGAAAAGGGCTCCCTAGGAGTACCTAGGATGTTTTGGGTGCCTAACACCTTCCCATTACATAACCAACCCCCTTACCCAGATCTCTGTTTCTTTTACTAGTTTTTGTTAAAACTATTAGGTTTTTGTTCGCTTTCTAACCATTCCTTTGGATAAATAGAAGTGCGGTGGCGACTCGACTTGTATGATTTACCTTGGATTTAGTCAATATCTCTAATGGTAACGAATACCCCGCTACAACGATTTCTTAACATAGCGCTAAACTTTTGACACAAAAGGCATAACATTCTAGTTAGTGAGATTGTAAGTCTCCCCTCTTTCATGGTATTGTGTGGAAACTTGGCCTTTTTTCCTTCCTTTGGAAGATGTCTTGGCTTAAGGATCCATGCTTGTGATAAGTGGGTTGAGTGTTCTCCAAAGCCTCAAGCTAGTACTGACTTTGTTGAACGCCCGATCGGGAATGCGGTGAATTCTTCGAATCCGGCACTTGCTGTTAATCCCTCCTCTGTACTAAAAGCTCCTACTTCTGTTGGCCCTAGTAGCAATGAGAAGGAAGACTGTGATGAGATGATGAGGCTCATCAAGAAGAGTGAGTACAATGTTGTAGACCAGCTTCTACAAACGCCATCCAAAATATCAGTATTATCCTTGCTTCTGAATTTAGGACCACATAGAGAGGCTCTGCAGAAAGTTTTGGATGTGGCATATGTAGATCATGATGTCACAGTGGAACAATTCGATAGCATTGTTGCAAACATTACTGCTTGTAACAATTTGAGTTTCTGTGACTCTGATCTCCCTGAGGAGGGAAGAGACCACAACTTGGCATTACACATCTCCATGAGCTTCAAAGACGACACCATGTCCAATGTGCTAGTGGACACTGGGTCATCCCTGAATGTATTGCCAAAGTCCACTCTTTCAAAATTGTCATATCAAGGGCCTCCCATGAGGCAGAGTGGAGTTGTTATAAAAGCTTTCGATGGGTCTCGGAAGACTGTGATTGGGGAAGTTGATCTCCCAATCAAGATTAGATCAAGTGATTTCCAAATAACCTTCCAGGTTATGGACATCCACCCATCATAAAGTTGTCTCCTAGGCAGACCATGGATTCACGAGGCGGGCGCCATAACATCCACCCTACACTAGAAGCTGAAATTTGTGAAAAATAAGAAACTGGTAGTGGTAGGGGGAGAAAGGGCTCTTCTGGTTAGCCACTTGTCTTCCTTCTCATATATAGATGCTAAGGATGAAGTTGGAACTCCTTTCCAAGCTTTATCTATAGCTGGGCCTATTGAGAAGAGAACTCCTTCATTTATTTCCTATAGAGATGCGAAATTGGCTATTGAGTATGGTGCAATTGCTGGTCTAGGAAAAATGATTGAGCTAGAAGACAATAAGTCCCGGGCTGGCATTGGCTTTTCTTCTGGGGTTTTCAACAAGAAAGGGTTATTCAAGAGTGGAGGGTTCATCCACGCAGGTCAGGATGAGGAGGCTGCTGCTGTCTTGGAAGGGGATGCAGAGGACTCTGATAATTTCATTATCCCTGGTGGGATCTGCAACAATTGGGTCGCTGTGGATATTCCTACAGTTATCCACAAGTCAGCGTAATGATCATTTTGTTTAAAAAACCCTTCTCCCATGCCAAAAGGAGGAGTGATGACATTGTTGGTAGCATAAATACAATGATATTTTCATTCAATAAACTCATGTTAAATGTTTGTTTTTCCCATTTTATTTTCCCTTTTTGTTTTTTGCATGAAATTGGTGATCACATAAAACCCTAAAAAACAGAATAAAATCAATCTTTTCATCTGCATAATAATTTTCCTTGTTTGAAGTCTAAAGCTTTTCATATCCAAAATCATTATGCAGGTTGATTTCTAAACCCATTGAACATAATGACCCAACACCATCTCCCAATTTTGAATTCCCTGTATTTGAGGTAGAGGAAGATGATGCTGAAGAGATTCCTGACGAGATCACCCGTTTACTTGAGCATGAAGAGAAGATCATTCAGCCGCATCTCGAGAATCTGGAAACAGTCAACTTGGGGTCTGAGGATTGTGTTCGAGAGGTGAAGATTGGGGCACTCCTTGAAGAATATGTTAAGAAGAGGTTGATTAAATTGCTACGAGAATATGTCGACGTCTTTGCTTGGTCGTATGAAGACATGTCGGGTCTAGATACTGATATTGTGCAACATTTTTTACCCCTGAAGCCTGAGTGCGTTCCTGTGAAGCAGAAGCTCAGAAGAACTCATCCTGATATGGCAGTGAAAATCAAAGAGGAAGTTCAAAAGCAAATTGATGCGGGGTTTCTGGTGACTTCTACATATCCTCAATGGGTGGCCAATATTGTGCCCGTGCCTAAGAAAGATGGAAAAGTCCGAATGTGTGTGGATTATAGAGACTTGAATAAAGCTAGTCCAAAAGATGATTTCCCTCTACCACATATTGATATGTTGGTAGACAATACAACTAAATTCAATGTCTTTTCATTTATGGATGGATTTTCCGGATATAATCAGATTAAAATGGCACCCGAGGATATGGAGAAGACAACATTCATCACACCTTGGGGAACATTCTGTTATCGAGTGATGCCCTTCGGTTTGAAGAACGCCGGAGCCACGTATCAACGAGCTATGACTACCTTGTTTCATGATACGATGCACAAGGAGATCGAGGTATATGTTGATGATATGATCGCTAAGTCGAGAACGGAAGTTGAACATGTAGAGCACCTATTGAAGCTTTTTCAGCGTTTGAGGAAATATAAGCTTCGTCTGAATCCCAACAAGTGTACATTTGGAGTCCGTTCTAGCAAGTTATTGGGCTTCATTGTCAGTGAAAGAGGTATTGAGGTTGATCCTGCAAAGGTCAAAGCAATACAAGAGATGCCTGCGCCCAAAACTGAGAAGCAAGTCCGAGGTTTTCTTGGTCGTTTGAATTACATTTCCAGATTCATATCCCACATGACTGCTACATGTGCACCAATATTCAAGCTCCTCCGGAAAGATCAGTCGCACGATTGGACCAAGGATTGCCAGAAAGCTTTCGACAGTATCAGAGAGTATCTGTCTGAACCTCCGATCCTGTCTCCGCTTGTGGAAGGAAGACCATTGATCATGTATCTGACCGTTCTTGAAGACTCAATGGGTTGTGTCCTTGGTCAGCAAGATAAATCAGGATAGAAAGAATATGCTATTTACTACCTGAGTAAGAAGTTCACTGATTGTGAGTCTCGATACTCAATGCTTGACAAGACATGCTGTACTTTGGCTTGGGCTGCTATGCGCTTACGCCAGTATATGATAAATCATACGACTTGGTTAATATCCAGAATGGACCCAATCAAGTACATCTTTGAGAAGCCTGCTTTAACTGGGAGGATTTCCCATTGGCAGATGTTATTATCTGAGTATGATATTGAGTATCGAGCTCAGAAGGCTATTAAAGGTAGTATCTTGGCTGACCACTTGGCACATCAGCCGATCGAGGATTATCAGTCAGTTCAGTATGATTTCCCAGATGAGGAGATTCTGTATTTGAAAATGAAAGATTATGATGAACCTACACTCGATGAAGGGCCAGAGCCTGGTTCCAGATGGAGTATGGTATTTGATGGCGCTGTAAATCAGTATGGAAATGGTATTGGGGCAGTGATTATTACTCCTCAGGGCACACATATTCCTTTTACAGCAAGGCTAACTTTCAAATGCACGAATAATATGGCTGAGTATGAGGCATGCATTATGGGATTGGAGGAATGCATTGATCTAAGGATCAAGCATCTTGATGTATATAGTGATTCGACCCTCGTTGTTAATCAGATTAAGGGTGAATAGGAAACGAATCATCCTGGTCTTATTCCATATAGGGATTATGCGAGAAGGATTTCGACGTTCTTTACTGAGGTTGACTTCCATCATATTCCTCGAGATGAGAATCGGATGGCAGATGCTCTTGCCACGTTAGCTTCGATGATTGTGGTTAAGCTGTGGAATGAAGTTCCAAATATCGATGTGATGCGCTTGGATAGACCAGCTCATGTGTTTGCAGTTGAAGAAGTGAAAGATGACAAGCCATGGAATTATGACATTAAATGTTTCCTTTAGAGCCAGATCTACCCGCCTGGGGCATCTGTGAAAGATAGGAAGACTTTGAGGAGATTGTCAGGCAGTTTTTACCTCAAATGCGAAGTGCTTTATAAGAGAAATTTTGACATGGTTCTGCTCAGATGCGTGGATAGACACGAAGCAAACCTGTTGATGACTGAGGTCCATGAGGGTTCATTTGGTACTCATTCCAATGGACATGCCATGGCTAGAAAGATGTTGAGAGCAGGTTACTATTGGCTGATAATGGAGTCTGACTGCTGCAAATATGTGAAGAAATGCCACAAGTGTCAGATTTATGCGGATAAGATTCATATTCCTCCGACACTTCTGAATGTGATTTCATCACCATGGCCCTTCTCCATGTGGGGAATTGACATGATTGGCATGATAGAGCCGAAAGCGTCCAATGGACACAGATTTATTCTCGTAGCAATTGATTACTTCACCAAGTGGGTTGAAGCGGCGTCATACGCAAATGTGACCAGGCAGGTGGTCGTGAAGTTTATCAAGAATCAACTCATATGCCGGTATGGTGTGCCAGATAAGATCATTACTGATAATGGATTTAACTTGAACAATAAGATGATGAAAGAGCTGTGTAGTGAGTTCAAGATAGCACATCATAATTCTTCTCCTTACAGACCCAAGATGAACGGGACTGTTGAAGCTGCTAATAAGAATATCAAGAAGATTATCCAGAAGATGGTTGTTACGTACAAAGATTGGCATCAGATGCTGCCATTTGCTTTACATGGATATCGTACATCTGCCCGCACTTCAACAAGGGCAACCCCTTTTTCTCTTGTTTATGGCATGGATTCCGTAATCCCAGTAGAGGTGGAGATCCCATCAATGAGAGTCTTGATGGAGGCCAAGTTGACTGATGCTGAATGGGTTCAGAGTCGTTATGACCAGCTGAATTTGATAGAAGAGAAGAGATTGACTACCATGTGCCATGGTCAGTTGTATCAGCAGAGAATGAAGAAAGCTTTTGATAAGAAGGTCAAGCCTCGTGTGTTCCGAGAAGGTGACCTCGTGCTCAAGAAAGTCTTGTCTTTCGCGCCCGATTGTAGGGGCAAGTGGACTCCAAACTATGAAGGTCCATATGTTGTTAAGAGAGCCTTTTCAGGCGGTGCTTTGATACTTACAACTATGGACGGGGAGGATTTCACTCGTCCTGTGAATTCAGATGCAGTCAAGAAATACTTCGCCTAAAATAAAAACAGAATAGCTCGCTAAGTTAAAAACCCGAAAGGGCGGATTAGGCAAAAAATGAGCGTCTCGGTGGATTGAAAACCTGAAAGGGCGGTCCAAGCAAAAGTTAGAGACATAAAAAAATAATGAATATTTGTATCCCGCTAGATTAAGCACCTTGTCGCATCCTGCGAAAAATCAACCGGCGAGCTAAAACAAAAAAACAAACAGAGCCGCCACTACGCGTTATTTATCCCAGGATAGGGAAAGGAAACGCTCAGAGAAACCTGGAAAGAACATGGTCTCGCGACCAAAGAGAAAGGGTTCGGGAGTCGGTTACGTGAGGGGAAGGTATTAACACCTCTCACGTCCTAGGTACTCCTAGGGATCCACGTTCTAAAATAAAGAATAGGTTGCTAAAACATCACACACACACACGGGGAACGCAGGTGGGGTTAAGAGGAAGAGCTCGATAAGGTATCGCACCTTATGCCTACATATCTCGTCTGGAACGAGAATCAGAGCCACTGTAGTTCGGCTTACGCACGCCAAACAACACAAAACACACAAAGCAGATGGCAAACCTGGAGCCCGACAGCCAATCACTAGACTTACGTCGGCATCCGAACCAAAACACTATCAAAACGGCAAACATGGAGCCCGACAGCCAATCACTGGGCTTACGTCGGCATCCGAACCAAAACACTATCAAAACGGCAAACATGGAGCCCGACAGCCAATCACTGGGCTTACGTCGGCATCCGAACCAAAACAAACAATCAGGATAACAAGTTAACACACACAAAAAAAGAAAAAGGCGCCCGGAGAGGTCTCGCACGACCTCCTGCCTACATACCTCGTCTGGAACAGGGATCAGGGCGATGTAGTTCCCCTTAACAGGGGAGAAACTCTACCCAGAAACAACGGGAAGACACACTACTAGGGAGCCGGACTCGAGCCTAGTGTTATCATGCATCATTGCCCTATGTTCAGGTTTCTACCTACTTGCACAACTGCAATCTAATCCTATCCAGGAAAGAAGAAAGCATACAAGCATACAAGAAATTCAAGCATCTCAAGCAAACATGTCAGACAAATATTCACAAAGCACCCACTATAACCAAACAAGAGGCTCAATCAATGGGTTTGACTGCCGAAGCGAGTCGTCTGTACATGGGTATTACTCGCTCTTAACCTTGCCATTACGAGGCTAAGGTGAAGCAGATGAAAAAGTGAGGTGAGGATGAGACCTCACAGCTCTTATCCCTGACCAGGGAGAGCTTCAGACAATGGAGCGTGGGTCCAGAATGGAGGGACCCTTCTACGCTCGAAGACTCTGACTCGATTGTGCAACAGCACGAGATCTTGGGTTTGTGTCCCAATGCATCAGCACACAGCCGTGCGAGCAGAGGGACGACTCAACAGAAGAGTGGGGGATAGGCTACATATCCCTAGCTTCCACCAATTGCCTCATAGAGGTCTTTCACCTGCTTGGCACAAATGTAAACAACCACAAGCATTGCCTCTTAAGGAGGGCTTCAGACAATTGCCCGGCCAAATAACAGGCCGGGTCTCCCAGACTACATGAAGTCAAGAGATTTTACCTCAAGTGGTTCAAAAACCAAGCAGCAGCTAGCAAGCAAGTTCTTAAAGAACTATGAGCGACTAAATGTACCTGAAAACAATCAAGTATCATCAGTGCTCAGACAGACAATCATAAACAGCAAATGTTAACCAGCCAGACTATACAGACAACACACAACAAGGCAAGCTATGAACTCAAGCCCAAGCTTCACAACCTACAAAACAAAGTTATGTTAGTGTACAAACATCAAACAAACTCAATTGAATTAACTTGATTCAATCTCCTTGAGCATTGTGCTTTTCATCCTGAAAAATCAAGCAAATGTGAGAAACTGGACCTCTAGGCCAAGCCTAGGGTCCAAAAGGGAGAAAAAAGTCTAAACAGCAAGCAATCCTCAACCAACATCAAATTAAAGCAAATAGAAAGCCAAGGCATTTGATCCCATGTTCATACCATTCACCATATTCATTTCATGCATAATTTGATACAAACTAGGTCAAATGTAACACCAAACATCCAAACAGAATAACTTCAATCAAAACCATGTCAAAACAATTCCAAAAATCCTCAAATAATTTACACCTAAACAGGACATAATCAAGGTGTAACATGTCAATTTTTAGCTCAATTGGACAAAAGGAACTATGTCAATGAAAATCAAGAAAAACAGACACAATTGTATGATCCAAACCATAGTATCAACACATGCATTCACTTCAAAAATTCATAACTCAATGAAAACAATAAAGAAATGAATGGGACCAAAACAGGGATGTCCCACAATGTGTCTACAACCAGCATACCAAATTTCATGTTCATTCAATACCATATGAGCATTTCACAAAGATATTCCAAACACATGTCACACAAGCTTGCATATTTGACCAACAGAGATGAAAAATACCAATCAAATTGAAAATGCAATATAAAAATCCAGAAATATTCACATAGCATCTCAACATGTCAATAAACATCCATGAAAAATTTCAAGTCATTCTAACATCTCTAAGTCATGAAAATAAATCCAGAAAGATGACCTAGCTAGGTGTGACACAAATTGTCACACCTAGATTCAAAAATTCATAACTCAATCACCAGGTATCCAAAATTCACAAAATTTACATGTAAATCACCATTAGCAAGTCCACAATCACCACAAAAATTTTCAGGAATTTCTTTCAAAGCATGAGGATTTCACAATGGAAATGGCAAAATGTGTCGAAATTGCATACATGTCAAACAACCCTAGGTCAAACCTAATTTCCACCAAGCACAACTTCTAAAAATAGGTCAATAAAATTCTACAGGGAATTTGGAAGTCAACAAAAAAACTCCCATATTTTTCTGACCTTTAAAGTATTTTTTATGAATTTTTTAAGGTGTTTATGATTTTTAATAATTATTTGAATATATTATAATTAATTAAGTTTCATTAATGGCAATTTCGTAAATACTGCAACAGTGGCGCGGTAAACATCCATTTCAAACTTTCAAACGGAAATATGGATCAAATGAGATTATTTTCCAGAAATTCTTCTCCTCCTTCACGCGTTTTTCCAGAATCTCATGAACACCATGAACATCGAACCATCACCAAAACTCACGTGCGTATAGTCATTGGAACGGTTTCAACACGTAGAATCCAAATATCACAATGATTTAACCTAATTGTCTCTAAATCTCACGGATCGAAGGAGTTAGGGTTTGGCAACATAACTTTGAATCAAGATTACATGAGCTACACTAATCCATTTCCTAAACTAATCACATCACGATGCTCTATGTTCTTCACTCTATAAAACGCACATAATCATTCACCAATCTATGAGTTTCGAATTCTGACCTTACTTCGAAGGCAGCGATGAATTTGATGAGCTTTGCGCGTGTTTCTCCCAAACAGCTGAAGAATGATGATGAGGAAGGCGAGTAGAAGTGTTAGCCTGGCTCGAACTTGCTCCAATCAAGAGAAATTGAAATTTGCCATGGATGCACCTTGTATGAACAGTCACGATTTGAAACTCTATCCAATCCAATTTCCAAAAACAGTACAAGAAGATGATGAGTGGAGTTTGCAGCAAGAAGAATTTCGAAAATTGATCAAGAATTGAGAGAGTTTTGATCAATTGAAGTTCTATATAGTTCTTGAGAATTTGGGAGAATTTG
Organism: Lathyrus oleraceus; assembly: GCF_024323335.1. Taxonomy (NCBI): domain Eukaryota; kingdom Viridiplantae; phylum Streptophyta; class Magnoliopsida; order Fabales; family Fabaceae; genus Lathyrus; species Lathyrus oleraceus. The sequence goes on along the minus strand of NC_066579.1, from coordinate 152,211,100 downwards.
AAGAATTTGAGATTGATTTTGGGGAATTGTGATTTTCTGTTATGAATTAGTGATGATTAAGAATATATACTCATGATTAATCCATGCTTAATCACACTAATTAGCCAAAATGCAAATGATTAGCATAAGTGTCATTTTCCAACTAGGGGCAAAAATGTACTTTCACATGCCAGCTAATGACAGCTCATTGCCACCTCATACACCTCCTAAACACCTGTCATGAGCTGTTGCCACTTGTTTCATGCTCATTGGATGTGTATTTTAGAATTTCCACATGTGATGGCACTTGGTTCATTTGTTCAAGTTCATTTTAAAAGCCAATTTTCAAACCATGAAGCCTTGGCATGTTATGAGTATTCCAACAAGTTTCAAATGCCATTTGTGAAGTGTTGCAAAAATCCCCATCCAAAAATTCCCATTATTTCTCAAGTTGGACAATTTTGCCCCTGGTTCATTTAACTGTCCAGTTGAAATTTGACTTTTTGCATTGACCATTTTTGAGAAAATCCAATTATACACCAGGAAAGTACATGTCAAATGGAGTTTGTGCATAAAAAGATCACTCAATTTGGATGCTCCATGTGGAAGTTATGCCACTTTGATTATGGGCCATTTTTGAAATTCACTGGACCATAACTTGACAACCATACATGAGAATTTCAAGTTCTTGGACTTTTTGGAAAGGTGAGAACAATATCTACAACTTTCATGTTGAACAAATTTTCATTTGAAGCTTCCTTGGACATGTAATTTTGAGGTCAAAAACTTTCCATTTTTGGAAACTTCAATTACAAGTCACTTTCTATTTTTGGCAGTTTTTGTTCTGACTTGATTTTCTCCATTCTTAAGCTTTGAGATGTCATATAACACTTGTTCCAACATGAATGAAGTGTATCCAACTCATCTTCACCTCCAAATCCATAAGATCATGTACAGTTGACCACAGTTGACTTTTTCAACTGACAGATGAATTTGGCCATGCATAGATCAATCTGAGCTCCAATTCTCTGATGAAATGGCTCAAAGATGAAACCCTAGCCTCAATAAGCTCAATATAACCATAAGATGATCCCCATAGCTATCATAGACCCCATCTCCTGATTATGCCCTGATTGGCCCAATGCACCTGATTAGGGTTGACCAGTGGTCAAAACCCTAATCTTAAGGAATCAGCTCCAACACTTGATGATGACAAACCATGATGATGATGATGAATCATTGCAATCAAGATGAAGACCAATATCCTTTGGAAATCATGAAACCCTAATTCATAGCCCAATCCTCAGATGGCCAATGATCAGTCAATAAACCCTAGCTTGCACTTTGACTTCCTCATCTTCTGATCAAGACTTGTGAGGATGACTTGCACAATGTAACCACATGATATGCAATATGCAATGCCTAATGACCTAAAAATGCAATGCAATATGTTATGCTAGTCCCAAGAGAGGAGGGCAAATTTTGAGGTGTTACAGCTGCCCCTATTGAATCCACTGTGAACCTGTCGATATGAATAGCCTCGGCTTTCAGATGATCAGGATGAAGAGTGATTGAATACCAAGAACAGACGAACAATTTGCACTCTGATGGGAAAATAATTAACAACGCCTGTCAGCATCGGCGAAGAAACACAATCTTGAAACAAAAATCCGCCCGACACGGAAACAGTAGGCCTGATCACCGAAAAACGTCGACCTGGATACCAAAATAAATGGTAACGCAGGGATAACCATGGTTTGATCACCGCTCATCCGCTCGGGATTGTTATTCTCTCCTTTTTATGCTTTTCTTGAACCCCGAAATTTTCTATATTTTTTATTTTCTTGGACCCCGAAATTTTTTCTTTGCGCAAATGATCCTCGGATCTTTGCATTTGAACCCCGTTCTCCTGTTTGCCAAACAATGAACCCCATTCTCCGGTTTGAACCCCAGTCGCCTGACGATAACTCACGATCGCCAATATGAACCCCGTTCTCCAGAAAATGCCGCAACATCTCCTTTTCTCCATTTGAACCCCATCTCCAGAAAACGCCTCAACATCTTCTTTTCTCCATTTGAACCCCGATCTCCAATCTCTTGTGATGATTCCGCTGGCAACGTCGGAAATACCACCAAACACCACTCTGAGGGCGACATGTCAGAGGGTATACCTTCACAAAAGGAAGGTAGCATGTGTATCTCTTCCTCGGAAGACACCTATAACGACCTCCATTGGCCTCAGCCAGAGTCTAAGGTAACACATGAACAGAAGATAATCCTAAGGACCGCATCCTGGATATAACCTTCAACTCCAATCTCCATTTGAACCCCAGAAAATGCCTCAACACTTCCTTTTCTCCATTTGAACCCCGGAAGATCGCGCTGATCGCGTAACGCCTTCTGATTTTATTTCCATCTCTGTCCGACGGAAACATTTCCTCCAGTATCGCACTACTGGAGAACATTGCTGATCTGACATCATGATGTTAAACTCCTCAGAGTAACATCCTCACCATCCGGCGAAACCAAACTCCAAGCGGTAACCACGACTTGAATTGCGCTGATCGCACCACATTTCCCATCTCTGCTCGACGGAAAAAACTTCCTCCAGTATCGCACTACTGGGGGAATACCTTGATCAATCACGATGCTGAACTCCTCAAAGTAACACCTTGCTCGGCTGATGAAACCATCTCTCAAACAGTAACCACGGTCTGAGACTAGCTTATGCATGCAATAATGATGCATGATTGATTTTTATGCGTAATGCTCCATACTCATGGAAATGCTACGCTATTTGTTATTTTTCTATGCAACATGCTATGCTATTTTTTTTATGATGAATGCATAAAAGGTATCCCCCTCAAGGGACTCTTCTGGGGAGCACGAGACACTCTGCTGAGGAACTCGTCAATGCTCCGATCTCCACCCTGCTGGGGAACAATCACTGCTGCTGGAAAAGGTAACCCTTGCTGGGGAAGAACCTCCTTTGCACCCAATCCACTCGAGAAACTGCTGGGGATAAACACCACCAACACTCTGTGGGGATACAACAGTCTTTGACTCGCTGAGGATATAAATCCTGACTCTGCTTTTGGAAACCCTCACAGATACCTGATGACTTCACTGGGGAAATGCCTCACAGATACTCCGCTGGGGAAATAGCAATCTCCACGCTCATTGACTGGGGAAGCATCAATCTATCACCTGCTGGGGATAACCATCCTGACCCTGCTAGGGAAACGCATGCTACTCCGCTGGGGACAACCCACTCAATCCATAGACAGAATCAACTCAGCTGGAGATGCAAAAATCCGTCCGCTACGGAAACTTGTCCAATCCACTGGTAGGATGAACACTGCTGGAGATATATTTTATTGGAACCCGCTCCACTCGGGGAGTAGCAACCTTCAGACCTGGCTGCTGAGGAAACTCCGTTTTGAACCCGCCCGGGATAACCATCCTGACTCGGCTGGGGAAATCATAGATCTGGAATCTGCTAGGGAGCCGGTCCTCTAATTCTGCTTGGGGACCGAGCTGGAAAATGAGAAAAGTTGGTACATAACACTCGTCGACTCGTCGAACCACGGTATCCACCTCCCAATCTCGTATCAGCTTTCCACTTTTGAGAATTTCCAGACTCATCTGGACCTTTTCTGCTCCATCATCTTGTATTCCAGGTCGCGCCGCGCTCGACGGAAACGTACTCCTGGGATTATACAGAAATTTCAATCTTCCGACTCTGAAGAGTCTTCTTGATTAATTCCAAAGGTCGTCGGACGTCTCAACGTCACTTCGTCGTTCTTTCATTCATTCGTTCCTGAGCGAACTCTCTGGGGACCTGTCACAAAGTTTCCACATCACAACCTGCAAGTGAGTGAAAAATATCTAACAGTTCCTGCAAAACAGATCGTTAGATAAAATCGTGCCCCAGGCGTGTCAAGATTTCAACACTTGGGTCACTCAACCTTCCAAATAAGATTTCAAGCTTTCAATCTTATAAACATGCATTGGAAGGAAACCTGTATGTTTTTAAAATGCAAGATTCTTTATCAAAATAATCGGATGTTCTTTGCAATCAAAGCGGTAATGAAAAACAAAAACAAAAATTATTTGACTGAATATGCATTTTATTAATTTGAAAAGTGTGGCTCAAACTGAGCAATACAAAAGGAAGCAATTCCTGAAAAGAGGTAATTGCGCTCAAAAGGAAAAATCTATCCTAATGGCAATGTGAAACCCGTAATCTTATCGAGTTCCAACTCGGTTACACCCCATATGTCCTCAGACTCTCCTTGCTTTCTGCCTTCTGAACAAGACGATTCTGATTGACCCCTACCGGGTATTCTCCATGATGCTTTAACCCAAGCGCAAACGATCATGCTGGACGCAGTTGTTCGTTTCAATCCCTCTTTTGCCTGGACCGCCCTTTCGGGTTTTCAGTCCACCGGGATACCCTTTTTTGCCCAAGTCGCCTTTTCAGGTTTTCGACTTGCCGGGTGTACAATTTTCATTTTTATCCCTAACTTTTGCCCGAACCTTTTTCTGTTTTTGGTTCGCCGGGATGCCCATTTTTGCCTGGACTATTTTGTTCTTTTCGTCCAGCGGGTCAATTATACGAAGTATTTTTTAACTGCGTCCGCATTCACAGGGGATGGAAAATCCTCGCCATCCATGGTCATTAACAACAAGGCTCCACCAGAGAAAACCTTCTTGACCACGAACGGACCTTCATAATTCGGTGTCCATTTGCCCCTTCGATCGTTTTGAGGAGGAAGAATCCTTTTCAGCACCATATCACCAACGTGATATACCCGAGGTCGCACTTTCTTGTCAAAAGCACGCTTCATCCTTTGCTGATACAACTGCCCATGACAAATGGCTGCCAGCCTCTTTTCCTCAATCAAGCTCAATTCTTCATACCGAGTCCTTACCCATTCAACCTCTTGCAATTTCACGTCCATCAGGACTCTCAAAGAGGGAATCTGAACCTCAACAGGTAATACAGCCTCCATTCCATATACCAATGAGAAAGGAGTTGCCCCAGTAGACGTACGTACCGACGTTCGATACCCATGCAACGCAAACGGCAACATCTCATGCCAGTCTTTGTAGGTTACCACCATTTTCTGCACAATCTTCTTTATATTCTTATTGGCTGCCTCAACCGCCCCATTCATCTTCGGACGATAGGGAGAAGAATTGTGATGCTCGATCTTGAATTCCCGGCACAGCTCTGCCATCATCTTATTATTTAAATTAGAACCATTATCAGTAATGATTCTCTCGGGAACCCCATATCTGCAAATAATGTCTCTCTTGAGAAACCTGGCAACGACCTGCTTCATCACGTTCGTATAAGAGGCTGCTTCCACCCACTTGGTGAAGTAATCAATAGCCACTAGTATGAACCTGTGCCCATTCGAAGCCGTAGGCTCAATCTTTCCGATCATATCAATGCCCCACATAGCAAACGGCCATGGAGACGACATTAAACTCAACGGATTTGGAGGTACGTGCACCTTATCAGCATAAATCTGGCATTTATGACACTTCCGCACGAAATTGAAACATTGGGCCTCCATTGTCATCCAGTAATAACCTGCTCTCAGCAGCTTCTTTACCATCGCATTCCCACTGGCATGGGTACCGAACGAGCCTTCATGAACCTCTTTCATCAATTGGCTCGCTTCCTTGTCATCAACACATCTGAGCAAGACCCAATCAAAATTCCTCTTGTATAGAACCCCATCCTTATTCAGGTAGAACACCATGGCCAACCTCCGCAGAGTCTTTCGGTCCTTCTTCGATGCTCCCTCAGGATACTCTTGAGTCTCAAGATAGCGCTTGATATCGTAATACCACGGCTTCTCATCATCAGGCGCTGTATCAACAGCAAACACATAAGCCGGTCTATCCAAACGACCTACCTCCACACTGGGAAACTGATTCCACCACTGCACCTTAATCAAGGCGGCCAGTGTAGCCAAAGCATCTGCCAAAGGATTCTCCTCTCTGGGCACATGATGCATCTTCACCTTGGTGAAAAACGTCAACAATCTCCTCGTATAATCCCGATACGGCACTAAATGAGATTGATGCGTATACCATTTCCCGTTAACCTGATTTATCACCAGAGCTGAATCTCCATATATGACGAGGTTCTTGATCCTCAAATCAATCGCCTCTTCAATCCCCAAAATGCACGCTTCATATTCAGCTACGTTGTTGGTACACTCAAATGTTAGCCGGGCAGCAAAAGGAATATGGGATCCTTTCGGCGTAACCAAAACAGCACCAACACCGCTTCCATTCACGTTAACGGCCCCATCAAACATCAGAATCCATTCGGATTCAGGGTCAGGCCCCTCCTCCGGGATTGGTTCCTCGCAATCTTTCGATTTGAGAAACATGATGTCCTCATCAGGGAATTCAAACTTCATCGGTTGATAATCATCAATGGGTTGCTGGGCGAGGTAATCAGACAATACACTCCCCTTAATCGCTTTCTGAGATGTATACTGTATATCATATTCTGTCAAAATCATTTGCCACCTCGCAACCCGTCCGGTCAATGCTGGCTTTTCGAAAATGTACTTGATTGGATCCATCTTGGAAATCAACAAAGTAGTATGAACCAGCATGTACTGCCTTAGTCGGCGAGCAGCCCAGACCAAAGCACAGCAAGTTTTCTCGAGCAGTGAATATCTTGTTTCACAGTCGGTAAACTTTTTGCTAAGGTAGTATATGGCATGCTCTTTTCGACCAGACTCGTCATGCTGCCCCAATACACACCCCATAGACCCCTCGAGGACTGTCAGGTACAGAATCAACGGTCTTCCCTCCACAGGAGGCATCAGAATCGGAGGCTCCTGCAAATATTCTTTTATTCTTTCAAATGCCGCTTGGCAATCATCGTTCCACCTGACCGTTTGATCTTTTCTCAACAACTTGAATATTGGTTCACACGTGGCTGTTAGATGAGATATGAACCGTGAAATGTAATTCAATCTTCCTAAGAAACCACGAACCTCCTTCTCCGTTCTCGGCTCAGGCATTTCTCTTATTGCTTTTACCTTCGCAGGATCAACCTCGATTCCTTTCTCGCTTACAATGAACCCCAGCAATTTACCGGACCGCACTCCGAACGTGCACTTGTTCGGATTCAACCTCAGTCTGAATTGTCTCAGCCGGTCAAACAACTTGGCCAGATCTACCAAATGCCCCTCTTCTGTTTGGGACTTTGCTATCATGTCATCAACATAGCATTCAATTTCATGATGAATCATATCATGAAACAAAGTCACCATGGCCCTCTGATAAGTAGCACCGGCGTTCTTGAGACCGAATGGCATCACCTTGTAACAAAAAGTACCCCATGGTGTAATGAACGTTGTTTTCTCCATATCATCTGGCGACATTTTGATTTGATTATAGCCAGAAAAGCCATCCATGAAGGAAAACACCGAGAATTGAGCTGTATTATCTACCAACACATCGATGTGAGGTAGCGGAAAATCATCTTTCGGACTAGCTCTATTCAGATCTCGGTAGTCCACACACATTCTCACTTTACCATCTTTCTTCGGGACTGGCACAATGTTCGCAACCCATGGCGGATAATTAGTGACAGCAAGGAAACCAGCATCCCACTGCTTCTGCACCTCTTCTTTAATCTTCATTGCCATGTCAGGTCGAGTTCTGCGCAACTTCTGCTTCACTGGAGGACAATCTGCTCTCAACGGTAGCTTGTGCACAACAATGTCAGTATCCAACCCTGGCATATCTTGATAAGACCAGGCAAAGATGTCGACATACTCTTTCAACAGCACTACCAATCTGCTCTTTACACTTTTCTCCAAAGCAGCCCCAATTTTCACCTCTTTCTTAACCTCGTCGGTACACAGATTTACGACCTCGATCGGCTCTTCATGCGGCTGAATCACCTTCTCCTCTTGTTTCAACAACCTGGCTAATTCCCCTGGCAGTTCACAATCTTCTTCGTCTTCTTCTTCAGCAAGATAGATCGGATTGTCGAAGTCATATGAGGGTGTAACAGGATTGTTATCAATGAGATCCGGAGAAGAATCGCATCTGCATGAATGTTGATTCATGCATTGCTTTAGAACCGGTGTGAGAAAATTGAAAAAAGAAATATGAAACATTGCCATTTCTATTTGTTTTTATTTTTTAAACTGCAAAAATAAATGAAAAACAGGGAACACCGCTTTTTGATTGAAAAACATCCTTTTATTAATGATGCAAATTTGCAAATTATGAACATGAGGTGGCCCTTACAATGAACCATTACGTGTCGGGCAACACGTATGGCTTTCATGCATATAAAAAATGAAAATAAGAAAAATATTACTCTTCGAGGAGAGTGACCCGGATGATCTCTTCGGCCTTCCAGTTCTGGATTCCCATCCCTGGCGTGCACGGCTTTATCCATTGGTCAATGTCGCAGTCACTATCAGTATCTTCACTCATCATACAGACGTGATCCGGATCCAGCATTCCGGCGCTTGTGAAGGTTACCGACGTACGACGTCCTCTTCCTTGTCCAGACGAGCCTCTGCCAGGCTGATACCCAACTCCAAATCTGTCTTTCTTCTCAGAGACCTCCATCATTCTGCCCCAACCAGGAGCCTCTCCACTCTTGACCACTTCAGCAGCCTGCTTGTATGAAGCAATGGACGGTTTCTCCTCTTCCTTGGCAAACAGAGCATTCTCCACCTTAACGGTTTCGAAAGCCTGACTGGGTGTCTCCCAGATCTCCCCATCCATCTCCACGTACTTGAACGAGGACAGGTGGCTGACAAAAATGTCCTCTTCTCCACAAACAGTGACAACTTGACCTTCCCAGATGTATTTGAGTTTCTGGTGCAAAGCGAGGTAACTGCCCCAGCAGCATGAATCCACGGACGACCCAACAGGAAACTGTATGCCGGCTGAATATCCATGACATAGAATGTTGACTTGAACACCTCAGGTCCAATCTTCACTGGCAGCTCCACCTCCCCAAACACGGCCCGCTTTGACCCATCAAATGCTCTCACTATCAAATCTGTAGGAGTGAGAATCAGCCCATCACAATTCAGCTTCGCCAAGGCCTTCTTCGGCAACACATTCAATGAGGAGCCGGTATCAACCAGCACATGCGAAAGCACGGCTCCTTTACACTCCATAGCAATGTGTAGCGCCCTATTGTGATTCCTTCCATCCACCGTTAAATCCATATCTGTGAAACCCAGCCCATGGCTGGCATGAACATTAGATACCACAGTTTCCAATTGATTGATTGTTATCTCTTGAGGAACATAAGCTTTCTTCAGAATTTTCAACAAAGCTTCCCTATGCCCCTCAGAGCTCAACAACAAAGATAGGATCGAAATTTTGGAAGGAGTCTGCTGCAAATGATCCACCAACTTATACTCCGACTTTTTGATGATTCGTAGGAATTCTTCAGCATCATCATCAAGTTTGTCATCCGACCCCACAGGCGCCGGTGTCACCACAGGAGTACTTCCACCCACCACAGCTTTGCCTTTTGCCCTGGCTAAAGCCTCGGCCTTTTCTTTTTTATCTTTTTCTTCTTCCCCTCTCCTCAACGCATCAGGAGCAAACAATCTCCCACTGCGAGTGAAACCGCTGGGACCAGCATTATCCACCTTTATCACGGTGGTTTCACTTGCAGTCTGCTCTTCAACCTTCTCGCCGTTGCAATACACCTCCCCACCATAATGCCACGGCACGGCATCATCTTTGTCGTAGGGAATTGGCCCAGGCACCGTAATGGTAACTGGAGCCTCCTCGCTAAGATTCGACAAATCCACCGGGTCGTAATAAATGGTTATGGTGGAGACTTCATCTCTTCCTTTATCAGCCCTCTCAATCAGGATAACCCCTTCGTCCATCAGACCCTGGACACACTTCCTCAGAAGCTCACAACCATTCACAGATATAATGCACTCAGCACAACCAGAATCACAGCCCGTAGAGACCCCATTCATCAGCAACTGACTTTTCAACTCAGCCAAAGGCGTCTTCAACTGATCCACATCAGACAGCCCAACTCGATTCTCCGTAGAAACGGCATTCACTCCCCTTTGACCATGCGCGGGCATGGGATTGGCATTGACGTTGGGAGATGGTGCAAAGTTAATCGCCTTTGAATCCACTAAGTCTTGAACTTTGTGCTTAAAAGCTTTACAGTTCTCAATATTATGCCCAGGCGCACCTGAGTGGAATTCACATTTCGCATTCTCGTCATAACTGGCTGGCCTTTGATCAGGTCTCAAAGGTGCCAGGGTTCTGGTTTGCACGAGCCCCAAATCTGCCAGTTTCTTAAACAAGAAAGCATAGGTCACCGGAGGTCTATCAAATTGTCTGTCCTGTGCTCTGCCCCGGACCTGATATCCGGCCCTCTGCTGCCTCTGCTGAAAGGGTTGTCTCTGTTGCTGCTGTTGCTGTTGTTGTGCAGGCTGAGACTCAGCAGGAATAGTTACCGCAGCAGTGTGCTGAAAGTAACGGTCCCTACTGGGTCCACGTTGCGTATAAACAGCACTGGTGTCTCCTTCCTTCTTCCTCTGCCCACCATTACCAAACGGTTTCTTCGATCCCGAAGAAGAAGAAGATGCGTTACCCTGAATCTTACCCAGCTTCAACCAACTTTCTATCCTCTCCCCTGCTACCACAATATCAGAAAAGTTGGTCACTGGACAACCAACCATTCTCTCAGCAAACGGCCCCTGCAGGGTCCCCATAAAGAGATCTGACATCTCACGATCAACCAGAGGAGGTTGCACCCTTGCAGCCAATTCTCTCCACCGCTGGGCATACTCCTTAAATCCTTCATTATTTTTCTGAGACATACCCTGCAGCTGGGTACGGCTCGGAGCCATGTTAGCATTAAACTGATACTGCTTGAAGAAAGCATCCCCAAGATCCTGCCAGTTCTTAATGTCAGAAGATTTCAACTTGGTGTACCATTCCAGAGATCCTCCAGACAGACTGTCCTGGAAGAAGTACATCCACAACTTTTGATCCGTTGTATACGCAGAGATCTTGCGAACAAACGCTTGAAGGTGAGTTTCAGGGCAAGAACTCCCATTATATCTGTCGAACGTGGGCGCCTTGAACTTCTGTGGGATCACAATCCCCTCAACCAGCCCCATATTCGACATGTTCACCACCCCGGGAGTGGCATAACTTTCCAGCACCTTAATCTTCTCAGCCAGCAGCTGAATCTCCTTGTTCTGAGGCGGAGCATTGTAGGGAACAAACGGTTCATTCTGCATGGAGAACTGATCTGCCTCTCTATCTTCCTCCTGGTCTTCATCAAACCCATAGAATGGAGGCACAAAATTGTCTTTCTGATTCTGCCCCGGTTGGCCACCAGCACCACCGAAACCACCAGCATTATTCACAATACCAACGGTTGTCCTCTTTCCGCCGTCACGAGACCCAAGCCCCTGGTTGGAGACTCCATCCAGGTTAACCCCACTGTTTGCCGCAGAAGCCCGCTCGAGCTTCTCAACTTTGTCAGCCAATGCCTTCTGACCAACTGCAAAGCCTTGCATTATGTTGATCAGCTCAGTCATTTTATCTTTTAGCTCGAGAAGATCTGTACTGGGAAGCTCCATGAGTCTGGGAGTATTACGTCTGGTATAATATCTGTGAGGGCGTGTTGAGTGCAAAGGTACAGTTCTGCGAGCGCGAGCAATGATTCCTGAAACAATCAAGCACGTTAGCAACAGATACCTGCAAAACAAAACACAAGTTATTATGATCAATGCATGGATGCAGTGTTTATCCATATGAAGGACACTTTGTCTCTCGATCCGGGCATCATCGAGACAAATAATAATCCGGCATCAATATTTTGATATTCAGCATTTGATTTCATCGTGCAGATCGGAGATATGTGATTTAGCCTGATACCCCCAACCATGTGTGTGCTTGTGTGAGTGCATACGGTAAAGCAAATAAAGCTTGAAGATAAATCACTGACTGAAAAGATAACCATCACATAGCAAAAGTGCACAAACAGGTGCCATAGTCATACATCAAATCAGATAAAATCCAAATACAGTTTTCCAGAATCAGGGAAAGAAATACAAGCAAGCAGATTCCGTCAACAAGCCTGACGGTAATCCAATACAAATGAAAGATCTAGCTGGATGAGGGTCCCACAGATGGCCCTATCTCCTCTTCCATCCTCGCGAACTCTGCGGCGAACCTGAGCTCGGTGTTCTCCTGCTGCAATCTCCCCACTTCTTTCTGATGAATCTTCATCTGCCTGAAGTAATGATCTCTCTCTGCCATATAATGATCTCTTTCGGCGACGATCTTTGCTTTCTCCCCTTCCTTGACCTTCAGCTTGGTCTCCCACTCAGCAATGATCCTCAGATTCTCTGACTCCTTAACCCTCAGTTTTGCCTCCCATTCAGCAATGAGGACTCGGACTCTATCATCTCCCTGATCTTTCACCAAGATTTGCCTTCTCTTCTCATCTTCAATAACCTTGGAAGCTCTGGCGAATCTCTCCTTGGTGATGTCATGCTCCCTGTTGGACGATGCTAAGGCTTGGCTGATCTTCCCATAATAGGCTGTATCCATCTCAAATCGCTTTGCTTCCAGGGCATGCCGCTTGTCTTGATCTTCCATCTTCACTTTGAGCTCCTGATTAACCCTCTGAACCCGAGCAACATTCATCTCCAATTCTGTCTTTTCTGCGAGCAACTGATCCCTCTCCCGCTTCATCTCTAAGAACTCGTCCATGCTAACAGTAGAATGAGTCTCTTCAATCAACGGATACCAAGGATCGACCATCGGAAACGGTAGACAAGTAAGCTCCACTCTCTTACTGAGCCAGTCATCGAACGGAGGAAAAGATCTGTTATTAGCTCTACCCCAAGAAACCTTGCCTTTCCTCTGAATGCTGCGCCATGCCTCAGCTACCTGCTTTACCCTGGCCTGATTGCCCTCAACTGGGAAGTACACAGATTCCTGAACCTCACTCTTGTATGGTGGAAGCTCCAAAGCAAATCCCATCTGCCTCTTAAGAAGTGTCGGGTTATAATTAATGCAACCCTGAACCCCTATAAGTGGCACATTGGGAAAACCCCTGCAACTGCAAATGAAGTCCTGGCCAACCCCACTACCGTGAGTCCAATCTATGTCTTTAGCCCTCAAACCCATTAGTTTGGTCGCCCAATTAACATTCTGGCCAAGAAGAACAAAAGCACCCTTAGACGGCAAGTAACCCATAAACCACTTGTATAACAACTGTGCGCAACATCGAATCAACCCCCCACGCCTCTTCTCATTCCGGTTATGAACCGAATAATAGACATCTCCAATCAAGGTGGGAATAGGATTTCCTCGAACAAACAAACGGATGGCATTGATATCCACGAAGTTCTTCTGGTTAGGAAACAGAATGATCCCATAAATGCCCACAGCAATCAAAGCACAAACATCTTTCCAGTTACCCGACTCTGCCTGCTCCTTAGCCTTAGCCTCCAGGAAACTGAGATGAAAACCAGGCAACTTCCCCTTCTCTTTCAGATTACCCTTCACCATATCCGGACTCAGATAGAAAGCACGAGAAATCCCACCAATATCAGGCTCTTCCTTAGTAGCATAGAAAGGAACCTGATCCCTGATCTGAATACCCAAGATATCAGCATAATTCTCCATCAGCGGCCCGAGTAAATAATCTGGGAAGACAAAACACCTCAGCTCAGGGTCATAGAACTGGAGAAGAGTATGAATGGCACTCCGGTCTCTGTCAGTGAGTCTGAACACTATCTTCAGAATACCCCCATACAGCTCACGAAACAACCCCACATGGTCGGGAGCAATCAAAGCTATCATATCCTTCAGCCCACTAATCTCTGGGTCAAAGAAACTGTAGGCCACATCATCCTTCAAACCGGGTCTTCTCATATCTGGGCAGAAAGTCTCTCAACCAGGATCTCGATCAAAAGGGTCCCTGCATATGGGTAAACATGTGTTAGATGCAATTAAATGCAAGATGTAATGATGCTGATGAATGAATGCAATGCGTTGCCATCCTCCAAGCCATCTGATCCTCTGCACTGAAACCTTGTCTCTGAACTGATCACAACCATCTGAGGAGTGTACAATCACAAATTCGACCCACGGGTTCCGAAATAAACGGAAGAAAGATTCATCATCATCATCATCACCAAACCATCTCTGAGCAGATACCCAAAACCTTCTGAATCGGCCCAGGGAATCCTGAAATAAACGGATCCCCACTGATAAATATCTCGGCCCGGGGACTCCTGAAATAAACGGATCCCCACTGATAGATCACGGACAGCACTCCGGCGTCTCAGAAATAAACGGCCATAAATCCGACTTATAAATATGACTCTGATCCACGGAACAAAAAGTCACCATCTGAGCAATGCATCTGAAATAATCAACCCTCCCCTCACAGGTAAATTCTAAACAGGTCATCCTAAGGCGGATAATAGTCTTGACAATCGGGCAGAGATACTCAATGGGTTTGCCCTTTCGGGTGTGCCATTGTAGCTCTCCTGAGATCGTCTAAACCAAAGATCCGGGAAATGATCGGTCACCAGAGTCAACGGCTCAAAAGAGATAACCCAACCAAAGTGGAAAACCCCACTGGAGGAGCACTTCTCAGATGAACCTCGTCCGGCTTGTGGTATGTCACATCGCAACATCATGCCCAACCAGCATGTGAGCGACGCGAGACCACGCTAATCCTAGGTGTATACTCGGGCCTGGGTTTTAACCTCACTCAGAACACCCACCCCAAAACAGAGGAAACACCTGCACAGAGGACGGCAACATGATAATATGATGCATGCAAATATTTATGCAAATATAGAGGGTTAGAATAATAAATGCAATAAATAATACAACAAGCAACCTACACAAATCCTAGAACGCTAGGAGAGACTCGCTTAGGGACGATGGACCAACACAGGTCAACATCGGGCAGTCCCCAGCAGAGTCGCCAGCTGTCGCATCCTGCGAAAAATCAACCGGCGAGCTAAAACAAAAAAACAAACAGAGCCGCCACTGCGCGTTATTTATCCCAGGATAGGGAAAGGAAACGCTCAGAGAAACCTGGAAAGAACATGGTCTCGCGACCAAAGAGAAAGGGTTCGGGAGTCGGTTACGTGAGGGGAAGGTATTAGCACCTCTCATCCTAGGTACTCCTAGGGATCCACGTTCTAAAATAAAGAATAGGTTGCTAAAACATCACACACACACACGGGGAACGCAGGTGGGGTTAAGAGGAAGAGCTCGATAAGGTATCGCACCTTATGCCTACATATCTCGTCTGGAACGAGAATCAGAGCCACTGTAGTTCGGCTTACGCACGCCAAACAACACAAAACACACAAAACAGATGGCAAACCTGGAGCCCGACAGCCAATCACTGGACTTACGTCGGCATCCGAACCAAAACACTATCAAAACGGCAAACATGGAGCCCGACAGCCAATCGCTGGGCTTACGTCGGCATCCGAACCAAAACACTATCAAAACGGCAAACATGGAGCCCGACAGCCAATCACTGGGCTTACGTCGGCATCCGAACCAAAACAAACAATCAGGATAACAAGTTAACACACACAAAAAAAGAAAAAGGCGCCCGGAGAGGTCTCGCACGACCTCCTGCCTACATACCTCGTCTGGAACAAGGATCAGGGCGATGTAGTTCCCCTTAACAGGGGAGAAACTCTACCCAGAAACAACGGGAAGACACACTACTAGGGAGCCGGACTCGAGCCTAGTGTTATCATGCATCATTGCCCTATGTTCAGGTTTCTACCTACTTGCACAACTGCAATCTAATCCTATCCAGGAAAGAAGAAAGCATACAAGCATACAAGCAATTCAAGCATCTCAAGCAAACATGTCAGACAAATATTCACAAAGCACCCACTATAACCAAACAAGAGGCTCAATCAATGGGTTTGACTGCCGAAGCGAGTCGTCTGTACATGGGTATTACTCGCTCTTAACCTTGCCATTACGAGGCTAAGGTGAAGCAGATGAAAAAGTGAGGTGAGGATGAGACCTCACAGCTCTTATCCCTGACCAGGGAGAGCTTCAGACAATGGAGCGTGGGTCCAGAATGGAGGGACCCTTCTACGCTCGAAGACTCTGACTCGATTGTGCAACAGCACGAGATCTTGGGTTTGTGTCCCAATGCATCAGCACACAGCCGTGCGAGCAGAGGGACGACTCAACAGAAGAGTGGGGGATAGGCTACATATCCCTAGCTTCCACCAATTGCCTCATAGAGGTCTTTCACCTGCTTGGCACAAATGTAAACAACCACAAGCATTGCCTCTTAAGGAGGGCTTCAGACAATTGCCCGGCCAAATAACAGGCCGGGTCTCCCAGACTACATGAAGTCAAGAGATTTTACCTCAAGTGGTTCAAAAACCAAGCAGCAGCTAGCAAGCAAGTTCTTAAAGAACTATGAGCGACTAAATGTACCTGAAAACAATCAAGTATCATCAGTGCTCAGACAGACAATCATAAACAACAAATGTTAACCAGCCAGACTATACAGACAACACACAACAAGGCAAGCTATGAACTCAAGCCCAAGCTTCACAACCTACAAAACAAAGTTATGTTAGTGTACAAACATCAAACAAACTCAATTGAATTAACTTGATTCAATCTCCTTGAGCATTGTGCTTTTCATCCTGAAAAATCAAGCAAATGTGAGAAACTGGACCTCTAGGCCAAGCCTAGGGTCCAAAAGGGAGAAAAAAGTCTAAACAGCAAGCAATCCTCAACCAACATCAAATTAAAGCAAATAGAAAGCCAAGGCATTTGATCCCATGTTCATACCATTCACCATATTCATTTCATGCATAATTTGATACAAACTAGGTCAAATGTAACACCAAACATCCAAACAGAATAACTTCAATCAAAACCATGTCAAAACAATTCCAAAAATCCTCAAATAATTTACACCTAAATAGGACATGATCAAGGTGTAACATGTCAATTTTTAGCTCAATTGGACAAAAGGAACTATGTCAATGAAAATCAAGAAAAACAGACACAATTGTATGATCCAAACCATAGTATCAACACATGCATTCACTTCAAAAATTCATAACTCAATGAAAACAATAAAGAAATGAATGGGACCAAAACAGGGATGTCCCACAATGTGTCTACAACCAGCATACCAAATTTCATGTTCATTCAATACCATATGAGCATTTCACAAAGATATTCCAAACACATGTCACACAAGCTTGCATATTTGACCAACAGAGATGAAAAATACCAATCAAATTGAAAATGCAATATAAAAATCCAGAAATATTCACATAGCATCTCAACATGTCAATAAACATCCATGAAAAATTTCAAGTCATTCTAACATCTCTAAGTCATGAAAATAAATCCAGAAAGATGACCTAGCTAGGTGTGACACAAATTGTCACACCTAGATTCAAAAATTCATAACTCAATCACCAGGTATCCAAAATTCACAAAATTTACATGTAAATCACCATTAGCAAGTCCACAATCACCACAAAAATTTTCAGGAATTTCTTTCAAAGCATGAGGATTTCACAATGGAAATGGAAAAATGTGTCGAAATTGCATACATGTCAAACAACCCTAGGTCAAACCTAATTTCCACCAAGCACAACTTCTAAAAATAGGTCAATAAAATTCTACAGGGAATTTGGAAGTCAACAAAAAAACTCCCATATTTTTCTGACCTTTAAAGTATTTTTTATGAATTTTTTAAGGTGTTTATGATTTTTAATAATTATTTGAATATATTATAATTAATTAAGTTTCATTAATGGCAATTTCGTAAATACTGCAACAGTGGCGCGGTAAACATCCATTTCAAACTTTCAAACGGAAATATGGATCAAATGAGATTATTTTCCAGAAATTCTTCTCCTCCTTCACGCGTTTTTCCAGAATCTCATGAACACCATGAACATCGAACCATCACCAAAACTCACGTGCGTATAGTCATTGGAACGGTTTCAACACGTAGAATCCAAATATCACAATGATTTAACCTAATTGTCTCTAAATCTCACGGATCGAAGGAGTTAGGGTTTGGCAACATAACTTTGAATCAAGATTACATGAGCTACACTAATCCATTTCCTAAACTAATCACATCACGATGCTCTATGTTCTTCACTCTATAAAACGCACATAATCATTCACCAATCTATGAGTTTCGAATTCTGACCTTACTTCGAAGGCAGCGATGAATTTGATGAGCTTTGCGCGTGTTTCTCCCAAACAGCTGAAGAATGATGATGAGGAAGGTGAGTAGAAGTGTTAGCCTGGCTCGAACTTGCTCCAATCAAGAGAAATTGAAATTTGCCATGGATGCACCTTGTATGAACAGTCACGATTTGAAACTCTATCCAATCCAATTTCCAAAAACAGTACAAGAAGATGATGAGTGGAGTTTGCAGCAAGAAGAATTTCGAAAATTGATCAAGAATTGAGAGAGTTTTGATCAATTGAAGTTCTATATAGTTCTTGAGAATTTGGGAGAATTTGAAGAATTTGAGATTGATTTTGGGGAATTGTGATTTTCTGTTATGAATTAGTGATGATTAAGAATATATACTCATGATTAATCCATGCTTAATCACACTAATTAGCCAAAATGCAAATGATTAGCATAAGTGTCATTTTCCAACTAGGGGCAAAAATGTACTTTCACATGCCAGCTAATGACAACTCATTGCCACCTCATACACCTCCTAAACACCTGTCATGAGCTGTTGCCACTTGTTTCATGCTCATTGGATGTGTATTTTAGAATTTCCACATGTGATGGCACTTGGTTCATTTGTTCAAGTTCATTTTAAAAGCCAATTTTCAAACCATGAAGCCTTGGCATGTTATGAGTATTCCAACAAGTTTCAAATGCCATTTGTGAAGTGTTGCAAAAATCCCCATCCAAAAATTCCCATTATTTCTCAAGTTGGACAATTTTGCCCCTGGTTCATTTAACTGTCCAGTTGAAATTTGACTTTTTGCATTGACCATTTTTGAGAAAATCCAATTATACACCATGAAAGTACATGTCAAATGGAGTTTGTGCATAAAAAGATCACTCAATTTGGATGCTCCATGTGGAAGTTATGCCACTTTGATTATGGGCCATTTTTGAAATTCACTGGACCATAACTTGACAACCATACATGAGAATTTCAAGTTCTTGGACTTTTTGGAAAGGTGAGAACAAGATATACAACTTTCATGTTGAACAAATTTTCATTTAAAGCTTCCTTGGACATGTAATTTTGAGGTCAAAAACTTTCCATTTTTGGAAACTTCAATTACAAGTCACTTTCTATTTTTGGCAGTTTTTGTTCTGACTTGATTTTCTCCATTCTTAAGCTTTGAGATGTCATATAACACTTGTTACAACATGAATGAAGTGTATCCAACTCATTTTCACCTCCAAATCCATAAGATCATGTACAGTTGACCACAGTTGACTTTTTCAACTGACAGATGAATTTGGCCATGCATAGATCAATCTGAGCTCCAATTCTCTGATGAAATGGCTCAAAGATGAAACCCTAGCCTCAATAAGCTCAATATAACCATAAGATGATCCCCATAGCTATCATAGACCCCATCTCCTGATTATGCCCTGATTGGCCCAATGCACCTGATTAGGGTTGACCAGTGGTCAAAACCCTAATCTTAAGGAATCAGCTCCAACACTTGATGATGACAAACCATGATGATGATGATGAATCATTGCAATCAATATGAAGACCAATATCCTTTGGAAATCATGAAACCCTAATTCATAGCCCAATCCTCAGATGGCCAATGATCAGTCAATAAACCCTAGCTTGCACTTTGACTTCCTCATCTTCTGATCAAGACTTGTGAGGATGACTTGCACAATGTAACCACATGATATGCAATATGCAATGCCTAATGACCTAAAAATGCAATGCAATATGTTATGCTAGTCCCAAGAGAGGAGGGCAAATTTTGAGGTGTTACACACCTCACCCTGGGGCAATCTAGGCAGAAATTAGGGATTTAGCAAGTAACTGCATCCTGACAAGACTCTGTTCTACATCTGTCATTCGTCAGAGATTCTTGTTCATTCGTTATCAACCGAAGCTTCAGATACATCGGATTCAGAGTTGGTAGAGAAATGGTCATTATGTTCAATGTAGCCCTTTTCCAATATATATCACCAATTTCAAATTTTGTAAAGATCTATGGAGTCTTGCCATTTGCAGGCTGCCATTCCATCAAATAAATTTGAGTCTTTTATCCAATTGTTTGCACTCGTATTTGTTTCTATTCAACAAATGTTTTGCATGTTTTAGTTGAGAAAATATCATTGTTTCAAACAAACAATTTTTTTTCATAAATTGTTTTAAAACAAAGTGAACATTCACAAAGACAAAAGGACACTTAAGAGATCCTCAGTGCTCTCCCAAGGATGGTATGATCTCCAGCAGGGTAAGGCATTTGTTCATATTCTCGGCATGACTGTATCCTCTTCATCCAGAACATTGTTGTGGCTTATCCCACCGAGTGGATTTGTTTATCGAGTTTATTCAGTAGGGCAGTGTTTCTTTCCTCTTCAGCAGATATGTTCTCTCTGCAAGATTCAATTTTTGGCGGTTGGTCCCCAGAATCCCTTTATTCCCCGGATAGACTCCCCAGTAGAGTGGCTTATGAGGAAGAGTTACTTGTGCATTAAATTCTTTTCCCCAACTGTGATTGATGATCCATCCCCTGCAGAGATATTGTTGTTTCCTGGCATCTCTGAGCCCCGGTAGATTGGATACTCTTCGGCGATTCTGGCTCTCTTTGTCAAAACGTAGTACCGGGTGGTTGATTCCTGGAACTGTTTGTGTTAGATATGTCTGTTTGTCAACATTCATCAAACATAAATCACGCATATACATGAATAATCTTAACATTCAGATATTCATATTGCATTCTTTTCCATATATCATTGTTTGTTGTCTCCTTCTATTTGGTGATATATATCCCCCCAAGCAGATGTCGGTGTCTGATCCCTCAATATAGAGAGTCGACCCCTTAAGCAGAAAGTGTTTATCTTTCCTTCCGCATTCCCCACTGAGTTATATCCTCGTGGACGACGTTTGTTTTCGCTTCCCCCCAGCACATATATTGGGATGGGCTTTCCTATTGAGTTATATCCTCATTAGGACGAGTTTTGATTCAGTTTGCCTTTTTTGGTTTGATCCTAAATTGGCCCCTCGGAGCTGTTTCCTTGTGCTTCCCCGTGGTATAAATGAATAATTGCTCAGTAACCAGTAATCATTCATCTTATCCCCGGTGGAGTCTGTGGTTTATTACCCTTATACCGGTAGGTGTAATCCCCTCCTTGGTGGTTATCTTCATTTGATGTTGATATTCCCTCTTTTACCTGGATAATTGCCCTTTTTATGCAATTTATCCCCAGCAAGTCATCTCTCGTTTACCCTGTTGTTGGTAACGATTGTTGCTCTCTTGAATTGGTCATCATTATATACCTAGTCTCGGTATCCCGATGCCTTTTCTTTCCGGTCGATTTATCCTTTATTAACCCAGTAACTGGTTGTGGATAATCTTCCATGCGAGCATATTATCTACGTTCTGATGGTAATAGATAGTATATCTCATGCACTCTTCGGTTGAAGCCTTTTGTTCTTCCCCAGTAGAGTAAGATTCATTCCCCTTTGCGGAGTCGAATATCCATCCTATAATCGAGTTTGCTTTTAGCCTTCTTCTGGATGATGAGCGTCTTGGGAATATTCCCCGATTCACGCATTGGTTGGTCACCTATTATATGCCCAGTAAACGGTATCCTTGGTGTTCCTCCCATTCTGCTCCTTATTATGTCTTTTGTCCCCCTGTGGAGTCAGATTTCCCTGAGTTGAAGTATACCTTTTAGGTCTTCCTCAGATGATTTGGTTGATTGACATCTCTCACCCTTATACCGGTCTTAGATATTCATTTCTTCCCGAGCATGTCGTATCTCTGACCCTTTTGTCGGTGTTCAGATCACATGTCTCATTGAGCTTGTTACCCAGTAACCGGTAACACCTCATCTCGCTGTTTCCCCAGGAGAGTTTTGTTAAGACATCCCGAGCGAGGTCCCTTAGTGGATTGTTTTTGCCCGAATTTCTATCCGAAGTATCCGTTGTGGACAGTTTCGCTGTATTGGCATAATCCCCAATACGGGCGTCTTCGAGTCGGCTCGAGTCTTTCCATTGGTTTGTTCCCCTCTAGAATTCTGCTCCCCAAACTTTGAGTCGTGCCCTGCTCACGCATTTCTTTCTTATCCCTGTGAGAGTCCTCAAGATTTTTGTCCCACTCATGTGGATTGTTGGTGTCTCCTGATTTTCTTTACTCCTTTGTGGACACATATCCCCACAGAGTGTTACCATTTTGCATACATACATTTGCATCATGAGGTCTCTTAGGGACCAAAATTCGTCTCTTTGTTATTATTTAAGCCCATTCTACCTCGTCGAGACGAAGATTTTAACCTTCACTTCTCCGGCTAGAATGACCTTAAATAGGGGCATCTGTAAGACCCCAATGTTGTCCCTAAGATCCCCCATGGCATCATAACATTCCATTGCATAGCCTCAAGGATCATTGCGCATCTTGGTCCCTTGTCTTTGGGTGGGACTCCTTGTAAGTGGTGTGAGATCACCAAGCATGCTTGAATTGTATATCATTGCTTTTCTCATTTTGATTAATAACCAAAAGCACAAAAAATATGTCACTAACATCTTCTGGTTGTAGCTTGAGCAATCACAAGGACAAAAGCCTCTAGGAGAACCTTGGTACAAAGACAGGTCAAGAAGAGGAGAAAGCAAGCATGGTAATGGTTCCCAAAGCTCTCATCCACCAAATATGCCTCCCTAGCATCTCAATTCATAATTTTGATCAAAGCAAGTCAAAGGGTTTGAGGTTTGTTCCCCAGAGAAACCCTAATTCATCTATGCACCACAATGCCTTGCTCATGAAGCAACCTCAGCCCATGGTCAAATACAATCAAGGGAAGTTCTTTAATTCATCATTTCATGCATATTTGAACTTATTTAAGTATCCTCAATCATCAATTCATCAAGATATGAGGCATGGACTTGAAAAGTTGATCAGTCAATTCATCTGACTATTTTGAAATACACTGAGACCTAACTTTTTATGTGTTGGTCAAATGGAGATGGTTCCAAAAGCAACAATGTTCTTAATGACAATATGAACAACTTTCATGTTCATCAAAATTTGATTTGAAGCTTGGAAAACCATCTGCCATTCCAATACATTCTAGGTCATTTTGACTGAAACCCTAATTTTGGGTCAACTTCCTAAGGACATAACTCATTCATTTTTTTATGATTTTGAGGTGGGATAAGATTCATTGGAAAGCTTAAGATGTCTACTTAAAATGTTATGTTGAACAAAATTTCAAAATCTCAAAGGAAATACATGTGATAATGCAAGACATTATAGGTCCTTTTGGGTCAAAGGCATTAAAAGTCAAAAAAGCCCAACTTCAAGTGCCCATAACTTCTTCATCAAAAATCCAAATGATGAAAAATTTAAGTCCATTTTGATTGTATTGAAAATATATACAACTTTTATGTTGGAGGTGTTTTAATTTGAAGCTTGAATCATTAAAACAGAAGGGCTTGAAAGTTGGCCAATTTTAGAAACCTTGCCTTAACATGTTTTGCACATCACACTTTAAACTCAAATTTCATAAATTTCCACACTTCAAATGAGTTTTTGCCCAACATAACAATTGTTCCTTAAATCAAGACCTTTCTAACCATTACCCACATGCTTATGTTTGGATTTTCTAATTGGCATTTTCGAAGAGGTGAATGTTTAGGTCAAAATATGGAATTCACATGAAATCTTGATACACAAGCAAATGCCATTCAAATTACACGTCCAATTCAACTTGGTTTGTGTTCAGCATTCATTTGCATCAGCTTTTGGGCTTTGCATGCGCCTGTACAGGCCCATGCATGAAGGGTCAAAGTTCCATGCACACGAATTTCCTCCTTGCTTGCATCAGCCTTGGCTATAAATAGCATGCTCCTCTTCATTCAATTCTCAACCTAATGGCGCCTAAGATGTTGCACAATTGAATCCATAACCATTACTAAAGAAGCTAGTTCATTTTTCTCCAAAATTTTCAGATCCAAAATTCAACTACATCTGGTTGAATCCTTGGATCTAGAGCTTCTAAACCTTCATCCTGCATCTCATTGATCTTCTGTTTTGGCAAAGAAAGCAAGGAATCGAGCTCAAATTTCCATAAATCAAGTTTGCTCTTCAATTGGTATTTCCTTCGAAACTCACCATATATTGACCTATTTGCTTGGATCTTGTGTTGGCTGAAGTCCTCTCAATAGAGGCATCATGATTGTGCATTTAATTTTTGAAATCCATTAAGTTCATGATAAACACCACAGAACTTCCATCTCTGATTTCTATCAATATAGAGATCTAGAGTGGAATTGAGTGGCACAGGGATGATGTACATCATCCCAGCTTTCCAAAGATGTATAGATCGTGCATTTTGGTTGAGATTTAGTTGTCTGCAAAATTGGCCGGAATCTTCATGCTCACCGAAAAAAAAGGTGGCTCCGGTGGCCGTTCCATTGCCAGATGCATTGTGGATCGTTGGATTGAATTTCCAGATCTAATCCTGGCCCTCACTTGTTATGACTTTATTTAATGCATTGTACTTCTCAGTTGACTAATGACTATGGTACGCGCGCGCTCCTGATCCATTGGATGTTGCCACGTCAATTAATGAAGTCATCCAACGCTTCCTGATATTTGCTATTTTCTTATTTCTGATTTTATTTTCTTTAATTCCTTTTTATTTCAAAAATTCATATCTCTTTCATTTTTTATCCAAAAATTATGGGACCAATTGCATTATTTCCCAAATAAAATCTAGTTTCTATTTCTTATTTTTAATATTTTTTATTTCATCATTTGATATTTTTTGTGAATTTTCTCTTTTCTGGTTATTTTTAATTCATTTTAAATAGTTTTTGATATTCAAAAAATACAAAAATATTTTCCTAACCTATTTGAATGATGATGGATCTATGAAAAATATTCTCATCAATTTTTGAATTGATTTGAGATTTATTTGAGATTTTAGTTCAATTAGGTTATTTTTATTCATTTTTAATTGATTAAAAATAGTTTCTGACTTTTAAAAATGCTGAAATTTTTTGTCAAACTTTGTTTGACCTTGTTGAACTTAGGATAAATGACTTGGACCTTTCAAGTTTGATTTGAAGTGATTTTGATGTTTGACCTTTCTTTAATATTTTAATTCAAGTTTATTTTTAATATTAAAAAATGCCAAAAATAGTTTATTCATTTCTTGACATCCAATCTTCATCTCACTTCTGTTTTTGATTGTTTGACCTTGACTTTCAATGTTATTGGTCAACATATGAGGATTGGTATATTGTGTTTCATTTAATGTACTTTAATTTTGTCATTTCCATTTCTCTTATCCATCTTCTCCTTCTTCTTCTTCTACTTCTTTTCCTTTTGATCAATGAGTTGAAGGTTGATAAGTTAGCATTGATTAGGGAGACTTAACCTTCCTTGATTCAAATCTAATTCATCTTGATCAATTGATCAAGTGAATGGCTTTGCATTAAGGATAAGTTGTCTTCTAAATCATGCAAAAGGCTTAAACCAATACAAGATCAATTCTCTTCTTCTTTTTGGCATGGCAAGTTGTTGGGACTTGGTTCACTAATCAAGACTCCTAACTTGTGTTTGTTGCCTACATTATTATTGACCAGCCTCAGATAGTTGTGACTTCTACATAAGTCCAATTACGATTGCTTAGCGCTAAATTTGCCTTATGGCACACTAACTACTAACACTAACTATTGACAATTAACATTTACTTTTTGCTCTTTACTTTTATGCAATTAACTATTCTTGCACATATTATCTATTTGCTTTTCTCTTTACTCATTTGAGCACATGTTTATGTTAATGTCATTTGCCTTTTGCTCACTTGAGCACATAATTGTGTATATATTATTATTGTGCTTGTGTTTTGTTTGATTGTTGTGAACCAAATGCAAAGAAATGGACTTAGTTTCTAAGACTTCCCCTATGCAAAAATGGAGAATTGGACTTAGATTCTAGGACCCTTCCTTATGCAAAATTGGAGCAAAAGGATCTAAATATTGAAGATGGATTAGAAGAACCAAATCCCTAAACTCACTCTTGTCTATTCTTGTTTTTACTTCTGGGAACTTTTGATGTGTGTGCTTTTGGTGCTAGGAGTTCCCATTTGAGCTTAATTAGAGGATCATTGCCATGTTCATCCAAGTGGAAGAAACAAGATACATTGAGTATCTCTTGTGAGACTTGTTTGATTGCTTATACTTTGTGATTGCTTATTCCAAAGGATGGGAGCTACTTGGATCATCAATATGATCTCAAGAGAGGAACTCCATTGTGGTTTTGTTTGCTTTATCCTTTCCCTTTTTGCTTTACTTAGGACTTTAGCCCTTCTTCTTCTTATCTCCACTCTAACCCAAGCCAAAACTTTTTTGTGCAAACATCTAACCTATTGTTTTCAAACATTAGAAACCTAAGCCTTATGCTTTTGATTTTCAAACTTTCTTTTTCATAACACTCATTTTGAATTGAACTTTTAAGTCAACTTTGACCGTTTTTGTATATACTTCTAATTGGTAAATATAACCCATTCAAATTCCTTTTTGTGGTTCCAATGGCCACTTCCTTAATCAAGTTTTCATAAACCTTTAGTCATTAGGTTTGAGTTATCCTTGTGGTAGATATAATACTCACCTATATCCTTAGTGATGGACAATGAGTCTTCCATGCTTATTATAGGGTTAACCCCTCACTAGCATGTTGAAGCTATCCTCACATGGTGGATTTGTGGTTTGGTTGAGTTTTCTCCCTTTGATAACAAAAGACCTTAAGGTATTTGGACCAATCAATTCACCAACTTGTTTTGAAATTTTTACCCCGAACTACGAGGTTTTGATCCTAATCTTTTTATAAGATGGTACGTAGGCAATGGGTTTATCCATCCAAACACAAAATGTAAATAAACTTGTATATTCTCCTCTCACCTCTTCAGTCATGTTTGCACAAAACAAATTTTCACAAGACAACAACCTTCACAAGTGTGAAAAGGGCTCCCTAGGAGTACCTAGGATGTTTTGGGTGCCTAACACCTTCCAATTACATAACCAACCCCCTTACCCAGATCTCTGTTTCTTTTACTAGTTTTTGTTAAAACTATTAGGTTTTTGTTCACTTTCTAACCATTCCTTTGGATAAATAGAAGTGCGGTGGCGACTCGACTTGTATGATTTACCTTGGATTTAATCAATATCTCTAATGGTAACGAATACCCCGCTACAACGATTGCTTAACATAGCGCTAAATTTTTGACACAAAAGGCATAACATTCTAGTTAGTGAGATTGTAAGTCTCCCCTCTTTCATGGTATTGTGTGGAAACTTGGCCTTTTTTCCTTCCTTTGGAAGATGTCTTGGCTCAAGGATCCATGCTTGTGATAAGTGGGTTGAGTGTTCTCCAAAGAATGACTTAAAATGAAAAGAAAAAGCAAAACAATACTAACTTCTAACTTATTAACAACTAACATTTAATTTTAAGTCCTTTATTTTAATGCACTTTATTTTTTACGTTCTATTCATTTGCCATTATTCATACCATCCAAATTGTTTATGTTAATGTCATTTTCCCTTTGTCCATTTGGACCATATTGTGTGATATATCTTGCTTGTGTATATTTTGTTTGTTTGTGTGGTCTTGGACCATTAATGTACATAAAAAAATTGTTGGACTGTTGACTTGATCTTGGGCAAATTGGACTTAGAATTTAGGCAACCTCCCTATGCTAAAGGACTTGGCCAATGCCAACATTTATGTATCCAAGTGCTTGCAGTTTGAAACTTCATCTGATACATCATTCAAGATCCCTTTGAGTTCATCTGCAACATGATCATTGCGAAACTGTTATTTTGAACCTGTGACTTATGGAATTCATCTGTTACATGGGCTTAATCTGAAGAAGATCAAGGAATGGCTAAAACTTGGATGTGTCTATCTTTATTTGATGCCTTGCTCTTGAAGTTAATATTGTATGCATTGTTTGTTGCTTGATTCTAATATCCAAGGGAATTTGGGGTTTCTATATGGCATTCTTGCCTATTGGATTGCCACCCATCGGTCAGATCTTTTCAACTTTTAACTTTTAATTTTGTGCATATGATTAGTCTCTTCATCTCCTCCCCATTTCTTTAATTTCAAAATCTCTTCCTCCTTTCAAACAACTTCTTTGTTTGAACTTGTTATTTTCTAAATTTTGACCACTTTGCAAGATAGAAACTTTGGCCTTATGCCATTGCATTTTCAAACTTCTTTTCTTAATCAAACTTGTAAATAGACTTAACTATACTTGGCCTAAACTTTCAAAAGCCAAAAAGAACTAACTCATTCAAACCATTTCCAAGCCTTTGTGCCTTTCAAACTTAATTTTCTTAAAAGCAATGCATCCACTTTAAAATTTGTATCACAAACTACAAGGTTTTGATCCCTCATTTTTATGTTGGTACGTAGGCACAAGTCTGAAGGTCTTGTCAAAAACAAAAATATAATTAATGAATTATTTTCTCATCCCCTCACTCTATTTGTTTTTAACATCATTTTTGTACAAAATACATATGCGCACAAAAAAGGGCTCCATAGGAGTACCTATGACACTTTGGGTGCTAACACCTTCCCTCTGTGTAACCAACCCCCTTACCTGTAATCTCTAACATTTTATTAGTTTTGATTTAAAAACTTCTTACTATTGAGTTTTGTTCATACTTTTTCCCTTTTCCATTGGAAACAATAAAAGCGTGGTGGCGACTCTCGTTATTTGATGTCTAGCTTATCCATAGCTTGATGATCATGAATTTACCGCTACAGAAATTAAATGGCGACTCTGCTTGGGAGTAGTCTCCAGTGGGTTTAGCCTACTTTTGTGTGTGTATATAATTGTATATATGTGATGTATGTATATTTGTGTGATATAATCTTCTTGTTGTGCTTGGTGATCTCTGAGTGGTGAGATAAGTTCTAACCCAAACTTGAGTGCAATTAAGATAGGAGGATGGTATAGTCATGTTCGACTTGTGTGGAGTAGTCCTTAAAAAGTTGGCTTGAGATCCATCTGCTCAGTGGAGACCCTTTTGGATTTGGAAATGTCACACACGTATTTGTGGTTAGGCATTACTATCTCTAATTTGGGTCCGAGAAGCTGAGGACCATATAACATTTACCCCCTCTTGGCCTATTTAGGACGTAGTGCGGAGACTGTTCAAGTGTAGACTTGATAACAGTTGTTACGCGATACTACACTCAGACGAGTTTCTCTTGAGAATATTATGGGTTGATGAGTCAGTCATCTTAACCTGTAATATCCGATAGATGGAACTAAGCCTCTGGTAACTTTTTAGAACATGATTTACATGTTTTATCCTTAGTTCACTCCTTTGGGATGGTTCTTACCCAGACGCCATGCTCGTGACTTACAAAAAACCCTTGATTCTTGGTTGATCCAATCAAGTCTTGTCAATATCAATGGAACTTGGATGTTGATAAGGTGTAAACCATAATCCACCAAAATGGATGATTGATCTTGACAATGACTTGATTCATCCCTCGACCTTTCTTTGTTTGCCTTGTGTGTGAACCCTTATTTGTGATTGTTACATTCATGTATTCATGCGCATCATAAAATTCATCACACGAAAATTTCAAGGAGTTGAGGTATTATTTACAAATATTTTCAGACCATGGATTATGGGCGAAGGAATACTAAGAAGTATAGTTTCAGATGTCCCGAATTGAAAGAGTTAAGGAAGCTAGCATCTTTTGTATTAGATCCCTTGGACTTCAAACAACGCCATGGGAAGCTTCTGTCTATCTTGTCTGCTGATGTGGTTGAAGGACTTTTGAGTGTACTAGTGCAGTTCTATGATCGTCTCTATCGCTGTTTCACTTTCCCAGATTTTCAGTTTGTGCCTACATTGGAGGAGTATTCTCATCTCTTGGGGATACCCATTTCTAGTGGAGTGCCTTTTAGTGTATTGGAAGAGATTCCCCAATCTCATCTTATTGCTGAAGCTCTTCACTTGAAGAAGTATGAGATAGAGGCTCATTGGGTGAAGAAAGGAGGATTGTTTGGGTTGCCATCTGATTTCCTCATCAAGGAAGCTACTGCTTTTTCTCAAGTCGGTAGTGTGGATGCTTTTGAAGCTATCTTTGTGTTGCTCATTTATGGATTAGCTTTGTTCCCTAACATTGACGTTTTTGTTGATGTTAACGCCATTAGACTTTTCTTGATTGGGAATCCTGTACCTACTTTGTTGGGTGATATGTATTTATCTTTGCATATAAGGAATTCTAAGGGTGAAGGAATGATTGTATGTTGCATTCCTCTTCTGTACAAGTGGTTTATTTCGCACTTGCCTCAGACGCCTACTTTTGTGGAGAACAAACAATGTCTATGGTGGTCTCAGAGACTTATGTCTCTCACTAATGATGATATAGTTTGGTACGATCCTTCTCTTGGGCAGTTTGGACATTATTTATAGTTGTGGTGAATTCTCTAATGTACCTCTCATTGGTACACAAGGAGTAATTAACTACAACCCTGCTTTGGCTCGTCGTCAACTTGGGCTCCCCTTGAGAGACAAACCTAATAACACTTTGTTAGAAGGTCTTTTATATCAAGAGGGTAATGATCCCCAACATTTGAAGCAGAAGATTGTGCATGCTTGGCATAATGTGCATAGGAAGGGAAGATCCGAGCTTGGTCCGTGCAATTGTGTAGCTTTGGAAGCTTACACTCTTTGGGTGAAGAAAAGAGCTTTGGAGTTGAAGATACCTTATCCTTGTGAAAGACTTATGTCTATGGTTATGGTTGAGCCATTAACTCTCCCTAACCAAGATGTAGAGGAGTTGGAAGATGCACTCGCCAAGATGCAGCAAGAGAAGGATATGTGGGAAGAGCGTTTCCGTGCTTTGAGCAAAAAGCATGAAGAGTTGCAGTTGGAGTCTAAGGACAAAGATGCACTTATCGATCTACTTGAAGACCGAGTGACAAAGAGACAATGAGAGCCAGAGGTTTCATCTTCCTATAGCATGCCTCGGCCTTCCATTGCTTTGAAGAAGATTGTTGATCAGCTTGTCCTCGAGAAAACTCAGATGAAGGCTTCTTTTGAGATTGAGATTCGCCGCATTCAAAGGAAGTACGCGTCTTCAGCCTGATTTTCTGACATGGTTGTTAGGGATCCTTAAGATGACTAGTCTCATTTTCTCTTGTATTTTTCATTTGGTTTCTAAAGTTGTACTCAGTGTAATCCTTCCAATTATATAAATAAAAAGAGATTTTTGGTCATATCAAAATATTGCAATTATTGTTTTTGCAAACGATATAGTAAGTTCCTTGAAAATGAAAAAATAAACAAACAAGCATTGCATTTCATGCATCATTTGCACAAGCAGGTTTCTCTTTCGCCAGATGTCTCATTGGTGTTTCTTCTATGCTTCAGCCAAGATGACTCATCGGTATAACACCCGCGCCAATCATATCAGAATCATGGAATATTTGTAGCAAGAGAACAAAGAACTGAAGGATGAGATTGCCCGATTGACTGCTATGATGGAGTCAGTGTTGGCTGGTCAGAGCCAATCTTCTCCAACGCCCGCAACTCCTCCTCCGAGGACTATTATATCAGAGGTGGATACCTCTACCATGCCGATTTCTACCATTCATTTCGCGCCTACCATGCCCGCCGGATTCCCGTGGGGAATGATGTCCAACTTTATTCCTGAAGGCTTCGCGCCTACCTTTGCTTCCATGCCGACATCTAGCCCGGTCATGTCTGTGCCACCTCCCATTGTGCACACCTTACCTCGTGTAGAGGACACAATTTATCACTCCGAGCCATCTGAGGGTACGAATGTTTACAAGAAAATGTACGAGATGAAGGATCAGTTTCTTGATACGCGCAAGGAATTAAAAACACTAAGAGGTAAGGATTTGTTTGGGAAAAGTGCTGCCGAGTTATGTTTAGTGCCAAATGTGAAGATCTCGGTGAAGTTCAAAGTACTTGACTTTGAAAAGTATAAAGGGAACACATGTCCACTCAATCATCTAGTGATGTATGCCCGCAAGATGTCTACCCAAACTGACAACGATCAACTGTTAATTCACTACTTCCAAGACAGTTTGACCGGTGCTGCGCTCCGTTGGTATATGAGGTTGGACAGTGCAAGCATTCGCACTTTCAACGACTTGGGGGAGGCTTTTGTTAAGAAATATAAGTATAATATGGATATGGCGCATGATAGAGACCAACTGAGGTCTATGTCTCAGAAGGATAAAGAGACATTCAAAGAGTACGCGCAAAGATGGAGGGAATTGGCTGCTCAGATCAGTCCTCATCTGGAGGTAAAAGAGATGACAAAGATCTTTCTGAAAACCCTGAGTTCATTTTATTATGAACATGTGATTGCTAGTGTCCCCTGTGACTTTACCGAAATGGTAAACATGGGGATAAGGCTTGAGGAAGGTGTCCGAGAAGGACGTTTGTCAAAAGATGAAGCATCATCAAGTAAGAGGTACGATAGTAGCTTTGGGAAGAAGAAAGACAGCGAAGCTAATGCAATAACTAGTGGGAGGCAGAAGAGGCCTCAGATCAAAAGAAATCAACCACCCCGTCAACACCATAATCAGCTATCTTAAGTAATTCTTGTATTCTCTAATAATCAATCAGTACCAATTCAACAACAACAACGTCAACAACAACAACCGCAACAACGAGCAAACACTTACAACAACAACAATACCAACAATCATCATCAACAAAACTTCGAGAGGAAGAAGGTCTCTTTTGACCCAATTCCTATGTCATACGCATAACTATATCCATCTTTGGTTCTTAAGAACCTAATCCAACCAAGAAACCCGCCGCAAATTCCAGAACCACTTCCGTGGTGGGATAAACCTGAACTCCGTTGTGCTTTTCATCAAGGGGCACCCGAACATGATATAGAAAACTGATATCCACTCAAGTATGAGGTTCAGAAGCTGATGAAGAGTGGAATGGTGTCCTTTGAGGATCGTGCGCTGAATGTGAAAGCAAATCCATTACCCGCCCAAGGAAATTTTTCTGTTAATATGGTGGATGGTTGTCTTGACGAGTTTAAGGTTTTTGATGTTCGTTTTATCCGGAGGTCCTCAGTGCAGATGCATAAGGACATTTTCTTAGTGAGTGATTGTGAGCATGACCACGAGGGTTGTGTTGTTTGCAGTGTTAATTCAAGGGGTTGTGAAGTTGTGAAAAGGGACATCCAACGACTGATGGATGAAGGTGTAAGACCCCAATTTTGTCCCTAAGATCCCTCATGGCATCATATCATATCATCACATTGCCTCAAGGATCATTGTGCACCTTGCTTCCTTCCCTATGGGTGGGTTATCTTTTTGAGAGTGATTCTTGATCACCAAGCATATTTTGCATTTGTATATCATTGCTTTTCTTTTTACCACTAACCAAAAGTACAAAAATATGTCATTTAACCTTTGTCTTGCAGATGAAGCAATCATAGATCAAAGCAGTCAAAGGCAGTCATTGAGCAATAGATGGTGGTCATTCTTGAGATTTGGACCCCACAATCATTCTCAAGAGTTCATATGAGCTATGATGTCATTTTGAAGCAAAATCCCAGGTGGTAGAGGCTTGAATTTCATTAGAATATTGCCAGGTCATCTGAAGACTTAGAAAGTCAACTGCCAAGTCAATAGTGGATTTGGAGGTGGGAAGTGATTAGAAATACTTCATTCATGTTCAAACGAGTCTCATTTGACATTTCAAACATCAACATTGAAGAATTTAAAGTCAGGTCAAAACTTTCCAAAAATAGAAAGTGACCTATAATTCAAACTTGCCAAAAATGGAAAGGTTTTAACCTAACTTCAACTTCAAATTACATCATCAAGAAAGCTTCAAATGAAATTTTGTTGAACATGAAAGTTGTATATCTTTCTCTCCCATTTCCAAAAAGTCCAAGATCATCAATTTCTCATGTGTGGTTAAGGAGATATGATCAAATCTTGACAAAGTGTGCATGGAACTTCAAATGGGCATAACTTCTCAACCAAAACTCCAAATTGGATGGCTCTTTTTTGTATATTCTTCTCTTGACCTTTAGTTTTCAAACCATGAATTGCATTGCACAAATTATATTCATATGAGCATTGGCTAATTCATTTGATTTTTGGAGGGAAATTATGAAATTTAAAATTGGTGCATGGCTTGAACTTTTTCCCACCGCCATTGGCTCCAAAATGATATTTTGAGTGAAAATAAATCAGATTTCGTGCACTGTTCACATGCACTTCATGCATAGGGTGAAAAACCACATTTTGCACAAACACCTCATTTTTGCTAAACTCATTAACCATTGGCTTAAACATGATTAAAGAGTGATTAGCATTGCATATATAAGCAAAAACCCTAACTGTTTTTCAGATTAGCATTCATTATTTCAGATCTAGATCAAAACACTCAAAATTTTCTCTCAAAAATTTCTTGCAATTTCTTCACATTCAATCGATTTCTCTTGCTTGATTCTTGTTTCTGAGGTGTTCTTGAGCAGATTCACACGTGGAACTGAAGCAAACAGTGCAAGATTGAAGCATTCTTGAAGCTTGAAGCAACAATGGTGAATCAAGACTTTGGTGAGATCGTGTGCAATTGAGCTCCATCTTCTCTTCCAATCACTCATACAAGCATCCTAGAGGAACTTTGAAGCATTACAAAGCCTTGAACCGCACGAATTCCAGTTCTGCTCTTCAAGAGGTCATGAATCGAATCTCCTAATTTTGAAATCTATTATGCTATTGTTGTTGATCTTTTTATGCTGAGTATTCTGAGCTTTGAACCATGAGATTTCGTGCAAAATTGAATGAGATATGACTGTTTGAAGTTTTGATGATGAAAATTATTTCCTTCGATTCATGCGTATCTTGATGTTTCTTGATGAAATATTTGTGGATTCGTGCTCTATGTTGAAGGATCTACACAATGATGTGTTTGATTGTGAATTCTGGAAAAAATGTTCTTGATGCATCCACTGTTCATGAGATTCACGATGAAGATGATGATGTTCATGTTTTGGCAACGTTTTTGATCCTTTCTGCAACATAAATCCGTGGCTATAGGTGTTTTCTTAGGGTTAGCTTCTGATTGGTCCACATAACTGCCATGCTAGCTTATTGATTGGTCCATGTTTGTCTGACCAAGCCACGCAAGCTTTGACCGTGCCAAGTAGGATTAAAGAAACACAGAGTTTCATTCTGACGCGCTAGCATTTTAAATTCGCTCCCAGTTCGATTCCGGCCGGTGCACAATATTTCAAATGCCTTCACATATTTTCCATTTCCCTCCATACATTTCTATGCATTGCTTCATATCATTTTTTCATTTTTTCTCATCTTCAAAAATTCATATCAATTTGAAAATTAATCCAAATTCATCCCAATTTTTTTGCACTATGATCCTTATCTTGTCTATTATTTTTTTATCATTAATTTCAAAATTGTGCTTGGCTGGATTTCATTTTGTGCTAGAATGTGTGAGCATGTATCCGTTTTGTACCTTGCCTTGCTTATTCATTTGTGAAATGCTCATATTTGATCCAATGAATCTGAAAATTTGCATAATGGAACTAGACACTTTGCTTGACATTTTGGTGTTGATTTGGTATTTTTATCAATTGTCATTTCTGTTTTATGATCATGTTAAGTTGGTGTGACAATTTGTTTCACACCTTTGCTTGTTCAACTTATGTGATGTGTTTACCATGCCATATGATCTCCAATTGCCCTGATTTTTTGTATGATGCATATTATGAATGTTGTGAATGAGCATGAATTTTGTTGGAATTATTTGAATCATTTCTGATTTAATTGAGATTTTTCATTCTGGTTGATCACATTTGAGCTTTAAAATTGCCTTGAACTTCTCTTGATCATGAAATGCTTTCGGTTGATGATATTCATGTGAGACCTTTTGGATTGTTTTAAGATGTGTTTGAAGTTGATTCATGTTAATTTTCAGCTTCTGTTTTGAATTTTTTCTCCATCTTTGACCCTAGGCTTTGACCTAGTGGTTTGCCTCTCACATTTGAGCTTTGATTTCAGGTTGAACATTCAAGTTCCATAGTTGTTGATGCTCCATCACTTGAGAATTGATATTTGCTTTTGATTACTAATCTTT
Organism: Lathyrus oleraceus; assembly: GCF_024323335.1. Lineage (NCBI taxonomy): Eukaryota > Viridiplantae > Streptophyta > Magnoliopsida > Fabales > Fabaceae > Lathyrus > Lathyrus oleraceus. The sequence continues at coordinate 152,174,678 of NC_066579.1, read as the reverse complement.
GTGTGTTTTGTAGGTTGAAGTTAACTCATTTGAGTTTGACCTTTGGCTTACACATTGTGTACATTGGGATTGTTGGTTGCTTATTGACTGTTGTTTGATTGTCTGAACTTTGTGCTGATTTGTTTGATGTTTCCACAGGTACATAAGTTGTTTTAAGTTTATTTTGAACTTGCTTTTGCTTGGTTGCTTAACCACTTAGGTATAACTTATAATCTTCATGTAGTCTGGAAGACCTACTGTTATTGGTAGGCACCTGTCTGAAGCCCTCCTTAAGAGGCCATGTTCTTGTTTGTTTACTCTTTGTGCTAAGCAGGAAAAGTCCTCTTATGAGGCAATTGGCAGATAAAAGAGATGTGTAATCCATCTCCTGCTATTCAGTGTGTCATCCACTTTGCTCACATAACATGTTGATGCATTGTGGATATTAACCCAAGATCTTATAGAGTCAATCATTTTGTGGAGAAGAGTTCCTACTTTCTGAACTCCCACACCTTCTATTGCTTAAAGCTCTCCCAGGCCAGGGATAAGAGCTATGAGGCACACCCCTCATCTCCATTTCATATGCTTTACCCTAACTCTCAATGTTAGGGTTAAGAGCTCAAATTACCCCATTCCAGTTGGCTGTAAAGCCTAACCTTGCTTGAGCCTAATTGATTGTATATAGTGTGTGCTAATTGACTTGTTTGTTTGCTTGCTTGATCTATCTGTGTGTACTTGCTTATGTGTGCCTTTGTGCATTTATCCTCATTAATTGTACATCATTGCATGATCATTGTTCACATCTTTGTGACATCTTGTTTGTCCATTGAGGAGTTAATTGTAAGTCCATTTATTGGCATTTGCTTCCTATGATCTGGAAGGAGTTGGGACTAAGACCATTTATTGGCATCCTATTTCCTTGGAGTCGAGTGTAAGACCATTTATTGGCAACTTGTTTCCTCTTGCTTATTGCATTTGTTTTACTTGTTGTATGTGAGGAGTCAATTGTAAGTCCATTTATTGGCAGTTGTTTCCTATGATCATTCTTTGGAGATTGGTATAAGTCCAGTTGATTGGCCTCTGGTATCCATGTTTCATTTTGTTTTGGGAGATTGGTATAAGTCCATTGATTGGCATCTGATATCCATGTTTGTTTTAGGAGATTGGTGTAAATCCATTGATTGGTATCCGGTATCCACCTTTGTTTGTGAGATTGGTGTAAGTCCAATGATTGGCATCCGGTATCCATTTGCTTTGTTGTTTATCTGTTATTGCCCATTGCCTATTCCAAAGGAATCACTTGGATCATCTACATATGATCTCAAAAGGTGAACATCTAAGAAGTTTTACACTCCCTCACCCTTCATCCTTGTTGTTCTGAAACCTCCATTTTGCATGATAACCCAAACCTGAAAATATTGTGCAAACATTTCATCTGTTTTCAAATTAGAAACCTGGGCCTTAAGCTTTTGATTTTCAATTTTCACTTTTGACTATACTTCTTTCTGAATTGAATCCTAATCATACTTTGACCATATTTTGTGAATACTCATAAACAGTTAATTACACTCATTCAATTGTTTTGTGGCTTTGTCCATTCTTGATATATTTTCATACATTAGCCATAGGTTTCAATTATCATAGTGGTTGATGTAAATCTCACCACATCCTTAGTGAGTTGATTGTAAGTCTTCCATACTTATTATAGGGTTAACCCCTCACTAGTATGTTGAAGCTATCCTCGCGTGGTGGATTGTCGGTTTTGGTTGAGTTTTCTCCCATTGATAATGAAGGACCTTAGGGCTTGTGTTTTAAAATCAATTCACATACTTTTTGGAAATCTTTTAGCCGAACTACGGCGTTTTGATCCTTGCCTTCCATGGAAAGGTACGTAGGCAACGGGTTCATCCGTTCAAACACAAAAATAATAACTTGTATATTCTTTTCTCATCCCTTCAATCATGTTTGCACAATAAATATTTCATAAACAAATAATTTTTCGTACAACAAGTGTGAAAAGGGCTCCCTAAGAGTACCTAGGACGTTTTGGGTGCCTAACACCTTCCCACTGCGTAATTTACCCCTTACCCAGATCTCTGATCTTTTCATTAGTTTTCTATGTGTAAAACTTCTTAGGCTTTTGTTCGCTTTTTAGCCATTCCTTCGGATAAATAAAAGTGCGGTGGCGACTCTTTACTTTGTATGCTTTGCTTTTGATTTAATCAATAAATCATAAAGTGACGAATACACTGCTACAGAAGGCATGAATCAGATTGTTCAATCTCGTCATGTAGATGATGATGTAAATGTCATAGTGCCCACTTTCAAGCACCCATAGAGATTGGTAATTCAATATGACAACAACAACAGTAACAATGTCAGCAATAGATTTGTATCGTCATTGGTTATACGGTTAGCGGGTCCAGTCCCATATTCATGTGATAAAGTTGTTATGTATTAGTATAATGCTATAATGATGAAGGATGGTCAAGAGGTCCCGTTACCTACGACCAATTCTGTGGTGAGCATTGCTGATGTTACCAAGGTGACCCAAAGTGGTTGTGTGTTTAGGCCGGTGTTCCCAAAGGATAAAGAAGAATCAGTTGTTAGTAAGAAGGTAGAAGTGCCTAATGTGGATCCGATTAGTGCTTCAAAGAGTAAGTCTGGTGAATCAATCGATTTGAAGGCTAATGATGATGATGAGGTACTTCGATTAATCAAAAGAAGTGAGTTTAATATGGTGGAGCAGCTGGTCCAAACCCCATCAAAGATCTTAGTGTTGTCTCTGCTCATGAACTCAGAAGTGCACAGAGAAACACTGCAGAAAGTTCTCGAGCAAGCTTTTGCGGAACATGATGTTACGGTGGATCAGTTTGATCATATTGTGGCTAACATCACTTCCTGCAATAATCTCAGTTTTTGTGATGAAGAACTCCCTAAGGAGGGTAGGAATCATAACTTGGCTTTGCATATTTCCATGAATTGCAAAGATGATGTTTTATCCAATGTGCTAGTTGACACCGGATCTTCGTTGAATGTGCTTCCGAAGTCAACATTATCAAAGTTGTCATATCAAGGAGCACCTATGAGATATAACGGTGTAATCGTCAAAGCTTTTGATGGTTTGCGCAAGACATCATTGGTGAAGTGGACCTTCTAGTGAAAATAGGTCCGAGTGACTTCCAGATTACTTTTCAAGTAATGGATATCCACCCGGCATACAGTTGCTTATTGGGAAGGCCATGGATCCATGAGGCGGGAGCTGTTACCTCCACATTGCATCAGAAGCTCAAAATTTTGAAAAATGGAAAGCTTGTAATCGTTGGCAGGGAAAAGGCGATGTTGGTTAGCCACCTATCATCTTTCTATTATGTTGAAGATGAGGATGAGGTTGGAACTCCGTTCCAAGCCTTATTTATTGCTGCTGAAAAGAGAGTTGGGCCACCTATGTCCTCATTGAAGGATGCAAAGAAGATTGTATAAGAAGCCAATGTTAATCAGTGGGGGCGCATGGTAGAGGTCTCAGACAACAAAGGCAGAACCAGTCTGGGTTTTCAGCGAGGTTCATCAATTGCAAGGTCTGAAGATATGCAACTTAGCTTTCATAACAGAGGGTTCATTCATGGCAATGAACAACACTTAGCTGCCGTGCTAGAGGATGACGAAGAGGAAGGCTGCACCAATTTTGTGACGCATGGAAAGACTTGCAACAGTTGGACTGCTGTTGATATTCCTATTATTTTGCATCGATCTAAGTAACTGCTTTTATATGTTTTCAAAATCCTTCTCCTATGCCTAGGGAGAAGCGAACATTGTTTGGGCATTTTCAAATTCATCATTAATAAAATTAATTCTATTCATCCACATCTATGATGTTTGTTTTTACTTTTTGCTTTATTCTGAAAATGGTAATCACAAAAAACATAAATAAATAATATAATTGTTCATCTGCATAATATTTGGTCACAAATTCACTTCTCTAAAATCAAAATATCAAATCATTATGCAGGTTGGTTCCTAACCCCATTGAATACAATGATCCTTCTCCTTCTCTAAATTTTGAATTCCCTGTGTTTGAGGCCGAGGAGGAAAGTGAGGAAGAAGTAAGTGATGAATTATCTTGTATCCTTAAGCATGATGAAAAATCCATTCTTCCATTCGAATAGCAGATTGAGTTAGTCAAATTGGGTTCCGAGGATGATGTGAAGGAAGTCAAGATTGGATCTCGACTGTGTCCAGATGCGAAGAAGGGGTTGATTGATCTTCTTCGAGAGTATTCAGATGTGTTTGCTTGGTCCTATCAAGACATGCCTGGGTTGGATTCTGAGATTGTGGAGCATAGATTTTTGTTGAAGCTAGAATGCCCGCCAGTCAAGCAGAAATTGAGAAGAACGCATCCTGATATGGCAGTGAAGATCAAAGAAGAAATGCAAAAATAGATTGACACCGGTTTCCTTGTGACCGTTGAGTATCCATAATGGGTGGCCAATATTGTGCCTGCACCTAAGAAAGATGGAAAGGTCCGCATGTGTGTCGACTATAGAGATTTGAATAAAGCCAGTCCGAAAGATGATTTCCCTCTGCCACACATTGATATGTTGGTAGACAATACTGCTAAATTCAAAGTCTTTTCGTTTATGGATGGATTTTCCGGATATAATCAGATCAAGATGGCACCCGAAGATATGATGAAGACCACATTCATTACACCTTGGGGAACATTCTGTTATAGAGTGATGCGTTTCGGTTTAAAGAATGCTGGTGCAACTTGCCAAAAAGCAATGACTACTCTTTTTCATGATATGATGCATAAAGAGATTGAAGTTTATGTCGATGACATAATAGCTAAATCAATTGATGAAGAGGAATATGTTGAGCATTTGTTGAAGCTATTCCAGCATTTGAGGAAGTACAAACTCTTCTTGAATCCCAATAAGTGTACTTTTGGTGTTCGTTTTAGTAAGTTGTTGGGCTTTATTGTCAGCGAGAAGGGTATTATGGTTGATCCTGCCAAGGTCAAAGCAATACAAGAGACGCCTACGCGCAAAATTGAGAAGCAAGTCAGAGGTTTTCTCGGCCGCTTGAATTATATCTCAAGATTCATTTCACACATGACTGCCACATGTGCGCTTATATTCAAGCTTCTTCGGAAAGATCAGTCTTGTGATTGGACCGAAGACTGCAAGAAAGCTTTTGATAGTATCAAGGAATATTTGCTTGAACCTCCGATTTTGTCTCCACCTGTTGAAGGAAGACCATTGATCATATATTTGACTGTGCTTGAAGACATTATGGGTTGTGTTCTAGGTCAGCAAAATGAGACTGGAAAGAAAGAATTTGAAATTTACAACCTAAGTAAGAAGTTCACCGACTGTGAGACTCGATATTCTATGCTTTAGAAGACTTGTTGCGCATTGGCTTGGGCCACTAAGCGTCTGCATCAATATATGTTAAATCATACCACTTGGTTGATATCCAAAATGGATCCAATCAAATATAAATTGAGAAGCCTGCTTTAACTGGGAGGATTGCATGTTGGCAGATGTTGTTATCAGAGTATGATATTGAATACCGATCTCAGAAAGCAATCAAAGGTAGTGTCTTGGATGACCATTTGGATCACCAACCATCTGAAGATTACCAGTCAGTGTTGTATGATTTTCCTAATGAAGAGATCTTGTACTTGAAAATGAAAGATTGTGATTAACCATTGCTTGAAGAAGGGCCAGAACCTGGTTCTTGTTGGGGGCATGGTATTTGATGGAGTTGTAAATCAATATGGTAATGGAATTGGGGCAATGATTATTACTCCTCAAGGCACACATTTCCATTTACAGTTAGATTGACTTTCAAGTGTACAAACAATATGGCAGAATATGAAGCTTGCATTATGGGGCTCGAAGAGGCCATTGATCTCAGAATCAAGTATTTAGATGTCTATCGAGATTTAGCTTTGGTCGTGAATCAAATCAAAGGTGAATGGGAGACGAATCAACCCGGTTTGATACCATATAGAGATTATACGAGGAGGATTTCAACTTTCTTTACAAAAGTTGAGTTTCATCATATCCCTCGAGATGAAAACCGGATGGCCGATGCTCTTGCAACGTTTGCGTCTATGATTGTAGTAAAGTATTGGAATGAAGTTCCCAACTTGTCTGTGATACGTCTTGATAGGTCAGCTCATTTGTTTGCTGTTGAAGAAATCAAAGACGAGAAGCCGTGGTATTACGACATCAAATGTTTCCTCCAAAGTCAGGTTTACCCATCTGGGGAATCTTTGAAAGATAAGAAGACTTTGAGAAGATTAGCCGACAATTTCTACTTGAATTGTGATGTATTGTACAAGAGAAACTTCGACATGGTTTTGCTCAAATACGTGGATAGACACGAAGCAGACTTATTGATGACTGAAGTGCATGAAGGTTCCTTTGGTACTCATTCCAATGGACATGCGATGGCGAAGAAGATGTTGCGAGCAGGTTACTATTGGCTGACAATGGAATCTGATTGTTGCAAGTTTGTGAAGAAGGGCCACAAGTGTCAAATTTATGCTGATAAGATTCATGTTCCTCCGAAACTATTGAATGTTATCTCTTCCCCATGGCCTTTCTCCATGTGGGGAATTGATATGATTGGCATGATTGAGCCTAAAGCTTCGAATGGACATCGTTTCATTTTGGTAGCAATTGACTACTTCACAAAATGAGTTGAAGCGGCATCTTATGCGAATGTGACTAATCAAGTGGTTGTGAGGTTTATCAAGAATCAAATCATATGTCCTTATGGTGTGCCAAGTAAGATCATTACTAACAATGGATCGAACTTGAACAATAATATGGTGGAAGCTCTTTGCAAAGACTTCAAGATTGCACATCATAATTCTTCTCCCTACAGACCCAAGATGAATGGGGCTATTGAAGCTGCGAATAAGAACATCAAGAAGATTATTCAGAAGATGGTTGTCACATATAAGGATTGGCATGAGATGCTCCCATTCGCGTTGCACTGGTATCGAACATCCATCCGCAATTCAACAGGGGCAACCCCTTTCTCTCTTGTTTATGGTATGGAAGTAGTATTCTCCGTAGAGGTTGAGATCCCTTCATTGCGTGTTCTCATGGAAGCCAAGTTGACTGAGGATGAATGGTGTCAGATCAGGTTTGACCAGCTGAATTTGATTGAAGAGAAGAGATTAACTGCCTTGTGTCATGGTCAGTTATATCAGCAAATAATGAAGAAAGCTTTTGATAAGAAGGTCAAACCTCGTGTGTTCAAAGAAGGTGACCTTGTGCTCAAGAAGATTTTATCTTTTAAACCAGATTCTAGGGGAAAATGGACTCCTAATTTTGAAGTCCCATATGTTGTTAAGAGAGCCTTTTCAGGCGGTGCTTTGATTTTTACAACTATGGATGGTGAAGAGTTCACTCGTCCTGTGAACGCAGATGCAGTCAAGAAATACTTCGCCTAAAAAAAAAAGAACAACTCCCTAAGTTGAAAACCCAAAATGGAGGCTTAGGCAAAAATGAGCGTCTCGGTGGATTGAAAAACCGAAAGGGTGATCCAGGAAAACGTTAGAGACATAAAACAGAAAGACCTTTCCCGATAAGTTAAGTACCCCACCTTGGGGCAACATATGCAAAAATTAGGGATTATGGCAAGTAACTACATTCTGCTGATCTTCAATTTGCAGAAACTTTGAGTACAAGGGCTGACATTAATTCATCATCCCCGGTAGCGGCCGAAAGCACAGCGGACATCAAGAGTTGGTAGAAGGATATGTGGTCATTTGTATTCAATGTAACCCTTTTCCATGTAAATTACCATTTTCAACCTTGTAAAAATCTATGGAGTCTTGTCATTTACAGACTACCATTCCATTAAATAAAGTTGAGCTTTTATCCAATTATTTTCACTCTTATTTACTTCAGCCAATAGTTTTAAATTTTATTATGACCATTTTGAAATTTAAAATTTTAATCAAAATCATTTTTCTTAAATATATAAAAGCAAGATTTTCTTCAAAGCAAATCTAAGAGAAATATCAACAGCATTTCGAAGGCAGCAAGCCTTCAGTGTGAAGCATTAAGGGTTCCTCAAGCAGTTAACCCTTCAGGTTTCCCAACTAAGTTGGTTGACTCAGTACCCTGCAGAGTTGAGTTCGATCCCAGACAAAGTTTGTGTATCCATCAGCAGTTTTGGTCCTCAGTGAAGTATTTTGATTCCCCAGTAGATCGCGTTGGTGTCTCCATCAGTCGCCATCCGACTCGCTCCCAGTCAGAGTTTCCTCTTGGTTTCTGAGTAGCTATCTTGCGTTTATCCTCTGTATGGTTATCTCACATTTAACATGGTGTTGACCTAAAATTCCCCACAGACTTGATGGTGTTTCCTTTCCTCAGCAGATCTCCTCCTTCCCTAGCTAGGATGTGGATCTCTCTGTTCTCTGGCAGTTATTTCCCTTTTGTGGAGTGACCGAGGATTGTACCGATGATTCGAATGTTGTGACACCCTTGTATCCTTTGCGATCGTTTGTCAGCATAATCATCATATATATATATATATATATATATATATATATATATATATATATATATATATATATATATATATATATACACTCATGTAAGTTCATATTTGCATATTTGTATCATTCATATTTGTTGAATCATTGTTTGAGATTCTTATGCTTTGTTATGGTGGTACTTCATCCCCATACAAGTCGGTGTCTGTCATCTCTCAATTATAGAAGGTCAGCCCCTTAAGCAAAAAGACTTTAACCTCTCTCCTTTCCCCACTGAGTTATTTTCTCTTGGATGATCATTGATTCAGTTTTTCCTCCCCAATCGGTTATCTGGATGGAACCACTCCCCTTGAGATATATCCTCATTAGGTTGAGTCTTGATTGGCCGTTTCTTTCTAGATCTTACCTAGATAGATGCTTTGAGTCTCCTAAGAGTTTATTGCCCTATAACTGGTAATATTCTTCTTAGTCTGCAGTTTGTTACTTCTTGCCCAATACCCAACAAAAGTATCCCTGTTTCTCTCTTCAGTAGAGTTCCCAGTGGATTATTTTCTAAGAGTCTATCCTTGATATGTTCATCTTAACCGGTGATATATTTTCTATTTCATGGTATTCTACCCAGTAAAAAGTTAGTTGTAATCCCTATTTTGTTCCTCAGAGAGTTAATCCTTGATATGTTCATCCTAACCGATGAAGGGTTTCCTTCTCTTTGCGGTCTTCTACCCAGTAACAGGTGTCGCATCCGCGAAAAAACAACCGGCGGGCTAAAACAAAAACAGACAGAGCCGCCACCGTGCGTTATTTATCCCAAAAGAGGGAAAGGAAACGCTCAGAGTAAACCTGGAAAAAGCATGGTCTCGCGACCAAAGAGAAAGGGATCGGGAGTCGGTTATGCGAAGGGAAGGTATTAGCACCCCTACGCATCCATCGTACTCGACGGGATCCACACTCTAAGAAAGAAAAGGTTGCTAAAACACCACACACACACACACCGAAGACAACACAGGTGGGGGAAAAGAGGAACGGGCTCGCTAGGACATCGCATCCTATGCCTACGTATCTCGTCTGGAACGAGAATCAGAGATGCCGTAGTTCGGCTCACGCACGCCAAACAAACAAACACAAACACAGGAAAACTTGGAACCCGAATGCCAATCGCTGGACTTACATCGGCTTCCGAACCAAACAAACACAATCAGGATACGGACAGCCAATCGCTGGGCTTACATCCATATCCTGACACGCAGCAACCAACAAGTTAATAGGGAGTCGGGAACTCGAGCCTATCACTGTCAAGCACACACACAAAAAGGAAAAAAAAAGGTGCCCGGAGAAACCTCGCACGGTCTCCTGCCTACGTACCTCATCTGGTATGAGGATCAGGGCGACGTAGTTCCCCTGAAAGGGAAAGAAATTCTAACCAGATACAAAGGGAGACACACCACCAGGGAGCTGTACTCGAGCCTAGTGTTATCATGCATCATTGCCCTATGTTATGGTTTCTATCCTAACTTGCACAGGCAAGCTAATCCTATCCAGGCAAAAGCAAGCAAGCAAGCATAAACAAAGCAAAGCAAACATTTCATATAGCACACACTATATCCAGTCAAGTGAGGCTCAAACAAAGGGTTAGACTGCCGAAGCAAGTCATCTGTATAATGGTGGTGTTAGCTCTTAACCCTGACATTGAGAGTCAGGGTGAAGCTGATGAAAGGTGAGTGAAGATTAGACTTCACAGCTCTTATCCCTGGCCAGGGAGAGCTTCAGACAAAGGAGCGTGGGTCCAGAAAGTGGGAACCCTTCTACACTCAAGACTCTGACACAACTGTACAACTGTACGAGATCTTGGGTTAATGCCCCAATGCATCAACACTAGTTGTGTGAGCAGAGGGACGACTCAACAGAATAGTGGGAGATAGATTGCATATCTCTTTGATCCACCAATTGCCTTAATCAAGGTCTTTACCTGCTTGGGGACAAAAAATAAACAAACACAATCATCGCCTCTTAAGGAGGACTTCAGGCAGGTGCTTGGCCAAGTAACAGGCCAGGTCTTCCAGACTACATGGAGTTAGAGTATTCTACCTCTATTGGTTAAGCAACCAAGCAATAGCCAACACAAGTTCAAGTGAACTAGAGCAACTAAAGTACCTGAAATCAATCTAGCACAATTAGTATACCAGACAACCAACAGTAAACAACAAAAGTCAAACAGTTAATCTGTACAAGCAATGCTATGAGCAAAGCACAATCAACTCAATTGAGCCAAGCATCCTACAAAACACACAAGTTAGTTTACAACAAGCAACCAAACTCAATTTAATCAACTTGCATTTTTCTCCTTAAAGCCTTTGCATTTCTTCCTGAAACACAATTCAAAAGTGAGAAACAAGACCACTAGGCCAAGCCTAGGGTCAAAAGGAGATGAAAAATCCAAAACAGCAAGTGAAAATTATCCAAAACCACAATCAAACAACTTAGAAACCAAACCAATTGGTCCCATGCTCATATCAATCACCATTATCATTTCATGAACCAAAAGGCACAACACATGCAATTTGCAACCTCAAAGGACCAAACAGAATGATCATCATCAAAAGCATACCAAAACCTTTCAATAAATTCCACCAAAATTCAGGTCTAAACAGAACATATCCAATGAATAGCATATCAAATTTCAGCTCATTTGGATCAAGGGAAGTAGGGTAATGAAAATCAAAAAGTTCAGACAAGTTCAAACAAGCCAACACAAGGCATCAAAACAAGCATTCACTTCCATCAAGCCTAAAACAGTGACAATACATGATAAATGAATGGGATCAAGAGCATAATGACTAATAATGTGTCTAGAATCACTCCACCAAATTTCACAATCATCCAATCAATAACCAGAATTTCACAAGCCAAATACAAACAAGTGTCACAAAAAATCAACAAAAGGCCCAACAGGGGAGAAAATTCCAATAAATTAGGAAATGCCATCAATAAATCCAGAAAAATTCACATGTCTTCTCAACATTCATATGCTCAATCATGCAAAAATTTGGCTCAATCCAATGTCCCTAGGCATATCAAATAAAATCATGAAGTTCATCATGCTTGGTGTGACACAAATTGTCACACCTCTAATCAAAAATTCATATCTCCTCAACCAGGGATCCAAAAATTGCAAACTATACATCAAAATCACCAGCAAAGAGTCCAGAACATGCACCAAAAATTTCAAACATTTCTATGGAAGCATCATCATTTTATGAATGAAATGGTGAAACATACATCAAATGCATACATGATCAAAGACATTAGGCAAAGTCAAAAAAATCACCAGGCACAACTTTGACTATCATACCAAAAAAAACTAGACAAAATTTGGAGATCAACACAAAAATTCCCATCCAATTTGGATAATCCATGATCTAATTGTGATTTTTTGAAGTTTTGTGAAATAATGAAATAATTATTTAAACATTTAAAATGAAATAAGGCGCTGAGTGGCATTTCTGTAATTATCACAGCCAGGGCGCAAAACGTCGCGTTTAAATAAAAGGCGTGGCATCACGTGATTCGTCCGTTCCCGCGGTAAACACATTTTCAAACTTGGAAAGGCTAAACGCGGATCAAACAGCTTCTAAATCCAGAAAAATCAAGAACATCATCGTGTTCATCATCTCCAGAATTCATCATGAACAATTTGGCACGAAAATGGACAAATGGCATATGGTTGGAACCGTCTTTCCATGAGGATCAAGGATATGATGATGAAAATGTCCAGAAATCAACATACAAAGAGAATCGAACAGAAATAGTTTTGGCATCTAAACTTTGGTTCAAGATTTCTCAATGAATATACAATGAAAATACACGATTCAAGCTTTAGGTTACTCAGCAATGAACACTCTATCGAATCCCTATCCTAATTGAAGCAATTATGAAGTTCGATTTCCAACCTTAAGAATGTGCAGATCTTGAATCTGGTAGTTTTTGGCTCCAATTAAGTGAAACAGATGGCGTATGTTGATGTAGAAGGAGTATGCAAGTGATTGCTTAGCTCAACGATGCTCTATCCTCAAGAAACTTCCAACTGTTATGGAACTCGAGCTTGCTTCAATGGTGAGAAATCTTCAAAGATCTTCCACTTTCTTGCTTCAACAGTTCTTCTAATCCATCTGCACATGAAGAATCAACAAAGAAAAGCCACGAGTATTGATGAATTATTGATGAAATGATGAAAACTAGTGTATGTGAAATTGGAGAAAAGTGAGAGAATTGGAGAATTTTTCTTTTTGGATCTGAGAATATGAAATGTGATTAAGCATTCTGTTACAATTAGGCTCTTATACCTCACACTAATCCACTTGTTAATCTTAATTAAGCAAATTGGAGTGATTAGTGTAATGTGCATTTTTCATGATTTTGGCCAAAATGCCCTTTTCCAAACCAGTCAATGTAACAGTCTAAAAACAGTCCACACAAGTTCTAAATGTCATTTTGGATGTGTATGAAAAGGTCCCATGTGCATAGGCCATGTAATTCTCAAAATCACTATTTCACACCAAAAATGCTAAATAGTCCACTTGAAAAATGCCATTTTGCTATGAGGTTTTTTGATGAAATGTAAAGATGCACTATGAAAGTTCATGTGAAATGTGATTTGCTCAAAGAAAGATCATCCATTTTGGTCATTCCATGTGAAAGTTATGCCCCTTTGAATTTAGGCATTTTCTGAAAATGATTGGACCATATCTTGCCAACCATACATGAGAAATTCAAGTTCTTGGACTTTTTGGAAAGGTGAGAGCAAGATCTACAACTTTCATGTTGAACAAAACTTCATTTGAAGCATTTTTGGACATGTAATTTTGTGGTGAAAAACTTTCCATTTTTGGCAGTTTCCATTACAGGTCACTTGCCATTTTTGGAAACTTTTCTCCTGACTTTATTTTCTTCATTCCTGATGTTTGAAATGTCAAATGAAACTTGTTTCAACATGAATGAAGTGTATCCAACTCTCTCCCACCTCCAAATCCATCAAATCAAGCACAGTTGACCACAGTTGACTTTTCCAGTTGATAGATGAATTTGGTTGTGCACTGATCAAGTTGAGCCTCAAACTCCTGATGAAATGGCTCAAGGATGAAACCCTAGCTTCCATAAGATCAAAATAATCACATGATGATCCCCATATCCATTGCAGACCCCATCTCCTTGACAAGCCCTGAGTGGCCCAATGCAACTGATTAGGGTTGACCAATGGTCAAAACCCTAGTCTCAAGGTATCTGATCAATCTTCTTGAATCTTCTGGATGATAACAAGACCATGATGATGATGATGTACCATTTCAACCAAGATCAAGACCAATCTCCTTGAGAATCACAAACCCTAATTTGATGCACACATCCTCAGATGATCAATGATCAGTCCATTCAATGAAACCCTCAGACTTGAATCTCAACCTCTTTATCTTCTGATCAAGACTTAGGAGGATGACTTGCACAATGGTGCCACATGATATGCAATTATGCAATGCCTAATGACCTAAAAAATGATATGCAATATGTTATGCTAGTCCCAAGAGAGGAGGGAAAATTTTGAGGTGTTACAGCTGCCCCTATTCAATCCACTGTGAACCTGTCGATATGAATAGCCTCGGCTTTCAGATGATCAGGATGAAGAGTGATTGAATACCAAGAACAGACGAACAATTTGCACTCTGATGGGAAATAATTAACAATGCCTGTCAGAATCGGCAAAGAAACACAATCTTGAAACAAAAACCCGTCTGGAACGGAGAAAGTCGGCCTGATCACCGAAACAGAAATATCTGGATAACTGGTAACACAGAGATAACCATGGCCTGAACGCTGCTCGTCAGTCTGCATACTGAGCCTCACAATATGAGAGTAATTGATGTCGGTCTGAATACCGGGGGATTAGCCTGAACGCCACTTTGGTCTGAACACCACTTTGGTCTGAACACCACTTTGGTCTGAACACCACTTCGGTCTGAATACCGGGAGATTAGCCTGAATGCCATAAGTACTTCGACCTGATCGTCGGAAACTTCTTCGATCTGAAAATCGGAAACTTGGCCTGAGCGCCACTTCGGTCTGGATACCGCCTCGGTCTGGATACCGGAAAACTGGTCTGGATACCACAAGCTGCATCGATCTAATAGTCGAAAGCTTCTTCGATCTGAAAATCGGAAACTTGCCTGAGCGCCACATTGGTCTGAATACCGCCTCGGTCTGAACACCGGAAAACTGGTCTGAATACCATAAGTACTTCAACCTGATCGTCGGAAACTTCTTCGATCTGAAAATCGGAAACTGGCCTGAACGCCACATCGGTCTGAATACCGCCTCGGTCTGAACACCGGAAAACTGGTCTGAATACCATAAGTAATTCAACCTGATCGTCGGGAACTTCTTCGATCTGAAAATCGGAAACTGGCCTGAACGCCACATCGGTCTGAATACCGCCTCGGTCTGAACACCGGAAAACTCTTCATGCCTATCAGCATCGGCGAAGATAACAAAACAATGATAAGTGAGTCGGCACGCGTGCCAAAGAGCCATGTTGGGGATAACACGCCATGACCCGGCTATTCTTTATTCCGCCCTAGCACGCGAACACTTTGTGTTTAGCTGGGGATTATTCTTTCTCGTTTTTCTTTTTAAACCTCGAAACTTTTTGATTAACATTCCCATCTCTGCTTGACAGAAACTCTTTCTCCAATATCGCACTACCTTTGATTCATAATCACGATGCTAGACTCCTCGGAGTAACACCTTCATCTTTGGGCAAAACCACCTCTCAAACAATAACCACGGCTTGAGACTAGCTTATGCTTGCAATATGATGCATGATATTTTTTCAGCGTAATGCTCCATAATTATGGAAATGCTACGCGATTTATTATGCAATATGCCATGCTATTTTTTCATGATGAATGTATAAAAAGGCATCCCCCTCAAGGGACTCGTCTGGGGAGCTCAAGATACTCTGCCGAGGAATTTGTCAACACTCTGATTCCACCCTGCTGGGGAATAGCGCTGCTGCTAGGGATAAGCATCCCTTGCTGGGGAAGAACCTCCTTTGCACTCAATCCGCTTGGGGAATTGCTGGGGAAGCACCGCCAACACTCTGTGGGGATACAACAGTCTTTGACTTGCTAGGGATATAAATCCTGACTCCGCTTGGGTAACCACCGCACAGATACTTCCGCTGGGGAAAACGCAACCTTCAGACCTGGCGACTGGGGGAAGCATCAATCTCGAACCTGCTGGGGATAACCATCCTGACCCTGCTAGGGAGACCTTGAATCTGCTGGGGAATTAGTCCTCACGACTCTGCTTGGGGATATACATCCCGACTTGTCTGGATCTTTTCTACTCCATCATCTTGTATTCCCAACTGCTTCGCGCTCGACAGAGAGCGAACTCCTGGGACTTATACAGATTTTTCAATTTTCAGACTTTGAAGAGTCTTTTTGATTAATTCAAGGATCGTCGTACGTCTTCGCCGTCTTTTTCACCGTTTCTCCCATTCAACCGTCCCTGATTGGACTCCGCGGGGATTTGTTTTGTCAACAACTTCCACATCACCACCTGCAAGTGAGGGAAAAATATCTAACAGCACCTGCAAAACAGATCGTTAGATAAAACCGTGCCCCAGGCGCGTCAAGATTTCAACACTTGGGTCACTCAACCTTCCGAATAAGATTTCAAGCTTTCAATCTTATAAGCATGCATTGGAAGGGACCTGTATGTCTTAAAATGCAAAATTCTTTATCAAAATAATCAGATGTTTTTGCAATCAAGGCGGTAATGAAAAACAAAAACAAAATTATTTGACTGAATATGCACTTTATTGATTGAAAAAGTGGGGCTCAAATTGAGCAATACAAAGGAAGCAATTCCTGAAAAGAGGTAATTGCGCACAAAAGGAAAAATTTATCCTAATGGCAATGTGAAACCCCTCATCTCATCGAGTTCCAACTCGGTTACACCCCATATGTCCTCAGACTCTCCGTACTCTCTGCCTTCTGAACAAGACGCTTCTGATTGATCCCTACCGGGTATTATCCATGCTGCTTTAACCAAAGCAAACGATCATGCCAGACGCAATTGTTCGTTTCAATCCCTCTTTTGTCTGGACCGCCCTTTCGGGTTTTCAGTCCACCGGGATACCCTTTTTTGCCCAAGTCGCCTTTCCAGGTTTTCGACTTGCCGGGTGTACAATTTTCTTTTATCCCTAACTTTTGCCCGAACCTTTTCTTTCTGTTTTTTGGTTCGCCGGGATGCCCATTTTTGCCTGTACTATTTTGTTCTTTTCGTCCAGCGGGTCTCTTTATACGAAGTATTTTTTAACTGCGTCCGCATTCACAGGGGATGGAAAATCCTTGCCATCCATGGTCGTTAGCAACAAGGCTCCGCCAGAGAAAACCTTCTTGACCACGAATGGACCTTCATAATTGGGTGTCCATTTGCCCCTTCGATCGTTTTGAGGAGGAAGGATCCTTTTCAGCACCATATCTCCCACGTGGTACGCCCGAGGTCATACCTTTCGGTCCAAAGCACGCTTCATTCTTTGCTGATACAACTGCCCATGACAGATGGTTGCCAGCCTCTTTTCTTCAATTAGGCTCAACTCTTCGTAACGGATCCTTACCCATTCAGCCTCTTACAATTTCACGTCCATCAGGACTCTTAAAGAGGGGAACTGACCCTCAACTGGTAGCATGGCTTCCATCCCATATACCAACGAGAAAGGCGTTGCCCCAGTAGATGTGCGCACCGAGGTTCGATACCCAGGATACAAACCTCGTATTCAACTACCATTGTTGGTGCATTCAAATGCCATCCGGGCAACAAAAAAAACATGGGATTCTTTCGGCATTACCAAAGCAGCACTAACTCCTCCACATTAACCCCATCAGACATCGGAATCCGTTCGGATTCGGGGTCCGGCCCCTCCTCCGGGATCGGTTACTCTCAATCTTTCGATTTGAGCACCTCGCGATATCCTCATCAGGGAATTCAAACTTCCTGGGTTGATAATCCTCAATGGGTTGCGGAGCGATGTAATCAGACAATACACCCCTTGATGGCTTTCTGAGAGTATCACAAATCAGTCAATATTCTTTTGCACTCTCACAACCCGTCCGGTCAATGTTGGCTTATCAAACACATACTCGGTCGGATCCATCTTGGAAATCCACAAAGTGGTATGAACCAGCATACACTGTCTCAGTCGGCGAGCAGCCTATGCCAAAGTACAGCAAGTTTTCTCGAACAGTGAATGTATTGTTTCATAGTCGGTAAAATTTTTGCTAAGGTAAATTGCATGCTCTTTTTGACAAGACTCGTCATGCTGACCCAATGCACCTCGTAGACCCCTCGAAGGCCGTCAAGTACAGAATTGATGGTCGTACCTCCACAGGGAGACGTCAGAATCAGAGGTTCCTGCAACTTATTCTTTTATTCTTTCAATGCCCCTTGGCAATCATTATTTCACCTGACCGTTTGATCTTTCTTTTTCATCATCTTGAATATTGGTTCACACGTGGCTATTAGATGAGATGTGAACCATGACATGTAGTTCAATCTATCTAAAAAACCACGAACCTCTTTTTCAGTTCTCGGTTCAGGCACTTTTTTTTTTTAACAGGATCAACCTCGATTCCTCTCTCCCGCTCACAATGAACCCCAGCAACTAACCGGACCGCACTCTGATAGTGCACTTATCTGAATTCAACCTCAGTTTGAATTGTCTCAACCAGTCCACTCAGCTTGGTCAAATCCACCAGATGCCCCTCTTCTGTTTTGGGACTTTGCTATCATGTCATCAACATAGCATTCGATTTCATGATGAATCATATCATGAAACAAAGTCACCATGGCTTTCTGACAAGTAGCACCGGCGTTCTGCTCCTCTAGAGGACAGTCTCCTTTCCATGGTAGCTTGTGCGCAACGACACCGATATCCGACCCTGGCATATCCTGACACGACCAGGCAAAGGTATCCACATGCTCTTTCAACAGGGCTACCATTCTGCTTTCGACTCGCCCCTGAAGCGGCCCCAATTCTCACTTCCTTGTTGACCTCGGCAGTATACAGATTCACGATCTCAATCGCTCCTCGTGCGGCTGAATCACCTTCTCCTCTTGTTTTAACAACCTGTTTAATTCCAGCAGATCACAATCTTCTTCGCCTTATTCTTCGGCATGATAGATCAGATTGTCGAAGTCATATGAGGTGTAACCAAGTTTTTATCAATGAGATCCGGAGAATTATTTTTTTGAAGTCGGAACGAGACAAATCAAAAAGGAAAAAAATGAAACAAACATTGCCATTTTTATTTGTTTTTAAACTGCAAAAATAAATGAAAAACAGGGAACACCGCTTTTAATTGAAAAACATCCATTTATTAATGATGCAAAATGTTGCAAAATGAAACATGAGGTGGCCCTTACAATGGACCAATACGTTTCGGGCAAAACGTATGGCTTTCATGCAAATGAAACTGAAAACAGAAATTATTACTCTTCAAGATGAGTGACAGTGCTGATCTTTTTTAGGCCTTCCAGTTCCCTGGTATGCACGATTTTATCCATGGCTCCAGTTCACAGTCGCTGTCAGTCTCTTCCCCCACCGCACAGACGCGATCTGAATTTTCAGCGATTACACCCACCATCACCCGACCCTGCACCGGCACGGGATCAGCATTAGCATTCAATGACAGCGTAAAATTGAGGGCCTTGGAATCCACCAGATCTTGGACAATATGCTTAAAGGCTCTACAACCCTCAATGTTATGCCCAGGCGCACCAGAATGGAATTCACACCTGGCGTTCTCATCATAGTTAGGTGGCCTCTGATCTGATCTCAATGGAGCTAATGTCCTCAATTGCACCATTCCGAGATCTTTCAACTTCTTCAACAGAAGAGCATACGGCATGGGCGGCTTGTCAAAATGACGATCAACCCCCTGTCCTCTCACTTGGTTCCCAGCTCCCTGTGCTCTCTGTGGAGTTGGCGGATATTGCTGTCGGACTGACTGATTACCAGCAGGGATAGTTACTGCAGCAGCGTGCTGGTAGTAACGATTCCTACCGTGTCCTCTTTGGGCATGCACATCACTCGATTCACCCTCATTCTTGCGCTGGTCATTACCAAAGGATTTCTTCGATCCAGATGACGAAGCGTTTCCTCGTATTTCCCCCTTCTTCAGCCAGTCTTCAATCTTCCCCACCTTCTCGGCAATGGCTTTCTGCCCCAAGGCGAACTCTTGCATGATATTGATCAGCTCTCCCATCTTCTCTTTCAGCTCGAGAATGTCTGTGTTGGGCGGATTCATCATTCCTGTGTCAATCAAACAGGTTAGAAACTGACACCTGCAAAACAGAAGACAAGTTATTATGGTTCATGCATGAATGCAATGTTTATCCACATGAGGAACACTTTGTCTCTTGATCCTGGCTTCATAGAGACATATAATAATTCGGCGCCAATATTCTGACATTCAGCATTTGATTTCATCATACAGATCAGAGATATATGATTTAGCAAAATACCGCCCAACCATGTGTGTGCTTGTGAGTGCATACGATAAAGCAAATAAAGCTTGAAGATTGATCACTGAATGAAAATAACCATCACATAGCAAAATGCACAATAAGTGCCATAGTCATACATCAAATCAGATACAAATCTCCAGAATCGAGAAAGAAATACAAGCAAGTGAATTTCGCCAACAAGCCTGACGGTAATCCACACAAACAAGAAAGCTAGCCTGATGAGGGTCCCACAGATGGCCCTATCTCATCAACCATCTTCGCGAACTCTGCGGCGAACCTGAGCTCGGTGTTCTCCTGCTGTAATCTCCCCACCTCTTTCTGGTGAATCTTCACCTGCCTGAAGTAATGATCTCTCTCAGCAAGGTAATGATCTCTCTCGGCGATAATCTTCACATTCTCCACTTCCTTAACCTTCAGCTTGGCCTCCCACTCAGCAATGAGAACTCGGACTCTGTCATCCCTCTGGTCCCTCACGAGAATTTGCCTCCTCTTCTGATCTTCAATGACCTTTGAAGCTCTGGCCAATCTCTCCTTGGTGACGTCGTGCTCCCTTGTTGACGATGCTAAGGCCTGATTAACTTTCCCATAGTAGGCAGTATCCATCTCAAAGCGCTTTGCTTCTAGGGCTTGTCGCTTGTCCTGATCCTCCATCTTCACTCTGATCTCCTGGTTAGCCATCTGAACCCGAGCGACACTCATCTCCAATTCGGCTTTCTCCACAAGCAACTGATCCCTCTCCCGCTTCATTTCCAGGAATTCTTCCATACTAATAGAAGAAGGAGCCTCCTCAATCAACGGGTACCAAGGATCAACCATAGGAAACGGTAGACAAGTAAGCTCCACTCTCTTTCTAAGCCAGTCATCGAACGGAGGAAAAGATCTGTTATTAGCTCTACCCCAAGAAACCTTGCCTTTCCTTTGAATGCTGCGCCATGCCTCAGATACTTGCTTCAACCTGGCCTGATTGCCCTCAACTGGGAAGTACACAGTTTCCTGTACCTCACTCTTGAACGGAGGAAGCTCCATAGCGAATCCCATTTGTCTCTTAAGAAGTGTCGGGTTATAATTAATGCAACCCTGAACCCCTATAAGTGGCACATTGGGAAAACCCCCACAACTGCAGATGAAATCTTGTCCAACCCTACTACTGTGAGTCCAAGCTATGTCTTTGGCCCTCAAACCCATCAGCTTGGTCGCCCAATTGACATTTTGGCCAAGCAGAACAAAGGCACCCTTGGTAGGCAAGTATCCCATAAACCACTTGTATAGCAACTGAGTGCAACATCGAATCAGTCCCCCACGCCTCTTCTCGTTCCGATTATGGACCGAGTAATAGACATATCCGATCAAAGTAGGGATAGGATTCCTCTGAACAAACAAACGGATGGCATTAATATCCACGAAGTTCTTCTGGTTAGGAAACAGAATGATCCCATAAATGCCCACAGCGATCAAAGCACAGACAGGGTTCCAATTACCCAACTCAACACTCTCCTTAGCCTTAGCCTCTAGGAAACTCAGATGAAGACCAGGTAACTTCCCCTTCTCTTTCAGACTCCCCTTTACCATCTCCGAACTCAAATAAAGAGCACGGGAAATCCCTCCAATATCAGGCTCTTCTTTAGTAGCATAGAAAGGAACCTGATTTCTGATCTGAACGCCCAGAATACCAGCATAGTCCTCCATCAAGGGCCCGAGTAAGTAATCGGGGAAGACAAAACACCTCAAACCAGGATCATAGAACTGGAGCAGAGTATGAATGGCGCTCCTGTCTCTATCAGTGAGTCTGAAAACCATCTTCAGAATACCCCCATACATCTCACGAAACAACCCCACATGGTCGGGCGCACTTAATGCTATCATATCCTTCAGCACACTGATCTCTGGATCAAAGAAGCTATAGGCAACATCGTCCTTCAAACCGGGCCTCATATCTGAGCAGAAAGTCTCTCAACCAGGATCTCGATCAAAAGGGTCCCTGCATGTGGATAAACATGTGTTAGATGCAGGTAAATGCAATGTAATGATGCTGATGAATGAATGCAATGCATTGCCATCCTCCAAGTCATCTGGTCATCTGTTGCTCTGAATCACAACCCTGATCTCTGAACTGATCACAACCATCTGAAGGAATATGTAACCATCAATCCTCCTCGAGGGTTCCGAAATAAACGGCACTGAAAGATACACCATCATCATCACCCTCTGACAATCTCTGAACAGATAACCCTGATCTCTGAATCGGCCCGGGGAATCCTGAAATAAACGGATCCCCACTGATAAATACTCGGACAACACTCCGGCGTCTCAGAAATAAATGGCCATAAATCCGACTTATAAATAGGACTCTGATCAACGGAACCAAAAGTCACCACCAAAGTCACCATCTGAACATGCATTTGAAAGAATCAACCCTCCCCTCACAGGTAAATTCTAATCAGGTCATCCTAAGGCGGATAATAGTCTCGACAATCGGGCATAGATACTCAATGGGTTTGCCCTTTCGGGTGTGCCATTGTAGCTCCCTTAAGATCGTCTAAACCAAAGATCCGGGAAATGATCGGTCACCAAAGTCAATAGTCCAAAAGAGATGACTCAACCAAAGTGGAAAACCCCACTGAGGAAGAACACTCTCAGATGAACCTCGTCCGGCTTGTGGTGTGTCACGTCGCAACAACATGCTCAACCAACATGTGAGGAACGTGAGACCACACTAATCCTAGGTGTATACTCGGGCCTGGGTTTTAGCCCCACTCAGAACACCCACCCCAAAACAGAGGAACCACCTGCACAGAGGACGACAACACGATAGTATGATGCATGCAAATATTTATGCAAATATATATAGTCAGAATAATAAATGCAATAAATAACACAACACAAGCAACCTAAACTATCCTAAAACGCTAGGAGAGACTCGCTTAGGGAAGATGGACCAGCACAGGTCAACTTCTATTGTCCCCAGCAGAGTCGCCAGTTGTTGCATCCGCGAAAAAACAACCGGCGGGCTAAAATAAAAACAGACAGAGCCGCCACCGTGCGTTATTTATCCCAAAAGAGGGAAAGGAAACGCTCAGAGTAAACCTGGAAAAAGCATGGTCTCGCGACCAAAGAGAAAGGGATCGGGAGTCGGTTATGCGAAGGGAAGGTATTAGCACCCCTACGCATCCGTCGTACTCGACGGGATCCACGCTCTAAGAAAGAAAAGGTTGCTAAAACACCACACACACACACACCGAAGACAACACAGGTGGGGGAAAAGAGGAACGGGCTCGCTAGGACATCGCATCCTATGCCTACGTATCTCGTCTGGAACGAGAATCAGAGCTGCCGTAGTTCGGCTCACGCACGCCAAACAAACAAACACAAACACAGGAAAACTTGGAACCCGAATGCCAATCGTTGGACTTACATCGGCTTCCGAACCAAACAAACACAATCAGGATACGGACAGCCAATCGCTGGGCTTACATCCATATCCTGACACGCAGCAACCAACAAGTTAATAGGGAGTCGGGAACTCGAGCCTATAACTGTCAAGCACACACACAAAAAGGAAAAAAAAAGGTGCCCGGAGAAACCTCGCACGGTCTCCTGCCTACGTACCTCATCTGGTATGAGGATCAGGGCGACGTAGTTCCCCTGAAAGGGAAAGAAATTCTAACCAGATACAAAGGGAGACACACTACCAGGGAGTTGTACTCGAGCCTAGTGTTATCATGCATCATTGCCCTATGTTATGGTTTCTATCCTAACTTGCACAGGCAAGCTAATCCTATCCAGGCAAAAGCAAGCAAGCAAGCATAAACAAAGCAAAGCAAACATTTCAGATAGCACACACTATATCCAGTCAAGTGAGGCTCAAACAAAGGGTTAGACTGCCGAAGCAAGTCATCTGTATAATGGTGGTGTTAGCTCTTAACCCTGACATTGAGAGTCAGGGTGAAGCTGATGAAAGGTGAGTGAAGATTAGACTTCACAGCTCTTATCCCTGGCCAGGGAGAGCTTCAGACAAAGGAGCGTGGGTCCAGAAAGTGGGAACCCTTCTACACTCAAGACTCTGACACAACTGTACAACTGTACGAGATCTTGGGTTAATGCCCCAATGCATCAACACTAGTTATGTGAGCAGAGGGACGACTCAACAGAATAGTGGGAGATATATTGCATATCTCTTTGATCCACCAATTGCCTTAATCAAGGTCTTTACCTGCTTGGGGACAAAAAATAAACAAACACAATCATCGCCTCTTAAGGAGGACTTCAGGCAGGTGCTTGGCCAAGTAACAGGCCAGGTCTTCCAGACTACATGGAGTTAGAGTATTCTACCTCTATTGGTTAAGCAACCAAGCAATAGCCAACACAAGTTCAAGTGAACTAGAGCAACTAAAGTACCTGATATCAATCTAGCACAATTAGTATACCAGACAACCAACAGTAAACAACAAAAGTCAAACAGTTAATCTGTACAAGCAATGCTATGTGCAAAGCACAATCAACTCAATTGAGCCAAGCATCCTACAAAACACACAAGTTAGTTTACAACAAGCAACCAAACTCAATTTAATCAACTTGCATTTTTCTCCTTAAAGCCTTTGCATTTCTTCCTGAAACACAATTCAAAAGTGAGAAACAAGACCACTAGGCCAAGCCTAGGGTCAAAAGGAGATGAAAAATCCAAAACAGAAAGTGAAAATTATCCAAAACCACAATCAAACAACTTAGAAACCAAACCAATTGGTCCCATGCTCATCTCAATCACCATTATCATTTCATGAACCAAAAGGCACAACACATGCAATTTGCAACCTCAAAGGACCAAACAGAATGATCATCATCAAAAGCATACCAAAACCTTTCAATAAATTCCACCAAAATTCAAGTCTAAACAGAACATATCCAATGAATAGCATATCAAATTTCAGCTCATTTGGATCAAGGGAAGTAGGGAAATGAAAATCAAAAAGTTCAGACAAGTTCAAACAAGCCAACACAAGGCATCAAAACAAGCATTCACTTCCATCAAACCTAAAACAGTGACAATACATGATAAATGAATGGGATCAAAAGCACAATGACCTATAATGTGTCTAGAATCACTACACCAAATTTCACAATCATCCAATCAATAACCAGAATTTCACAAGCCAAATACAAACAAGTGTCACAAAAAATCAACAAAAGGCCCAACAGGGGAGAAAATTCCAATCAATTAGGAAATGCCATCAATAAATCCAGAAAAATTCACATGTCTTCTAAACATTCATATGCTCAAACATGCAAAAGTTTGGCTCAATCCAATGTCCCTAGGCATATCAAATAAAATCATGAAGTTCATCATGCTTGGTGTGACACAAATTGTCACACCTCTAATCAAAAATTCATATCTCCTCAACCAGGGATCCAAAAACTGAAAACTATTCATCAAAATCACCAGCAAAGAGTCCAGAACATGCACAAAAAATTTCAAACATTTCTATGGAAGCATCATCATTTTATGATGAAATGGTGAAACATACATCAAATGCATACATGATCAAAGACATTAGGCAAAGTCAAAAAAATCACCAGGCACAACTTTGACTATCATACCAAAAAAAAACTAGACAAAATTTAGAGATCAACACAAAATTTCCCATCCAATTTGGATAATCCATGATCTAATTGTGATTTTTTGAAGTTTTGTGAAATAATGAAATAATTATTTAAACATTTAAAATGAAATAAGGCGCTGAGTGGCATTTCTGTAATTATCACAGCCAGGGCGCAAAACGCCGCGTTTAAATAAAAGGCGTGGCATCATGTGATTCGTCCGTTCCCGCGGTAAACACATTTTCAAACTTGGAAAGGCTAAACGCGGATCAAACAGCTTCTAAATCCAGAAAAATCAAGAACATCATCGTGTTCATCATCTCCAGAATTCATCATGAACAATTTGGCACGAAAATGGACAAATGGCATATGGTTGGAACCGTCTTTCCATGAGGATCAAGGATATGATGATGAAAATGTCCAGAAATCAACATACAAAGAGAATCGAACAGAAATAGTTTTGGCATCTAAACTTTGATTCAAGATTTCTCAATGAATATACAATGAAAATACACGATTCAAGCTTTAGGTTACTCAGCAATGAACACTCTATCGAATCCCTATCCTAATTGAAGCAATTATGAAGTTCGATTTCCAACCTTAAGAATGTGCAGATCTTGAATCTGGTAGTTTTTGGCTCCAATTAAGTGAAACAGATGGCGTATGTTGATGTAGAAGGAGTATGCAAATGATTGCTTAGCTCAACGATGCTCTATCCTCAAGAAACTTCCAACTGTTATGGAACTCGAGCTTGCTTCAATGGTGAGAAATCTTCAAAGATCTTCCACTTTCTTGCTTCAACAGTTCTTCTAATCCATCTGCACATGAAGAATCAACAAAGAAAAGCCACGAGTATTGATGAATTATTGATGAAATGATGAAAACTAGTGTATGTGAAATTGGAGAAAAGTGAGAGAATTGGAGAATTTTTCTTTTTGGATCTGAGAATATGAAATGTGATTAAGCATTCTGTTACAATTAGGCTCTTATACCTCACACTAATCCACTTGTTAATCTTAATTAAGCAAATTGGAGTGATTAGTGTAATGTGCATTTTTCATGATTTTGGCCAAAATGCCCTTTTCCAAACCAGTCAATGTAACAGTCTAAAAACAGTCCACACAAGTTCTAAATGTCATTTTGGATGTGTATGAAAAGGTCCCATGTGCATAGGCCATGTAATTCTCAAAATCACTATTTCACACCAAAAATGCTAAATAGTCCACTTGAAAAATGTCATTTTGCTATGAGGTTTTTTGATGAAATGTAAAGATGCACTATGAAAGTTCATGTGAAATGTGATTTGCTCAAAGAAAGATCATCCATTTTGGCCATTCCATGTGAAAGTTATACCCCTTTGAATTTAGGCATTTTCTGAAAATGATTGGACCATATCTTGCCAACCATACATGAGAAATTCAAGTTCTTGGACTTTTTGGAAAGGTGAGAGCAAGATCTATAACTTTCATGTTGAACAAAACTTCATTTGAAGCATTTTTGGACATGTAATTTTGTGGTGAAAAACTTTCCATTTTTGGCAGTTTCCATTACAGGTCACTTGCCATTTTTGGAAACTTTTCTCCTGACTTTATTTTCTTCATTCCTGATGTTTGAAATGTCAAATGAAACTTGTTTCAACATGAATGAAGTGTATCCAACTCTCTCCCACCTCCAAATCCATCAAATCAAGCACAGTTGACCACAGTTGACTTTTCCAGTTGATAGATGAATTTGGTTGTGCACTGATCAAGTTGAGCCTCAAACTCCTGATGAAATGGCTCAAGGATGAAACCCTAGCTTCCATAAGCTCAAAATAATCACATGATGATCCCCATATCCATTGCAGACCCCATCTCCTTGACAAGCCCTGAGTGGCCCAATGCAACTGATTAGGGTTGACCAATGGTCAAAACCCTACTCTCAAGGTATCTGATCAATCTTCTTGAATCTTCTGGATGATAACAAGACCATGATGATGATGATGTACCATTTCAACCAAGATCAAGACCAATCTCCTTGAGAATCACAAACCCTAATTTGATGCACACATCCTCAGATGATCAATGATCAGTCCATTCAATGAAACCCTCAGACTTGAATCTCAACCTCTTTATCTTCTCATCAAGACTTAGGAGGATGACTTGCACAATGGTGCCACATGATATGCAATTATGCAATGCCTAATGACCTAAAAAATGATATGCAATATGTTATGCTAGTCCCAAGAGAGGAGGGCAAATTTTGAGGTGTTACAACCGGTAGTTGTAAATCCTGCTTATTTCCCCTTGCAGAGTTTATCCTTGATATGTTCATCCTAACCGATGACGAATATCCTCTCATGGTATTCTATCCAGTAACTGATAGATGTAATTCCTATTTTCTCTCCTCACCAGAGTCTATCCTTGATATGTTCATCTTAACTGGTGACAGATTTTCTCTTTGATGGTATTCTATCCAGCATTCGATAGATGTAATTTCTACTTTTTGTTCAGTTGGTATGTCCTTGATATGTTCATCCTAATCGATGACGGGTATCCTCCTTGACATTCCCAGGCAAGTCTATCCTTGATATGTTCATCCTAACCGATGACGGATTTTCTTCCCTGTTGAGTTTATCCTTGATATGTTCATCCTAACCGATGATGTGTTGATTCTAAGAGTTGGCAGCAATTTTGGTAAAACAAAGAGTGTTCACAAGATGTCATGTGTGATGTCTTAACATGAGATATCCTATGTACCTGCTGGAGTTGAAGAACATATGCAAGCAGGATTATTTCAGAATGCCACATACGTTGATAAGGCTTCTGATATTGGTTGTACCTGCTGGAGCTTACATGGAAAACATGTTCATGCAGGATTGTTTCAGATGACATACACAATGTCATGGTATCTGATATGGTTGTACCTGCTATAAAAGGAAACTAGATTATGCAGGATTTTTCCAGGATGTCAGACCCGATGTCATGACATCCTGTACACAGAACATTCAATATGAATGTCTGGTGTTTTGTGATTGCACAATTAATGGCAATCATTGGATGATTGAAGATATGACTAGCTAGCGCATTCAATCATGGATTACAACCAGATTTACTTATTTTCGAAGGAGATCTATACAGCTGTTATAAAAAGATTTGATTGGAAAATAGTTTTAGGGTTTTCAAGATGTCCAAGCCTAGCAGAAATTCAATCAGAATATTTGGTGAATATACAGTTTCTAAATATGGAGATAGATATGGAGATATTTTAGGAACTAAAAGATTGAAGACCTTGATTGTAGCAGATGTGTTCTGCTGGATCTGTAACAGCAAAGGAAAGATTTGCTGCGATTTCTGAAGGCC
The DNA here is from genome assembly GCF_024323335.1 of Lathyrus oleraceus. Lineage (NCBI taxonomy): Eukaryota > Viridiplantae > Streptophyta > Magnoliopsida > Fabales > Fabaceae > Lathyrus > Lathyrus oleraceus. Next base: position 152,145,665 of record NC_066579.1, on the reverse strand, counting down.
CAAATCCAGTTGGGTGGTTAGGTTATAAATAGTAGATTGTAACCTAGGATTTGTAAGCCTCAAACAATGTAAAAATTAGGGGTATGTGTGAGGTAAACCTACCAACCTGTGGAAAGGTTACCAGGTGTTTCTCAGTGCTTGAAAGCATGATATTATTTGTAACTCAAAGCCTGTAGGCAAGAGTGGTTTTGCTCTTGAACGAAGCTGTGAAGCATGTTCAAGTTATCTAAGCATTACATGGTAATTGTAGTGATAGGAATGGAAACTAGAGGTTTCTATCTAGGAGTGCCTAGGTATAGATTGCACTGGGTAGGGATTAAGTGAGGAGTTGTAAACGGGGGAGTTTAACTCTGAATTAATACTGCTAATAGTGGATCTTCTTCCTGGGTTAACAATTACTGGTGTTTTTACCTTCTGCACACTATATTTTGTCTGTTATAACTCAGTCTGTTTCTAGTCTGTTTATGGAGAGAATACCAGACTTGACACATAGCCTGCAGTCTGGTTGCAAAACAGAATGTTATGACATTCATTATTGACTGCTGTTACTGATAGACTGGTTGGTCTGTTACAGTTCACCCTCCTGTAATGTTGGAACAGGTGATGTTCAAATCAATGTTGAGACATCATGCTGATAACTGGGCAGGATCAATAAACATAAGCGCTATGTTTGATCTCTACTGTGTCTTTGTACTAGATGGACAAAATTGGATGTTCTTCTGTCCATGGTGGTAGAGTAGCAGATGTCGTAACATCTGTGACTTGGTGCATATGAGTAATGGGTTTTAATTTTTCTAACTATCTTGCTGTATTAGTAACAATGTTGGATCAGATGTCATGACTTCGTGTAGAACATCTGAACTCTGACCATACCAGAATTTCATGATGGATACTCTCATCTTTGGTCTTCTACCCATTAGCTGGTAGTTGTTGTAAGACCCCAATTTTTACCCTAAGATCCCTCATGCAATTTCATCATAAGCATTAACATTCGGATCATACCTTGGCATCCTCCTTACCCCTCTTTCATTGGGTTTATTTTGGGAAAGATCACCAAGCATGTTGTGATTATATCATACTTGTATTTTATCATTTCACTAACCAAAATACCAAAATATGTCTTTCCATTTGTCTAACTCTTTTGTAGGAAGGGCATGATTCCATTGATTCATCAAGTTCACATCTAGGGTTTGAGACCCCCATGAACAAAGAGCACAACCATGAATTGATCCAAGAATGGTTATTAGCATCATATATGAGTCCCAATGTTCTCTGCATGTTATATTGATCAAGTTTTCTTCAAGAGTTTGAGGGTGATTTGCCTTGGAAACCCTAGTTTGACTGGGTATCTTGAGTAACTTCTCCAATAAGCTATCTCACTAATTGATCAAATTTATCAAGGGACACTTTAAAATTCATACAAGAAGAGGTTCTTAGAGTTTAGAATTCTGTCTTTGTATCATAACCTTGTATCAACGGATTCGGCAATAATTGATAATCAAAGTTCTCAATTTCATTTGAAATTGAGAGGGAGACGTACCCACACGCGAGGACGACGTGGGGAACTTCCTTACCGAATCTCTGCGTATCGTATTCTTACCTTACTCCTCTTTACGTTTTAAAACTGTTTTCGCAATTTCAGTTAGTGTGTGGTGATTGTTCCTGTTGCAAGACAGCAGTGGCAAGAAAACTTTTAATTAAACTCCATTGCTGTTTATCATCGACCACATACACACCAACTGTTTGACAAAACGGTTAGCTAGATTTTATTCATTGGAAATAGACTTTAATGATAAGTGCATTCAATTAGTTAAAATTCTGGTGTGAATTGTTTCTGTCATTCTCATTAAAATCCAGCAATTAAACTTGTGTGTCCGACTTTCTAGTAGCGGTTCAGAATAGACGGAAGTCGATTCGGGACTGATTTTTCTGCCAACTTTGAAAACTCTGATAAAACTTTAAATCCGTTAAATTTTAAAGAGGTGATCTATTCACCCCCCTCTCGATCACTAGCCACACCGTCTAACAAGTGGTATCAGAGCGCCGGTTCGCTGGTGCTCTGTGGCTGCCTGTAACAGTATTGATTCTGAACCAAAGGGGGCGTATAATAGAGCGCCTATTTTCAACGGTGAAAATTACGGCTACTGGAAAGACTGCATGCGAGTTCATATAAATTTTGTGGATAGGCTAGTATGAGCTGCCATTGAAAATGGTCCGTTTCAAATTACTATGACAAATGCGGCTGGCGCCATAGTACCTAAACCAGAAGATGATTGGAATGAGAAAGATGAGAAAAAGTGGTCGTGCGATTGGAAAGCTCAAAACATGCTAATTTCAGCACTTGGTGTTGATGAGTATTATCGAGTATCTCATTGCACGACAGCTAAGGAAATGTGGGACGCTTTAGAAGTTGCCCATGAGGGTACTACTGAAGTAAAACAGTCCCGCATTAACACACTCAATCAAGAGTTTGAGCTCTTTCGCATGAAACAAGGAGAATCCATCTCCGACATGCAAAAGAGATTCACTCATCTAACTAACCGATTGAATGCTCTTGGAAAACCTATTTCCAATGAAATTGCTACTAACAAAATTCTCAGGTGTCTTAGCAGGGAGTGGCAACCTAAAGTAACAGCAATCAAGGAAGCCAATGATCTAACAAGACTCACGATTACAACTTTGTTTGGAAAGCTGGAAGAACATCAGCAAGCATTGGAAAGTCTTGAAAAATATGAGAACAAAAGCAAGAAGGAAAAGGAGAAGAAAAGAGACAAAGAGGGAGAGAAGAAGCCAATAGCTCTTGTGGCCTCTAGCTCTAAGTCCTCACGAAAAGAGCAAAGCGACAATGAATCAAGTAGTGACAAAGACTCGGATGATGAGGAAATGGGACTGTTTGTAAGGAGATACAATAGATTCATTCGAAAGAATGGAGTCAAGCATTCCGACAAAAATCTCATGAAGTTTCGAAAACAATCTACAAATTCGAAACAAGAAGAGAACAAGAAGAATAGAGGAAGAGGATCCTGTTTTAATTGTGGTAAATCTGGACATTATAAAACGGATTGCCCTATAAAGTATAAGGATCAAAGAAAGGATTCACCAAAAGGGTACAACAAACAAAGAAGAGCGTACATTGCATGGGAAAGTGATAGCGATTCATCAAGCACACAAAGCTCAAGTGATGATGATGAAGCAGCAAATCTGTGCCTTATGGCTCACACAAAAAATCTGTCCTACCACTAGAAGAAAAACAATGACAAAAAGGTAAAACAAGCCTACTACAATAATTTCTCTTCTATGTCTTTTTTGGAACTAAAAATAGCTTTTGAAAAACTGCATAACGAAGCTGTAGATGCTTTTAAAAGACTATCTTCCGACAAACATATTTTTTCATTTTTGGAAGGTAAAGTAAACAAAGCTGAAATTGAGTTAGAAGCGTTGAAAGCTAGTATTGCAGAAAATTCAAAAAATATTGACATTGACGGATGTAGTAGAGTTAGGTATTGTGACGCTTGTTATATTTGGCAAAAAGAGGTAAACACTCTTAAGGTCAAATTAGAGAAAGCGCTACAACCTAAAGTTACTTATGTCGTTGACCCCAAGTTGTTTAAGAAGTCATTGAATCCTCCATATGCAAAATACTCTTTTATTCTAAAGGATTCAATGAACAAGAAACAACAAACACATCATCATGGTTTATGTCATTATTGTTGCCATGCTGGCCATACCATTGAGAAATGCAAATTTAGGAGATTTCTTATCCCTAAAGGCATTTATCAATGGAAGCCAAAAGGCAACCATGTTAGCACTTACCCACTTGGACCCAATGAAAATTGGGTACCAACTTCTCTCTTTTGATGTTGTAGGATGAGTGCCTTGCCTCCGCAGATAGAAGGTGGTTTCTTGACAGCGGCTGCTCAAGGCACATGACCGGTGACATATCGCTTTTTATAGACTTCAAGGCAAAGAAAAAGGGATATGTTACTTATGGAGACAACAACAAAGGAGCTATACTCGGCAAAGGTAGTGTAGGTAATCCCTCCACCACTACTATTTCAAATGTCCATTTAGTAGAGGGACTTAAACACAATTTGTTAAGCATAAGTCAACTATGCGACATGGGCTATAAAGTGTCGTTTACAAAAACTTGCTGCATAATTGAACATGTTGAACAAAACATTGTGTTTAAGGGTGTAAGAGTAAACAATATCTATATGCTTGACTTGTTTGATGTACCTTTAACAAATACTAAATGTCTAGTCACCTTGAATGATGATTCTTGGCTTTGGCATAGACGTTTAGCGCATGTTAACTTCGATTTGCTAAATAAGGTTGTATCTAAGGATCTAGTAGTCGGTCTACCAAAAATAAAATTTTCAAAAGACCACCTATGCGACGCGTGCCAAATGGGAAAGCAAACAAGGGTGTCTTTTAAATCTAAAAATGTAATTTCAACTTCACGACCCCTTGAGCTTCTCCATATGGACCTCTTTGGACCTTCTAGGACAAAGAGCCTAGGTGGAAATTACTATGGCTTTGTAATAGTTGATGACTACTCTAGATTCACTTGGACTATATTCCTTCATAGCAAAGATGAAACTTATTCTGCTTTTAAAAATTTTGCAAATCTGTCCACAAACAAAATGAATTCCAAAATAGTTACAATTCGTAGCGATCATGGTGGTGAGTTTCAAAATTATCACTTTGAGAAGTTTTGTGACAAGTATGGTATTGAGCATAACTTTTCAGCCCCTCGCACTCCACAATAAAATGGCGTTGTGGAGCGTAAAAATCGTGTTTTAGAGGAGTTGGCAAGAACAATGATTAATGAGGGTGGATTGCCAAAATACTTTTGGGCTGATGCTGTCAGCACAGCCTGTTATGTTCTAAACAGAATCTTAATTCGCCCTATTTTAAACAAAACTCCTTATGAACTTTTGAAAGGAAGAAAACCAAACTTGTCACATCTTCACGTATTCGGTTGTAAATGTTTTGTTTTGAATAACGGTAAGGAAAACATTGGGAAGTTTGATGCAAAAGCTGATGAAGGTATATTTCTTGGTTACTCATTGTCAAGTAAAGCATATAGAGTGTATAATAAGCGTTTACTTACTGTTGAAGAATCTGTTCATGTTTCTTTTGATGAGTCTTATCCGAAAAATGTCGGAAAAGGTATTTCTTTTGATGACGCAGGTGTATCTACAGAAGACATACTCAAGGAAGCTGTTGAGGAAACTGATCAGTCCAAGACAGCTGCCCATGAGAAGGAGGAAGATACTAGTCATGAAGAAATTGAGGAAGAAAAGACAACTGAAGTGAATGATCTTCCAACAGCTTGGAGATCCTCAAAAGACCATCCCATTGACAACATCTTGGGAGACATTTCAAAGGGAGTAATGACTCGTTCTAAGATAAGTAATTTTTGTTCTCACTTCGCGTTTGTTTCACAAGTAGAACCTAAGAATGCCAAAGAGGCCTTGATTGATGAATTTTGGCTAATGGCCATGCAAGAAGAGCTTAATCAATTTAAAAGAAATGACGTTTGGGAACTTGTCCCTCGTCCGCGAGATCATCATATCATAGGCACTAAGTGGGTTTTTAGGAACAAGCTTGATGAAAACGGAGTGATTACTAGGAACAAGGCACGCTTAGTAGCACAAGGGTATAACCAAGAGGAGGGCATAGACTATGAGGAGACTTATGCTCCAGTTGCTCGCCTTGAAGCTATACGTCTTTTGCTTGCCTATGCGTGTTCTAAGGATTTTAAGCTTTACCAAATGGACGTAAAGAGTGCCTTTCTTAATGGTGTCATAAATGAAGAAGTATATGTTTCACAACCTCCTGGTTTTGAAAATGCTGAAAATCCAGATCATGTTTACAAATTAAAACGAGCTTTGTATGGTCTTAAACAAGCCCCTCGGGTTTGGTATGAAAGGCTTAGCAAATTCCTAATTGATCATGGATATTCAAGAGGTAAAGTGGACAATACTCTCTTTATTAAACACAAAGGGAAGCACATTCTTTTAGTTCAAGTTTATGTCGACGATATCATATTTGGTTCAACTAACATACACTTGGTCGAAGAATTTTCTAAGGTTATGCAGGGTGAATTTGAGATGAGTCTAATGGGGGAGCTGAACTACTTCTTAGGACTGCAAATAAAGCAACTTGATGAGGGGACAGCAGTATGTCAAACAAAATACTGCAGAGAACTACTCAAGCGCTTTGGAATGAATGACTCAAAATCAATCGACACCCCAATGCCTACCAACGGAAATCTAGATAAGGATGAGCACGGTAAGTGTGTAGATGTCAAAAGGTTCAGAGGTATGATTGGATCTCTCTTGTATCTTTCTGCTTCTAGACCTGACATCATGTTTAGTGTTTGTATGTGTGCACGCTATCAATCAAATCCTAAGGAATCGCACCTAAAAGCGGTGAAGCGCATATTTAGATATCTTCACGGAACACCTAAATATGGGCTTTGGTATTCCAAAGGAAGTGATTGTAGCTTAGTAGGGTACTCCGATTCTGATTTTGCTGGCTGCAAATCAGATAGGAAAAGCACAAGTGGTACGTGTCACCTGTTTTCAAACTCCTTGGTCAGTTGGCATAGCAAAAAGCAACTTTCTGTGGCTTTGTCAACTGCAGAGGCAGAATACGTTGCAGCCGGTAGTTGTTGCGCTCAGATTTTATGGCTGAAGCAGCAACTACAAGACTTCAACATTCAACTCAAACGTATTCCTATCAAATGTGACAAGACTAGTGCCATAAATCTTACTAAAAACCCTGTTTTACACTCACGCACTAAACACATAGAGATTAGACATCATTTCCTTCGTGATCATGTTGAAAAAGAAGACGTTGTCTTTGAGCACGTTGATTCCAAAAATCAGCTTGCTGATATTTTCACTAAACCGTTGGCAACGGAACCTTTCTTCAACATTCGTCGCGAATTGGGAATCTTAGATCTTTCTCAATTGATGGCATAAGCATGTTACCTCTTCATTATATTATGCCTCACCATGGTTGATAAGAGCTGTTTTAGATGTCAATTATCCATCACAAGAGTTCTCCAACAGAGGTAATATCAATCCTTTCTACAATTTTCTTATTGCTAAGTGATTATATATGTTAGACCAAATGTTCTTACTCTAGTTGATATAAAATTTGATTGCATATACTCCTTGTCTATATTGTGTGCACATTAACAATCTGACTTCTGAATTTCTCTTGAGCATAATCATCATGACATAGTGCATAATACATATCCATACTACATCAAAATTCATTAAAAGCTGGTTCAGCATCAGTGTGCATCGACTCAAAAGACGTATGCATCGATACATACATTCTGAAATTCAATTTTTTTTCAAACTAGTTCAGGATGCATCGATGCATCCATCGCATGTATCGATACATAGGCCAAATGTGAATAATTGGCATCGATGCATGCCCATTTGCATCGACACATACTGATGCTATCTGCATTAAATGCAATTTTTTCTCTCTCATGCATCGACACATCAGCCAATCCCATCACTTCCCTTCTCAAGACCTCATATCATCTGTCCTCAAAAATCCCAAAACCAGTGGCTAACCCTAATCTTCCTCATCCTCACTCTCTCTCTGAAACCCTAAATCTCAAATCACCATGCCTCCACGCACCATTCCAGCCAGACCAAAAGGCAAGGGAAAAGGAAAGGAAACTGCCGGCACTTCTCAGCAAACACCAGATATTCCTTCAAGTGCCTTAGACATCCTGCATCCTGCCATTGCTGCTGAATTTGAGGAATCCTTCAAGACAAGGTTGGTAATGAAACCCCATGTCTTTGATAAAACAGATGCTATTCATCTGCATCTCACTGAGGTGGTTGAACTTCTACATGCACAAAGACTTGGGTCATTTCTGTCCACAAAGGATGATTATCATGAGGATTTCATCCGGGCCTTTTATGCTGGCTTACAAACTGGTAGAGGCTATCTGTTCCGGTGTTCTATCGGAGTCAGAACATATACCTTTGAAGCCTCTGATTGGGAAACGGTATTTCAAATGCCGCCTCCGTCGATGGCTGTCAAGTCCTGGCATGACCTGCATTTTGATCCTGAATTTGACATGAAGGACTTTACTCCATCTATCCTAAAGATAGATAGACCGTTGAGTGATGATGAACACGTCACGTCTGGTATGATCAAGCAAACTCCGCGTATTCTTCACTGGATTATTACACATATTCTGCGTCCAATAAACAGTGGACATTCGCGGTTGGACAGGCCCAGCATACATCTTCTCTACATTTTGCAAAATAAGGTGTTCTTAAATTGGGCTAATTACTTTGTAAAACGTCTATTTTTCGTGCGAGACAGCTCCAAGAATGTGGCTCTAGGTTATGCTTCTCAAATAATGAAAATTCTTAAGTTTTGGAAAGTTGCAATACCTATTGTTCCTCTCTTATCTCCATCTGCTGCTCAAGAGTTTGACTCTGCCACTCTATCGCATATGGGATATCGGTGGGACAAAGACCGCAAATGTTTCTATTTCTTCGAAAGAAAATCCAAAACCAGAATTTACAACTTTGACGTGCCTTCGGAACGCATCTATGTTGCTGAAGATCAGCCTGATGAAGAAATGCAGGATGCGGCTGAAACAGATGTACCACAAGCTGAGGCCAATGCTGGTTGGGGAGATTGGGTGCCACGAAGGTGGTCCCCTACAAACTATGTACCTGAACCTACAACCCCTCCATTCGCCGGTGGTACTTCATCCTCAACACCAAATGCGGACATCACTCATATGCTTCAACAGATGGAAATTGTCAACAAAGAACGCCATGAGGAAGCACGGCACTGGCATGTTCAACAATCTGAATGGCACAACGAGCATCGGGACTGGCATGATGAGCATACACGAATGTATCAGAATCAACACGCTTGGCACCAAGACTTGGTTAAATGGCATCAGGTTTTCTACAACGAAATGTCCGGCTTTATGGACGACTGCCGTGAAAATCCTGGTATTATGGACAACTTTAGAAGCATTGAAGTTCAGAACCGATTTAGGCAATACTCCTTCATGGGCCAAAATCCAGACACAATGCCTCCTCCTCCGCCTCCGCCAAGCTACAGAGATCCTGACAGACATGATGAGGAGTCCTGTGGTGGCCACAATCCAAATTAACCAACCATTTTTTTCATCTCACTGCATTTCATTTCATATTGCTCAAGTTTTATTTTGTTGCACAATATATGGTTTAGCTTATGTAACTCTTAAACTCGTTCGTATCTTTAAAATGCTTTTCTATTTCTGTTTATCTCTATTGTTATTGCCCGTATTCGTCATTCTTTGTGAATGATTCTTTACTTTGAAGCTTCATTCTTTGTGATTGATAGCCTGTTATCCATTTTTGCCATGTCCTGCTACACTATGCTACCTTGATAAATCTGTTTCTTCCTCTTTTTGATGTTGACAAAGGAGGAGAAAATGCAGATATGCACAAACTCAGGGGGAGTATCACACATCTTGCCAAGAATTTGCCATCATCAAAAAGGGGGAGTTTGTGAGAGAATTCTTTACCTTGAATTAATTTTTAATGATAGCAAATTGTGTGATCATTTTCCAAATGTTGGTTGTGCATTGCATTACATGATACATTTGTGTTTTTATTATGTTTTCCATCCCACTCTATTGTTGCATAACTGTACATATAAACCTACATTGATACTTCCCTTAAAATAACAATTAAAATGCATTTTATGTCAGTATGCATCAATACATAAGCCTCTGCATCGATACACACAGCATGTGATAAATCACAAAACATTTTTGTTCAGTATGCATCGATGCATACTGTAACACCCTTCTAAATACCCCAAATATTTAATTAAAACAACAGCATATAGATCAATATCAGAGTAATCATGCACCAAGGGTGTCACATAATACTTCACATAATTCACCGTAAAAATCAGTCATGCTCATTATCTAATTCAAAATAAACATCTTTGTTTGCATACTTCGCAGCGGATAGAAATTGCGTCAACCAATTAAAACGTATAACATATTACAGGCAAAATGGTTCAACAACCGACAATAAAATAATTAAACATCCCGTCCCGATGTTACATCTATCAGAGCATGACCCACTAAGGAGACTACACTAGACTCCAAGCACTAGCTTCTACTCAAACCGCTCGTTACCTGAAAAATAGTTGTAAGGGTGAGTTCCTCAATCGATATAACAAACATTATAATTTATCATGTTATGTTAAGTAATCTTACTCGTTAATCACCCTAATTATATCATGCATTCAGTAACGGCACATCAACTCAAATATCATACTCAATCACAACGTAAATACAACTCAATAACAACATACAATGCAACTCAATAACAACATAAAATGCAACTCAATAACAACATAAAATGCAACTCAAATGAGACTCGACTCGTCATGCATGTGGTACCAATCGGAGTAAAACTCCCAACTTAAAATCATGGCCATTTTAGTGGGCATCAAGGCATAAGCCTTCAACTTTCAACTTAAAATTTTGCCAATCCAGGCCAACGTGGTGTGAGCAAAAGCCCCATAATTTTTGCCAATCCAGGCCAACGTGGTGTGAGCAAAAGCCCCATAATTTTGCCAATCCAGGCCAACGTGGTGTGAGCAAAGCTCCGACTTAATGCATATGAATGTATATGGCATGTACGACTTGAAACTCAACAACATACGAATAACAGCAGCACAACAGCTTTTTCAACAAAACAACTCATAATCAACTTTGGCTCATCAGCCTACAACTCAGTATTTTCAACAAAACAACTTATATTCAGCTTTGGCTCATCAGCCTACAACTCAGGATTTTCAACAAAACAACTTATCAACATATTTGCATCAACATTTCACAACATAAACCCAACAAATTGATTCATCACAATTAACTACAATGGGTCAGTCACCAATTACATTTACAACATAAAAATCAACTATTTTTCCACACTGCAACAGTGTTAACCGGTTAACGCCCTGGGTTAACCGGTTAACGCAGGACAAAACAGCATTTCCAGGCAAAACGCAACAGTGTTAACCGGTTAACGCCCAGGGTTAACCGGTTAACGCAGGCCAAACAGCACATTTTCACAAAATATAACAGTGTTAACCGGTTAACACCCTGGGTTAACCGGTTAACGCAGGCGAAACAGCAGTTCCTGCGCTAACACAAGGCAGAATGCAGAGTTTCCGCATTTTCCGCCGTTGGAGGACTTCCGGACCTCCGATTCAACTTCCGTAAAAAGCTACATTATCGGAAAATCACAACACATACAATTATCGATTCAATTTCAGCTTTCCTACAACTTATTCATCACAATTTCTCAGCATCCTAAATCCCAATTAGGGTCAATTCAACGGTTTATCACTACCCATTACATGTTAATCTATAATACCCATTAAACGACGATAAACCCCCCTTACCTTAACAATCCGGCAACTCTTCGAGCTTCAAGCTTTTCCGTTCTTCAACCTTTGCTCTCTAGCTCTTCCTCTTTGCCCTTTCTCCACTTTTCACCTTTCAGCCGCTTCTCTGAGTTTCACGTGAAAACTTTTTACCAACAATGAAACCCTTTTCTCTTATTCCAACTTATATATGTTCCAATAATTATCCCAAATAATAATAATAATAATAATCCAATAATTCAATTTATTTAATTAAATTATTAAATATATTATTAACTTAATTAAATAATTCTCTTATTTAATTCGGGGTGTTACAACTCTCCCCCACTAAAAGAGTTTTCGTCCTCGAAAACATACCTCAAGCAAATAACTCCGGATAAGACTCCTTCATCTGACTCTCCAGTTCCCAAGTCACATTGCCACCTGCTGGTCCTCCCCAAGCTACCTTCACTAAGGCAATCTCTTTACCCCGCAACTGCTTCAACTCTCGATCCTCAATCCTCATAGGCGATATTTCAACAGTCAGGTTATCTCTCACCTGTACATCATCTACTTGGATCACATGCGACGGATCATGAATATACCTCCTCAACTGAGACACATGAAAAACTTCATGCAAATTCTCAAGTGACGGCGGTAAAGCGATACGATAGGCTACCTCTCCTATCCTCTCCAAAATCTGATAAGGACCAATAAATCGCGGTGTCAACTTCTTTGACTTCAAAGCTCGACCAACCCCAGTTATCGGAGTAACACGAAGAAACACATGATCCCCCTCTTGGAACTCAAGTGACTTCCTCCTCTTATCATGATAACTCTTCTGACGACTCTGAGCAATTCTCATCTTCTCCTGAATCATCTTAATCTTTTCCGTAGTCTGTTGAACAATTTCCGGTCCAACCACAGCACCCTCACCGGACTCATACCAACATAACGGTGTCCGACATCTCCTACCATACAAAGCTTCAAACGGCGCCATACCAATGCTCGAATGAAAACTATTGTTGTAGGTAAACTCAATCAAAGGTAAATAACAATCCCAACCACCTCCTTTCTCCAAAACACAAGCTCTCAACAGATCCTCTAGTGACTGAATCGTCCTCTCAGTCTGACCATCAGTCTGCGGATGATATGCAGAACTCAATCTCAGCTTAGTTCCCAAAGCCCTCTGCAAACCTTCCCAGAACTTCGATGTAAACCTAGGATCTCTGTCCGAAACAATACTCGACGGAATACCATGCAAACTTACAATTTTCTCAATATACAACTCAGCTAATTTCTCTAACGGATAATCCATTCTGATCGGAATGAAATGAGCCGACTTTGTCAATCTGTCAACAATCACCCAAATAGCTTCAAAATTCTTAATCATCCTCGGTAAACCAGAAACAAAATCCATACTGATACTATCCCACTTCCACTCTGGAATAGCCAACGGTTGCATTAGCCCAGACGGCTTCTGATGCTCAATCTTTGACTTCTGACAAGTCAAACAAGAATAAACAAAACTCGCAATTTCTCTCTTCATTCCCGGCCACCAAAATAACTTCTTCAAGTCATGATACATCTTCGTAGCTCCAGGATGAATACTCAACCCACTACGATGTCCTTCTTCAAGAATACTCTTCTTAAGTTCGGTAACATCCGGAATACACACCCGACTACCAAATTTCAAAACACCATTCCCATCAACTCTGAATTCGCCACCTTGACCTTGATTCACTAGAGTCAACTTATCAACCAAAAGCACATCGGATTTCTGACCCTCTCTGATCTCATCCAGAATACCACTTGTTAACTTCAACATTCCCAATTTAACACTATTGTGAGTACTCTCACACACCAAACTCAAGTCTCTAAACTGCTCAATTAAATCCAATTCCTTAACCATTAGCATAGACATATGTAATGATTTCCGACTCAATGCATCAGCTACTACGTTTGCTTTACCCGGATGGTAATTCAAACCAAAATCATAATCCTTCAGAAACTCCAACCATCTTCTCTGTCTCATATTCAGCTCTTTCTGATCAAACAAATACTTCAAACTTTTATGGTCACTGAAAACCTCAAATCTTGACCCGTACAAGTAATGCCTCCATAACTTCAGAACAAATACCACAGCTGCCAACTCTAAATCGTGTGTCGGATAGTTCCTCTCATGAACCCTCAGCTGTCTTGAAGCATAAGCTATAACCTGCTGATTCTGCATCAACACACCACCCAAACCCAACAATGAAGCATCACAGTAAACTTCAAATGATTCCGACGAACTCGGTAATATCAGAATAGGAGCAGTAGTTAACCTTCTCTTTAACTCTTGGAAACCTTCTTCACATTTTGAGTCCCAAACAAACGCTTGCCCTTTTCTGGTCAACATCGTCAACGGTAACGCCAACTTAGAAAATCCCTCAATGAACTTCCTATAATAACCAGCCAAACCAAGGAAACTTCGAATCTCGGCAACAGACTTTGGAGCTTCCCACTTAGATACCGCTTCTATCTTAGAAGGATCAACAGCAACACCACCTCTTGAAATCACATGACCAAGAAAACTAACCTCTTCTAACCAAAATTCACACTTGGACAATTTAGCAAATAACTTCTTTTCTCGTAGAACTCCCAAAACCACTCTCAAATGTTCAGCATGCTCTTCTTCAGATTTCGAATACACCAAAATGTCATCGATAAACACCACAACAAACTTATCTAGGTACGGATGGAAAATCCTATTCATATACTTCATAAATACTCCAGGCGCATTAGTCACACCAAAAGGCATTACAGAATACTCATAATGTCCATACCTTGTTCTGAAAGCAGTCTTCTGAATATCCTCGGTTTTCACACGGATCTGATGATACCCAGATCTCAAATCTATTTTGCTGAACACACTTGCACCAACCAACTGATCCATCAAATCATCAATCCTCGGCAAAGGATACCGATTCTTGATCGTCACTTTATTCAGTTGCCTGTAGTCCACACACAACCTCATAGTACCTTCTTTCTTCTTAACCAATAGCACTGGTGCACCCCACGGTGACACACTCGGACGAATAAATTTCTTATCCAACAGATCTTCCAACTGACTCTTCAATTCAGTCAACTCAACAGCAGACATACGGTACGGAGCCATCGATATCGGTCTAGTACCAGGTACCAAATCAATCGAGAACTCCACTTCGCGTTCTGGCGGTAATTCATTCACCTCTTCAGGAAACACATCAGGAAAATCACACACCACAGCTAGATCGCCAATCACCAGTTTATCTTTAGCCTCCAAAGTCGCTAACAGCATAAACAATTCTGCCCCATCTGCTACTTCCTCGTTCACTTGCCTTGCTGATAGAAACAAACTCTTTCCTTCCTCAATCTCAGGAAAGACCACCGTCTTATCGAAACAATTGATAGAAACTCGGTTAAACACCAACCAGTTCATACCCAGAATCACATCAATCTGCACTAGTGGAAGACACACTAGGTCCATCCCAAAGTCTCTACCAAAAATACTCAAAGGACAATTTAAACAAACTGACGTAGTAGTCACTGAACCCTTCGCAGGAGTATCAATCACCATACTACCAAACATCTCAGATATCTCTAACTTAAGTTTCACAGCACAATCCAAAGATATAAAGAAATGAGTCGCACCTGTGTCAATAATAGCTACAAGAGGAAAGCCATTAATATAACACGTACCTCGGATAAGTCTGTCCTCACTGGAGGTTTGAGTTCCGGTCAAAGCGAACACCTTTCCAGTTTGAGATTTCTTTGGCTTCTGACACTGACTTCCAATATGCCCTTCTTCGCCACAATTAAAACAAATCACTTCCTTGTGCTTGCAATCAGCTATTGCATGACCAATCTTACCACAGCGAAAACACCTCTTTACTTCAGCAGTGCATACATTACTCTTATGACCAGCCTGACCACATTTGAAGCAAACTATACCAGCAGGAGCACCTCCCCCACTAGCTCTCTGAGCCGGAGCAGCTCTTTGCTTCCCTTTTCCCACTGGGGCATCATACGGCTTGCCACGGTTTTGATGTTGCTTGCCTCTGCGGTCACTGACAATCTTGTAATGAGCATTATTGTCCTCTTCAAATATCCTGCAGCTATCAACCAATTCTGTAAAAATGCGTATCTTCTGATACCCAACAGCCTTCTTAATTTCAGAGCGCAGTCCATTTTCAAACTTGATGCACTTTGAAAATTCAGCACCAGCACCAGTGTAATGAGGATAAAATTTGGACAGCTCCACAAATTTTGCAGCATAATCAGTGACAGACATGTTTCCTTGCTTCAGCTCAAGGAACTCAATCTCCTTCTTACCACGGACATCTTCCGGATAATACTTTCTCAGGAATTCTCTACGGAATACATCCCAAGTAACGACTTCACCTGCCACGGTCAACCTCTCGTGAGTCTCTAGCCACCAGTCATCAGCTTCGACTGCTAGCATGTGAGTACCATACCGAACCTTCTGAGCTGGAGTGCAATCCATAACACGGAAGATTCTCTCAATCTCTTTCAACCATCCCAAGGCTGCATCTGGATCATGCTTCCCTTTAAACACCGGCGGATTCTCTCTTTGAAAAGTCGCCAAACTACGTGATCCAGCATCTCCACCAGCATTTGGCAAGTTCTGCACAGCTTGTGCCATCGCTTGCATTGCGGCAGCCATTGCAGCGTCATTCCTTCCAGCCATTTCAACTTATCAATACAACACAACTTAAAGTTAGATTAGTAACAATTACACAATTGTTAGACAGTAACCACACGACAACTGGCCGGACAGACCGACCTGCTCTGATACCACTAATGTAACACCCTTCTAAATACCCCAAATATTTAATTAAAACAACAGCATATAGATCAATATCAGAGTAATCATGCACCAAGGGTGTCACATAATACTTCACATAATTCACCGTAAAAATCAGTCATGCTCATTATCTAATTCAAAATAAACATCTTTGTTTGCATACTTCGCAGCGGATAGAAATTGCGTCAACCAATTAAAACGTATAACATATTACAGGCAAAATGGTTCAACAACCGACAATAAAATAATTAAACATCCCGTCCCGATGTTACATCTATCAGAGCATGACCCACTAAGGAGACTACACTAGACTCCAAGCACTAGCTTCTACTCAAACCGCTCGTTACCTGAAAAATAGTTGTAAGGGTGAGTTCCTCAATCGATATAACAAACATTATAATTTATCATGTTATGTTAAGTAATCTTACTCGTTAATCACCCTAATTATATCATGCATTCAGTAACGGCACATCAACTCAAATATCATACTCAATCACAACGTAAATACAACTCAATAACAACATACAATGCAACTCAATAACAACATAAAATGCAACTCAATAACAACATAAAATGCAACTCAAATGAGACTCGACTCGTCATGCATGTGGTACCAATCGGAGTAAAACTCCCAACTTAAAATCATGGCCATTTTAGTGGGCATCAAGGCATAAGCCTTCAACTTTCAACTTAAAATTTTGCCAATCCAGGCCAACGTGGTGTGAGCAAAAGCCCCATAATTTTTGCCAATCCAGGCCAACGTGGTGTGAGCAAAAGCCCCATAATTTTGCCAATCCAGGCCAACGTGGTGTGAGCAAAGCTCCGACTTAATGCATATGAATGTATATGGCATGTACGACTTGAAACTCAACAACATACGAATAACAGCAGCACAACAGCTTTTTCAACAAAACAACTCATAATCAACTTTGGCTCATCAGCCTACAACTCAGTATTTTCAACAAAACAACTTATATTCAGCTTTGGCTCATCAGCCTACAACTCAGGATTTTCAACAAAACAACTTATCAACATATTTGCATCAACATTTCACAACATAAACCCAACAAATTGATTCATCACAATTAACTACAATGGGTCAGTCACCAATTACATTTACAACATAAAAATCAACTATTTTTCCACACTGCAACAGTGTTAACCGGTTAACGCCCTGGGTTAACCGGTTAACGCAGGACAAAACAGCATTTCCAGGCAAAACGCAACAGTGTTAACCGGTTAACGCCCAGGGTTAACCGGTTAACGCAGGCCAAACAGCACATTTTCACAAAATATAACAGTGTTAACCGGTTAACACCCTGGGTTAACCGGTTAACGCAGGCGAAACAGCAGTTCCTGCACTAACACAAGGCAGAATGCAGAGTTTCCGCATTTTCCGCCGTTGGAGGACTTCCGGACCTCCGATTCAACTTCCGTAAAAAGCTACATTATCGGAAAATCACAACACATACAATTATCGATTCAATTTCAGCTTTCCTACAACTTATTCATCACAATTTCTCAGCATCCTAAATCCCAATTAGGGTCAATTCAACGGTTTAT
Source organism: Lathyrus oleraceus (assembly GCF_024323335.1). Lineage (NCBI taxonomy): Eukaryota > Viridiplantae > Streptophyta > Magnoliopsida > Fabales > Fabaceae > Lathyrus > Lathyrus oleraceus. The sequence continues at coordinate 152,127,820 of NC_066579.1, read as the reverse complement.
CACTACCCATTACATGTTAATCTATAATACCCATTAAACGACGATAAACCCCCCTTACCTTAACAATCCGGCAACTCTTCGAGCTTCAAGCTTTTCCGTTCTTCAACCTTTGCTCTCTAGCTCTTCCTCTTTGCCCTTTCTCCACTTTTCACCTTTCAGCCGCTTCTCTGAGTTTCACGTGAAAACTTTTTACCAACAATGAAACCCTTTTCTCTTATTCCAACTTATATATGTTCCAATAATTATCCCAAATAATAATAATAATAATAATAATCCAATAATTCAATTTATTTAATTAAATTATTAAATATATTATTAACTTAATTAAATAATTCTCTTATTTAATTCGGGGTGTTACACATACGAGTCATGCATCAATACATGAAAGGCAAAAGACTCTATGCATCGATCCACACGATCCCTGCATCGATACATGACTAATTGAAACAGCCTGTGTATCAACACATACACATCAGGCATCGATACATACTAGTGTAATAAGCACATGCATCGATACACACGACTTATGCATCGATACATGATTAATCAATTTCACCAAAAATTCACATATCTTACAGTATGCATCGATACACACTCTTATGCATCAATACATAAAGCTGTTTTATGTTATAACAGTAACTATTTGGCAGCATATATAAGACAGGTTATGACAGCAGTGCAAGGAACGAATTCATTGAGGGAAAACAATTGAACACAAGATCAAAAAGCAGTGTTGGAGCAATTGTTTGAGAGCATATAGAAACCTGAAAGAGACTTCATCTTCTTCATCTTCTCAATCACTTTTCTTCAAGAACATTTACACATAACCATTCTTGTTCTGTGGATTAAAGAAGCATCGAGATAACGTTCAGTGGTACGATCAAGGATCTAGCTGTGGTGTGCAGTGGAACGATCGAGGATCTAGCTGAGTTGAAGATTGAAGGGGGTTTCTAGGAAAAACCTACTGGTTTGTCCTTCAAGAACTGGAGTGTTCTTAAGGGTTTTGGAGTCACGTTTGCAGAACATATTCAGCCGCAGCGTTGCGTTTGGAGATCGGGGGATTTCGCAAGCAGGTCGTGGAACCGGTGAATTGTTTGCAATTTCGTGCAGGAAAATCTTGATCGTGCTCAGATCAAGTGAAGGTTCATACAAGAAGAGGTTCTTAGAGTTTAGAATTCTGTCTTTGTATCATAACCTTGTATCAACGGATTCGGCAATAATTGATAATCAAAGTTCTCAATTTCATTTGAAATTGAGAGGGAGACGTACCCACACGCGAGGACGACGTGGGGAACTTCCTTACCAAATCTCTGCGTATCGTATTCTTACCTTACTCCTCTTTACATTTTAAAACTGTTTTCGCAATTTCAGTTAGTGTGTGGTGATTGTTCCTGTTGCAAGACAGCAGTGGCAAGAAAACTTTTAATTAAACTCCATTGCTGTTTATCATCGATCACATACACACCAACTGTTTGACAAAACGGTTAGCTAGATTTTATTCATTGGAAATAGACTTTAATGATAAGTGCATTCAATTAGTTAAAATTCTGGTGTGAATTGTTTCTGTCATTCTCATTAAAATCCAGCAATTAAACTTGTGTGTCCGGCTTTCTAGTAGCGGTTCAGAATAGACGGAAGTCGATTCGGGACTGATTTTTCCGCCAACTTTGAAAACTCTGATAAAACTTTAAATCCGTTAAATTTTAAAGAGGTGATCTATTCACCCCCCCCCCCCCTCTCGATCACTAGCCACACCGTCTAACATGGTATGCCCCCAGAGTAGGTAATGTTGTACCGAACTGGGTTAACAATTACTAGTGTTTTTACCTTCTGCACACTATATTTTGTCTGTTATAACTCAGTCTGTTTCTAGTCTGTTTATGGAGAGAATACCAGACTTGACACATAGCCTGCAGTCTGGTTGCAAAACAGAATGTTATGACATTCATTATTGACTGCTGTTACTGATAGACTGGTTGGTCTGTTACAGTTCACCCTCCTGTAATGTTGGAACAGGTGATGTTCAAATCAATGTTGAGACATCATGCTGATAACTGGGCAGGATCAATAAACATAAGCGCTATGTTTGATCTCTACTGTGTCTTTGTACTAGATGGACAAAATTGGATGTTCTTCTGTCCATGGTGGTAGAGTAGCAGATGTCGTAACATCTGTGACTTGGTGCATATGAGTAATGGGTTTTAATTTTTCTAACTATCTTGCTGTATTAGTAACAATGTTGGATCAGATGTCATGACTTCGTGTAGAACATCTGAACTCTGACCATACCAGAATTTCATGATGGATACTCTCATCTTTGGTCTTCTACCCATTAGCTGGTAGTTGTTGTAAGACCCCAATTTTTACCCTAAGATCCCTCATGCAATTTCATCATAAGCATTAACATTCGGATCATACCTTGGCATCCTCCTTACCCCTCTTTCATTGGGTTTATTTTGGGAAAGATCACCAAGCATGTTGTGATTATATCATACTTGTATTTTATCATTTCACTAACCAAAATACCAAAATATGTCTTTCCATTTGTCTAACTCTTTTGTAGGAAGGGCATGATTCCATTGATTCATCAAGTTCACATCTAGGGTTTGAGACCCCCATGAACAAAGAGCACAACCATGAATTGATCCAAGAATGGTTATTAGCATCATGTATGAGTCCCAATGTTCTCTGCATGTTATATTGATCAAGTTTTCTTCAAGAGTTTGAGGGTGATTTGCCTTGGAAACCCTTGTTTGACTGGGTATCTTGAGTAACTTCTCCAATAAGCTATCTCACTAATTGATCAAATTTATCAAGGGACACTTTAAAATTCATCATCTTATGCATAAATCATCTACCATGAGCCTATAAAGTCAAGAGAGTTGGAAGTTAGCAAGTTGGTTGAGGGTGGTTGGACAGATGCATTCATCTGATCAAAACTGGGTCTCCCTAGACCTTATCTCCTGCAATTTTCACCATATGAAAATGATTCCAAGAGAAAACTTACTATAAATGACACTACAAACAACTTTCAAGTAGAGACCTAGAGCTATTTTTTCTTGGAAAATCATTTTCTATGTTGAAACATTATAGGTCATTTTGTCTGAACTCTAATTTGAAAGTCAACTTCCCAAGGTCATAACTTGCTCAATTTTTAAGATATGAAAGATTTCCAAGTTTCACAATCAAATTCCATGTGTCTACTTCAACTTTGATGTTTGGAGTGGGAGCTAATTCAACTTTTTTGATCATGTGATATGAGGTTACATTATAGGTCACTTTTGACCTATACCATTGATCAAGTGATTTTTCCAAACTTCAAAAATGCATAACTCTATCATTTCAAATCTAAATGACATGAAATTGGTGACCATTTTTAAGTTCTTTGAAAGAGCTACAACTTTGATGAAGACACTTTTCTCATTTTAAGCTCATTTAAAAAGTTAAACAAGGTGGAATATTGAGACATATGGCTTGACACTTAAAAAAATTTGATATGTCAAAAATTTCCAAACTTCCACCTCAAATTTATTCATTTTTGACAAGGAATGCATAGGCTGCGCATGGCATGAACATGGTGTCATCACTTGGCAAGGATCAAGCTTCAAATTAAAATGTACACTTGCCTTGCAATCCAAGATGAATTCAGACTATCTAACATTCATTTCTGGACTTATGGCTATGATTTTATGGGCCTATGCGCGCCCATGCACCCATGCATCATCAATGACCAAATTTGGAAAGTGAATTCAAGTGTGCAAAAAGCAAAGGATTCAGCTATAAATAGAGCCTCATATGCTCAACAATCAACACACATTTGCGCCAGCTTTGATCCCCCATCTTTAACCCTCACATTGCAAAGGATAAACCTGAGAAATTCATTTGAATTTGAGGTTGAATTTCCACTATTTTGAAATTCAAATCTCCAGAAATCTACAGCCTTTTGAGCATTCAATCCTTCTTCCGCAAGCATTTGGAGTGAGACAAGCACGAGCAAGAGCAAGATCAGTTGAATCTAGACCTTCATTGAAGGTATTTCCCATAAATTTTGATCTCTTCGATTCTCTCAAATTCTTGCTCAATTCTAATGATTCATTGGTTGTCTAAAGTCCTACCAATGTAGGCAAGAAGATTGAGTTACTTTGAGGCCAAATCGAAGCAACTCAGTTCATGTACCTCAAATTTCAACTCCATGTATCTCTCAATATACTTGGAGTTAGAGTGAATTGAGGCCATATTCTAACTCAGTGCCATTTTTACTTTGAAATCATGTCCTTGTTTTTAATTTTGGTGATGGTTGAAGGTGGACCAGTCCGGTGAGGTCCATCGGAGAAGAAGACCGGAGCTACAACTCTGACGATATGTTGGCATCTCTCATAACCATAGGCTCCATCTAATTTGTTTTAATCACGATCATTCCGTTTGAATACCAATGTTATGGCGCGCTGACTCATGTCTGTCGTGGATAGCGCGTTTCTGGCCACTTGATCTGCCACCTCGATTAATGAGGGAGATCAAGTGGTCCACGTTTTTTCTAATATTTTAATTTTCATTTTAATTGCATTTTTTTTAATAATTCATATTAAATTCAATATTGATCCAAAAAATATGGGACTTTCATCAAAAAAATTCAAATATTTTTCTCTTTCATATTCTGAAATAAAATTATTTTTTGGATCATTATTAATATTTTTCATGAATTAATTGATTTTGCATTTGTTTTTAATTGTTTAAAAATATTTTTTAATGTCCAAAAATTATGAAATTTTTTCTCCAAGGTCCTTTGACCTTATTTGACCTATGATAAATCTCATGACCATTTCTTTGGTGTTTTGATGAGATTTTAGGAATTGGACAAACCACATTTAATTTAAATGCACTATTTTAGTATTTTAATTTGAATAAATGCCAAATAAATTTGTTGACCAATTGCGATGACTTGTTTATGTTTGACTTTTGTTGTTGGGCCTTGGTCAAGGTTGATTTGACTTTGTCAAATTAATATCATTGGATTTAGGGGATTGATGGAATGTATATTCCATCTCCCAAAATTAATGGATGATATTAATTTGGTAAAAGTCCTCCTTTGACCAATTTGTGATTTAATCCATTCCCCTGATACTTCATCTTATTCCCTTTCTTCATTCATTCATTCCATTTGGCCTATGATATCTCATAATCCTAAGGCTAGTTGATTGAAAAATTGACATGAGTATGGATGAGATTAGGCCACACCTTTTGCATATTCTTTTTGTGTGTGGTATGTTTCATGAGCATAGTCCATTATATTATGTCTCCAACATGCATTAACACCAAAATTCTATTGCTCGGCCTCAAATAGTTGTGACTTCTACATAAGTCCAATTACGATTGCTTAACATAGCGCTAAATTTGTGACATAAAAGGCATAAGCATTCTAATCAATGAGATTGTAAGTCTCCCCTCTTTCATGGTATTGTGTGGAAACTTGGTCTTCTTTCCTTCCTTTGGAAGATGTTTTGGCTCAAGGATTCATGCTTGTGATAAGTGGGTTGAGTGTTCTCCAAAGAATGTCTTGAAAATGAAAAGCAAAAGTAAAACAATACTAACTTCTAACCAATTAACTACTAACTTTTAATTTCAAGTCCTTTACTTTAATGCCATTTAACTTTTGCCCCTATTCATTTGCCATTGTTCATATCATTCTAATTGTTTATGTTAATGCAATTTTCACTTTGTCCATTTGGACCATATTGTGTGATATATTTTGTTTGTGTATACTTTTCTTGTGTTGTGTGGTCTTTGACCATTAATATACATAATAATAACAAAAACCCTAAAAAAACTTTTGAGTGGACTGTTGGCTTGATCTTGGACAAATGGACTTAGAATCTAGGCAACCTTCCTATGCTAAAGGACTTGGCAAATGTCAACTTGTTGAAGAACCAAGTGCTTGCAATTTGAAATTCATCTGATACATCTTTGAAGACATCTCTAAGTTCATCTGCAACATGATCCTTGTGAAGCTGTTATTTTGAACCTGTGACTTGTGGAATTCATCTATTACATGGGCTATTTTGAAGAACATCATGGAATGGATAAGCTTGGTGTCGCATTACGCGAAAAATCGGCGGGAAACGAAAACAACAGAGCCGCCACCGTGCGTTATTTATCCCAAAAGAGGGAAAGGAAACGCTCGAAGTAAACCTGGAAAAGACATGGTCTCGCGACCAAAGAGAATGGGATCGGGAGGCGGTTATGCGAAGGGAAGGTATTAGCACCCCTACGCATCTGTCGTACTCGACGGGATCCACGCACAAAAGGAAGGATAAAGGTTGCTAAAACTGCTCAAGCAAACATCAAACACTGGGTGAAAGAGACACAGGAAAAACAAAAGAAACTAACTCGACAGGATATCGCATCCTGGGCCTACGTAGTCTGTCAGGCACAGACATCAGAGTCGACGTAGTTCGGACAGGGGGAAAACGTGCTCGCTAGGATGTCACATCCTACGCATACGTATCTTCTCGGACTAAAGAAGAATCAGAGCACTCGTAGCTCGGCTAACGCACGCCAAACAAAACCACACAGGAAATCGACTGCCAATCGCTGGACTTACGTCAAACTCCACACAAACAGGAAAACACCGGAAAACGAATGCCAATCGCTGGGCTTACATCAGACTCCGAACCAAACACACACACACTAGAAACAAAATGCCAATCGTTGGACTTACATTGGACTCCAAGCACACAACAGACAGCATAAAGCAAACCGACTGCCAATCGCTGGACTTATGTCAGACTCCAACTCACACAAGGGACAAAACAAAAAGGGCGCCCAGAGAGATCAGCTCATCTCCTGCCTACGTACCTCATCTGGTATGAGGATCAGGGCGACGTAGTTCCCCTACGCAGGGACAAAGGACTAGCCTAACCAAATACAAAGGGAGACACAAACTACTAGGGAGACTATGACTCGAGCCTAGAAGTTATCATGCACATCATCCCTAAGTTAAGGTTTCTAGCTAACTTGCACAGGGAGCAAGCTATCCTAATCAGCACAGGCAAAGCAAACAATCACAAATAGCACACACTATATACAAATAAAGTGGGCTCACACAAGGTTAGGCTGTGAAACACAAGCCAACTGGAATCGGGTGATGTTAGCTCTTAACCCTAACATTGAGAGTTAGGGTGAAGCAGATGAAATGGGAAGTGAAGATAAGACTTCACAGCTCTTATCCCTGGCCTGGGAGAGCTTCAAACAAATGAGTGTGGGAGTTCAGAAAGTTGGAACTCTTCTCTACATATGACTGACTCAACTGGATCTTGGGTTAATATCCACAATGCATCAACATGTAATGTGAGCAAAGGGATGACACACTGAATAGCAAGAGATGGATTGCACATCTCTTTTATCTGCCAATTGCCTCTTAGAGGTCTTTTCCTACTTGGCACAAAAATAAACAGTCACAAGCATTGCCTCTTAAGGAGGGCTTCAGACAGGTGCCTGCCCAAGTAACAGGACAGGTCTTCCAGACTACATGAAGTCAGTGAAGTTATACCTCAATGCTTAAGCAATCAAGCAAAGCAAAAGCAAGTTCACAATGAACTATAGCAACTAATGTACCTGAAAACAATCTAACTCAGTCAGTACACAACTCAACAAAGTCAAACAGACAGTTAATAACCAATGGTCAACAGACAAGGTCAAACAAACAAGCAAGCAATGCATCAAGATGCAAAGCACAAGCTCAACTCAAATGAGCTACAAGTAACCTACAAAACAAGTCAAAGTTAGTCAACCAAGCTCAAATAATCTAATTCAAGCAATGTGAATCAATTCCCTTATGACCATATGCTCCTTGTCCTGAAAATAAAGCTCAAACATAAGCACAAACCACTAGGACAAGGCCTAGGGTCAAAGAGGAATAAATAATTCAAAACAGAACATGAAAATTGACAAGAATCAAGTTCAATCAATTAAGAACATCATCCAAAAAGTTCCACATCCATATCATGCACCAAAATCATCTCTGCGTATCGTATTCTTACCTTACTCCTCTTTACATTTTAAAACTGTTTTCGCAATTTCAGTTAGTGTGTGGTGATTGTTCCTGTTGCAAGACAGCAGTGGCAAGAAAACTTTTAATTAAACTCCATTGCTGTTTATCATCGATCACATACACACCAACAGTTTGACAAAACGGTTAGCTAGATTTTATTCATTGGAAATAGACTTTAATGATAAGTGCATTCAATTAGTTAAAATTCTGGTGTGAATTGTTTCTGTCATTCTCATTAAAATCCAGCAATTAAACTTGTGTGTCCGGCTTTCTAGTAGCGGTTCAGAATAGACGGAAGTCGATTCGGGACTGATTTTTCCGCCAACTTTGAAAACTCTGATAAAACTTTAAATCCGTTAAATTTTAAAGAGGTGATCTATTCACCCCCCCTCTCGATCACTAGCCACACCGTCTAACATGGTATGCCCCCAGAGTAGGTAATGTTGTACCGAACTGGGTTAACAATTACTGGTGTTTTTACCTTCTGCACACTATATTTTGTCTGTTATAACTCAGTCTGTTTCTAGTCTGTTTATGGAGAGAATACCAGACTTGACACATAGCCTGCAGTCTGGTTGCAAAACAGAATGTTATGACATTCATTATTGACTGCTGTTACTGATAGACTGGTTGGTCTGTTACAGTTCACCCTCCTGTAATGTTGGAACAGGTGATGTTCAAATCAATGTTGAGACATCATGCTGATAACTGGGCAGGATCAATAAACATAAGCGCTATGTTTGATCTCTACTGTGTCTTTGTACTAGATGGACAAAATTGGATGTTCTTCTGTCCATGGTGGTAGAGTAGCAGATGTCGTAACATCTGTGACTTGGTGCATATGAGTAATGGGTTTTAATTTTTCTAACTATCTTGCTGTATTAGTAACAATGTTGGATCAGATGTCATGACTTCGTATAGAACATCTGAACTCTGACCATACCAGAATTTCATGATGGATACTCTCATCTTTGGTCTTCTACCCATTAGCTGGTAGTTGTTGTAAGACCCCAATTTTTACCCTAAGATCCCTCATGCAATTTCATCATAAGCATTAACATTCGGATCATACCTTGGCATCCTCCTTACCCCTCTTTCATTGGGTTTATTTTGGGAAAGATCACCAAGCATGTTGTGATTATATCATACTTGTATTTTATCATTTCACTAACCAAAATACCAAAATATGTCTTTCCATTTGTCTAACTCTTTTGTAGGAAGGGCATGATTCCATTGATTCATCAAGTTCACATCTAGGGTTTGAGACCCCCATGAACAAAGAGCACAACCATGAATTGATCCAAGAATGGTTATTAGCATCATATATGAGTCCCAATGTTCTCTGCATGTTATATTGATCAAGTTTTCTTCAAGAGTTTGAGGGTGATTTGCCTTGGAAACCCTAGTTTGACTGGGTATCTTGAGTAACTTCTCCAATAAGCTATCTCACTAATTGATCAAATTTATCAAGGGACACTTTAAAATTCATCATCTTATGCATAAATCATCTACCATGAGCCTATAAAGTCAAGAGAGTTGGAAGTTAGCAAGTTGGTTGAGGGTGGTTGGACAGATGCATTCATCTGATCAAAACTGGGTCTCCCTAGACCTTATCTCCTGCAATTTTCACCATATGAAAATGATTCCAAGAGAAAACTTACTATAAATGACACTACAAACAACTTTCAAGTAGAGACCTAGAGCTATTTTTTCTTGGAAAATCATTTTCTATGTTGAAACATTATAGGTCATTTTGTCTGAACTCTAATTTGAAAGTCAACTTCCCAAGGTCATAACTTGCTCAATTTTTAAGATATGAAAGATTTCCAAGTTTCACAATCAAATTCCATGTGTCTACTTCAACTTTGATGTTTGGAGTGGGAGCTAATTCAACTTTTTGATCATGTGATATGAGGTTACATTATAGGTCACTTTTGACCTATACCATTGATCAAGTGATTTTTCCAAACTTCAAAAATGCATAACTCTATCATTTCAAATCTAAATGACATGAAATTGGTGACCATTTTTAAGTTCTTTGAAAGAGCTACAACTTTGATGAAGACACTTTTCTCATTTTAAGCTCATTTAAAAAGTTAAACAAGGTGGAATATTGAGACATATGGCTTGACACTTAAAAAAATTTGATATGTCAAAAATTTCCAAACTTCCACCTCAAATTTATTCATTTTTGACAAGGAATGCATAGGCTGCGCATGGCATGAACATGGTGTCATCACTTGGCAAGGATCAAGCTTCAAATTAAAATGTACACTTGCCTTGCAATCCAAGATGAATTCAGACTATCTAACATTCATTTCTGGACTTATGGCTATGATTTTATGGGCCTATGCGCGCCCATGCACCCATGCATCATCAATGACCAAATTTGGAAAGTGAATTCAAGTGTGCAAAAAGCAAAGGATTCAGCTATAAATAGAGCCTCATATGCTCAACAATCAACACACATTTGCGCCAGCTTTGATCCCCCATCTTTAACCCTCACATTGCAAAGGATAAACCTGAGAAATTCATTTGAATTTGAGGTTGAATTTCCACTATTTTGAAATTCAAATCTCCAGAAATCTACAGCCTTTTGAGCATTCAATCCTTCTTCCGCAAGCATTTGGAGTGAGACAAGCACGAGCAAGAGCAAGATCAGTTGAATCTAGACCTTCATTGAAGGTATTTCCCATAAATTTTGATCTCTTCGATTCTCTCAAATTCTTGCTCAATTCTAATGATTCATTGGTTGTCTAAAGTCCTACCAATGTAGGCAAGAAGATTGAGTTACTTTGAGGCCAAATCGAAGCAACTCAGTTCATGTACCTCAAATTTCAACTCCATGTATCTCTCAATATACTTGGAGTTAGAGTGAATTGAGGCCATATTCTAACTCAGTGCCATTTTTACTTTGAAATCATGTCCTTGTTTTTAATTTTGGTGATGGTTGAAGGTGGACCAGTCCGGTGAGGTCCATCGGAGAAGAAGACCGGAGCTACAACTCTGACGATATGTTGGCATCTCTCATAACCATAGGCTCCATCTAATTTGTTTTAATCACGATCATTCCGTTTGAATACCAATGTTATGGCGCGCTGACTCATGTCTGTCGTGGATAGCGCGTTTCTGGCCACTTGATCTGCCACCTCGATTAATGAGGGAGATCAAGTGGTCCACGTTTTTTCTAATATTTTAATTTTCATTTTAATTGCATTTTTTTTAATAATTCATATTAAATTCAATATTGATCCAAAAAATATGGGACTTTCATCAAAAAAATTCAAATATTTTTCTCTTTCATATTCTGAAATAAAATTATTTTTTGGATCATTATTAATATTTTTCATGAATTAATTGATTTTGCATTTGTTTTTAATTGTTTAAAAATATTTTTTAATGTCCAAAAATTATGAAATTTTTTCTCCAAGGTCCTTTGACCTTATTTGACCTATGATAAATCTCATGACCATTTCTTTGGTGTTTTGATGAGATTTTAGGAATTGGACAAACCACATTTAATTTAAATGCACTATTTTAGTATTTTAATTTGAATAAATGCCAAATAAATTTGTTGACCAATTGCGATGACTTGTTTATGTTTGACTTTTGTTGTTGGGCCTTGGTCAAGGTTGATTTGACTTTGTCAAATTAATATCATTGGATTTAGGGGATTGATGGAATGTATATTCCATCTCCCAAAATTAATGGATGATATTAATTTGGTAAAAGTCCTCCTTTGACCAATTTGTGATTTAATCCATTCCCCTGATACTTCATCTTATTCCCTTTCTTCATTCATTCATTCCATTTGGCCTATGATATCTCATAATCCTAAGGCTAGTTGATTGAAAAATTGACATGAGTATGGATGAGATTAGGCCACACCTTTTGCATATTCTTTTTGTGTGTGGTATGTTTCATGAGCATAGTCCATTATATTATGTCTCCAACATGCATTAACACCAAAATTCTATTGCTCGACCTCAAATAGTTGTGACTTCTACATAAGTCCAATTACGATTGCTTAACATAGCGCTAAATTTGTGACATAAAAGGCATAAGCATTCTAATCAATGAGATTGTAAGTCTCCCCTCTTTCATGGTATTGTGTGGAAACTTGGTCTTCTTTCCTTCCTTTGGAAGATGTTTTGGCTCAAGGATTCATGCTTGTGATAAGTGGGTTGAGTGTTCTCCAAAGAATGTCTTGAAAATGAAAAGCAAAAGTAAAACAATACTAACTTCTAACCAATTAACTACTAACTTTTAATTTCAAGTCCTTTACTTTAATGCCATTTAACTTTTGCCCCTATTCATTTGCCATTGTTCATATCATTCTAATTGTTTATGTTAATGCAATTTTCACTTTGTCCATTTGGACCATATTGTGTGATATATTTTGTTTGTGTATACTTTTCTTGTGTTGTGTGGTCTTTGACCATTAATATACATAATAATAACAAAAACCCTAAAAAAACTTTTGAGTGGACTGTTGGCTTGATCTTGGACAAATGGACTTAGAATCTAGGCAACCTTCCTATGCTAAAGGACTTGGCAAATGTCAACTTGTTGAAGAACCAAGTGCTTGCAATTTGAAATTCATCTGATACATCTTTGAAGACATCTCTAAGTTCATCTGCAACATGATCCTTGTGAAGCTGTTATTTTGAACCTGTGACTTGTGGAATTCATCTATTACATGGGCTATTTTGAAGAACATCATGGAATGGATAAGCTTGGTGTCGCATTACGCGAAAAACCGGCGGGAAACGAAAACAACAGAGCCGCCACCGTGCGTTATTTATCCCAAAAGAGGGAAAGGAAACGCTCGAAGTAAACCTGGAAAAGACATGGTCTCGCGACCAAAGAGAATGGGATCGGGAGGCGGTTATGCGAAGGGAAGGTATTAGCACCCCTACGCATCTGTCGTACTCGACGGGATCCACGCACAAAAGGAAGGATAAAGGTTGCTAAAACTGCTCAAGCAAACATCAAACACTGGGTGAAAGAGACACAGGAAAAACAAAAGAAACTAACTCGACAGGATATCGCATCCTGGGCCTACGTAGTCTGTCAGGCACAGACATCAGAGTCGACGTAGTTCAGACAGGGGGAAAACGTGCTCGCTAGGATGTCGCATCCTACGCATACGTATCTTCTCGGACTAAAGAAGAATCAGAGCACTCGTAGCTCGGCTAACGCACGCCAAACAAAACCACACAGGAAATCGACTGCCAATCGCTGGACTTACGTCAAACTCCACACAAACAGGAAAACACCGGAAAACGAATGCCAATCGCTGGGCTTACATCAGACTCCGAACCAAACACACACACACTAGAAACAAAATGCCAATCGTTGGACTTACATTGGACTCCAAGCACACAACAGACAGCATAAAGCAAACCGACTGCCAATCGCTGGACTTATGTCAGACTCCAACTCACACAAGGGACAAAACAAAAAGGGCGCCCGGAGAGATCAGCTCATCTCCTGCCTACGTACCTCATCTGGTATGAGGATCAGGGCGACGTAGTTCCCCTACGCAGGGACAAAGGACTAGCCTAACCAAATACAAAGGGAGACACAAACTACTAGGGAGACTATGACTCGAGCCTAGAAGTTATCATGCACATCATCCCTAAGTTAAGGTTTCTAGCTAACTTGCACAGGGAGCAAGCTATCCTAATCAGCACAGGCAAAGCAAACAATCACAAATAGCACACACTATATACAAATAAAGTGGGCTCACACAAGGTTAGGCTGTGAAACACAAGCCAACTGGAATCGGGTGATGTTAGCTCTTAACCCTAACATTGAGAGTTAGGGTGAAGCAGATGAAATGGGAAGTGAAGATAAGACTTCACAGCTCTTATCCCTGGCCTGGGAGAGCTTCAAACAAATGAGTGTGGGAGTTCAGAAAGTTGGAACTCTTCTCTACATATGACTGACTCAACTGGATCTTGGGTTAATATCCACAATGCATCAACATGTAATGTGAGCAAAGGGATGACACACTGAATAGCAAGAGATGGATTGCACATCTCTTTTATCTGCCAATTGCCTCTTAGAGGTCTTTTCCTACTTGGCACAAAAATAAACAGTCACAAGCATTGCCTCTTAAGGAGGGCTTCAGACAGGTGCCTGCCCAAGTAACAGGACAGGTCTTCCAGACTACATGAAGTCAGTGAAGTTATACCTCAATGCTTAAGCAATCAAGCAAAGCAAAAGCAAGTTCACAATGAACTATAGCAACTAATGTACCTGAAAACAATCTAACTCAGTCAGTACACAACTCAACAAAGTCAAACAGACAGTTAATAACCAATGGTCAACAGACAAGGTCAAACAAACAAGCAAGCAATGCATCAAGATGCAAAGCACAAGCTCAACTCAAATGAGCTACAAGTAACCTACAAAACAAGTCAAAGTTAGTCAACCAAGCTCAAATAATCTAATTCAAGCAATGTGAATCAATTCCCTTATGACCATATGCTCCTTGTCCTGAAAATAAAGCTCAAACATAAGCACAAACCACTAGGACAAGGCCTAGGGTCAAAGAGGAATAAATAATTCAAAACAGAACATGAAAATTGACAAGAATCAAGTTCAATCAATTAAGAACATCATCCAAAAAGTTCCACATCCATATCATGCACCAAAATCATCTCTGCGTATCGTATTCTTACCTTACTCCTCTTTACATTTTAAAACTGTTTTCGCAATTTCAGTTAGTGTGTGGTGATTGTTCCTGTTGCAAGACAGCAGTGGCAAGAAAACTTTTAATTAAACTCCATTGCTGTTTATCATCGATCACATACACACCAACAGTTTGACAAAACGGTTAGCTAGATTTTATTCATTGGAAATAGACTTTAATGATAAGTGCATTCAATTAGTTAAAATTCTGGTGTGAATTGTTTCTGTCATTCTCATTAAAATCCAGCAATTAAACTTGTGTGTCCGGCTTTCTAGTAGCGGTTCAGAATAGACGGAAGTCGATTCGGGACTGATTTTTCCGCCAACTTTGAAAACTCTGATAAAACTTTAAATCCGTTAAATTTTAAAGAGGTGATCTATTCACCCCCCCTCTCGATCACTAGCCACACCGTCTAACATGGTATGCCCCCAGAGTAGGTAATGTTGTACCGAACTGGGTTAACAATTACTGGTGTTTTTACCTTCTGCACACTATATTTTGTCTGTTATAACTCAGTCTGTTTCTAGTCTGTTTATGGAGAGAATACCAGACTTGACACATAGCCTGCAGTCTGGTTGCAAAACAGAATGTTATGACATTCATTATTGACTGCTGTTACTGATAGACTGGTTGGTCTGTTACAGTTCACCCTCCTGTAATGTTGGAACAGGTGATGTTCAAATCAATGTTGAGACATCATGCTGATAACTGGGCAGGATCAATAAACATAAGCGCTATGTTTGATCTCTACTGTGTCTTTGTACTAGATGGACAAAATTGGATGTTCTTCTGTCCATGGTGGTAGAGTAGCAGATGTCGTAACATCTGTGACTTGGTGCATATGAGTAATGGGTTTTAATTTTTCTAACTATCTTGCTGTATTAGTAACAATGTTGGATCAGATGTCATGACTTCGTATAGAACATCTGAACTCTGACCATACCAGAATTTCATGATGGATACTCTCATCTTTGGTCTTCTACCCATTAGCTGGTAGTTGTTGTAAGACCCCAATTTTTACCCTAAGATCCCTCATGCAATTTCATCATAAGCATTAACATTCGGATCATACCTTGGCATCCTCCTTACCCCTCTTTCATTGGGTTTATTTTGGGAAAGATCACCAAGCATGTTGTGATTATATCATACTTGTATTTTATCATTTCACTAACCAAAATACCAAAATATGTCTTTCCATTTGTCTAACTCTTTTGTAGGAAGGGCATGATTCCATTGATTCATCAAGTTCACATCTAGGGTTTGAGACCCCCATGAACAAAGAGCACAACCATGAATTGATCCAAGAATGGTTATTAGCATCATATATGAGTCCCAATGTTCTCTGCATGTTATATTGATCAAGTTTTCTTCAAGAGTTTGAGGGTGATTTGCCTTGGAAACCCTAGTTTGACTGGGTATCTTGAGTAACTTCTCCAATAAGCTATCTCACTAATTGATCAAATTTATCAAGGGACACTTTAAAATTCATCATCTTATGCATAAATCATCTACCATGAGCCTATAAAGTCAAGAGAGTTGGAAGTTAGCAAGTTGGTTGAGGGTGGTTGGACAGATGCATTCATCTGATCAAAACTGGGTCTCCCTAGACCTTATCTCCTGCAATTTTCACCATATGAAAATGATTCCAAGAGAAAACTTACTATAAATGACACTACAAACAACTTTCAAGTAGAGACCTAGAGCTATTTTTTCTTGGAAAATCATTTTCTATGTTGAAACATTATAGGTCATTTTGTCTGAACTCTAATTTGAAAGTCAACTTCCCAAGGTCATAACTTGCTCAATTTTTAAGATATGAAAGATTTCCAAGTTTCACAATCAAATTCCATGTGTCTACTTCAACTTTGATGTTTGGAGTGGGAGCTAATTCAACTTTTTGATCATGTGATATGAGGTTACATTATAGGTCACTTTTGACCTATACCATTGATCAAGTGATTTTTCCAAACTTCAAAAATGCATAACTCTATCATTTCAAATCTAAATGACATGAAATTGGTGACCATTTTTAAGTTCTTTGAAAGAGCTACAACTTTGATGAAGACACTTTTCTCATTTTAAGCTCATTTAAAAAGTTAAACAAGGTGGAATATTGAGACATATGGCTTGACACTTAAAAAATTTGATATGTCAAAAATTTCCAAACTTCCACCTCAAATTTATTCATTTTTGACAAGGAATGCATAGGCTGCGCATGGCATGAACATGGTGTCATCACTTGGCAAGGATCAAGCTTCAAATTAAAATGTACACTTGCCTTGCAATCCAAGATGAATTCAGACTATCTAACATTCATTTCTGGACTTATGGCTATGATTTTATGGGCCTATGCGCGCCCATGCACCCATGCATCATCAATGACCAAATTTGGAAAGTGAATTCAAGTGTGCAAAAAGCAAAGGATTCAGCTATAAATAGAGCCTCATATGCTCAACAATCAACACACATTTGCGCCAGCTTTGATCCCCCATCTTTAACCCTCACATTGCAAAGGATAAACCTGAGAAATTCATTTGAATTTGAGGTTGAATTTCCACTATTTTGAAATTCAAATCTCCAGAAATCTACAGCCTTTTGAGCATTCAATCCTTCTTCCGCAAGCATTTGGAGTGAGACAAGCACGAGCAAGAGCAAGATCAGTTGAATCTAGACCTTCATTGAAGGTATTTCCCATAAATTTTGATCTCTTCGATTCTCTCAAATTCTTGCTCAATTCTAATGATTCATTGGTTGTCTAAAGTCCTACCAATGTAGGCAAGAAGATTGAGTTACTTTGAGGCCAAATCGAAGCAACTCAGTTCATGTACCTCAAATTTCAACTCCATGTATCTCTCAATATACTTGGAGTTAGAGTGAATTGAGGCCATATTCTAACTCAGTGCCATTTTTACTTTGAAATCATGTCCTTGTTTTTAATTTTGGTGATGGTTGAAGGTGGACCAGTCCGGTGAGGTCCATCGGAGAAGAAGACCGGAGCTACAACTCTGACGATATGTTGGCATCTCTCATAACCATAGGCTCCATCTAATTTGTTTTAATCACGATCATTCCGTTTGAATACCAATGTTATGGCGCGCTGACTCATGTCTGTCGTGGATAGCGCGTTTCTGGCCACTTGATCTGCCACCTCGATTAATGAGGGAGATCAAGTGGTCCACGTTTTTTCTAATATTTTAATTTTCATTTTAATTGCATTTTTTTTAATAATTCATATTAAATTCAATATTGATCCAAAAAATATGGGACTTTCATCAAAAAAATTCAAATATTTTTCTCTTTCATATTCTGAAATAAAATTATTTTTTGGATCATTATTAATATTTTTCATGAATTAATTGATTTTGCATTTGTTTTTAATTGTTTAAAAATATTTTTTAATGTCCAAAAATTATGAAATTTTTTCTCCAAGGTCCTTTGACCTTATTTGACCTATGATAAATCTCATGACCATTTCTTTGGTGTTTTGATGAGATTTTAGGAATTGGACAAACCACATTTAATTTAAATGCACTATTTTAGTATTTTAATTTGAATAAATGCCAAATAAATTTGTTGACCAATTGCGATGACTTGTTTATGTTTGACTTTTGTTGTTGGGCCTTGGTCAAGGTTGATTTGACTTTGTCAAATTAATATCATTGGATTTAGGGGATTGATGGAATGTATATTCCATCTCCCAAAATTAATGGATGATATTAATTTGGTAAAAGTCCTCCTTTGACCAATTTGTGATTTAATCCATTCCCCTGATACTTCATCTTATTCCCTTTCTTCATTCATTCATTCCATTTGGCCTATGATATCTCATAATCCTAAGGCTAGTTGATTGAAAAATTGACATGAGTATGGATGAGATTAGGCCACACCTTTTGCATATTCTTTTTTGTGTGGTATGTTTCATGAGCATAGTCCATTATATTATGTCTCCAACATGCATTAACACCAAAATTCTATTGCTCGGCCTCAAATAGTTGTGACTTCTACATAAGTCCAATTACGATTGCTTAACATAGCGCTAAATTTGTGACATAAAAGGCATAAGCATTCTAATCAATGAGATTGTAAGTCTCCCCTCTTTCATGGTATTGTGTGGAAACTTGGTCTTCTTTCCTTCCTTTGGAAGATGTTTTGGCTCAAGGATTCATGCTTGTGATAAGTGGGTTGAGTGTTCTCCAAAGAATGTCTTGAAAATGAAAAGCAAAAGTAAAACAATACTAACTTCTAACCAATTAACTACTAACTTTTAATTTCAAGTCCTTTACTTTAATGCCATTTAACTTTTGCCCCTATTCATTTGCCATTGTTCATATCATTCTAATTGTTTATGTTAATGCAATTTTCACTTTGTCCATTTGGACCATATTGTGTGATATATTTTGTTTGTGTATACTTTTCTTGTGTTGTGTGGTCTTTGACCATTAATATACATAATAATAACAAAAACCCTAAAAAAACTTTTGAGTGGACTGTTGGCTTGATCTTGGACAAATGGACTTAGAATCTAGGCAACCTTCCTATGCTAAAGGACTTGGCAAATGTCAACTTGTTGAAGAACCAAGTGCTTGCAATTTGAAATTCATCTGATACATCTTTGAAGACATCTCTAAGTTCATCTGCAACATGATCCTTGTGAAGCTGTTATTTTGAACCTGTGACTTGTGGAATTCATCTATTACATGGGCTATTTTGAAGAACATCATGGAATGGATAAGCTTGGTGTCGCATTACGCGAAAAACCGGCGGGAAACGAAAACAACAGAGCCGCCACCGTGCGTTATTTATCCCAAAAGAGGGAAAGGAAACGCTCGAAGTAAACCTGGAAAAGACATGGTCTCGCGACCAAAGAGAATGGGATCGGGAGGCGGTTATGCGAAGGGAAGGTATTAGCACCCCTACGCATCTGTCGTACTCGACGGGATCCACGCACAAAAGGAAGGATAAAGGTTGCTAAAACTGCTCAAGCAAACATCAAACACTGGGTGAAAGAGACACAGGAAAAACAAAAGAAACTAACTCGACAGGATATCGCATCCTGGGCCTACGTAGTCTGTCAGGCACAGACATCAGAGTCGACGTAGTTCAGACAGGGGGAAAACGTGCTCGCTAGGATGTCGCATCCTACGCATACGTATCTTCTCGGACTAAAGAAGAATCAGAGCACTCGTAGCTCGGCTAACGCACGCCAAACAAAACCACACAGGAAATCGACTGCCAATCGCTGGACTTACGTCAAACTCCACACAAACAGGAAAACACCGGAAAACGAATGCCAATCGCTGGGCTTACATCAGACTCCGAACCAAACACACACACACTAGAAACAAAATGCCAATCGTTGGACTTACATTGGACTCCAAGCACACAACAGACAGCATAAAGCAAACCGACTGCCAATCGCTGGACTTATGTCAGACTCCAACTCACACAAGGGACAAAACAAAAAGGGCGCCCGGAGAGATCAGCTCATCTCCTGCCTACGTACCTCATCTGGTATGAGGATCAGGGCGACGTAGTTCCCCTACGCAGGGACAAAGGACTAGCCTAACCAAATACAAAGGGAGACACAAACTACTAGGGAGACTATGACTCGAGCCTAGAAGTTATCATGCACATCATCCCTAAGTTAAGGTTTCTAGCTAACTTGCACAGGGAGCAAGCTATCCTAATCAGCACAGGCAAAGCAAACAATCACAAATAGCACACACTATATACAAATAAAGTGGGCTCACACAAGGTTAGGCTGTGAAACACAAGCCAACTGGAATCGGGTGATGTTAGCTCTTAACCCTAACATTGAGAGTTAGGGTGAAGCAGATGAAATGGGAAGTGAAGATAAGACTTCACAGCTCTTATCCCTGGCCTGGGAGAGCTTCAAACAAATGAGTGTGGGAGTTCAGAAAGTTGGAACTCTTCTCTACATATGACTGACTCAACTGGATCTTGGGTTAATATCCACAATGCATCAACATGTAATGTGAGCAAAGGGATGACACACTGAATAGCAAGAGATGGATTGCACATCTCTTTTATCTGCCAATTGCCTCTTAGAGGTCTTTTCCTACTTGGCACAAAAATAAACAGTCACAAGCATTGCCTCTTAAGGAGGGCTTCAGACAGGTGCCTGCCCAAGTAACAGGACAGGTCTTCCAGACTACATGAAGTCAGTGAAGTTATACCTCAATGCTTAAGCAATCAAGCAAAGCAAAAGCAAGTTCACAATGAACTATAGCAACTAATGTACCTGAAAACAATCTAACTCAGTCAGTACACAACTCAACAAAGTCAAACAGACAGTTAATAACCAATGGTCAACAGACAAGGTCAAACAAACAAGCAAGCAATGCATCAAGATGCAAAGCACAAGCTCAACTCAAATGAGCTACAAGTAACCTACAAAACAAGTCAAAGTTAGTCAACCAAGCTCAAATAATCTAATTCAAGCAATGTGAATCAATTCCCTTATGACCATATGCTCCTTGTCCTGAAAATAAAGCTCAAACATAAGCACAAACCACTAGGACAAGGCCTAGGGTCAAAGAGGAATAAATAATTGAAAACAGAACATGAAAATTGACAAGAATCAAGTTCAATCAATTAAGAACATCATCCAAAAAGTTCCACATCCATATCATGCACCAAAATCATCTATGCGTATCGTATTCTTACCTTACTCCTCTTTACATTTTAAAACTGTTTTCGCAATTTCAGTTAGTGTGTGGTGATTGTTCCTGTTGCAAGACAGCAGTGGCAAGAAAACTTTTAATTAAACTCCATTGCTGTTTATCATTGATCACATACACACCAACAGTTTGACAAAACGGTTAGCTAGATTTTATTCATTGGAAATAGACTTTAATGATAAGTGCATTCAATTAGTTAAAATTCTGGTGTGAATTGTTTCTGTCATTCTCATTAAAATCCAGCAATTAAACTTGTGTGTCCGGCTTTCTAGTAGCGGTTCAGAATAGACGGAAGTCGATTCGGGACTGATTTTTCCGCCAACTTTGAAAACTCTGATAAAACTTTAAATCCGTTAAATTTTAAAGAGGTGATCTATTCACCCCCCCTCTCGATCACTAGCCACACCGTCTAACATGGTATGCCCCCAGAGTAGGTAATGTTGTACCGAACTGGGTTAACAATTACTGGTGTTTTTACCTTCTGCACACTATATTTTGTCTGTTATAACTCAGTCTGTTTCTAGTCTGTTTATGGAGAGAATACCAGACTTGACACATAGCCTGCAGTCTGGTTGCAAAACAGAATGTTATGACATTCATTATTGACTGCTGTTACTGATAGACTGGTTGGTCTGTTACAGTTCACCCTCCTGTAATGTTGGAACAGGTGATGTTCAAATCAATGTTGAGACATCATGCTGATAACTGGGCAGGATCAATAAACATAAGCGCTATGTTTGATCTCTACTGTGTCTTTGTACTAGATGGACAAAATTGGATGTTCTTCTGTCCATGGTGGTAGAGTAGCAGATGTCGTAACATCTGTGACTTGGTGCATATGAGTAATGGGTTTTAATTTTTCTAACTATCTTGCTGTATTAGTAACAATGTTGGATCAGATGTCATGACTTCGTATAGAACATCTGAACTTTGACCATACCAGAATTTCATGATGGATACTCTCATCTTTGGTCTTCTACCCATTAGCTGGTAGTTGTTGTAAGACCCCAATTTTTACCCTAAGATCCCTCATGCAATTTCATCATAAGCATTAACATTCGGATCATACCTTGGCATCCTCCTTACCCCTCTTTCATTGGGTTTATTTTGGGAAAGATCACCAAGCATGTTGTGATTATATCATACTTGTATTTTATCATTTCACTAACCAAAATACCAAAATATGTCTTTCCATTTGTCTAACTCTTTTGTAGGAAGGGCATGATTCCATTGATTCATCAAGTTCACATCTAGGGTTTGAGACCCCCATGAACAAAGAGCACAACCATGAATTGATCCAAGAATGGTTATTAGCATCATATATGAGTCCCAATGTTCTCTGCATGTTATATTGATCAAGTTTTCTTCAAGAGTTTGAGGGTGATTTGCCTTGGAAACCCTAGTTTGACTGGGTATCTTGAGTAACTTCTCCAATAAGCTATCTCACTAATTGATCAAATTTATCAAGGGACACTTTAAAATTCATCATCTTATGCATAAATCATCTACCATGAGCCTATAAAGTCAAGAGAGTTGGAAGTTAGCAAGTTGGTTGAGGGTGGTTGGACAGATGCATTCATCTGATCAAAACTGGGTCTCCCTAGACCTTATCTCCTGCAATTTTCACCATATGAAAATGATTCCAAGAGAAAACTTACTATAAATGACACTACAAACAACTTTCAAGTAGAGACCTAGAGCTATTTTTTCTTGGAAAATCATTTTCTATGTTGAAACATTATAGGTCATTTTGTCTGAACTCTAATTTGAAAGTCAACTTCCCAAGGTCATAACTTGCTCAATTTTTAAGATATGAAAGATTTCCAAGTTTCACAATCAAATTCCATGTGTCTACTTCAACTTTGATGTTTGGAGTGGGAGCTAATTCAACTTTTTGATCATGTGATATGAGGTTACATTATAGGTCACTTTTGACCTATACCATTGATCAAGTGATTTTTCCAAACTTCAAAAATGCATAACTCTATCATTTCAAATCTAAATGACATGAAATTGGTGACCATTTTTAAGTTCTTTGAAAGAGCTACAACTTTGATGAAGACACTTTTCTCATTTTAAGCTCATTTAAAAAGTTAAACAAGGTGGAATATTGAGACATATGGCTTGACACTTAAAAAATTTGATATGTCAAAAATTTCCAAACTTCCACCTCAAATTTATTCATTTTTGACAAGGAATGCATAGGCTGCGCATGGCATGAACATGGTGTCATCACTTGGCAAGGATCAAGCTTCAAATTAAAATGTACACTTGCCTTGCAATCCAAGATGAATTCAGACTATCTAACATTCATTTCTGGACTTATGGCTATGATTTTATGGGCCTATGCGCGCCCATGCACCCATGCATCATCAATGACCAAATTTGGAAAGTGAATTCAAGTGTGCAAAAAGCAAAGGATTCAGCTATAAATAGAGCCTCATATGCTCAACAATCAACACACATTTGCGCCAGCTTTGATCCCCCATCTTTAACCCTCACATTGCAAAGGATAAACCTGAGAAATTCATTTGAATTTGAGGTTGAATTTCCACTATTTTGAAATTCAAATCTCCAGAAATCTACAGCCTTTTGAGCATTCAATCCTTCTTCCGCAAGCATTTGGAGTGAGACAAGCACGAGCAAGAGCAAGATCAGTTGAATCTAGACCTTCATTGAAGGTATTTCCCATAAATTTTGATCTCTTCGATTCTCTCAAATTCTTGCTCAATTCTAATGATTCATTGGTTGTCTAAAGTCCTACCAATGTAGGCAAGAAGATTGAGTTACTTTGAGGCCAAATCGAAGCAACTCAGTTCATGTACCTCAAATTTCAACTCCATGTATCTCTCAATATACTTGGAGTTAGAGTGAATTGAGGCCATATTCTAACTCAGTGCCATTTTTACTTTGAAATCATGTCCTTGTTTTTAATTTTGGTGATGGTTGAAGGTGGACCAGTCCGGTGAGGTCCATCGGAGAAGAAGACCGGAGCTACAACTCTGACGATATGTTGGCATCTCTCATAACCATAGGCTCCATCTAATTTGTTTTAATCACGATCATTCCGTTTGAATACCAATGTTATGGCGCGCTGACTCATGTCTGTCGTGGATAGCGCGTTTCTGGCCACTTGATCTGCCACCTCGATTAATGAGGGAGATCAAGTGGTCCACGTTTTTTCTAATATTTTAATTTTCATTTTAATTGCATTTTTTTTAATAATTCATATTAAATTCAATATTGATCCAAAAATATGGGACTTTCATCAAAAAAATTCAAATATTTTTCTCTTTCATATTCTGAAATAAAATTATTTTTTGGATCATTATTAATATTTTTCATGAATTAATTGATTTTGCATTTGTTTTTAATTGTTTAAAAATATTTTTTAATGTCCAAAAATTATGAAATTTTTTCTCCAAGGTCCTTTGACCTTATTTGACCTATGATAAATCTCATGACCATTTCTTTGGTGTTTTGATGAGATTTTAGGAATTGGACAAACCACATTTAATTTAAATGCACTATTTTAGTATTTTAATTTGAATAAATGCCAAATAAATTTGTTGACCAATTGCGATGACTTGTTTATGTTTGACTTTTGTTGTTGGGCCTTGGTCAAGGTTGATTTGACTTTGTCAAATTAATATCATTGGATTTAGGGGATTGATGGAATGTATATTCCATCTCCCAAAATTAATGGATGATATTAATTTGGTAAAAGTCCTCCTTTGACCAATTTGTGATTTAATCCATTCCCCTGATACTTCATCTTATTCCCTTTCTTCATTCATTCATTCCATTTGGCCTATGATATCTCATAATCCTAAGGCTAGTTGATTGAAAAATTGACATGAGTATGGATGAGATTAGGCCACACCTTTTGCATATTCTTTTTTGTGTGGTATGTTTCATGAGCATAGTCCATTATATTATGTCTCCAACATGCATTAACACCAAAATTCTATTGCTCGGCCTCAAATAGTTGTGACTTCTACATAAGTCCAATTACGATTGCTTAACATAGCGCTAAATTTGTGACATAAAAGGCATAAGCATTCTAATCAATGAGATTGTAAGTCTCCCCTCTTTCATGGTATTGTGTGGAAACTTGGTCTTCTTTCCTTCCTTTGGAAGATGTTTTGGCTCAAGGATTCATGCTTGTGATAAGTGGGTTGAGTGTTCTCCAAAGAATGTCTTGAAAATGAAAAGCAAAAGTAAAACAATACTAACTTCTAACCAATTAACTACTAACTTTTAATTTCAAGTCCTTTACTTTAATGCCATTTAACTTTTGCCCCTATTCATTTGCCATTGTTCATATCATTCTAATTGTTTATGTTAATGCAATTTTCACTTTGTCCATTTGGACCATATTGTGTGATATATTTTGTTTGTGTATACTTTTCTTGTGTTGTGTGGTCTTTGACCATTAATATACATAATAATAACAAAAACCCTAAAAAAACTTTTGAGTGGACTGTTGGCTTGATCTTGGACAAATGGACTTAGAATCTAGGCAACCTTCCTATGCTAAAGGACTTGGCAAATGTCAACTTGTTGAAGAACCAAGTGCTTGCAATTTGAAATTCATCTGATACATCTTTGAAGACATCTCTAAGTTCATCTGCAACATGATCCTTGTGAAGCTGTTATTTTGAACCTGTGACTTGTGGAATTCATCTATTACATGGGCTATTTTGAAGAACATCATGGAATGGATAAGCTTGGTGTCGCATTACGCGAAAAACCGGCGGGAAACGAAAACAACAGAGCCACCACCGTGCGTTATTTATCCCAAAAGAGGGAAAGGAAACGCTCGAAGTAAACCTGGAAAAGACATGGTCTCGCGACCAAAGAGAATGGGATCGGGAGGCGGTTATGCGAAGGGAAGGTATTAGCACCCCTACGCATCCGTCGTACTCGACGGGATCCACGCACAAAAGGAAGGATAAAGGTTGCTAAAACTGCTCAAGCAAACATCAAACACTGGGTGAAAGAGACACAGGAAAAACAAAAGAAACTAACTCGACAGGATATCGCATCCTGGGCCTACGTAGTCTGTCAGGCACAGACATCAGAGTCGACGTAGTTCGGACAGGGGGAAAACGTGCTCGCTAGGATGTCGCATCCTACGCATACGTATCTTCTCGGACTAAAGAAGAATCAGAGCACTCGTAGCTCGGCTAACGCACGCCAAACAAAACCACACAGGAAATCGACTGCCAATCGCTGGACTTACGTCAAACTCCACACAAACAGGAAAACACCGGAAACCGAATGCCAATCGCTGGGCTTACATCAGACTCCGAACCAAAGACACACACACTGGAAACCAAATGCCAATCATTGGACTTACATTGGACTCCAAGCACACAACAGACAGCACAAAGGAAACCGACTGCCAATCGCCGGACTTATGTCAGACTCCAACTCACACAAGGGACAAAACAAAAAGGGCGCCCGGAGAGATCAGCTCATCTCCTGCCTACGTACCTCATCTGGTATGAGGATCAGGGCGACGTAGTTCCCCTACGCAGGGACAAAGGACTAGCCTAACCAGATACAAAGGGAGACACAAACTACTAGGGAGACTATGACTCGAGCCTAGAAGTTATCATGCATATCATCCCTAAGTTAAGGTTTCTAGCTAACTTGCACAGGGAGCAAGCTATCCTAATCAGCACAGGCAAAGCAAACAATCACAAATAGCACACACTATATACAAACAAAGTGGGCTCACACAAGGTTAGGCTGTGAAACACAAGCCAACTGGAATCGGGTGATGTTAGCTCTTAACCCTAACATTGAGAGTTAGGGTGAAGCAGATGAAATGGGAAGTGAAGATAAGACTTCACAGCTCTTATCCCTGGCCTGGGAGAGCTTCAAACAAATGAAAGTGTGGGAGTTCAGAAAGTTGGAACTCTTCTCCACATATGACTGACTCAACTGGGTCTTGGGTTAATATCCACAATGCATCAACATGTAATGTGAGCAAAGGGATGACACACTGAATAGCAGGAGATGGATTGCACATCTCTTTTATCTGCCAATTGCCTCTTAGAGGTCTTTTCCTGCTTGGCACAAAAATAAACAGTCACAAGCATTGCCTCTTAAGGAGGGCTTCAGACAGGTGCCTGCCCAAGTAACAGGACAGGTCTTCCAGACTACATGAAGTCAGTGAAGTTATACCTCAATGCTTAAGCAATCAAGCAAAGCAAAAGCAAGTTCACAATGAACTATAGCAACTAATGTACCTGAAAACAATCTAACTCAGTCAGTACACAACTCAACAAAGTCAAACAGACAGTTAATAACCAATGGTCAACAGACAAGGTCAAACAAACAAGCAAGCAATGCATCAAGATGCAAAGCACAAGCTCAACTCAAATGAGCTACAAGTAACCTACAAAACAAGTCAAAGTTAGTCAACCAAGCTCAAATAATCTAATTCAAGCAATGTGAATCAATTCCCTTATGACCATATGCTCCTTGTCCTGAAAACAAAGCTCAAACATAAGCACAAACCACTAGGACAAGGCCTAGGGTCAAAGAGGAATAAATAATTCAAAACAGAACATGAAAATTGACAAGAATCAAGTTCAATCAATTAAGAACATCATCCAAAAAGTTCCACATCCATATCATGCACCAAAATCATCTCATAAGTCAAATAAGGCAAGGCATGCAAGTTCAAAGCTCATTGAAGCAACAACATGAACAAATCCACATCAATTCAAAAGTGATTCAATAAATCTCAAGACAAATCATGGCTAAACAGCACACATCACATGATCAACACACCAAATTTCAAGGCATTTGGACAAGTTTAAGCAAGGCAAATAAATTCATCAAGTCAAGGTATGCACAGATAAGCTCAAATGAGGCATCAAATGGTACATCAAATTCACACAAGCCTAAAACAGAATTCACAAATGATAAATGTCTCAAACCAAAGCCACAACAAACTTCAAAGTATCTAGAACACATGTGCAAAATTTCAAGTTCATAGGATAAACATCCATAATTTCACAAATCATCTAAGTTCATGACTCTTCAAAAGTCCAAACATGACCCACCAGTAAAGAAAATCTCAAACAAATTGGAAATGCATTCAAAAATTCTACCATAATTCATGAGTAATCCTAACAACCAGAAGAATCATCACACAAAAAATCAAATTATTTCGCATTGAATTGGCATGGCAAAGAAAATCGACAAGTCAAGCAAGCAAAGGTGTGACACACATTGTCACACCTACATTAAACAGATCATATCTCCACAACCAGAAATGCTAAAAATACAAACTCTATACCAAAATGTCAATTAGGATGTCTAGTTTAAGCATGCAAAGTTTCAAGAGCATTGGATAAAATCTCATCATTTCATGAAGCAAATGGTAAGGTAGGTGCAAGATAGCATACACATGAACAATCCCTAATCCAAAACAAATTCCAACCGGGCACAAATTGTGGAAAAAAACTCATAAAATACTAGACATCTTGAGGAGCATCATACAAAAAATCCCAGGCCAATTGGATCATCCATCATTTATTTATGAATTTTTGAATGAATGAAAAATTAAAAAAACATGTGAACAAGGCATATTTGAACATGGATAAGAAATAGAATAAAAATGCAAAAGGCCAAACATGGAATGCTCTCGCCCGGATTCGAAGTGTGTGGCAATTCAAAACTAGCGCGCGCTAACATGAAACTCACCGTTTCATTAAGTCTACGTGGCCATAGGATGTGCTCGTAGCCAATCATTTTGGCACGCAGGACACACGTGGTCCAATACATGGCAATTAACACCAAAACGCATGCAGAACAAGGCCAAGCACGATCAAACACATTTCTGGGAACGAAAACCTAAGTGTTCTTCATCACATTCAACGTGTTCATAGGCTCAAGAACATTTGTCACAGAAATGCAAAATGAATATATCATCATGTTCATCTTTCCAAGCACATCAACAATCCATGATCAATTTAACCTAATTTTCACTAACATGCACGGATCGAGCAAGAGAAGTTTCATACATCAAACTTAGATTCAACATAACTCACTCATCTCTCCATGGAAATTGATGATTCAAAGCTCAATGCACTCAGTGTTCCAAGATCTACAACATGCATATCATGATTTCAAGAATTATAAGATTCGAATCCTAACCTTCAAAGAGATGCAAAATTGGATTTGTAGTTTTCAGGCCTTGTAATGTCCAAACAGTTGCTCTCCAATGCTTATGTGAATGAATGAATGAATGTTGATAGCTCAATTATGCTCGACAATACTGCAACCTTCAACTGCCATTGATATGCATATGCTTCAACAGTTCCAAAATGTGCTCGAAAACGGATGGATCTGGCTTCAATCTTGTTCAACTATGCTTGTGAATGATGATTCAACCAAGAACAAGACAATGGATTTGAAGAAATTTGCAGAAAAAGTGAGAGCAAAATTTTTGTGAAAAATGAAAATGGATCTAGATCTGAAAGTTTTTGATGTGTTAATGAAGTTTTTGTTATGATTAGGCTATATATATGATCTGTTAATGATTCTTGCTAATCATGATTAAGCAATGCAATTGGAATTAGATAAAACCAAGTTTTATGCAAATTGTCCAATTCACCCTATATGCATGTAAATGGATGTAACAGTACACGGTTTGCATGGGAAAATCACTTCAAATACTCTTTTGGAAAAAATGCAAGTGCTAGCAAGTGAAAACAATGCATATTTTTCAAATTAGACTTTTCCCTCCAAAATTCAAATGCAAATGCCAAAAATTTTGTGATCAAAATGCATGGCTTATGATGTATTATTTGGATAGTACATGTTAAAACAAGAATGTTGCAAAAAGAACCACTCCATTTGGCCTTTTGGTTCAAAAGTTATGCACTTGTGAAGTTCAAATTCCTTTGACCATGATTGATCCATAACTTGCCAACCATACATGAGAAATTCATGTTCTTGGACTTTTTGGAAAGGTGAGAGCAATATCTTCAACTTTCATGTTGGACAAAATTTCATTTGAAGCTTTCTTGATGATGTAAAGTTGAGGAGAAGACCTTTCCATTTTGGGCAGTTTCAAATTACAGGTCACTTACTATTTTTGGAAACTTTTCATCTGACCTCAAATTCTTCATTGTGGATGTTTGAAATGTCAAATGAGACTTGTATGGACATGAATGAGGCCTCTCTAACCACCCCCCACCTTCAAATCCATGATTGAATTGACTGTTGACTTTGGTTGACTTTCTAGGGTTTCAGATGAATTGATCATTGACTGTTGAGCTTTGAGCATCCAACCTTTGGTCAAACCACTTCAAAATGATCCCTAGGTCATATGAACTCATTGAACCAACTCTAGGGCTTTTCTTCAATAGGAAATGCACTTGCTTGCTTGCACAACTGGATCTCCTGACTAGTCTTGACTGATGAACTGATGACTTGGCAATGGACAATGCAATGCTATGCAGTGGACAATGCTAATGTTAATGACCTAAACATGAAAAAGTATGTACAAAATGGTAGGTGCAAATTTGAGGTGCTACAGCTGCCCCTATTCAATCAACTAGGAACCCGAACGGATGAGAGCAATGGCTGTCAGACTTTCAGGGTAAACAGGGATTGAATACCGAAGAACCGTAGAAATTTGCACAATGCGGGGATCCAACAGTAACTTCAACTGGGATCTGATATTTATTTACTGGGGATTTTGATTTTTTTCAAAAATACAGTCACATCCAGACATCGAAAGACGATGAATGGGAATAGAAATCACAACTAGACGTCAATGGACGACTAGGAAAAACTCGACGTTTATCGAAACCAACGGAGAGGTAACCAGACATCAATGAATGACTGGGAAAGAGATACAACCATACGTCAGCGGACGTAGTGGGAAAAACTCAACGTTTACCAAAACCAACGGAGAGGTAATTCTACTGGGGAAGACCAGAAAGAACTCGACGTTTATCGACACCAACGGAGAAGGAGAAGCTCGACGTTTATCGACACCAACGGAGAGGGAGAAGCTCGACGTTTATCGACACCAACGGAGAAGGAGAAGCTCGACGTTTATCGACACCAACGGAGAAGGAGAAGCTCGACGTTTATCGACACCAACGGATAAGGGTGACCAGACAGGACGTTTACCGACGACTCTACTAGGGATCGGCCAGACATTAACGGATGACTGGGGAATAGGATATACAATCAGACGTCAACAGACGAATGAGAAAAACTCAACGTTTATCGAAACCAACGGAGAGGTAACTCTGAGGGGAAGGGTACAACTATACGTCAACAGACGAATAGGAAAAACTCGACGTTTATCGACACCAACGGAGAGGAGAACTCTGCTGGGGAGAGAAAATATAACTCAACCAAACGTCAACGGACGATCGGGAAAAACTCAACGTTAATCGACACCAACGGAGAAAAGTGAATCTGCTTGGGGAATCAACAGACATTAGCAAATGATCTGTGGGGAATAAGCAACTACACGTCAACGGATGCATAGGAAAAACTCGTCGTTTATCGAAACCAACGGAGAGGTGAACCCTGGGGAGGGATACGAACATCGAAAGATGATGTTTACCGACATCAAAAGAAGACCAGACATTAACGAATGGCTGGGGTGAGACTCGATGTTTACCGACACCGAAAAATGGTGTTTACCGACACCAAAAGAAGACCAGACATTTACCGATGACTGGGGTGGGACTCGATGTTTACCGACACCGAAAGATGGTGTTTACCGACACCAAAAGAAGACCAGACATTTACCGATGACTGGGGTGGGACTCGATGTTTACTGACACCGAAAGATGGTGTTTACCGACACCAAAGAAATAACACACGCGGGTGCTGACATGACACCGACCGGTATCACGAGATGACATCTACATATGTCAGGGCAAGGCTAAACACTTGCTGGGGATCTCACTGGGGAGAAACAAGCTTTCCTTCCACCAACGGATGAGGAAATAAACCTCTCCGGGAGGGGGGTACCAATCCTGAATGCTGTCAGGAGCAACTGTAGCAAACGTGTTGTACAGATGTTGAACAACGATCCGCCTCTGCCGGGGATACGGTCTGATTGGGTCTAACACATGAATGCATATGTTTGAATTTTTCTATGGCGTAATGCTCCATATTGAATGGAAATGCTACGCATTTTGAGGATGCAATGATCTACATGCCGAATGCAAAATGACGAAAACCGGCTGGGGAGCCAAAAGATCAGATACTCCAACTCTGTGGGGAGACTCTGCTTGAGGAAAACTCTGCGGGGAGAGCACCGACTTCTCACTCATGCTGGAGAAAAATAACATTGTTGCTGGGGAAAGGATAGATTCCGCTAGGGACATCCTTCATAGGACCCAATCCACTCGGGGACTTCGCTTGGGGAAACAATCAATACCACTTCGCTGGGGAATAAACCAGGCGACTGCGCTGAGGACTAAACAAGACAACTTGCTGGGGAATAAACCAGGCGACTTGGGGAGTAAACAAGGCAGCTCGCTGGGGAATAAACCAGGCGACTTCACTAGGAACGACCCAACCAATCCATGAGTAGGATAAACTCTGCTGGAGATAATCTTCACCGAACCGGATCCACTTGGGGAACTTGCTGGGGAGAACCATCACCACAAACCTCTGCTCCGGAGACCCGCTAGGGAAAGCGACTTTGTTGGGGATAACATACCACTCTGCCGAGGAAGAGCATAACTCTGGTAGGGAAAGCAACATACTAGACCACACTGGAGATAGACATCTACAACCCTACTGGGGATGAGCGCTCACGACCACGTTGGGGATAACAATACTTCAAACCCGACTGCTGGGGAACAACATCATTCTAACTGACACCTCCGCTGGGGATACAACATCCTTCCAACTCAGTGGGGACAATCAACTGGGGAAACATTCGCTGGGGAAATAAACCCACTTCCAGGCCTGCTGAGGATAGGCAATTCCTAGATCTGTTGAGGATAGAAGGCATCATCCACAGGCGTCTCTACAGGGGAGAATAGCTCTGAAAGCTCTCATACTTGCTCGGGGAAAGAATCTGCTGGGGGAATCGTCTTCACAGATGACAACCTGCAAAACAACACAACATATGCCCCCAGGGGTCGCATGGACAAGATACGCTCAAGTGTCCTCAACATTCAAAATGATTTTTAAATGTTTTATCTTTCTGCAAGTTATTGTTTAGCCTTCATGTTTTTATATGCAATGTTTATCAAAAATTCGGACGTTTTTGCAAACAAAACAGTAAAATAAAAACAAGAGCTATTTATCTGAATAACGACTTTTATTGATTGAAAAGGGGCCTGAAAAGGCGAATACATCGGGAAGCAATTCATAGAAAGAGGAAATTGCGCACAAGAGGAAAAAATCTATCCTAATGGCAACGTGAATACGGCATCCACTATTTCCCAATCCTGTTATAACTCACAGATCATCAGTTTTCCTCCCAACTTTCTTGCTTTCTGAGAAGAATGACTGGACCGATCACATCTTTCGAGATGGCAGACGACGAAGCGCGATGAAGTACAGATAACTCAGACTGTAGTCTTCGCTTTAATCCCTCTTTTGCCTAGATCGCCCTTTTGGGTTTTCAATCCACCGGGATACCCATTTTTGCCTAAGCCGCCCTTTCGGGTTTTCGACTTACCGGGTGTACAAATTCTTTTCATTTTTTATCCCTAATTTTTGCCCGAACCTTTTCTTTCTGTTTTTTGGTTCGCCGGGATGCCCTTTTTTGCCTGGACTCTTTTATTCTTTTTGTCCAGCGGGTTAACAGGGGACGGGAAATCTTCACCATCCATAGTTGTAAGCATCAAGGCTCCACCAGAGAAGACCTTCTTCACAACATATGGACCTTCATAATTAGGAGTCCACTTGCCCCTGTTATCTGTACCGGGAGGAAGGATCCTCTTCAAAACTAAATCACCGATTTGATAGCTTCGAGGATGCACTTTCTGATCAAAGGCTCTCTTCATCCTTCTCTTATACAACTGCCCATGGCACACAACTGCTAGCCGTCTCTCTTCTATAAGGCTTAACTCATTAAACCTTGTTCGAATCCACTCGGCTTCGTCAAGCTTGACATCCAATAATACTCTCAGAGAAGGGATCTCCACTTCAACATGTAGGACTGCTTCCATACCATACACAAGGGAGTACGGGGTTGCCCCGGTCGACGTACGTACTGAGGTACGGTACCCATGCAAAGCGAAAGGCAGCATCTCATGCCAATCCTTGTACGTTACGACCATCTTCTGCACAATCTTCTTGATATTCTTATTTGCCGCCTCTACAACACCATTCATCTTCGGTCTGTAAGGAGAAGAATTGTGATGTTCAATCTTGAAATCTTTGCAAAGCTCTTTCATCATCTTGTTATTGAGATTCGAACCATTATCAGTGATGATTCTCTCAAGAACCCCATAACGACAGATGATTTCTCTCTTGATGAACCGGGCAACCACTTGTTTGGTAACGTTAGCATAGGAAGCTGCTTCCACCCTCTTGGTGAAGTAGTCAATCGCAACCAAGATGAAGCGATGTCCATTCGAAGCAGTAGGCTCAATCTTCCCAATCATGTCAATGACCCACATGGCGAACGGCCAAGGCGAGTTCATGACATTCAGAGGGCTTGGTGGTACATGCACCTTATCAGCATAAATTTGACATTTATGGCACTTCCGAGCGTACTTGAAATAATCGGATTCCATAGTCATCCAATAATAACCGGCTCTCAACAATTTCTTCGACATTGCATGACCACCAGCATGGGTACCAAACGAACCCTCATGCACTTCCTGCATCAACATGTCTGCTTCGTGTCTATCCACGCATCTGAGCAGAACCATGTTAAAGTTTCTCTTGTACAACACATCATCCTGATTCAAGTAAAAGCTTCCAGCCAGCCTTCTTAGGGTTTTCTTGTCATTCTTCAACGCTCCTTCAGGATACTCCTGACTCTTGAGGAGGTTCTTGATATCACAGTACCACGGTTTCTCATCAACAACAGACTCGGCTGCAAACACATACGCATGCCTCTCGAGTCGATTCACCGCAACATGTGGCACATGATTCCACCAATGAACTTTGATCATAGAAGATAAAGTAGCCAATGCATCAGCCATCTGATTCTCGTCCCGGGGGACATGATACAACTTCACCTTCTTGAAGAACGTCAGTATTCTTCTGGTGTAATCTCTATAAGGAATCAAATGCGGCTGATTGGTATTCCAATCTCCATTGACCTGGTTGATCACTAAAGCAGAATCTCCATAAATGTCAAGAGTTTTGATTCTCAAATCAATGGCTTCTTCTATCCCCATGATACAAGCTTCATACTCAGCTTCATTGTTGGTGACATCAAAAGTCAATCTAGCAGAAAAAGGTATATGAGCCCTTTTTGGATTGATCAGCACTGCACCAACACCGTTACCATTCACATTCACAGCCCCATCAAACATCGTTGCCCACTTGTCATCAGGATCCGGTCCTTCCTCGACAAGAGGCTCTTCACAATCTTTCATCTTTAGATACATGATGTCTTCATCAGGGAATTCAAACATCATCGGCTGATAATCATCAATCGGTTGTTCGGCGAGATAGTCTGACAGAATACTACCTTTGATGGCCTTCTGCGACGTGTACTGAATATCGTATTCTGTTAAAATCATCTGCCAACGGGAAACACGTCCGGTGAGAGCCGGCTTCTCAAAGATGTACTTTACTGGATCCATCTTAGAAATCAACAAGGTAGTATGGTTCAACATATACTGCCTCAGCCGGCGAGCAGCCCAGGCCAAAGCACAACAAGTTTTCTCAAGCTGTGAATATTTGATTTCACAGTCGGTAAACTTTTTGCTAAGGTAGTATATGGCATGCTCTTTTCGACCAGACTCGTCATGCTGTCCCAATACACACCCCATCGAATTCTCAGTCACTGACAGGTACATTATCAGCGGTCTCCCTGGAACTGGAGGTATAAGGATTGGAGGTTTCTGTAAATACTCTTTTATCTTGTCAAAAGCTTTCTGACAGTCATCATTCCACCTGATTGCTTGATTCTTTCTTAGCAATTTGAATATCGGATCACACATGGCAGTTAGGTGAGATACAAACCTTGCAATGTAGTTCAATCTCCCTAAAAACCCACAAACCTACTTTTCTGTTTTCGGTTCAGGCATCTCTTGAATAGCTTTTACTTTTGCTGGATCAACCTCAATCCCTTTCTCACTGACAATGAAGCCTAACAGCTTCCCAGATCTCACACCAAACGTACACTTGTTCGGATTAAGCCTCAGTTTGAACTTTCTCAACCGGTCAAACAACTTCTGCAAATTAACCAGGTGCTCCTCTTTTGTCTGCGACTTCGCAATCATATCATCCACGTACACTTCAATTTCTTTGTGCATCATGTCATGAAAGAGAGTCGTCATAGCCCTCTGATAGGTAGCACCGGCATTCTTCAGCCCAAATGGCATCACCTTATAGCAGAACGTGCCCCAAGGTGTAATGAATGTCGTCTTTTCCATGTCCTCTGGCGCCATCTTAATCTGATTATAACCCGAGAAACCATCCATGAAAGAGAATACCAAGGATTGAGCCGTATTATCCACCAATACATCAATGTGAGGTAATGGGAAATCATCTTTCCGACTTGCTCTGTTCAGATCCCGGTAGTCGACACACATCCTGACTTTGCCATCCTTCTTCGGTACAGGAACGATGTTGGCCACCCACGGGGGATAAGTTATCACTGACAAGAAACCCGCATCGAACTGCTTCTGAACCTCTTCCTTGATCTTAACAGCCATATCAGGACTCGTTCTCCGAAGCTTCTGCTTGACCGAAGGACAATCTTCTCTGAGAGGTAGTCTATGCACCACAATATCAGTATCCAACCCAGGCATATCTTGATAAGACCAGGCGAATATCTCCACATACTCTCTCAGCATCTCAATCAATCTGCTCTTGACCTCTGACTTCAAAGCAGCCCCGATCTTGATATCTCTTCTGGCGTCCTCAGTACCAAGATTCACAATCTCCAACTCCTCCTGATGAGGGTGGATGACCCTTTCCTCTTGCTTCAACAATCTGACCAATTCTTTATGGAGTTCACAGTCTTCCTCACTCTCCTCTTCAGCTTGGTAGATGGGATTATTGAAATCGTACTGAGCCATAACAGAACTGTTCATAGTGGGTACCGCGAGATCACTTCTGCATGTTTAATGCTTTGTTTTTAGAAAAAGAATTCAATAAAGTCACAAAAATAAAAACATTGCCATTTTTATTATTTTTGAAAAAAAATTAAAACAAAAATAGAAAGACAGGGATCACAAAATTGTTTGCAAAACGTCCTTTATTAATGATAATTATTGAAAACATGCTGAGGCCCTACAATGAACCACTACGCCTTGGGCAGAACGTAGGGTTTTGTGCAGAATGAAAAAAACAAAAGAAAATTACTCTGTTTGAAGAGTAACTTGGACCACATCTTCTGCCGTCCAATTGTTGATCATCTCCCCTGGCGCACGCGGGCGGACCCAGTTGTCGAGATCACAATCACTGTCACCATCTTCACCATCGGTTGCAAAGACGTCACCGTGATTCATCAGCCCTGCGCTGGTAAAGGTACTCGGACCTGCTTGTACACCCTGCTCCGCTTGCATGGGTTGATAGCCAATACCAAACTTATCCTCTTTGACAGGCAAATCTACCATCTTGCCCCAGCCTTCAGCCTTGCCAGAGTCAACAACCTCCTTGGCCTGCTTATAAGACGCAATCGAAGCACCCGACTTTCTCTGATCAGCAAACGCCACCCTCTCGAGAGCAACAGTCTCAAATGCCTGGCATAAGGTTTCGTGGATCTCGCCATCTACCTCTACATACTTGAACGAGGATAGGTGACTCACCAGAATCTCCTCTTCGCCGCACACGGTCACAACCTGACCGTTCCAAACATACTTGAGCTTCTGGTGGAGAGTCGACGAAACTGCCCCAGCTGCATGAATCCACGGACGCCCCAACAAACAACTGTAGGCGGGATGAATGTCCATAACATAGAAGATGATATCGAACACCTCCGGACCTATCTTCACCGGCAAGGTGACTTCACCAAAGACAGAACGCTTGGATCCGTCAAATGCACGAACTATCAGGTCACTAGGAGTGAGCACAACCCCTTCAACAACAATCTTCTTCAAAATCTGCTTCGGCAGCACATTCAGCGATGAGCCAGTGTCGACCAACACATGAGACAAAACTGCACCTTGGCACTCCATAGTGATATGCAAGGCTTTGTTATGATTACGTCCCTCAGGCGTCAAGTCTAGGTCTGTGAACCCCAAACCATGCCTGGTGCTCACGTTGGCAATCACACCCTCCAGCTGGTTGACAGAAATCTCTTAAGGTACATACGCCATATTCAGCATCTTTAATAAGGCGTTACGATGCGCCTCAGAGCACAGCAGCAAAGAGAGAATAGAGATCTTGGACGGAGTCTAATTAAGCTGATCTACAATCTTGTAGTCACTTTTCTTAATTATCTTCATGAATTCCTCCACGTCCTTTTCAAACGAACCCTCAGGCACCTCCTTCTGAGCCAGTTCTTCGTCAACCACAGCATGTTTGCCCTTTGACTTAGCAGAAGCCTCAGCGTTAGCATCTCTCAACGGTTGGGGAGCAAACAGACGTCCACTTTGGGTAAAACCTTCTGGTCCACCGACATTGTCCACAACTGGACTTGCAACCACAGGAGTTCTACTGGGCACAACAATTGTCACAGGCGCTTGATTCACCGGCCTGGTCTGATTCTCAACCCTTCTATTGCTGCGGTAGGCGTCATCATATCTCCACGGAACAGCCCGACTGTCAACAACCCTTCTGACCGGAGCGACGATTGTAGTTGGATTATTGACGGTAACTGGTGCAGAGATGGTAACAGGAGTACCACTAGTTGCAGGCGCACTAGCAACCCTCTGGCCACGTCCTTCAGACGGTTTGAAGTAGATAGTGACAGTTGACACTGTCCCACGATCTCTAACGGCCCGACTGAATTGCAAACAGCCTTCATCCATCAAACTCTGGATACTAGCCCTCAACTGATCACAGCCATCTTCAGACTCAGCACAATCAACGCAGTCTCCATCACAGCCCGGGTAGACACCCCCATTCAGCAAACGGCCCTTTACCACTGTCAGAGAAGTCTGAACATCCTCAACACAGACTACCAAATCCTCAGCCTCTGCCCCTTCAATGCTATTCACCCGGTGAGCACCATGCGGCGGCATTGGGTTGTTTACAACATTCGGTACAGGAGCGAAATTGATAGTCTTAGCATCAATCAGGTCCTGGACTTTATGATGAAAAGCCCTGCAGTTTTCAATATGGTGTCCCGGCGCACCAGAGTGAAAGTCACAACGCAAGTTGGCATCATACCCAGGTGGTATTTTTGTCAACGGCGCCATGGTCCTCAATTCCACAAACCCTAATCTGAGCAACTCAGGCATCAACTCAGCGTAGGTCATTGGTAGGGGATCAAAACGTCGATCAGGCATCCTCTGCCTCGGCTGATACGGACGTTGTTGTTGTTGTTGTTGTTGTTGCGGCAGTTGTTGTTGAACCCTCTGTTGTTGCGGTTGTTGACGTTATTGAGGTGCAGGAATGGTCACTGCAGCAACCTGACGATATTGGTTTCGATTCACAGCTCTTCGACCATGCTGCACAGCACTGGCTTCGCCCTCTCTCCGACGAGGTGCCCCAGCAAAAGGTTTCTTGGAAGACGAGGAACCAGCATCTTGAATCTTACCAGCCTTGATCAAGCTCTCTGTCCTCTCTCCACAGATGACGACATCTGAAAAACTACCGAATGGGCAGCTTCCCATCCGATCCATAAAAACACCTTGTAGAGTACCAATGAACATGTCAGTAAGTTCCCTCTCCAGCATAGGGGGTTGAACTCTAGCAGCCAATTCACGCCACCTCTGGGCGTACTCCTTGAAGCTTTCACCTGACTTCTGACAAAGACTCTGCAGCTGAGTCCGGCTAGGCGCCATGTCCATATTATTTTTGTATTGCCTCAAGAAGGCCTCACCTAGATCCCTCCAACAGCGGATAGAATCTCTCTTCAGTTCCATGTACCAGTCCAAGGAAGCCCCAGATAGACTGTCTTGGAAAAAGTACATCCACATCTTTTCATCATCGGTGTAAGCAGAGATTTTCCGATAATAGGCCTGCACGTGGGTGCGAGGGCAAGAAGTACCGTTATACTTGTCAAAAGAGGGTGCCTTGAATTTATAAGGGATCCTCAACCCCTCTACCAGCCGCATATTGGTCACATCGAAACCCAGGGAATTCTGACATTCCATGGCTCTTATCTTCTCAGCAAGGGCATCAACTTTCCGATCCCTATCCTCAACTCTCCCCACAGCTTCATCATCTTCACTCAGCAGCGTGAACATGTCCTCTTGTCTGTCGACAATCGGAGCAAGATGACGAATAGGAGCCCGGGTAGCTTTGACATTGACAGTCTCTGCAGCAAGAGGTTGTCCATTAATCCTTATCCCCCTCAACTCATCACCTACGCCGTAGTCATTGGCGGGAACAGCAGTGACATTCTCATGAACGGGTGCAACAACAGGTGAAGCACGGTTGGACGTCTGAATCACAGTCTCTTGTCTCTGAACCAGGGCTCTAAGCTTCTCCTGACCTTGCGCAACCCCTTGCATCATCGTCATAAACTGGGCCATGTTTGCCCTCATCTCAGCCAACTCGGTCTGAACTTGATCCATACCTCTCTATTGATTGAGTCTGGTTGAATAACGGTGCGGTCTCTGATCAGCTATCCTGCCTGACACAGGAACCAGAGTGAGAAGTCGTGAACAAGAACACCTGTTATGCAAAATGATATGAGCATGATGCTAATGCATATGATGCACATGATATGTTCATTTCTCAGGCATTCAAAGAGCATGATTCATCTTCGAAAGATGGCAACCTGCAGCAAGAACAACATAGAAGCACAAGAACAACATACACAAGAGCAATGAGTGCAGAGTAAAACCAATAACCTCATCTATAAATGAGCAACAAGGATCATACAACAAAGTCAACAAATATCCAAAGGATAAGAGTACAACAGATGAATCCCACCCAACAAGCCTGGGGGTGATTCTCAACATAAACATCAGAAATACAAGCTAAGACAAACGACTTCCAGGAATGAGCGTCTTCAAGTAGTGACACTGGTCTATCAACAATTCACACTCTGAACATTCTGGCAAGGGAGTGATCTTCTCCTCCAACTGTCTTCTGAGCTCTACCACTTCTCCGCCAAAGTGGCTTTCTGATGCATGCCTCTGGTCAACTTCCTTCTTTAACTGGATATCTTTGTCTCTGAGTTGCTTCTCCAAGTCTCTGATCTTCTTCTGATAACTGCCCTCAGCTCTCTGCAACCTCAAACACTCTCGGTGCTCTGCATTCAGCAAGTTCTCCATCTCTTCATAAGATCTCTTCTTGCTCCTTACTCCACCAACATCTACACTCTGGATGTCTCTGAGTTGATGAGTCGGGTTCAACCTATCAGCTTTGGCTTTGTACAATTCCATCTGGGCATCTTGCTCTTTCTCCTTCAAACGGCGATTCTCCATCAGGGCTTGCTTGTACTGCTCAGCAGGTACACTCTCAGCAAGGATCAAAGGTGGTTGCACTTGCAAAGGCTTCATCCTATCATAGGGCAACAACAAAGTTTCCACTCTCTTCTTGACCCACTCAGTGTAGTCAGGCATAGCAATGGCAAACTTCTTCCCTAAGACAACTCCATCTTGGACACCAATAGACTTCCAAGCTTTTCCTATCTGCTCCAGTCTAGCAGGGTCACTTCGCTTCTCAAAATACACACTCTCAGCTATCTCAGCTTCAAGTGGTCTTCCACTCATCACAAACCCCAACTGACGACGGGAAAGAACCGGGTTGTAATTGATGCAACCCTTAGTCCCCACAAGTGGCACATTCCGGAATTCTCCACAACTCATAATAACATCACGCACGTCCATCCGGTATGACTGCCATCTGATATCATATGAAGTAACAGACATAACCCTCTGAGTCCACCTGTGAGTACTCTGCGCATCCACAAAAGGTCCACTGACTGGCAGGAGAGACATGAACCATCTGAGCAACAACGGTAGACAGCACCTGATAGCTCCACCCTTCCCATGCCTATTGTGGATAGCATAGTAAGTGTCAGCTAACAAAGTAGGAACCGGGTTTCCTCCAAGAAAGATGATGACTGCAGCATAGTCCACAAAGTTGGGCATACTCGGAAACAAAACAATCCCATAAATCATGATGGCTAACTGAGCATGAAAAGCTTCCCAATTCCCCTTCTCTGCTTCTTCTCTAGCAACCCTCAGCAGGAACTTCAAAGGCAACCCTACCACATCTCCACTGGACCTCCAACTGTCACTGACTTCCTTGATACCCAAATGGAGAGCTCTGGCAACAACTCTAAAGTCAACCTCTTTAGGCACGTCCAAGAAAGGCACCTGATGCTGGATAGGAACTTTCACCAGAATAGAGTACTCCTCGAGAGTAGGCGCCAACTGATAATCCTGAAAAGTGAAGCAACGAAGCACTGGGTCGTAGAACTGTAGAAGAGTCTGCAAAGGCACCGGGTCAACTACCATCTTCAACAGCGTCAGAATATCCCCATACTGATCAACAAACCCCTTCAGATTACCACTGGTCACTGTAGCACCTCAAATTTGCACCTATCATTGTACATACATTCTCATATTAGGTCATAACATAACATGG
Source organism: Lathyrus oleraceus (assembly GCF_024323335.1). Taxonomy (NCBI): domain Eukaryota; kingdom Viridiplantae; phylum Streptophyta; class Magnoliopsida; order Fabales; family Fabaceae; genus Lathyrus; species Lathyrus oleraceus. The sequence goes on along the minus strand of NC_066579.1, from coordinate 152,084,514 downwards.
TCCACTGCATAGCATTGCATTGTCCCTTTTGCCCAAGTGCAAGATCATCAGAAGAATTAGGTCAAATTGATCAGGAGATCAGTCAATCAAGCAAGCAAGCACAATTTCCAAGGAGCCAAGGCCCTAGGGTTGGTCCAACATGTTCACATGACTTGGGGATCCATTTGAAGTGTTTAAGTCAAAGATTGGATGCTCAGAAGTTATCAGTCCATGCACAGTCAGTCAGAAACCCTAAAAAGTCAAACTTGGTCAACTGTGATTGATTTTATGGTTTTGATGGATGGATTTGGTTTGAGAGAGCTTATTCATGTCCAAATAGGCCTCATATATCATGGCAAACATCATCATTGAAGAATTTGAAGCCAAATCAGAAATTTCCAAAAATAGAAACTGGACCTGTAATTTTTAACTGCCAAAAATGGAAACTTCTTGAGCCTAAACTTACATCATGATAAAAGCTTCAAATGATTTTTTGCCCAACATGAAAGTTGAAGATCTTGTTCTCCCATTTCCAAAAAGTCCAAGAACTCTCAATTCTCATGTATGGTTGGCAAGATATGATCAATTCATTTTCAAAAATTCTTGAACTTCAAAAGGCCATATCTCTCAAACCATTTGGCCAAATTTGGTGGGGTTTTTTCCAACAAGTCATATTTAACCTCCTCTTTCCAAAAATGTGACCTTCATGTACCAAAACCTTATGGATCAAAATGGCATTTTTTGACTTACTTGAATTATTTTTAAGTGAGGTATAAAAGTGAACTTTTGATTTATGCATTTCCAACCATTTTGGCTATTCAAAATTGATCTGAAATGTCATTTGGGACTTGTGGAAGGCCCAAATTTCGTGCACTAACCAATACACCTCACCATAAGAACCAAAGTGGTAAATTAGCAAATGGCTTCATTAAACAAAATTGTGCTTAGCTCTCACTAATCCAACCTTAAACAGCAAATATAAACTCATTTTTCTGATCATTTGCAACCCTAGCTGCCTCCAAAATACACAGAATTCTCTCACTCTCTAAAATCTCCATTTTTGCACTTTGAATCTTTCCTTGAAAAAACTCAAAACCTTCGAGCCTGGCTTGGTTTGCTTCATCATTTCTCTTCATTGTGAGCACATTTCCATCATATTTTCACAACTGGAAGGCCATTTCCACGACTGTTTCTTCAAAGCTCCATCAATGGCAGAAGTTGATTAGAGCCAAACCAAGCTGTTTCAAGCCAAACCTTCTTCATCATTCAGCATTTGGAGGTCCATAGAGTATCTGTTTCAAGCTTGCAGCACCAAACAACAACTGTTTCTCAAATTTCTTCATAACCAAGTAAGAACTCGATTTCCTTTTTTCTCTAATTCATGCTATGCCTTGTGTAGAGCCTTGCTTGCTGATCACATTAAGCTTTGAATGGTTGAAAATGGTTGTGTATTTGGAAAGTTATGCTGTTTTTAAATTTGATGTTGGAATAAATTCTTGCTCGATTCATGCTGTTTGAGTTGATTTTGTTGAAATGAATGATGGATTCGTGTTTCTTATTGCTTGCTGGGTCGATTGGTGTATCCAATTGCAATTTCTGGAAAAAAATTTGGTTGAATCGAATTGGGGAAGATGAAGCTTCATACTGTTCATGTTAAACCCTAGCTGCATATCATTTCCCAGATTTTTGTCCTATTCACGTGCATGGCACTGTTGGCCCATAACAACCAATCACGTTATTTCCTGATCATGAGCAAAACGACCGTGTTTCAATTAGTGACTTGGTTAATTACAAAAATGCCATCCGTGCCATGTGACTTATTGAATATTGTTGTTTTTTCATGTTAATTTCATCTTTTGATCATCAAACTTGTAAAAATCATAAGTTCATCATTTTAAGTCCAATTTCCATGGGATTTTTTACATTCTTTTCATCATGATCTCTACTTAATTGTCATATTTTTTCCAGATTTTTATGATGAATGGATTTCATTTGGCATATTGGTTTGTAACATGTATCCACATTTTGCACATTTTACCAAAACCTTTGTGAAATAGTCATGCTTTATCCTTTGACCTTGGAAATTTTTGTACACAAACTAGACATCCCTATGGTGATTTTGGTATAAAGATCATGAATTTATCTTATCTGGTTTGTGAGTTATGAATTTTTGAAGTAGGGTGTGACAATTTGTATCACACCATTGATGTGCAACTTGTTGATTTTCATAGCCATGCCTATTGACCTCAAAATGGATTGAATTTTTGCATGATTGAGCTTGAATATGTCTAGTCTGTATGTGATTTTTTGTGGATTTGATTATGCCATTTTCCAATTGATTGAGATTTTTGTCCCCTGTTTGATCATATGTTGACTTGGTGTGACACTTGTTCCCATTTGTTTTATGAAATGCTCATACTTTATTAGATGGACATGAAATTTTACATGAGATTGCTAGACATCTTAAGCTTTGCCATGGTTTTAGTCCCATTCATTTATCATATGCCATCTCTGATTTATGAATTTTTCAAGTTGATGCATGATTGGTTGACTTCTTTGAGCATGTTCAAAATTGCTTTGATTTTCTGATTTTCATTGACTGCCTTCCACTTGTCCAAATTAGATGAAATTTGACATGCTTACCATGCTATGTGTTATAATTGATCATGATTTATTTGGTGATTTTTGAAAATGTTTGAGTTTACTTTTGATGCAAGTCTTGCTGTTGACTCCTATGAGCTTCTGTTTGCTATACCTTGACCTAAATTGTTCATGAAATGATGATAATGTTTGATATGCATGTGAACCCAATTGGTATTGTTTCTTGATTGTTTGAGCATGATTTAGGATACTTGCCCTTTGCTGTTTTGACTTTTTCATGCCCTTTTGACCCTAGGCTTGCCCTAGTGGTCTTGTTACTTACATTTGAGCTCATGTTTTCAGGTTGACCAACAAATGACCAATGAGACCAATTCTTTTTGATTGAACTTGCTTGAATATCATTGATTAACTTGTTTTGTTTTGTAGGTGGCTTGGCTCACATGCCTTGAGCCTTGTGCCTTGCACATTCACTTGCTTCTGATTAAATGTTGATGTCTGTTTCTTTTTGCTTTGATTTGAAGTTGTATACTAATGTCTGCTTGACTATTTCAGGTGCTTTTAGTTGCTCAGTTCCTTGTGAACTTTTGCTTTGCTTTGCTTGTATAAGCAATTTGCATTGAGGTATATTTCTAATCTTCATGTAGTCTGGAAGACCTGGCCTGTTACTTGGCCAGGCAACTGTCTGAAGTCCTCCTTAAGAGGCAATGTTTGTGTATGTTTAATTTGTCCCTGTACATTCAAAGACCTCCTAAGTGAAGAGGCAATTGGCAGAACCCAAGGGATAAGCAATCTATCCCCTGCTAGTCTGTGTGTCACTCACCTTGCTCACACTCCTTGTGTTGATGCATAGTGAGTAAAAACCCAAGATCTATAGAGTCTGACTTGTGGATAGAGTTCCTACTTTCTGAACTCCCACACCTTCTGATATTCAAATGCTCTCCCTGGCCAGGGATAAGAGCAATGAGGCACACCCCTCATCTCCTTTCATCTGCTTCACCTTGGCTCTCAATGTCAAGGTTAAGAGCAACCTTTACCCAGTTCCAGAGGTTTGTTTGTTGAGGTTGATATGACCCCTCGACTAAAACCTAACCCTTGTGTGAGCCCCTTGTTTGTGTATAGTGTGTGCTACTCGTGATTTTGTGTTTGTTTGACTAACAACTAACACTAATCCTTTTCTCTCGCCCTCGTTGCGATTGAGATCTCCCCTTTCTCTTGCCCTAGTTGCAATCGAGACCCTTGCTTCCTGTGCAAGTTAAGTTCAGTTTAGACTTGCTTCCTGTGCAAGTTAGGTGTGGCTTGCTTCCTGTGCAAGTCATGTTTAGGATAGGTTGGCTCCCTGTGCCAATTAGCTAGAAACCTTAACTTAGGGATGATTTTGCATGACAACATCTAGGCTCGAGTCGTAGTCTCCCTAGTGTTGTGTCTCCCTCTGTTATCTGGTTAGGCTAGGTCCTTTTTCCCTGCGTAGGGGAACTACATCGCCCTGATCTTCATACCAGATGAAGTATGTAGGCAGGAGATTGAGCTGATCTCTCCGGGCGCCTTTTTCTTTTTTTGTGTGAGTTGTTTGACAGTTGCTAGGCTCGAGTCCTCGACTCCTTAGCAATTTGTTGTCTGTTTGTTTGAGTGTGTGCTTGACAGTTATAGGCTCGAGTCCCCGACTCCCTATTAACTTGTTGTGTTGTTGTGTGCTTGGAAGCTGATGTAAGACCATCGAGTGGCATTCGGGTTCCAGTGTGAGTGTGTTTCGGTTCGGATGCCGATATAAGTCCAGTGATTGGCATTCGGGCTCCACGTTTGCCTTTGCCTGTGTTTGTTTGTGTGCGTGTTAGCCGAGCTACGAATGCTCTGATTCTCCTTCGTCCAAAGGAGATACGTATGCATAGGATGCGATATCCTAGCGAGCATGTGTCGTTTCCCCGATCCGAACTACTTCGACTCTGATGTCTATGCCTGATAGACTAAGTAGGCCCAGGATACGATATCCTGCCGAGTCAGTTTCAGTCTGTTTTCTTGTGTCTCTTTCAGCCAGTGTGTGTGTGTGAGCAGTGTTTTAGCAACCATTTTCCTTTCTATTGTGCGTGGATCCCGTAGAGTACTACGGATGCGTAGGGGTTCTAATACCTTCCCTTCGCATAACCGACTCCCGAACCCATTCTCTTTGGTCGCGAGACCATGTTCTTTCCTAGGTTTACTTCGAGCGTTTCCTTTCCCTCTTTTGGGATAAATAACGCACGGTGGCGGCTCTGTTGTTCTTCGTTTCCCGCCGGTTTTTTCGCGTAATGCGACAGTCACAAGGCTACTCAACTCTATCAGAGACGTCAAGGGCTCACGGTGAAAGCTATAAGAACAAGTCTTCCGCTTCGGCTCTGGGACTGTTGCCATCTCTATCAGTGAATAGACTCTGGAATGTACCTGAGAAATGATATGCATGCAGGGATTAGCTTTTTTCTTTTTCTTCTTTTTTTTTCTTTTTTTTTTGCATATCTTTTGAAAATAAACATGCTATGATGCACATGATGCAGACAAGACTGGCAGGCTGTGCATCTCGGAACACAGGATCGAAGCTTCGGCTTGAACTCGGAACCACAATTCATCTGAAACCCAAAGTCATCTGATAAACTGTCATCTGAACCCAATCTGAGGAACCAAGTCACCATCAGGATCACAAGTCACCAACAAGTCACCAACTGTACCTGTAATAATGATCATTCCCTCCCCACTCACGGGTGTCATCTAGGACAGGGTAAGGTCGAGAGAAACGCAACATAAATAACCTTTCACAGAATATCATCATATACACACCCGAAGTATGTAACAATAATATCCCATCAGGGTCTGAACTGCTCGTGATATCAATGTTCCGCTAAGTGGCGCATACCACCCGCTTCCCATGAATCACTATATTCCTAGGTTTCCTAGATTTCACTCATAGCCTGGGTATTGGGCCTTTTACCTCGAGTAACTCCCACCCCAAACAGAGAAACGCAGCACAGCTAGCACAAATGAATATGAATGAATGCAAACATAAACGCACACATTAATGCAAACAATAAATAAATGAATGCAATAAATAACAGCAAACAGCAACCAAAACCCTATCCTAGAGAGCGCTAGGAGAGACTCGCTTAGGGAAGATGGACCAGCAAGAGGTCAACTTCTCTATATCCCCAGCAGAGTCACCAGCTATCGCATTACGCGAAAAACCTACGGGAAACGAAAACAACAGAGCCGCCACCGTGCGTTATTTATCCCAAAAGAGGGAAAGGAAACGCTCGAAGTAAACCTAGAAAAGACATGGTCTCGCGACCAAAGAGAATGGGATCGGGAGTCGGTTATGCGAAGGGAAGGTATTAGCACCCCTACGCATCCGTCGTACTCGACGGGATCCACGCACAAAAGGAAGGATAAAGGTTGCTAAAACTGCTCAAGCAAACATCAAACACTGGCTGAAAGAGACACAGGAAAAACAAAAGAAACTAACTCGGCAGGATATCGCATCCTGGGCCTACGTAGTCTGTCAGGCACAGACATCAGAGTCGACGTAGTTCGGACAGGGGGAAAACGTGCTCGCTAGGATGTCGCATCCTATGCATACGTATCTTCTCGGACTAAAGAAGAATCAGAGCACTCGTAGCTCGGCTAACGCACGCCAAACAAAACCACATAGGAAATCGACTGCCAATCGCTGGACTTACGTCAAACTCCACACAAACAGGCAAACACCGGAAACCGAATGCCAATCGCTGGGCTTACATCAGACTCCGAACCAAAGACACACACACTGGAAACCAAATGCCAATCATTGGACTTACATTGGACTCCAAGCACACAACAGACAGCACAAAGGAAACCGACTGCCAATCGCCGGACTTATGTCAGACTCCAACTCACACAAGGGACAAAACAAAAAGGGCGCCCGGAGAGATCAGCTCATCTCCTGCCTACGTACCTCATCTGGTATGAGGATCAGGGCGACGTAGTTCCCCTACGCAGGGACAAAGGACTAGCCTAACCAGATACAAAGGGAGACACAAACTACTAGGGAGACTATGACTCGAGCCTAGAAGTTATCATGCATATCATCCCTAAGTTAAGGTTTCTAGCTAACTTGCACAGGGAGCAAGCTATCCTAATCAGCACAGGCAAAGCAAACAATCACAAATAGCACACACTATATACAAACAAAGTGGGCTCACACAAGGTTAGGCTGTGAAACACAAGCCAACTGGAATCGGGTGATGTTAGCTCTTAACCCTAACATTGAGAGTTAGGGTGAAGCAGATGAAATGGGAAGTGAAGATAAGACTTCACAGCTCTTATCCCTGGCCTGGGAGAGCTTCAAACAAATGAAAGTGTGGGAGTTCAGAAAGTTGGAACTCTTCTCCACATATGACTGACTCAACTGGGTCTTGGGTTAATATCCACAATGCATCAACATGTAATGTGAGCAAAGGGATGACACACTGAATAGCAGGAGATGGATTGCACATCTCTTTTATCTGCCAATTGCCTCTTAGAGGTCTTTTCCTGCTTGGCACAAAAATAAACAGTCACAAGCATTGCCTCTTAAGGAGGGCTTCAGACAGGTGCCTGCCCAAGTAACAGGACAGGTCTTCCAGACTACATGAAGTCAGTGAAGTTATACCTCAATGCTTAAGAAATCAAGCAAAGCAAAAGCAAGTTCACAATGAACTATAGCAACTAATGTACCTGAAAACAATCTAACTCAGTCAGTACACAACTCAACAAAGTCAAACAGACAGTTAATAACCAATGGTCAACAGACAAGGTCAAACAAACAAGCAAGCAATGCATCAAGATGCAAAGCACAAGCTCAACTCAAATGAGCTACAAGTAACCTACAAAACAAGTCAAAGTTAGTCAACCAAGCTCAAATAATCCAATTCAAGCAATGTGAATCAATTCCCTTATGACCATATGCTCCTTGTCCTGAAAACAAAGCTCAAACATAAGCACAAACCACTAGGACAAGGCCTAGGGTCAAAGAAGAAGAAATAATTCAAAACAGAACATGAAAATTGACAAGAATCAAGTTCAATCAATTAAGAACATCATCCAAAAAGTTCCACATCCATATCATGCACCAAAATCATCTCATAAGTCAAATAAGGCAAGGCATGCAAGTTCAAAGCTCATTGAAGCAACAACATGAACAAATCCACATCAATTCAAAAGTGATTTAATAAATCTCAAGAAAAATCATGGCTAAACAGCACACATCACATGATCAACACACCAAATTTCAAGGCATTTGAACAAGTTTAAGCAAGGCAAATAAATTCATCAAGTCAAGGTATGCACAGATAAGCTCAAATGAGGCATCAAATGGTACATCAAATTCACACAAGCCTAAAACAGAATTCACAAATGATAAATGTCTCAAACCAAAGCCACAACAAACTTCAAAGTGTCTAGAACACATGTGAAAAATTTCAAGTTCATAGGATAAACATCCATAATTTCACAAATCATCTAAGTTCATGACTCTTCAAAAGTCCAAACACGACCAACCAGCAAAGAAAATCTCAAACAAATTGGAAATGCATTCAAAAATTCTACCGTAATTCATGAGTAATCCTAACAACCATAAGAATCATCACACAAAAAATCAAATTATTTCGCATTGAATTGGCATGGCAAAGAAAATCGACAAGTCAAGCAAGCAAAGGTGTGACACACATTGTCACACCTACATTAAACAGATCATATCTCCACAACCAGAAATGCTAAAAATACAAACTCTATACCAAAATGTCAATTAGGATGTCTAGTTTAAGCATGCAAAGTTTCAAGAGCATTGGATAAAATCTCATCATTTCATGAAGCAAATGGCAAGGTAGGTGCAAGATAGCATACACATGAACAATCCCTAAGCCAAAACAAATTCCAACCAGGCACAAATTGTGGAAAAATCTCATAAAATACTAGACATCTTGAGGAGCATTATACAAAAAATCCCAGGCCAATTGGATCATCCATCATTTATTTATGAATTTTTGAATGAATGAAAAATTAAAAAAACATGTGAACAAGGCATATATGAACATGGATAAGAAATAGAATAAAAATGCAAAAGGCCAAACATGGAATGCTCTCGCCCGGATTCGAAGTGTGTGGCAATTCAAAACTAGCGCGCGCTAACATGAAACTCACCGTTTCATTAAGTCTACGTGGCCATAGGATGTGCTCGTAGCCAATCATTTTGGCACGCAGGACACACGTGGTCCAATACATGGCAATTAACACCAAAACGCATGCAGAACAAGGCCAGGCACGATCAAACACATTTCTGGGAACGAAAACCTAAGTGTTCTTCATCACATTAAACATGTTCATAGGCTCAAGAACATTTGTCACAGAAATGCAAAATGAATATATCATCATGTTCATCTTTCCAAGCACATCAACAATCCATGATCAATTTAACCTAATTTTCACTAACATGCACGGATCGAGCAAGAGAAGTTTCATACATCAAACTTAGATTCAACATAACTCACTCATCTCTCCATGGAAATTGATGATTCAAAGTTCAATGCACTCAGTGTTCCAAGATCTACAACATGCATATCATGATTTCAAGAATTATAAGATTCGAATCCTAACCTTCAAAGAGATGCAGATCTGGATTTGTAGTTTTCAGGCCTTGTAATGTCCAAACAGTTGCTCTCCAATGCTTATGTGAATGAATGAATGAATGTTGATAGCTCAATTATGCTCGACAGTACTGCAACCTTCAACTGCCATTGATATGCATATGCTTCGACAGTTCTAAAATGTGCACGAAAACGGCTGGATCTGGCTTCAATCTTGTTCAACTATGCTTGTGAATGATGATTCAACCAAGAACAAGGCAATGGATTTGAAGAAATTTGCAGAAAAAGTGAGAGCAAAATTTTTGTGAAAAATGAAAATGGATCTAGATCTGAAAGTTTTTGATGTGTTAATGAAGTTTCTGTTATGATTAGGCTATATATATGATCTGTTAATGATTCTTTCTAATCATGATTAAGCAATGCAATTGGAATTAGATAAAACCAAGTTTTATGCAAATTGTCCAATCACCCTATATGCATGTAAATGGATGTAACAGTACACGATTTGCATGGGAAAATCACTTCAAATACTCTTTTGGACCAAATGCAAGTGCTAGCAAGTGAAAACAATGCATATTTTTCAAATTAGACTTTTCCCTCCAAAATTCAAATGCAAATGCCAAAAAATTTGTGATCAAAATGCATGGCTTATGATGTATGATTTGGATAGTACATGTTAAAACAAGAATGTTGCAAAAAGAACCACTCCATTTGGCCTTTTGGCCAACCATACATGAGAAATTCATGTTCTTGGACTTTTTGGAAAGGTGAGAGCAATATCTTCAACTTTCCTGTTGGACAAAATTTCATTTGAAGCTTGCTTGATGATGTAAAGTTGAGGAGAAGACCTTTCCATTTTAGGCAGTTTCAAATTACAGGTCACTTACTATTTTTGGAAACTTTTCATCTGACCTCAAATTCTTCATTGTGGATGTTTGAAATGTAAAATGAGACTTGTATGGACATGAATTAGGCCTCTCTAACCATCTCCCACCTTCAAATCCATGATTGAATTGACTGTTGACTTTGGTTGACTTTCTAGGGTTTCAGATGAATTGATCATTGACTGTTGAGCTTTGAGCATCCAACCTTTGGTCAAACCACTTCAAAATGATCCCTAGGTGATATGAACTCATTGAACCAACCCTAGGTCTTTGCTTCAATAGGAAATGCACTTGCTTGCTTGCACAACTGGATCTCCTGACCAGTCTTGACTGATGAACTGATGACTTGGCAATGGACAATGCAATGCTATGCAGTGGACAATGCTAATGTTAATGACCTAAACATGAAAATGTATGTACAAAATGGTAGGTGCAAATTTGAGGTGCTACACTTGGATTTGGCCATCTTTATTTGATGCCTCGCTCTTCAAGATAATATAATTGTGCATTTGTGTGTTGCTTGATTCTAAAAGTCCAAGGGATTTCTGGGTTTCTATTGACATTCTTATCTATTGGATTGCTACCCATTTGGTCAGATCTTTTCAACTCTAAACTTTTAATATTGTACATAGGGTAGTCTCTTCATCTTCTCCCCATTTATTTAATTTCAAAATCTTTCCCTCTAGTTTTCAAAATCTTCTTTGTGTGAACTACTTTTGTTCTAAACTTAGACTCTTTTTGCAAAAAGATAGAAACTTTGGCCTTATGCCATTGCATTTTCAAACTTCTTTTCTTAAATAAAACTTGTAAAAACAATGCAAGGCTCATTCAAACCATTTTTAAGCCTTTGTGCCTTTCAAACTTAATTTTTGTTAAAAACAATGCATCCACTTTGAAATTTGTATCATGAACTACGAGGTTTTGATCCCTCATTTTTATGTTGGTACGTAGGCACAAGACCGAAGGTCTTGTTAAACACAAAAATATAATTAATGAATTCTTTTCTCATCCCCCCATTCTATTTGTTTGTAAACATCACTTAATACCAATTACATATGCTTACAAAAAGGGCTCCCTAGGAGTACCTAGGACACTTTGGGTGCTAACACCTTCCCTCTGTGTAACCAACCCACTTACCTGTAATCTCTGACTTTTTATTAGTTTTTATTTGAAAACTTCTTATTGTTGGGTTTTGTTCGTACTTTTTCCCTTTTCCCTTGGAAACAATAAAAGAACGGTGGCGACTCTTGTTATTTGATCTTTAGCTTGTCAATAGCTTGATGATCATGAATTTCTCGCTATAGAAATTAAGTGGTGACTCTGCTGGGGAGTAGTCTCCAGTGGGTTTAGCCTACTTTTTGTGTGTATATATTTGTATATCTGTGATGTTTGTATATATGTATGTGTGATATAATCTGCTTGTTGTGCTTGGTGATCTCTGAATGGTGAGATAAGTTCTAACCCGCACTTGAGTCTAATTAAGATAGGAGGATGGTATAGTCATGTTCGACTTGTGTGGAGTAGTCCTTAACAAGTTGGCTTGAGATCCATCCACTCAATGGAGACTCCTCTGGATTTGGAAATGTCACACAAGTATTTGTGGTTAGGCATTACTATTTCTAATTGGGTCCAAGAAGCTAAGGACCTTAGAAAATTTAACCCATCTTGGCCTATTTAGGACGTAGTGCGAAAACTGTTCAAGTGTAGACTTGATAACAGTTGTTACGTGATACTACACTCATACGAGTTTCTCTTGAGAATATTATGGGTCGATGAGTCAATCATCTTAACCTGTAATATCCGATAGATGAAATTAAGACTCTGGGAACTTTTTAGAACATGATCTACATGTTTTTATCCTTAGTTCACTCCTTTGGGATGAATCTTAACCCAGACTCCATGCTCGTGACTTGCAACAAACCCTTGATTCTTGGTTGATCCAATCAAGTCTTGTCAATATCAATGGAACTTGGGTGTTGATAAGGTGTAAACCATAATCCACCAAAATGGATGATTAATCTTGACAATGACTTGATTCATCCCTTGACCTTTGTTTGTTTGCCTTGTGTGTGATCCCTTATTTGTGATTGTTTCATTCATGCATTCATGCGCATCATAAAATTCATCACACGAAAATTTCAAGGAACTAAGGTATCATTTGCAAATATTTTCAGACCATGGATTGTGGACGAAGGAACACTAAGAAGTACAGTTTCAGATGTCCCGACGTGAAAGAGTTAAGGAAGCTAGCATCTTTTGTATTAGATCCCTTGGACTTCAAACAACGTCATGGGAAACTTCTGTCCATCTTGTCTGCTGATGTGGTTGAAGGACTTTTGAGTGTACTGGTGCAGTTCTATGATCCTCTCTACCATTGTTTCACTTTCCTAGATTTTCAGCTTGTGCCTACCTTGGAGGAGTATTCTCATCTTTTGGGGATACCTGTTTCTAGTAGAGTGCCTTTTAGTGGATTGGAGGAGATTCCCCAATCTAGTATTATTGCTGAAGCTCTTCACTTGAAGAAGTCTGAGATAGAGGCTCATTGCTGAAGCTCTTATGGAAATGATGCATGAAGAAAGGAGGGTTATTTGGGTTGTCATTTGGATTCCTCATCAAGGAAGCTACTGCTTTTGCTCAAGCCGGTAGTGTGGACGCTTTTGAAGCTATCTTTGTGTTGCTCATCTATGGATTAGCTTTGTTCCCTAACATTGACGGTTTTGTTGATGTTAACGCCATTAGACTTTTCTTGATTGGGAATCTTGTGCCTACTTTGTTGGGTGATATGTATTTCTCTTTGCATCTGAGGAATTCTAAGGGTGGGGGAATGATTGTCTGTTGAATTCCTCTTCTGTACAAGTAGTTTATTTCGCACTTGCCTCAGACACCTACTTTTGTGGAGAACAAACAATGTCTAAGGTGGTCTTAGAGACTTATGTCTCTCACTAATGATGATATAGTTTAGTATGATCCGTCTTTAAGCAGTTTGGAGATTATTGATAGTTGTGGTGAATTCTCTAATGTGCCTCTCATTGGTACATAAGGAGGAATTAACTACAACCCTGCTTTGGCTCGTCATCAACTTGGGTTCCCTTTGAGAGACAAACCTACACTACAACAAACAAGACCTTAGACAGCGCTTTTTTTAGCCTTAGACAGCGCTTTAAAGCGCTGTCTAAACCTCCGCTGCTAAAGGTTTAGACAGCGCTTTTTTAAATCTTAAAAGCGCTGTCTAAGCCCCCCCCCCCCCCTTAGACAGCGCTTTGGCCAAAAGCGCTTTCTAAGACCCTCCTATTTTAATTTTTTTAGGTATACCTTAGACAGCGCTTTTCAAAAAGCGCTGTCTAAGCCCCCCCCCCCCCCCCCCCCCCCCCCCCCCCCCCCCTTAGACAGCGCTTTTGCCTAAAGCGCTTTCTAAGACCCTCCTATTTTAATTTTTTTAGGTATACCTTAGACAGCGCTTTTCAAAAAGCGCTGTCTAAGCCCCCCCCCCTTAGACAGCGCTTTTGCCTAAAGCGCTTTCTAATCCCCCCCTTAGACAGCGCTTTTTACAAAAGCGCTGTCTAAGGTATACGAAAATTTTTGAAGCTTTTGTTTTAAACCACATTTTTTCCAGGTTTATAAACCAGAATTTCTACCTGTTTTCAACCAGATTTTGACAGACAATTATCACATTTTATATATGCCATTTTGGCCTTTTTTCTACCAATTTTTGGCTAACAAATATATATATATACCAATTCAAACCAATTTTGCCTTAAATGTATCAAAATATATACAAATTTATGTACACATTTACAAGTCATTACATATACTACAAATGTACACATTAATTACACAAATTTATGAAAAAACATTGAGCTCTATCATGAATTGACACCACTCCTCTTTGATTTCGTCCACTTGATCCTTTGTATAAAATGCACACTTGAATTCCTCAAAGTACTACATAATAATATAACATATTTTGAATTAATTCCAACTATTTAATTATATGAGATATGTGTAAATATAAAAATAACTCATAAGTTAGAAATACATACATCGGTGGGAATCATTAATCGGCCCAAAGCAAGAGTATCTCGCATAAACCTCAACATGAAATACCCGCAATCTATTTGATTACGTTGTTGAGGATACTACATATGAAAAAAAATATGGATTATAAATCCTAAGTTTTATCAAGTGTCATCACTAATATAATAAAAAATGTGGTAATTAAAAATATACCGCCACTTTAATCCATGTAATGGAGTTGGCGCCCCTCCTTGAGGTTTGGATATCTCGTTGGGCCCGAAAAGCTTGTAGGACGCTAATAAAATAAAAATGAAGCAATTAGAACAATTCACATAAACTAAGAAAAATTTTGAACATTCTCACTTACGTGTCAATTAGGACCTTTATATCCGGGTATGTTGTCCAATCATTTCCTAACGAGTCAAGATAATACACAATTTCTCGGATAGGATTGATTGCGAGCAACAACCAATGTCCACTGTAATGATTAGGCAAATGTTAGATGGTAACTTGGAAAATAATTATAATAGATGAATTTAGAATGAAATGCTAACCCGGTATTAAACGGTATAAAAAACAACTTCTCCGCATCTTTATTGTCATTGAGGATCCGAAGAACGTACTCTGTCACGGTATCCGGTCTATTTAAGATTAAACCTAAGTTGACGGTCGCGGGTGCTAAGAATCCGAATGACTCGTCCAAATCATTGGGGCGCATCAATTTGTCATACAAAAACCTAATATAAAAACATCATTAACACCTCTTTTGAAACATAAAGTAAACCGGATTAACATAAAGTAAACATCATTAACATAAGTTGTTTAATTAATAAAACAAAGTAGACCGGATTTACCTAATATATGTATTGACAACGTTGACGCCGATTTCTTCATTACTAAAAACTTGCATGAAGTCTTCATTACCAATCATTTGGTCGTAATCAAAGCCGAAAATCCCTACCTCCATATGTACATTCCGAACACCTCCGGTCGGTATATCGGTCATCTCTAGAAATGTCCTGAGGCACGACCTATACTTGGTGGTAGGTTTTTTCCTAGCTACGGTCTTCTTAGCACCAGAACTTTTTACCCGTGCGGAGGCGTTGCTAACCTCCTTTTTTTGTTGTGCGGAGGCATTGCTAACCTCATTTTCTTGAAGCTACATGTCATATAAATAGTTAGATCAAATTAAGAATGTAACAACTTCCATGAATATATGTCATATAATTGTATATTACCTCTTTTCTTGAAACCGTGGACTCGGTATGCCGTGGAATCGCATTATCTTTTGATTTGGATTTTGTGGGAGTCTATTTAACATAACCAAGGAAAATATGTAAGTAAAATTTTAAGCATAAATTTTAAACTTTGAATATACACATTAAAGTTAACATAAGTTTTAAGCATACCTCATATCCTACGCATATGAGGTTTGTCGGCCATGCAACAAACGAACCTACTGCTTCGTGCACCGTTGTTGCATCCGAATCATCGCTAGGATATGGTAATGCTGCATTCGGCTCAACTGCAATATCAACTGATACCTTCAAACATCCAGCAGGGAGCTCTCTAGTGTGGAGTAATACTCCGCTAACGTTATGCACTTTTCCCTTGCCAACCATCCGATAGTATGGTGACGACAAATACAGCTGACAATGGGAAATGCCCTAAAACCAATAATAACAAGAAATCGTTAATGTGTATATATGTCAAATACATAATTTAAGCAAATAGTTCAATTTAAGACAATTATATGTAATTACCTCTGGAATGTTCGGCTGAAAGGTACAGTTGATACTGTTTTTGTCCGAAGCATCTCTGTATACTGTTGAGGCGCTAGCCTCTCTTTCTCTCCTCAATGCATCAAGCTCAGCTTGCATGGCTTCCAATCTTGCATGAAGCTCCCGATTACTAGGAGCCTTTCCTTTTTTAATACTCAGGGAGGTCGGAGTGACTCCAAATCCCTTACCCCTCACCCGACCAGAATACTCAGAGACATCTAATGCCCAACTAAGTATACCCTTAGTATCATCGGGAGATAAAGACTGAGATAGCTCCTCCTGAAAAATCAGATGAATACCGTATACTTGTCAAATATTTGTGTATAAAAATGTTATTCAATTAATGAAAAAATGTTATACTTACACATTTCTGGTATACGTGTAAAACTTCTTCTTGAGGAACTCCAGATTTGCCCACACGGGCTTCCTTCCACAAAACATGTGCAGGAAGAGATGTTTCTGAACTTTCCTCCTTCTGCAGCTACACATTAAGTCATACAATTTGATCAGATAAAACTAATATATGATGAACAAATTTGTTATCGCAATTTATAAATACTTACCATGGATTGTTCTAAGCGTCCATATCCGACACGTCCTTTTCGGTACGGATATGTGGGACTTGATGCTCTTTCCCGATTTGTAGCACTTATTCTTTGAAAAACCGGGTCTTGTCTTTTGGATTTGAAAGCTTCCCATTCTTCAGCCGATATCAAACTTTCATATTTTTTAGGAAGCTCCGCATCCACAAAATTACCATCCGCATCCTTAAGGAACTTGGATGATAAAAATGTCCGAAACCCTCTTAGAAGCTTTCCGGCCAATTTCATATAAAAACCTCTTCTTTCTTCTTCGATGTTAAAACATCGCTAAGAAAAACATACAGATTGATAGTTAGTATCGGTAATTGAAAAAACATAACTGATACCGTATAATTAAGGGCCAAATGATTGTACCTTTATCTCACTCCAATTTTTTTCTTTGGACTCATTCAGCTCTTTGTTTCTCCAATCATCACATGTAATGGGAATTTCATTCCTTACTAGTGCACCGATAAAACTAGTTAAGGTATGCCCATTAGGTTCTATAAGCTGTCCCTGGTTGTTCCAACAGACATCTAGTATGATGCCTCGAGATCTTCCTTGGACCACCCTTCTCATTACTGTGATGCCTCTTCGAATTTCTTCTTCCGCGGATACTTTTTTACTAACTTCCTCATGTTGGTCATCAGCCATGTCTAACCTGTAATAAACCAAGGAAACCATCAAATATCAAATATAACTTATAATCAAAGCAATTGAAAACAAAAAAATAAAGAAATCATGCATTATCAGATATAACTTATAATCAAAGCAATTGAAAACAAAAATATAACGAAATCATGCATTATCAGATATAACTTATAATCAAAGCAATTGAAAACAAAAAAATAAAGAAATCATGCATTATCAGATATAACTTATAATCAAAGCAATTGAAAACAAAAATATAATGAAATCATGCATTATCACATATAACTTATAATCAAAACAATTGAAAAAAATAAAATAAAGAAACCATGGATAATTTACCTAAGTCACTAACATCTCTTTCTTTTCTTTGTTGGAATATTAATCACTTGTTTCTTAGCAATGCGTACGGATGAATTGATCCAAATTCCCTCATTATGATCGTTTCTTATATATGACTCATCCGGTATAAGATCCTCAACTTCATCATTTCTATTCAACTCATTCCGTCTAATGCATGACTCATTCTCAACATCAATATCACATTGATCGACACCGCTATCATCAGTCACTTTGTTAGAGAAAAGCACTATAGACCATTTTGTACTCTTCGGGTCATTCACATAGAACACTTGTTTAGCTTGAGATGCTAGAATAAAAGGTTCATCTTTGTACCCCACCCTAGTAAGATCAACTTGCAAAAATCCAGACTTATCCATTCGTATGCCACTACTATTCACCCACTTGCAACCAAAGATGGGAATCTGAAACTTCTCGTAATCAAATACCCAAATGTGCTCAATAACTCCAAAATATGACAAATTTGCATATTTGGGGTTTAAGTCCTTCATACTTGATATATGCATTGCTTCAGCTAGCACGGTGACACCACTATTTTGCATAGTACTCTTATCATCTTGTTCTTTGGTATAAAATGTGTATCCATTAATTGAATATGCGCTATGAGAAAACACATGCAAACTTGGACCATATGCCAAACATCTCAACATTTCTGTTACCGAAGAAGGATCTGAAGAGCGCTTCAAATAAATATGATCCTTCAACCATTTTATGAAACTTTGATTGTGCTCTATAACTATCCAATTTTCATTTCTGTTCGGATTTAACCTTCGGAGTACATCCTTGTGCATTTCAACATATGGCTCAACCTCATTATTATTGTGCAGAACATACAAATGAACTTGATCCCGTTCATCCCTTGATATTGTCACAATTTTATTCCCAATTAATTTTTTACCTTCCATTTTGTCAAAAATCTGAGCTCTGGGGAGTCCAATCGATTGAACGTTAGACAAATATTCAGTACAAAACTCAACAGCTTCTTCAACAATGTATCGTTCAACAATACAACCCTCTGGTCGACTTCGGGATTTCACGTACCCTTTTAATATTTTCATATACCGTTCAGCAGGGTACATCCATCTCATATAAGCTGGTCCACACAACTGTGTCTCTTTCACAAGATGAACAACTAAATGAACCATTATGTCAAAAAAAGACGGAGGAAAATACATTTCAAGCTCACACAAGGTAATTACAATATCTTTTTGTAGTGTTGGTAAGATCTCGGGATCGATCACCTTACTACAAATTGACCTAAAGAAAAAACACAATTTAGTTATGGCACTTCTTACTTTTTCTGGCAAAATAGAACGTATACCTATCGGTAGAAAATGTTCCATTATAACATGGCAATCATGTGTCTTCAAATTCTTCAACTTGAGGTCTTTCATAGAAACAAGTCTTCTGATATCAGATGAGTATCCTTCTGGAACCTTAACTTCACTCAGAGACTTACACAAATTTTTTTTCTCCTTTCTAGATAAAGTAAAAGCAGCAGGTGGTAGATATGTTCGTCTTCCTTTCTTCACGGGTGCTAATTCAGTTCTCATTCCCATTTTTAACATGTCCTCCCTTGCTTTAAGGCCATCCTTAGACTTGCCTTTTATATTGAGTAATGTACCGATAACACTTTCAAATACGTTTTTTTCAATATGCATAACATCGAGAAAATGTCTCACGTACAAAGACTTCCAATATGGCAATTCAAAAAATATCGACCTTTTCTTCCACCCACCTTTCACAATCTTATGTGCAAAAGGCTTGCCAAACTCAGTACGCACATCTTTCACCTTTTCAAAAACTTGTTCACCTGACAATGCGGGTGGAGCTCTACGATGTTCGGTGTCTCCATTGAATGCTTTTCTCCACCCACGGTAGTGATGTTTAGAATGTAAGAATCTACGATGACCGAGAAACACATTCTTCTGGCAAAGTTCCAATCGAATCGTATCGGTTCCGTCTTCACAAACAGGACACGCACGTTGACCTTTAATGCTATACCCAGATAGATTCCCGTATGCTGGAAAATCATTAATTGTGCCAAACAACATCGCCCTCAAATTGAAACTTTCTTTCCTATATCCATCATAAACCTCCACACCGTTCTCCCACAAAATCTTTAAATCTTCGATCAGAGGTGTCAAGTATACGTCTATGTCATTCCCTGGTTGTTTAGGCCCAGAGATTAAAATAGATAACATCATGTACTTACGCTTCATACATAGCCACGGAGGTAGGTTATAAATCATAAGAATCACAGGCCATGTGGTATGTGAGATACTTTGAAGACCATGTGGGTTCATTCCATCAGTAGATAATGCCAATCGAAGGTTTCTTGCTTCTGATCCAAACTCAGGATAATCATTATCAATCTTCGACCACTGTGGTGAATCAGCCGGATGCCGATACTTTCCATCAATAATTCTTTCATCTGCATGCCAAGTAAGATGTCTTGCATCGGTTTCACTACGAAACATGCGCCTAAATCTCGGAATTATCGGAAAATACCATAAGACTTTTGCGGGAGATAATCTTTTCTTATATCGAGACAAACCGCATTTAGGGCACTCAGTTAACATTGCATATTCGTTACGAAACAAAATGCAATCGTTAGGACAAGCATGTATCTTATCATAGCTCATGCCAATAGAGCACAACATTTTTTTTGCCTCATAGGTTCGATTAGGAAGAACATTATCATCCGGTAGCATTTCTCTCATAAGGGCCAACAACTCTGTGAAACTTTTATCCGACCATCCATTGCCCGCTTTTAAGTTGTACAACTTTAATACCACAGAAAGTCTTGAGAATTTAGTGCAACCTTTGTACAACGGTTTCTCTGCATCGCTTACCATCCTCTCAAACATTTCAGGACAATCATGAAGATCTTCTTCCAGTGCTTCTACAATCTCTTCAACTCGACCACAATCGTATGTTTCCGTGTCTTTGTCGTATGAAGCATAGGTCGTATTACTTTTTCCACTCGATTCAACATTCTCGTTAATTTTCTCACCATGAAATATCCAACACTGATAACTTTGATCAATTCCATGCCTCAGCAAATGCGATTTCAATCCATGTGCGTCAACCTTACCAATATAACAACAACGCAAGCAAGGACAACGCATTCGTCTGGGGTTTTCAGCGTGTTGAACAGCATACTTAACGAATTCCGCAACCCCACTCTCGTACTCTTTGGTCATTCGATCGACACAGATCCATGTTTTATCCATGGTTTTCCTACTTATTAAAGTAAACAATTAATCCAGACGAAAATACATAACTAAGGTAGTATTGCTAACAATAGTCAAGCATTTCTACCTAGCAATTACCACCACCAATAAAAACACCAATGGCATATTATCATCAACACTGCTAGCATGGCGCTTCTAATTGAATCAAGGCACAAACTGTTAATTATTCCATTACATTTTCAACACATTTGAGCTAACTAGCATGTTTCACAATAGTTTAAGCATCTACTAGCGTGACACTTCAACATAAAACCAAACCAACTTCCTACTAACTATTTAACTCACAAAACTAACATGATCCCTAATGAGTAACACTAACTAAGTTCAAACTTTAACTAACAACTAGCAACAAAAGGCGTAACTCTTATTTTGTTAACTTTTTAAATAACAATTAACCTACACTAATTCGAGTTATCTAATAAGTTAGCCATCCAATTAACATATCAAACAGTTCAAATTTCTAACAACTTAGTTAACAATGCTAACTACCAATTCAAGCATAAATAACCAAACTTTCCTAACTTTTAATTGAACTAATAACCTCCAAATCACTAATAGTTAAAAATTACTAACTATTACATTCATTAACCATTACATTCATTATATCATGTTGAGTGACACTGATTTCTTGGACCAAAGAAACATCCATTCAACAACAAAAAAAAATCTAAAATCTTCTATCAACTAAATCAAATTCTTTATATTATTATAGAGTATAAACATTAGGTATGCGATAGCATACATAAGCTACATAGAGCAAATGCCAACCATAAAGTTCCTACTGCTCTAAACACTTTTTACAGATACAAATAAAGAGTCCTACAACTAGAACCCCTAAAGTTTCTCACATAACAACAAAGAGAAACAAATTTCAAGAAATCAACCTATTATGAAAACCATACACACTAACTCACTTGCACTAAGAATCTGTACACACACATAAATAAACACTTAATTTTTTCTTCAAATTTAGTTTGGACTTTTCTGATTCCAAATGGTAGAAAGTGGTTTATCATTACTCCAATTCCTTAGCTTAAGCATCCCATAAACAATCATTCCAACCAAAAATCCAAGAGCAGCACTTGATCCAACCAATGAAACAGCAGTACAAATAAGTGCCACAAATGAATCTTCTTTACTATTCATATCTCTAGCACACATAGCAAGTTCAATACCAGCAAACAAAAGCAACACACCCAATATCCCAACAGGAAACATCTTCAATATGTGTGCCAATGATGTTCCTAAAACCAATCCCCCATTCATCACAAGTTCAAAAGATGGAAGAAGAGGAAGAGCATTAGAGCAGAACGTACCGTATTCAAGTGATCTCCTTGCGCTGCAACCTTCGATTCAACGTTCGCAAGAGCAAACCCCCACTTCGATTCAACGTGCACGAGCTTCAACAGTTTGGCTTGATTGGAGCTTAGGGTTAGGTTTCAAGAGGAATTTATGGCGTTTTGTGGTTTAGCTAGAGAAGAGGAACTGATAGGGTTTCGCAGGAGGGAAAACAAAAGAACAGAGATGAGGAACTGATGGAGTCTGAAATTTTATTTCAATTAGACCTTAGACAGCGCTTTTGTGGAAAGCGCTTTCTAAGGTATGCCTTAGACAGCGCTTTCCAAAAGCGCTTTCTAAACCCCCCCTTAGACAGCGCTTTTGGTTTTAATTTTTTTTTTAATTTCAAGACTTTAGACAGCGCTTTATCAAAAGCGCTGACTAAGGTCTATATTTAAAAGCGCTTTCTAAAAGCGCTGTCTAAGGGGGGGTCTTAGACAGCGCTTTTAGAAAGCGTTGTCTAAGACCCCCCCTTAGACAGCGCTTTCATTATTTTTTTGGAACATTTTCCGTGTTTTATTTTAATTTTAACCTTAGACAGCGCTTTCTTTTAAAAGCGCTCTCTAAGATGCGCTGTTAAAAGTCATTTTTGGCGTAGTGCTAATAACATTTTGTTAGAAGGTCTTTTCTATCAACAGGGTAAAGATTCCAAACATTTGAAGCATAAGATTGTGCATGCTTGGCATAATGTGCATAGGAAAGGAAGATCCGAGCTTGGTCCGCACAATTGTGTAGCTTTGGAAGATTACACTCTTTGGGTGAAGAAGAGAGATTTGGAGTTGAAGATGCCTTATCCTTGTGAGAGACCTATGTCTATGGTTGTGGTTGAGCCATTAACTCTCCCTAACCAAGATGTAGAGGAGTTGGAAGACGCGCTCATCAAGATGAAGCAAGAGAAGGATACGTGGGAAGAGCGTTTATGTGCTTTGAGCAAGAAGAATGAAGAGTTACCGTTGGAGTCTAAGGACAAAGATGCACTTATTGAGCTACTTGAAGACCGAGTGACGAAGAGACAGAGAGAGCCAGAGGTTTAATCTTCTAGCATGCCTCCGCCTTCCGTTGCTTGGAAGAAGATTGTTGATCAGCTTGTCCTCAAGAAGACTCAGATGAAGGCTTCTTTTGAGACCGAGTTCCGTCGCATTCGAAGGAAGTACGCGCCTTCAGCCAGATCTTCTGACATTGTTGTTAGGGATCCTTAGGATGACTAGTCTCCTTTTCTCTTGTATCTTTTTATTTTGGTTTCTGAAATTGTACTTAGTGTAATCCTTCCAATTTATATAAATAAAAAGAGATTTTTGGCCATATCAAATTATTGCAATTGCCATTTAAATATTATATATTTGCAAATGATATAGTAAGTTCCCTGAAAAGATAAATAATCAAGCATTGCATTTCATGCATCATTTCCATAAGCAGGTTTTCGCCAGATGCCTGATTGGTGTTTCTTCTGTGCTTTAGCCAAGCTGACTCACCAGTACAATACCCGAGCCAATCATCTGAAAATCATGGAGCATTTGGAGCAAGAGAACAAAGAGCTGAAGGACGAGATCACCCGCCTGACTGCCATGATGGAGTCAGTTCTTGCTGCTCCGAATCAAGCTTCTCTAACACCTACAACTCCTCCTACAAGGACTGTTACTTCAGAGGTGACACCTCTACCATGCCTACTGCTACCGTCCACTTCGCAACGAATATGCCTGCCAGATTCCCGTGGGAAATGCCTCCCAACTTTGTGCCATAAGGCTTTGCGTCTACATTTGCTTTCATGCCGACATTTAGCCCGGTCATGTCTGTGCCACCTCCCATCGTGCACACTTTGCCTCGCTTAGAGGATACCATCTATCATTCCGAGCCGTCTAAGGGTCCGGATGTTTATGAAAAGATGGACGAGATGAAAGATCAGTTTCTTGAGTTGTGCAAGGAATTGAAGACGCTTTGAGGTAAAGATTTGTTTGGAAAGAGTGCTGCTGAGTTGTGCTTAGTGCCCAACGTCAAAATCCCGGTGAAATTCAAAGTGCCTGACTTTGAAAAGTATAAAGGGAACTCTTGTCCGCTCGGTCATCATGTGATGTATTCTCACAAGATGTCTACTCATACCGACAATGATCAATTGCTTATTCACTACTTCCAGGATAGTCTGACTAGTGCTGCACTCCGTTGGTACATGGGGTTGGATAGTCCAAGCATTCGCACTTTCAATGACTTAGGAGAGGCTTTTGTGAAGCAATACAGGTATAATATGGACATGGCGCCGGATAGAGACCAGCTGAGGTCTATGTCTCAAAAGGAAAAAGAGACATTTAAAGAGTACGTGCAAAGATGGAGGGAGTTGGCTGCCGAGATCACTCCTCCTTTGGAAGAGAAAGAAATGACGAAGATCTTCTTGAAAACTCTGAGTTCATTTTATTATGAATGCATGATTGCTAGTGCCCCCAGTGACTTTACCGAAATGGTAAACATGGGGATGAGACTTGAGGAAGGAGTACGCGAAGGAAGTTTGTCAAGAGATGAGGCGTCAACAAGCAAGAGATACGATAACAACTTTGGTAAGAAGAAGGATAGTGAGACCAACCCAGTAATCAGTGGGAGGCAGAGGAGGCCTCAGATCAGAAGAAATCCACCACCCCGTCAACATCATCATCATCAAGTGTCATTAGTAATTCCGGTATTTTCTAATCAACAAGCAACACCAATTCAACAACAAAAACATCAACGTCAACAACAACAACCCCAACAAAGAACGAACACCTACAACAACAATAAAACCAACAACAATCATCATCAGCAGAACTTTGAGAGGAAGAAGGTATCTTTTGACCCAATTCCTATGTCATATGCAGAGCTGTATCCCTCGCTAGTTCTCAAGAACTTAATTCAACCGAGGAACCCACCACAGATCCCAGAACCACTTCCCTGGTGGTATAAACCTGAGCTCCGTTGTGCTTTTCATCAAGGAGCACCCAGGCACGATATTGAAAACTGCTATCCATTGAAGTATGCAGTTCATAAATTAATGAAGAGTGGTATGGTGTCCTTCGAGGACCGCGCGCCAAATGTGAAAGCAAACCCTTTGCCCGCTCATGGGAACTCTTCAGTGAATATGGTGGACGATTGTCCTAGAGAATTCAAGGTTTATGACGTCCGGTTTATCCGAAGATCCTTGGTGCAGATGCACAAGGATATCTGTTTGATAAGTGACTGTGAACATGACCATGATGGTTGTGTTGTTTGTAGTGTGAACCCAAGAGGGTGTGATGTAGTGAAAAGGGACATCCAATGTCTGATGGATGAAGGCATGATTCAAATTGTTCAATCCCGTCATGTAAATGACGATGTTAATGACATAGTGCTCGTTTTCAAACAACAAGAGCGGTTGGTAATTCAATATGATAACATCAACAATAATAATGTCAGTCAAAGATCAGTATCGCCGTTGGTAATATGGTTAGCGGGCCCAGTCCCGTATTCATCTGATAAGGTTGTACCATACCAGTACAATGCTACAATGATAAAGAATGGTCAAGAGGTCCCGTTACCTACGACTAGTTCAGTAGTGAGCATTGAGGATGTAACGAAGGTGACCCGCGGTGGTCGAGTGTTTAGGCTGGTGTTCCCAGAAAACAAAGAAGAAACGATTGTTGGTAAGAAGGTGGAGGTGCCTAATGTAGATCCGATTGGTTGTTCAAAAGATAAGTCTCGTGAATACAGCAAATTGAAAGCCAATGATGATGATGAGGTACTCCGATTGATAAAGAGGAGCGAGTTTAATGTGGTTGAGCAGCTGCTCCAAACCCCCTCAAAAATCTCAGTGTTGTCTATGCTGATGAATTCCGAAGTGCACAGAGAAGTACTACAGAGAGTTCTTGAACAAGCATACGTAGAGCATGATGTTACTGTGGATCAGTTTGATCATATTGTGGCTAACATCACTTCATGCAATAATCTATACTTCTGCGATGAAGAACTCCCTGAGGAGGGAAGAAATCATAATTTGGCGTTGCATATTTCAATGAACTGTAAGGAAGATGCTTTGTCAAATGTGCTTGTTGACACCGGTTCATCACTCAATGTGCTTCCGAAGTCAACTTTGTCAAAGCTATCTTACCAAGGAGCGCCTATGAGGTACAGTGGTGTAATCGTCAAAGCCTTTGAGGGTTCGCGCAAGACAATAATTGGTGTAATGGACCTTCCAATCAAGATAGGTCAGAGTGATTTTCAGATTACTTTTCAAGTAATGGATATCCACCTGGCCTACAGCTTTTTATTGGGAAGGCCATGGATTCTCGAGGCAGGGGCTGTTACCTCCACTCTGGATTAGAAATTGAAATTTGTCAAGAATGGCAAGCTAGTGATTGTTGGTGGAGAGAAGGCGATGTTGGTTAGCCACCTGTCATCTTTCTCGTATGTTAAAGCTGAGGATGAGGTTGGAACTCCATTCCAAGCCTTGTCTATTGATAATGAGAAGAGAGTTGGGGCACCTATGTCCTCGTTGAAAGATGCTCAGAAGATTGTTGAAGAAGGTACCGTTGATTAGTGGGGGAGCATGGTAGAGGTCTCCGACAACAAAGGCAGAACCGGTTTGGGGTTCCAGAAAGGGTCATCAACTGCTAGATCTGAAGATATGCAACTCAGCTTCCGTAGCAGAGAGTTCATTCATGGCAATGAATAACACTTAGCTGCTGTGCTAGAGGATGAGGAAGAGGAAGATTGCACCAACTCTGTAACGCATGGAAAGACATGCAACAATTGGACTGCTGTTGATATTCCTGTTATTTTGCATCAATCTAAGTAATTTCTTTCATATTTTAAAATCCTTCTCATATGCCTAAGGGAGAAGTGAACATTGTTTGGGAATTTTAAATTGATCATCAATAAAATTAATTCTATTCATCCACACCTTTAATGTTTGTTTTACTTTTTGCTTTATTCTGAAAATGGTAATCACAAAAAACATAAATAAATAATATAATTGTCCATTTGCGTAATATTTGGTCACAAATTCACTTCTCTAAAATCAAAATATCAAATCATTATGCAGGTTGGTTTCTAACCCCATTGAATACAATGATCCTTCTCCTTCTCCAAATTTTGAATTCCCTGTGTTTAAGGCCGAGGAGGAAAGTGATGTAGAAGTGAGTGATGAATTATCTCGTCTTCTTGAGCAAGATGAAAAGATTATTCAACCATTTGAAGAGCAGATTGAGCTAGTCAACTTGGGTTCCGTAGATAATGTGAAGGAAGTCAAGATTGGATCTCACCCGTGTCCAGAAGTTGAGAAGGGGTTGATTGATCTTCTTCAAGAGTATTCAGATGTGTTTTCTTGGTCCTATCAAGACATGCCTGGTTTGGATTTTGAGATTGTGGAGCATAGATTTCCGTTTAAGCCAGAATGCCCGCCAGTCAAACAGAAGTTGAGAAGAATGCATCCTGATATGGCTGTGAAGATCAGAGAGGAAGTGCATAAGCAGATTGATGCCGGTTTCCTTATAACAACTGAGTATCTGCAATGGGTGGCCAATATTGTGCCTGTGCCGAAGAAAGATGGAAAGGTCCGCATGTGTGTCGACTATAGAGATTTGAATAAAGCCAGTTCGAAAGATGATTTCTCTCTGCCACACATTGATATGTTGGTAGACAATACTGCTAAATTCAAAGTCTTTTCATTTATGGATGGATTTTCCGGATATAATCAGATCAAAATGGCACCTGAAGATATGGAGAAGACCACATTCATTATACCTTGGGGAACATTCTGTTATAGAGTGATGCCTTTCGGTCTAAAGAATGCTGGTGCGACTTGCCAGAGAGCAATGACTACTCTTTTTCATGATATGATGCATAAAGAGATTGAAGTATATTTCGATGACATGATTTCTAAATCAATTAATAACGAGGAACATGTTGAGCATTTTTTAAAGCTATTCCAGCGTTTGAGGAAGTATAAACTCCGCTTGAATCCTAATAAGTGTACTTTTGGTGTTTGTTCTGGTAAGTTGTTGGGCTTTATTGTCAGTGAGAAGGGTATTGAAGTTGATCCTGCCAAGGTCAAAGCAATACAAGAGATGCCTGCGCCCAAAACTGAGAAGCAAGTCAGAGGCTTTCTCGTCCACTTGAATTATATTTCCATATTCATTTCCCACATGACTGCCACATGTTCATTCTGATAATTGGACCGAAGATTGCCAGAAAGCTTTTGACAGTATTAAAGAATATTTGCTTGAACCTCCGATTTTGTCTCCACCTATTGAAGGAAGACCGTTGATCATGTATTTGACTGTGCTCGAAGATAGTATGGGTTGTGTTCTTGGTTAGCAAGATGAGACTGGAAAGAAAGAATTTGCAATTTACTACCTCAGTAAGAATTTCACCGACTGTGAGACTTGGTATTCTATGCTTGAGAATACTTGTTGCGCATTTGCTTGGGCTGCTAAGCGTCTGCACCAGTATATGTTGAATCATACCACTTAATTGATATCCAAAATGGATCCAATTAAGTATATATTTGAGAAGCCTGCTTTAACTGGGAGAATTTCCCGTTGGCAGATGTTGTTGTCAGAGTATGATATCGAATACCGATCTCAGAAAGTGATCAAAGGTAGTGTCTTGGCTGGCCATTTGTCTCACCAACCAATTGAAGATTACCAGTCAGTGTAGTATGATTTTCCCGATGAAGATATTTTGGACTTGAAAATGAAGGATTGTGATGAACCATTGCTAGAAGAAGGGCCAAAACCTGGTTCCCGTCGGGGCATGGTATTTGATGGAGCTGTTGATCAATATGGAAATGGCATTGGGACAGTGATTATTACTCCTCAAGGCACGCATTTACCATTTACAGCTATATTGACTTTCAAGTGTACAAACAACATGGCAGAATATGAAGCTTGCATTATGGGGCTTGAAGAGGCCATGAATCTCAGAATCAAGTATTTGCATGTCTTCGGTGATTCGGCTTTGGTTGTGAATCAGATCAAAGGAGAATGGGAGATAAATCAACCCAGTTTAGTACCATATAGAGATTATGTGAGGAGGATTTCAACTTTCTTTACAAAGGTTGAGTTTCATCATATCCCTTGAGATGAGAACCGGATGGCAGATGCTCTTGCAACGTTGGCATCGATGATTGTAGTGAAGTATTGGAATGAAGTTCCTAATTTATCTATGATGCGTCTTGATAGGCCATCTCATGTGTTTGCTGTTGAAGAAATCAAAGACGAGAAGCCGTGGTATCATGACATCAAATGTTTCCTCCAAAGTCAGATTTACCCGCCTGGGGCATCTTTGAAAGATAAGAAGACTTTGAGAAGACATTGAATGGTGATATACTGTACAAGAGAAACTTCGACATGGTTTTGCTCAGATGCGTGGATAGACACGAAGAAGACTTGTTGATGAATGAAATGCATGAAGGTTCCTTTGGTACTCATTCCAATGGACATGCAATGGCGAAGAAGATGTTGCGAGAAGGTTACTATTGGCTGACAATGGAATCTGAATATTGCAAATTTGTGAAGAAGTGCCAGAAGTGTCAAATTTATGCTGATAAGATTCATGTTCCTCCAACACTATTGAATGTCATCTCTTCCCCATGGCCCTTCTCCATGTGGGGAATTGATATGATTGGGATGATTGAGCCCAAAGCTTCGAATGGACATCCGTCCGCACTTATAAGGATTGGCATGAGATGCTTACATTTGCTTTGCATGGGTATCGTACATCCGTCCGCACTTCAACAGGGGCAACCCCTTTCTCTCTTGTGTATAGTATGGAATCAGTACTCCCCGTAGAGGTTGAGATTCCTTCATTGCGTGTGCTCATGGAAGCCAAGTTGACTGAAGCTGAATGGTGTCAGACCAGGTTTGATCAGCTGAATTTGATTGAAGAGAAGAGGTTAACTGCCATGTGTCATGGTCAGTTATATCAGTAGAGAATGAAGAAAGCTTTTGATAAGAAGGTCAGACCTCGAGTGTTCAGAGAAGGTGAACTTGTGCTCAAGAAGATTTTGATGTTCAAGCCAGATTCCAGAGGAAAATGGACTCCTAATTATGAAGGCCCATATGTTGTTAAGAGAGCCATTTCAGGCGGTGCGTTAATTCTTACAACTATGGATGGTGAAGAGTTCACTTGTCCTATGAACGCAAATGCAGTCAAGAAATACTTCGCCTAAAAAATAAAAGAACAACACGCTAAGTTGAAAACCCGAAAGGGCGGCTTAGGGAAAAATGAGCGTCTCGGTGGATTGAAAACCCGAAAGGGCGATCCAGGCAAAAATTAGAGACATAAAACATAAAGAATTTCCCGATAAGTTGAGTACCCCACCTTGGGGCAACTTATGAAAAAATTAGGGATTATGGCAAGTAACTGCATTCTGCTGATCTTTAGATTTTGAAGGCTTGTTTGAGCACAAGGGTTGACATCAGTTCATCCCCAACATCGGTCAAGAGCACAGTGGATATCGAGAGTTGGTATAAGGATTAAGGATCATTTGTATTCAATGTAACCCTTTTCCATTGTAAATTACCATTTTTCAACTTTGTAAAAATCTAAGGAGTCTTGTCATTTATAGATTACCGTTCTATCAAATAAAGATGAGCTTTTATCCAAATTGTTTCTACTCTCATTTACTTCAGCCAATAGTTTTAAATTTTATTATGATCATTTTGAAATTAAAATTTTTAAAATCAAAATCAAGTATTTTCTTAAATATATAAAGAAATAATTTTTCAAAGCAATTAAAATGAATATCAACAGCATTTCGAGGGATAGCAAGTCCTTAAGTGCGAAGCATCGGAGGTTACCCAAGCAGTTAACCCTTTGGGTATCCCTAGATGTTTGTGTTTATTCAGTTCCTTGGCGGAATGTTTGATTCTCAGCGGAATCCCTTTCCTCGTCCCCAACTGATTTGGTTGATTTAGATACCCTGCGGCGTGTTATTTTCCCCGACAGAGTTTCTGCCTTCCCCAGCGAAGTTCGTATTTCTTCAGCAGAAGTGGTTGATCTCCCCAGTAGATCGCTTTGGTGTCCCCACCAATCGCCATTCAACTTGCTCCCAGTCAGAGTTTCCTCCTGGTTTCTGAGCAGCTTGTTATGTTTTTTCTCTATAGGGTTGTCTCCCATTTTTATGGTGTTGACCTAAAATTCCCCACAGATTGGATGTTCTGTCCTCAGCAGATCTCCTCCTTCCCCGGTTAGGTTTGAACCTTTGGGATGTTGATCTCTTTGTTCTCCAGCAGTTGTCTCCATGTTTTATGGATTAACCGAGGATTGTACCAGTGGTTCAAATTCTTTGCGACACCTTTGTATCCTTTGTGATCATTTTGTCAGCATAATCATCATATATACATATACATATACATTCATATAATTTCATGATTTGCATATCCTGCATCCTCATATTTGATTTGTTTGAGATTCTTATTCTCTGTTATGGCGGTATTTTATCCCCATACCAAATCTGGTGTCTGTCCTCCTTCAATTGTAGAGCGTCATCCCCTTAACCAAAAAGACTTTAACCTTTTTCAGTTTCCCCACTGAGTTTGTTTCCTCGTGGATGGTTGTTATTTCAGTTTCCTCTCCAGTGTATTTTCTGGATGGAACTACTCCCCTTGAGTTATGTCCTCATTGGGTTGAGTCTTGATTGACCGTTTCCTTTCTAGCTCTTACCGAGATAGATACTTTGGTCCCCTAAGGGTCTATTACCCAGTAACTGGTAATATTCTTCTTAGTTTACAGTTTGTTACTTCTTGCCCAATACCCGACAAAACTACCCTTATTTTTCTCTCAGTAGAGTCCTCAGTGGATCTATTCCCTAGGAAGTATATCCTTGATATGTTCATCTTAACCGGTGACAAATTTTCTTCCCTGTCGAGTTTTTCCTTGATATGTTCATCCTAACCAGTGACGGATACTCTCACCCTTGGTATTCTACCCGGTAAAAAGGTAGTTGTAATCCCTATTTTTTTCCTCAGAGAGATAATCCTTGATATGTTCATCTTAACCGATGATGGGTTTTCTTCTCTTTGTGGTTTTCTACCAAGTAACCGGTAGTTGTAAATCCTACTTTGTCCCTTCACAGAGTTTATCCTTGATATGTTCATCTTAACCGGTGACAGATTTTCTCTCTGATGGTTTTCTATCCAGCTTTCGATAGATGTAATTCCTACCCTTTTTGTTCAGTTGGTATATCCTTGATATGTTCATCCTAACCGATGACGGATATCCTCCTTGGCATTTCAAGGCAAGCCTATCCTTGACATGTTCATCTTAACCGGTGACAGATTTTCTTCCCTGTTGAGTTTATCCTTGATATGTTCATCCTAATCGATGACAGATACTTTCACCCTTGGTCTTCTGCCCAGTAAATGGTAGTTGTAAATCCTATTTTTCTGCAGTTTTCCCTAGCAAGGCTATTCTTACCCAGTAACCGGTAATGAATTTCCTCTCCTGGAATCCTCACCGAGTCATCCTTGATATGTTCATCCCAACCGATGATGGGTGTTCTCTCTGTCAGATCTTTTTTATCTCCTTACCCAGTAATAGGTAGTAGATAATAGATTTCTGCTCCTCCTGTGTTGAAGTTTATCTTCCCCAGTTGAGTTGAGTGTGCATTTCCTTAGTGAAATCGCTTTTCCCCTGCATGAGTCAAGTATTTCAATTTTATCCTGACTTACTCATGTTCCCTGCATATGTTGTTGTTCCCCGGCTGAGTCTTTCCATTTTGTATGGAGTTCCTCGAGTCCCCAGTAGGTTTAAGTCGTAGCCTGGCCTACGCATAACTCCTTTTTCCCCCAGAGTCTCTGTCTCCTCAGTGAGTTTTCCTTACGAAATACATTATACTCA
The DNA here is from genome assembly GCF_024323335.1 of Lathyrus oleraceus. Lineage (NCBI taxonomy): Eukaryota > Viridiplantae > Streptophyta > Magnoliopsida > Fabales > Fabaceae > Lathyrus > Lathyrus oleraceus. The sequence goes on along the minus strand of NC_066579.1, from coordinate 152,051,612 downwards.
TGCAGACTTTCAGTCTCTCTGATCTCTTCTCCTTTGTGGCAGTATTTCCCCACAGAGCATTAACTTTTACATTCATATCATATGCATCATGAGGTCTCTTAGGGACCAAAATTTGTTTCTATATGTTGTTATTTAAGCCCATTCTATTGAGTCGACGTGAATAATTTAACCTTCGCCTCCTCAGTTAGAATGTCCTTAAATAGGGGCAGCTGTAAGACCCCAATTTTTACCCTAAGATCCCTCATGCAATTTCATCATAAGCATTAGCATTGGGATCATACCTTGGCATCCGCCTTACCCCTCTTTCATTGGGCTTGTTTTGGGAAAGATCACCAAGCAGTTTGTGATTATATCATACTTGTATTTTATCATTTCACTAACTAAAATACCAAAATATGTCTTTGCATTTGTCTAACTCTTTTGTAGGAAGGGCATGATTCCATTGATTCATCAAGTTCACATCTAGGGTTTGAGACCCCCATGAAATAAGAGCACAACCAAGAATTGACCCAAGAATGGTTATGAGCATCATATATGAGTCCCAATGTTCTCTACATGTTATATTGATCAAGTATTCTTCAAGATTTTGGCGGTGATTTACCTTGGAAACCCTAGTTTGACTAGGTATCTTGAGTGACTTTTCCAATAAGCCATCTCACCAATTGATCAAATTTATCTAGGGAAACTTCAAAATTCATCATCTTATGCATATATGATCTACCATGAGCCAATAAAGTCAAGATAATTGAAGGTTAGCAAGTTGGTTGATGGTGGTTGGCCAGATGAATTCATCTGATAAAAAATGGGTCTCCCTAGACCCTATCTCCTACAATTTTCACAATATGAAAATTATTCCAAGAGAAAAGTTACTATAAATGACACTCCAAAAAACTTTCATGTTGAGACCTAGAGCTAGTTTTGCTTGGAAAATCATTTTCTATGTTGAAACCTTATAGGTCATTTTGTCTAAACCCTAATTTGAGAGTCTACTCCCCAAGGCCATAACTTTCTCAATTTTTATGAGATGAAAGATTTCCAAGTTGCAAAATCAAATTGAATGTGTCTACTTCAACCTTTATGTTTGTAGTGGGAGCTAATTCAACTTTTTTGAGCATGTGATACGAGGTTACGTTATAGGTCACTTTTGACCTATACCATTGATCAAGTGATTTTTCCAAACTTCAAAAATTCATAACTCTATCATTTCAAATCCAAATGACATGAAATTGGTGACCATTTTGAAGGTATTTGAATTAGCTAAAACTTTGATGAATACAATTTTCTCATTTGAAGCTCATTTGAAAAGTTAAGTAAGGTGGAATATTGAGACATATGGCTTGACACTTAGAAAAATTTTGATATGTCAAAAATTTCCAAACTCCCACTTCAAATTTCTTCAAGTTGCAAACTCCAAATTGAAAAGTGTTGAACATGAAAGTTGTTCCTGTTGATCTCACTTTCCAAAGAGCTCAAATTTATTCATTTTGGACAAGGAATGCATAGGCTGCGCATGGCATGAACGTGGTGTCATCACTTGGCAAGGATCAAGCTTCAAATCAAAATGTGCACTTGCCTTGCAATCCAAGCTGAATTCAGACTATCTAACTTTCATTTGTGGACTTATGGCAATGATTTTATGGGCCTATGCGCGCCCATGCACCCATGCATCATCAATGACCAAATTTGGAAAGTGAATTCAAGTCTGCAAAAAGCAATGGATTCAGCTATAAATAGAGCCTCATATGCTCATCAATCAACACACATTTGCGCCAACTTTGATCCCCCATCTCTAACCCTCACATTGCAAAGGATAAACCTGAGAAATTCATTTGAATTTGAGGTTAAATTTCCACTGTTTTGAAATTCAAATCTCTAGGAATCCACAACCTTTTGAGCATTCAATCCTTCTTCTTCAAGCATTTGGAGTGAGATCAAGCACGAGCAAGAGCAAGATCAGTTGAATCCAGACCTCCATTGAAGGTATTTTCCAGAAATTTTGATCTATTCGATTCTATCAAATTCTTGCTCAATCCTATTGATTCTTTGGTTGTTTGAAGTCCTACCAATGTAGGCATAAGATTGAGTTGCTTTGGGGGAAAATCGAAGCAACTCAGTTCATGTACCTTAAATTTCAACTCCATGTATCTCTCAATATACTTGGAGTTAGAGTGAATTGAGGCCAGATTCTAACTCAGTGCCATTTTTACTTTGAAATCATGTCCTTGTTTTTAATTTTGGTGATGGTTAAAGGTGGACCAGTTCGGTGAGGTCCACCGGAGAAGAAGACCGGAGCTACAACTCCGGCGATGTGTTGGCATCTCTCACAACCATATGATCCATCTAATTTGTTTTAATCACGATCATTCCTTTTGAATACCAATGTTATGGCGCGCTGACTCATGTCCATCATGGATAGCGCGTTTCTGGTCACTTGATCTGTCACCTCAATTAATGAGGGAGATCAAGTGGTCCACGTTTTTTCTGATATTTTAATTTTCATTTTAATTGCATTATTTTCAATAATTCATATTAAATTCAATATTGATCCAAAAAATATGGGACTTTCATCAAAAAATTTCAAATATTTTTCTCTTTCATATTCTGAATTAAAATCATTTATTGGATCATTATTAATATTTTTCATGAATTAATTGATTTTGCATTTGTTTTTAATTGTTTAAAAATATTTTTTAATGTCCAAAAATTATGAAATTTTTTCTCCAAGGTCCTTTGACCTTGTTTGACCTATGATAAATCTCATGGCCATTTCTTTGGTGTTTTGATGAGATTTTAGGAATTGGACAAACCACATTTAATTTAAATGCACTATTTTAGTATTTTAATTTGAATAAATGCCAAATAAATTTGTTGACCAATTGTGATGACTTGTTTATGTTTGAATTTTGTTGTTGGGCCTTGGTCAAGGTTGATTTTACTTTGTCAAATTAATATCATTGATGGAATGTACATTCCATCTCCAAAAATGAATTGATGATATTAATTTGGTAAAAGTCCTCCTTTGACCAATTTGTGATTTAATCCATTCCCCTCCTACTTCATCTTTTTCCCTTTCTTCATTCATTTATTCCATTTGGCCTATGATATCTCATAATCCTAAGGCTAGTTGATTGAAAAATTGAGATGAGTATGGATGAGATTAGACCACACCTTTTGCATATTCTTTTCGTGTGTGGTATGTTTCATGAGCATAGTCCATTATACTATGTCTCTAACATGCATTAACACCAAAATTATATTGCCCGACCTCAAATAGCTGTGACTTCTACATAAGTCCAATTACGATTGCTTAACATAGCGCTAAATTTGTGACATAAAAGGCATAAGCATTCTAGTTAGTGAGATTGTAAGTCTCCCCTCTTTCATGGTATTATGTGGAAACTTGACCTTCTTTCCTTCCTTTGGAAGATGTTTTGGCTCAAGGATTCATGCTTGTGATAAGTGGGTTGAGTGTTCTCCAAAGAATGTCTTGAAAATGAAAAGCAAAAGCAAAACAATACTAACTTCTAACCAATTAACTACTAACTTTTAATTTCAAGTCCTTTACTTTAATGCCATTTAATTTTTGCCCCTATTCATTTGCCATTGTTCATATCATTCTAACTGTTTAGGTTAATGCAATTTTCACTTTGTCCATTTGGACCATATTATGTGATATATTTTGTGTGTGTATAGTTTGCTTGTTTGTGTGGTCTTTGACCATTGATATACATAATAATAATAAAAACCCTAAAACACTTTTGAGTGGACTGTTGGCTTGATCTTGGACAAATGGACTTAAAATCTAGGCAACCTTCCTATGCTAAAGGATTTGGCCAATGCCAACTTGTTGAAGAACCAAGTGCTTGCAACTTGAAATTCATCTAATACATCTTTGAAGACATCTCTAAGTTCACCTACAACATGATCCTTGTGAAGATGTGATTTTGAACCTGTGACTTGTGGAATTCATCTGTTACATGGGCTATTTTGAAGAAGATCATGGAATGTATAAGCTTGGATGTGGCCATCTTTATTTGATGCCTTGCTCTTCAAGATAATATAATTATGCATTTGTGTGTTGCTTAATTCTAAAAGTCCAAGGGAATTCTGGGTTTCTATTGACATTCTTATCTACTGGATTGCTACCCATTTGGTCAGATCTTTTCAACTCTAAACTTTTAATTTTGTACATAGGGTAGTCTCTTCATCTTCTCTCCATTTTTTTAATTTCAAAAACTCTCTCTCTATTTTTCAAAATCTTCTTTGTGTGAACTGCTTTTGTTCTAAACTTAGACTACTTTTGCAAAAAGATAGAAACTCTGGCCTTATGCCATTGCATTTTCAAACTTCTTTTCTTAAATCAAACTTGTAAATAGACTTAACTATACTTGACTTAAACTTTCAAAAAGCCAAAAAGAACTAACTCATTCAAACCATTTTTAGGCCTTTCTGCCTTTCAAACTTAATTTTTGTTAAAAACAATGCATCCACTTTGAAATTTGTATCATGAACTATGAGGTTTTGATCCCTCATTTTTATGTTTGTATGTAGGCACAAGACCGAAGGTCTTGTCAAAGACAAAAATATAATTAATGAATTATTTTCTCATCCCCCCATTCTATTTGTTTGTAAACATCACTTTATACCAAGTACATATGCATACAAAAAGGGCTCCGTAGGAGTACCTAGGACATTTTGGGTGCTAACACCTTCCCTCTGTGTAACTAACCCCCTTACCTATAATCTTTGACTTTTTATTAGTTTTGATTTGAAAACTTCTTAATGTTGGGTTTTTTTCGTACTTTTTCCCTTTTCCCTTGGAAACAATAAAAGCGCAGTGGCGACTCTTCTTATTTGATCTTTAGCTTGTCAATAGCTTGATGATCATGAATTTCCCGCTACAGTTGTAAATCCTACTTTTTGCAGTTTTCCCCCAGCAAGGCTATTCTTACCCAGTAACCGGTAATGAATACTCCCTCTGGGTGGTTCCCAGTGAGTCATCCTTGATATGTCCTTCCTAACATATGACGAATGTCTTCTCTGTCAGATCTTTATTATCTCCTTACCCAGTAGCAGGTAGTAGATAATAGATTTCTGCTCCTTCTGTGTTGAAGTTTTTTTCTTCCCCGGTCGAGTTGAGTGCGTATTTTCCTAGTGAAATCTCTTTTCCTGCATGATTCGAGTACTTCAGTGTTATCCTGATCTATTCTCTTTCCATGCAGATGTCTTGTTCCCCGGTTGAGTATTTCCATTTTGTATGGAATTCCTCTAGTCCCCCAGCAGTTTTAAGTCGTAGTCTGGCCTACGCATAACCTCATTTATTCCCCTAGAGTCTCCGTCTCCCTAGTGAGTTTTCTTCAAGGAATGTATTATACTCCTACGGACTTTCGGTCTCTCTGATTTGTTTTCCTCTATGGCAATATTTCCCCACAGAGCATTAACTTTTACATTCATATGATATGCATCATGAGGTCTCTTAGGGACCAAAATTTGTTTCTATATGTTGATATTTAAGCCCATTCTACTGAGCCGAGCCGAAGATTTTAACCTTCACCTCCTCAGTTAGTATGTCCTTAAATAGGGGCAGCTGTAAGACCCCAATTTTTTTGACCCTAAGATCCGTCATGCAATTTCATCATAAGCACTAGCATTGGGATCATAACTTGGTATCCTCCTTACCCTTCTTTCATTGGGTTTGTTTTGGGAGAGATCACTAAGCACCATGTGATTATATCATACTTGTATATTATCATTTTACTAACCAAAATACCAAAAATATGCCTTTGTATGTGCCTAACTCTTTTGTAGGTAGGGCATGATCACATTGATTTTTCAAGTTCATATCCAGGGTTTGAGGCCCTCATGATAAAGAGAATAGCCATGAATTAATCCAAGAATGGTTATAATCATCATATATGAGTTCCATTGATTCCTACATGTTATATTGATCAAGTATTCTTCAAGAGTTTGGAGGTGATTTACCTTGAAAACCCTAGTTTGACTGGGTATCTTGTGTGACTTCTCCAATAAGTCATCTCACCAATTGATCAAATTTCTCAAGGGACACTTCAAAATTCATCATCTTATGCATATATGATCTACCATGAGCCAATAAAGTCAAGACAATTGAAGGTTAGCAAGTTGGTTGATGGTGGTTGGCCAGATGAATTCATCAGATAAAAAATGGGTCTCCCTAGACCCTATCTCCTACAATTTTCACCATATGAAAATTATTTCAAGATCAAAGTTACTATAAATGACATTCTAAACAACTTTCATGTTTAGACCTAGAGCTAGTTTTGCTTGGAAAATCATTTTCTTTGTTGAAACATTATAGGTCATTTTGTCTAAACCGAAATTTGAAAGTCAACTTCCCAAGGCCATAACTTAATCATTTTTTATGATATGAAAGATTTCCAAGTTTCACAATCAAATTCAAGGTGTCTACTTCAGTTTTTATGTTTGGAGTGAGAGCTAATTCAACTGTTATGACCATGTGATATGAGGATACATTATAGGACATTTTTTACCTATACCATTGAACAAGTGATTTTTCCAAACTTTAAAAATGCATAACTCTATCATTCTAAATCCAAATGACATGAAATTGGTGACAATTCTTAAGGTTTTTGAAAGGGCTACAACTTTGATGAAGACACTTTTCTCATTTGAAGCTCACATAAAAAGTTAAGCAGGATGGAATATTGAGATATATGGCTTGACACTTAGAAAAAATTTCAACATGTTAAAATTTCCAAACTTCCACCTTCAAACTTACCATGATCCCAGCTCCAAATAAAACTTGTTCCCCTTGATCCAAGCTTTCCAAAGGACCCAAGTTCATGCATTTTGGATGAAGTTTGCTAGGGTTGCGTATGGCTTTAACAGAGCTGCACCATTGGAGGAAATCAAATGTCGAAAACCCCCTTTCACATTGCCTTGCCAATCAAGCATCATTTGAACTTCAGTACAATTGCAATTGGATCAAAATGGATTGCTTCATGGGCCTGTACACGCCCATACAAGCTTGTGTATCACATTGCCAAATTTAGCAAATTTTCAAGTGTGCAATTATCAATCCTGAATGCTATAAATACATGGCCTCTGAGCTCATTTCAAGCACACCTTGCACGCCGGCTTTGCCCCCCATTGAAACCCTCTCATTCTAAAGGAAAACCTGATAATTTTCAATCTGAAAATTGAGTTTGAATCTCAACTGTTGGAGATTCAAGAACTCCAGGATCCAAAGCCTTGCACCATTGCTAACCACTCCCTGCAAGCTTCTCAAGTGTGATCAAATCGTGTTTGAAGTATGCAAGCTCAAGTTCTGCACAACATTGAAGGTAATTTTCAGAAAACTTCATCTCTTCGATTCTCTCTCAATTCTCATCAATTCTCTTGGATCTTTGGTTGTCTAAAGTCCTACCAATGTAGACAAGAAGATTGAGTTGCTTAGAGGTCAAATCGAAGCAACTCAGTTGACACACCTCAAAATTCAACTCCTCATATCTTTCTATATATGTGGAGTTAGTTAAAATTGAGGTCAGATTCGTGCTATACGCCATTTTTTCGTTCAGATCATGTCCTCCTTTTTTATTTTGGTGATCGTTGAGAGTGGACCAGTCTGGTAAGGTCCACCGAAGAAGAAGACCGGAGCTCTGGCTCCGGCGGTGCATTGGCACGTCTCCCAGCCACAAAATCCTTTCAAAATGTTTTAATCCTGAGCGCCCATTGTGATTACCCTTGGTGCAACGCACTGACTCGTGTGTTTGATGGAACACGCATTTTAGACCACTTGATCTGCCACCTCAATTAATGAGGGAGATCAAGTGGTCCACGTTTTTTTGATTTTTTGATTTTTATTTTTATTCCTTTGATTTTCATTAATTCATATTAATTTTAATATTGATCAAAAAAATAGGAAAGTTTCACCAAAAAAATTTAAATAAATTCCTCGTTCATATTCTGAATTAAAATTATTTTTTGGATCATTATTAATATTTTTCATGATTTAATTGATTTTGTGATAATTTTTAATTGTTTAAAAATACTTTTAAGTCTTTAAAAATTCTGAAATTTTTTCTCCAAGGTCCTTTGACCTTGTTTGACCTATGATAAATCTCATGGCCATTTCTTTGGTGTTTTGATGAGGTTTTAGGAATTTGACAAAGCATATTTAATTTAAATGCCTTATTTGAGTATTTTTAATTTGAATAAATGCCAAATAATTGTGTTGACCTATTGTGATGATTTGTGTAAGTTTGACTCATGTTGTTGGGCCTTGGTTAAGGTTGATTTAACTTTGTTAAGTTAATATCATTGGATTTAGGGGATTGATGGAATGTACATTCCATCTCCCAAAATGAATGAATGATATTAATTTGGTAAAAATCCTCCTTTGACCAATTTGAGTTTTGATCCATTCCCCTCCCTTTTCATCCCATTCCCCTTCTTTATGCGTTCATCTCATTTAGCCTATGATATCTCTAAGTCCTAAGACTAGTTGATTGCAAAATCAACATAAGTACGGATGAGATTAGGCCACCTCTTTTGCATATCCTTTTTTTTTTGTGGAATGTTTCATGAGCATAGTTCATTATACTATGTCTTTAACATGCATTAACACCAAAATTCTATTGTCCGGCCTCAGATAGTTGTGACTTCTACATAAGTCCAATTACGATTGCTTAACATAGCACTAAATTTTTGACACAAAAGGCATAGCATTTTAGTTAGTGAGATTGTAAGTCTCCCCTCTTTCATGGTATTGTATGGAAACTTAGCCTTTTTTAGTTCCATTTGAAGATGGCTTGACTCAAGGATCCATGCTTGTGATAAGTGGGTTGAGTGTTCTCCAATGAATGACTTAAAATGAAAAGCAAAAGCAAAACAATACTAACTTCTAACTTATTAACAACTAACATTTATTTTTAAGTCCTTTATTTTTATGCACTTTATTTTTTAAGTTCTTATCATTTGCCATTATTATTACCATCCTAATTGTTTATGTTAATGTCATTTTCCCTTTGTCCATTTGGACCATATTGCGTCATATATCTTGCTTGTGTATATTTTGTTTGTTTGTATGGTCTTGGACCATTAATGTACATAATAAGAACAAAAACCCTAAAAACTTTTGTGTGGACTGTTGACTTGATCTTGGACAAATTGGACTTAGAATTTAGGCAACCTCCCTATGCTAAAGGACTTGGCCAATGCCAACATTTGTGTAACCAAGTGCTTGTAGTTTGAAACTTCATCTGATACATCATTCAAGATCCCTTTGAGTTCATCTGCAACATGATCATTGTGAAGTTATTATTTTGAACCTGTGACTTATGGAATTCATCTATTACATGGGCTTAATATGAAGAAGATCATGGAATGGCTAAAGCTTGGATGCGGCTATCTTTATTTGATGCCTTGCTCTTCAAGTTAATATTGTATGCATTGTTTGTTGCTTGATTCTAATTACCAAGGCAATTTGGGGTTTCTATATGGCATTCTTGTCTATTGGATTGCCACCCATCGGTCAGATCTTTTCAACTCTTAACTTTTAATTTTGTGCATAGGATTAGTCTCTTCACCTTCTCCCCATTTCTTTAATTTCAAAATCTCTTCCTCCTTTCATAAAACTTCTTTGTTTGAACTTGTTATTTTCTAAATTTTGACCACTTTGCAAGATAGAAACTTTGGCCTTATGCTATTGCATTTTCAAACTTCTTTTCTTAATCAAACTTGTAAATAGACTTAACTATACTTGACCTAAACTTTCAAAAGCCAAAAAGAACTAACTCATACAAACCATTTTAAGGCCTTTGTGCCTTTCAAACTTAATTTTGTTAAAAGCAATGCATCCACTTTGAAATTTGTATCACGAACTACGAGGTTTTGATCCCTCATTTTTATGTTGGTACGTAGGCACAAGTACGAAGGTATTGTCAAACACAAAAATATAATTAATGAATTCTTTTCTCATCACCTCACTCTATTTGTTTGTAAACATCATTCTTGTACAAAATACATATGCACACAAAAAAGGGCTCCCTAGGAGTACCTAGGACACTTTTGGTGCTAACACCTTCTCTCTGTGTAACCAACCCCCTTACCTGTAATCTCTGACATTTTATTAGTTTTGATTTGAAAACTTCTTACTTTTGGGTTTTGTTCGTACTTTTTCCCCTTTCCCTTGGAAACAATAAAAGTGCGGTGGTGACTCTTGTTATTTGATGTCTAGCTTATCCAAAGCTTGATGATCATGAATTTAACGCTACAGGCGGGTAGTGGGTTTGCTTTCACGTTGGGTGCATGGTCCTCAAAGGACACCATTCCACTTTTTACCAGTTTTTGAACTTTATATTTGAGTGGGTAACAGTTCTCAATATTATGTCCAGGCTCTCCTTGATGAAAAGCACAACAGAGGTCTGGTTTGTACCACCATGGAAGTGGTTTAGGAGTTTGCAGAGGATTTCTCGGTTGTAGCAGGTTCTTGAGAACCAATGATGGGTATAACTCGACATATGTCATCGGAATAGGGTTGAAAGGGACTTTCTTCCTCTCAAAATTCTGTTGCTAATGATTTGGTGTTATTGTTGTTGTAGGTGTTTATTCGTTGTTGTGGTTGTGGTTGTTGTTGTTGTTGAACTGGTACTGATTGACTGGCTGAAAACACAGGAATTACTGATGATACTTGATGATGATGATGTTGACGGGGTGGTTGACTTCTTCTAATCTGAGGCCTCCTCTGCCTCCCACTTGAAATGGCATTGGTTTCATTGTCCTTCTTCTTACCAAAACTGCTGCTGTATCTCTTGCTGGACGATACCTCTTCCTTAGACAACCGTCCTTCTCGGACACCTTCTTCTAGCCTCATCCTCATATTTACCATTTTGGTAAAATCACTCGGGGCATTGAAAATCATCCTCTCATAATAAAATGATCTAAGGGTCTTCAGAAAAATCTTGGTCATCTCCTTTTCCTCTAAAGGAGGGTTGATCTGAGCAGCGAGTTCTCTCCACCTCTAAGCATACTCCTTAAACATCTCTTTGTCCTTCTGAGACAATGATCTTAACTGATCTCGGTCGGGAGCCATATCAATGTTATACTTGTACTGCTTTACAAATGCTTCACCCAAGTCGTTGAAAACGCGGATGCTCACACTATCCAACCCCATATACCATCTTAATGCAGCACCGATCAGACTGTCTTGAAACTAGTGGATCAACATCTGATTATTGTCTATTTGGGTAGACATCTTGCGGGCATACATCACCAAATGACTTAGTGGACATGTGTTCCCTTTGTATTTTTCAAAGTCAGGCACTTTGAACTTTACTGGAATTTTCACATTCGGCACTAGACACAATTCAGCATCACTCTTCCCAAACATGTCCTTACCTCTCAAAGTTTTCAACTCCTTGCGCAACTTAAGAAATTGATCTTTCATTTCATCCATTTTCTTATATACATCCGGCCCCTCAGACGGCTCAGAATGATAAATGGTGTCTTCCGCACGAGGCAAGGTATGCACGACAGGCGGTGGCACAGACATGACCGGGCTAGATGTTGGCATGGAAGAAAAAGTAGGCGTAAAGACTTCAGGCATGAAGTTCCGAGGCATTCCCCACGGGAATCCGTTTGGCATGTTGGGTGTGAAATGACCAGCAACAGCAGGCATGGTGGAAGTAGCCACCTCTGAAATGACAGTCCTCTGAGGAGGAGGAGTTGCAGGCGTTGGAGAAGACTGGCTCTGTGCAGCTAGAACTGACTCCATCATGGCAGTCAGGCGGGTGATCTCCTCTTTCAAATCTCTATTTTGTTGCTCAAGATGTCCCATGATTCTGGAGTGATTGGCGTGAGTATTGTATCGATGAGTCAGCTTGGCTGAAGCATAGAAGAAACACCAATGAGACATCTGACAAAAGAGAAACCTGCTTATGCAAATGATGCATGAAATGCAATGCTTGATTGTTTTTATTTTCAAGGAACTTACTATATTATTTGCAATTATATATATACAACAACAATTGCGACAATTTGATATGATCATAAAAATCTCTTTTATTTATATAATTGGAATGATTACACTGAGTATAATTTCAGAAACCAAATGAAAAATACAAGAGAAAAGGAGACTAGTCATCCTAAGGATCCCTAACCACAACGTCAGAAGATTTGGCTGTAGGCGCGTACTTCCTTCGAATGCGTTGGATCTCGGTGTCAAAAGAAGCCTTCATCTGAGTCTTCTCGAGGACAAGCTGGTCAATAATCTTCTTCCAAGCAACGGAAGGCTGCGACATGCTAGAGGAAGATGAAACCTATGGCTCTCTCTGTCTCTTTGTCACTCGGTCTTCAAGTAGCTCAATAAGTGTATCTTTGTCCTTAGACTCAAGCTGCAACTCCTCATGCTTTTTGCTCAAAGCATGGAAACATTCTTCCCACATATCCTTCTCTCGCTTCATCTTGGCGAGTGCGTATTCCAACTCCTCTACATCTTGGTTAGGGAGAGTTAATGGCTCAACCACAACCATAGACATAAGTCTTTTACAAGGATAAGGCCTCTTCGACTCCAAAGCTCTCTTCTTCACCCAAAGAGTGTAAGGTTCCAAAGTTACACAATTGTGTGGACCAAGCTCGGAGCTTCCTTTCCTATGAATATTATACTAAGCATGCACAATCTTCTGCTTCAAATGTTGGGGATCTTTACCCTCTTGATAGAAAAGAACTTCTAATAAAGTGTTATTAGGTTTTTCTCTTAAGGGGAACCCAAGTTGACGACGAGCCAAAGCAGGGTTGCAGCTGATTCCTCCTTTTGTACCAATGAGAGGCACATTAGAGAATTCACCACAACTATCAATAATCTCCAAACTACTCAAAGAAGGATCATACCAAACTGTAAGACCCTAATTTTGACCATATGTTCCCTCATAGCATCATGTTATTGCACAAGTGCATTGCCTCAAGGATCATAGCATGTTTGGCTCCTTAACCCTAGGGTTGGGACTTGTTTGAGTCTTTTGAGACCACCAAGCATGCTTGTATTATATATTATTGCTTTTCTTATTTGGTTACTAACCAAAATCACAAAATGATGTCACTAACTGTAACACCTCAAAATTTGCCCTCCTCTCTTGGGACTAGCATAACATATTACATATCATTTTTAGGTCATTAGGCATTGCATATTGCATATCATGTGGTTACATTGTGCAAGTCATCCTCACAAGTCTTGATCAGAAGATGAAGAGGTCATGTGCAAGCTAGGGTTTCATTGGACTGGTCAGTAATCATCTGAGGATGTGAAGGTCCAAATTAGGGTTTTGTGATTCTCAAGGAGATTGGTCTACATCTTGTTTGAAATGATACATCATCATCATCATGGCTTGTTATCATCAGAAGATTCAAGTGGTGGAGCACATTCTTTGAGATTAGGGTTTTGACCACTGGTCAACCCTAATCAGTTGTATTGGGCCAATCAGGGCATGGCTAGGAGATGGGGTCTATGATGTATATGGGGATCATCTTATGGTTTTATGGAGCTTATTGAGGCTAGGGTTTCATCCTTGAGTCAGTTTATCAGAGGATTGGGGCTCAGATTGATCAATGCATGGCCAAATTCATCTATCAGTTAAAAAGTCAACTGTGGTCAACTGTGCATGACTTAATGGATTTGGAGGTGGAAATAAGTTGGATACACTTCATTCATGTTGAAAAACAAGTGTTATTTGACATTTCAAAGCTCAAGAATGGAGAAAATCAAGTCAGGACAAAAATTGCCAAAAATAGAAAGTGACTTGTAATGGAAGTTTCCAAAAATGGAAAGTTTTTGACCTCAAAATTACATGTCCAAGGAAGCTCCAAATGAAAATTTGTTCAACATGAAAGTTGTAGATCTTGTTCTCACCTTTCCAAAAAGTCCAAGAACTTGAAAATCCCATGTATGGTTGGCAAGTTATGGTCCATTCAATTTCAAAAATGACCCATAATCAAAGTGGCATAACTTCCACATGGAGTGTCCAAATGGGATGATCTTTTTATGTGCAAACTCCATTTGACATGTACTTTCATGGTGCATAATTGGAATTCATCAAAATGGTCAATGCAAAAAGTCAATTTTCAAGTGTACAGTTAAAAATCCAGGGGCAAAATGGTCCAACTTGAGAAATAATGAGAATTTTGGAATGGGGATTTTTGCAGCACCTCACAAATGACAATTAGAGATGGTTTGAATGGTCATAAACATCCAAGGTGCAATATTTGAACAATTCATTTTTGAACTTGCACTTGAAAATGCATAAAGTGCCATGACATGGTGAAAATGAGAATTACAAGTCCAATGACCATGAGACCAATGCCAACTCATCATAACTGATATTTGGAGAGTGTGTGAGCTGTCATACAGCTGTCACAGGGCCTGTGTGAAAAGACATATTTGCCCTTGCTTAGTAAAATCACATTTTGCTAATCACATTGCATTTTGCTAATTCATGATTAAGGATGTGATTAAATGGAAGTATATAATCCTAATTGTAACTAACTCTTGATCAGAATCACATTTCACAAGAAATTGCAACCAATTTTCCCTCTAATTCTCCAAAAACTCAAGAACATTCATCAAGCAAAATTGAATCAAACTCCTTCAATTCTTCATCAATTCGAGAATTTCTTTTTGATTCAATCTCCAATCATCTTCTTCTTGGACTGTTTCATTGATTCATCACCAGAAACCTCAAGATCCGCGACTGTTCAAGTGGTGCTCATCCATGGTGAATTGAATTTTCTTCCACTAGGAGCAACGTTGAATCAAGCTAGCTGTTGCATTCTCCTTGCTAAAGCTCATACTCCATCTGTTTCAAGGAATTTCGCGCGAAAACATCAAGAACCAACACTGCCATCTCAAGGTGTGAATTATTTGAGGATTTTTGGAATTGTTTTGGTATGCTTTTGATGGAAGTCATTCTGTTTGGACATTGGTGTTGCATTTAACCTAGTTTGTGATGTTTTGGTCATGAAATGAATATGGTGAATGATATGAGTATGGGATCAATGGTATTGGCTTTTGATTTGTGTTAATTTGATTTTGGTTGAGAATTACTTGCTGTTTAGATTTTTTCTCACTTTTGGACCCTAGGCTTGGCCTAGGGGTCTTGTTTCTCACATTTGATTTGACTTTTCAGGATGAAATGCACAAAGCTTAAGGAGAATGATTCAAGTCAATTAAATTGAGATGGTTTGATGTTGAAAACTAACATGAATTTGTTTTGTAGGTTGTGAAGATTGAGCTTGAGCTTGTAGCTTGCATTTATGTACATGTGTTGTGTGTACAGATTAACTGATTAACATTTGTTGTTTATTGTTTGTCTGTCTGAGTACTGATGATGCTTGATTGATTTCAGGTACATTTAGTCGCTCATAGTTCCTTGAGAACTAGCTTGCTGTTGCTTGGTTGTATAAACCACTTGAGGTAAAATCTCTTGACTTCATGTAGTCTGGGAGACCCGGCCTGTTATTTGGCCGGGCAATTGTCTGAAGTCCTCCTTAAGAGGCAATGTTTGTGGTTGTTTACATTTGTCCCAAGCAGGTGAAAGACCTCTATGAGGCAATTGGTGGATCAAAGGGATATGTAATCTATCCCCCACTATTCTGTTGAGTCGTCCCTCTGCTCACACGGCTGTGTGTTGATGCATTGGGGCACAAACCCAAGATCTCGTGCTGTTGCACAATCGAGTCTGAGTCTCTGAGCGTAGAAGGGTTCCTCCATTCTGGACCCACGCTCCTTTGTCTGAAGCTCTCCCTGGTCAGGGATAAGAGTTGTGAGGTCTCATCCTCACTTCACCTTTTCATCTGCTTCACCTTAGCCTCGTAATGGCAAGGTTAAGAGCGAATAATACCCATGTACAGACGACTTGCTTCGGCAGTCAAACCCATTGTTTGAGCCCACTTGATTGGTTATAGTGTGTGCTTTGTGAATATTTGTTTGACATGTTTGTTTGAGATGCTTGAATTGTTTGATGCTTGTACGCTTGCTTCTTTCCTGGATAGGATTAGCTTGCGATTGTGCAAGTAGGTAGCAACCTGAACATAGGGCAATGATGCATGATAACTCTAGGCTCGAGTCCAGCTCCCTGGTAGTGTGTCTCCCTTTGTTTCTGGCTAGAATTTCAGTCCCTTTCAGGGGAACTACATCGCCCTGATCCTTGTTCCAGACGAGGTATGTAGGCAGGAGACCGTGCGAGGTCTCTCCGGGCACCTTTTTCTTTTTTGTGTGTGTTTGCTTGTTATCTCCCTGTGTGTCAGGATATGGACGTAAGCCCAGCGATTGGATGTACGTATCCTGATGGTGTTTTGGTTCGGATGCCGATGTAAGCCCAGTGATTGGCTGTCGGGCTCCATGTTTGCCGTTTTGTGTGCGTTTTGGTTCGGATGCCGACGTAAGCCCAGTGATTGGCTGTCGGGCTCCATGTTTGCCGGTGTGTTTGTTTGCTTGTTTGGCGTGCGTGAGCCGAACTACGGCAGCTCTGATTCTCGTTCCAGACGAGATACGTAGGCATAGGGTGCGATACCCTATCGAGCTCGTTCCTCTTAACCCCACCTGCGTTCCTAGTGTGTGTGTGTGATGTTTTAGCAACCTTTTCTTTTCTTAGAACGTGGATCCCGTCGAGTACGACGGACGTGAGGGGTGCTAATACCTTCCCCTCGCGTAACCGACTCCTGTACCCTTTCTCTTTGGTCGCGAGACCATGTCTTTCCAGGTTTCTCTGAGCGTTTCCTTTCCCTATCTTGGGATAAATAACGCGCAGTGGCGGCTCTGTGTGTTTTTGTTTTAGCACGCCGGTTGTTTTTTCGCAGGATGCGACAGCTGGCGACTCTGCTGGGGACGTAGGATGTAGACCTGTGCTGGTCCATCGTCCCTAAGCGAGTCCTTCCTAGCGTTTTAGGATAGTTTAGGTTGCTTGTTTTGCTTGATTTATTGTATTTATTATTCTAACCAGTGTATATAGATGCATAAATATTTGCATGCATCATACTATCATGTTGTTGCCGTCCTCTGTGCAGGTGGTTCCTCTGTTTGGGGTGGGTGTTCTGAGTGGGGCTAAAGCCCAGGCCCGAGTATACACCTAGGATTAGTGTGGTCTCATGTTGCCTCTTTCATGTTAAGTCAATATGTGCCTGGCAGCATGATGTACCACAAGCCGGACGAGGTTCATTTGATAGTGCTTGCCTTTGTGGATATTCCACTTTGGTTGAGTTACTTCATCTGAACTGTTGACTCTGGTGACCGATCATTTCCCGGATCTTTGGTTTAGACGGTCTCAAGGGAGCTACAATGGCACACCCGAAAGGGCAAACCCATTGAGTATCTTTGCCCGATTGTCGAGACTATTATCCGCCTTAGGATGACCTGTTTAGAATTTACCTGTGAGGGGAGGTATAATTCTTACAGATGCATGTTCAGATGGTGACTTTGATGTTGACTTTTTGTTCCGTGGATCAGAGTTATGTTTATAAGTCGGATTTATGGTCATTTATTCCTGAGACGCCGGAGTGCTGTCCGAGTTATTTATCAGTGGGGATCCGTTTATTTTAGGATTCCCCGGGCCGATTCAGATGGTTATGGGTATTTGCTCCAAGATGGTTTGATGATGATGATGATGATGTATCTGTCTTCCGTTTATTTCGGAACCCTTGAGATGGATTTGTGGTTACTTGTTTCATCAGATGGTTATGATCAGTTCAGAAACCAAGCTTCAGTACAACAGATGATTAGATGGCTTGGAGGATGGCAACGCATTGCATTCATTCATCAGCATCATTACATCTTGCATTAATTGCATCTAACACATGTTTACCCATATGCAGGGACACTTTTGATCGAGATCCTGGTTGAGAGACTTCCTGTTCAGATATGAGGACCGGTCTGAAAGACAACATTGCCTACAGTTTCTTCGATCCTGAGATTGGTATGCTGAAGGAGATGATAGCATTGATTACACCCGACCATGTGGGGTTGTTCAGAGAGTCGTACGGTAGTATCCTGAAGATGGTTTTCAGACTCACTGACAGTGACAGGAGCGCCATTCATACTCTTCTCCAGTTCTATGACCCGGGGCTGAGATGTTTCGTATTTCCCGATTATTTGTTGGGACCTCTGATGGAGGACTATGCTAGCATTCTGGGTATGCAGATCCGTGATCAGGTTCCTTTTCATGTCACTAGGGTGGAGCCTGATGTCCTTGGGATTTCTCGTGCTCTTTATTTGAGTCCGGAAATGGTCAAGGAGGGTTTGAAGGAGAAGGGAAAATTACCCGGTTTTCATTTGAGTTTCTTGGAAGCTAATGCCAAGGAACATGCTGTTAGGGGTAATTGGAAGACGGTTTACGCTCTGATTGCTGTGAGCAGTTATGGGATTATTCTGTTTCCTAATCAGAAGAACTTTGTGGACCATAATGCTATCAGATTGTTCATGCAGAGAAACCCTATTCCTACTTTGGTCGGAGATGTTTACTACTCGGTTCATAACAGGAACGAGAAGCGACGTGGGGGTTTGATTCGGTGCTGTGCTCAGTTGCTCTTCAGGTGGTTTATGGGGTATTTGCCTTCCCGAGGTGCTTTTGCTCATCTTGATCCTTCGGTCAAGTGGTCCTTCAGGTTGATGGGTTTGCGGGCTGATGATATTGCTTGGACTCATAATGGTTTGGCTGGACGGGATTTCATATATAGCTGTGGGAGTTTACCTAATGTGCCTTTGGTGGGAGTTTAGGGTTGCATTAATTACAACCCGGTGCTTCTCAGGAGACAGATGGGGTTTGCTGTAGAGGGTCCTCCTCTCGGGCGAGAGATTCAGGAGTCCTTTTACTTCCCGATTGATGGCAATCAGGCCAAGCTGAGGCAGGTATTGGATGAGTGGCGTGATATTCAGAAGAAGGGCAAGATTCCTTATGGGAAGGTCAATTGTCGGTATTTTCCATTATTTGAGGATTGGTTGCGGAAGAGAATTGAGATTACACATCTACCATTTCCGGGAGGTGATCTTGGGTGTCCTATGATTGAGGGTCCAACTTCTTCTGTCAGTATGGAAGAATTCCTCGAGATGAAGAGAGCCAGAGATCAGTCGCTTGCAGAGAAAGCGGAATTGGAGATGACTGTTGCTCGGGTTCAGATAGCCAACCAGGAGATCAGAGTGAAGATGGAAGATCAAGACAAGCGGCATGCCCTGGAAGCAAAGTGTTTTGAGATGGATACTGCCTATTATGGGAAGATCAGCCAAGCCTTAGCATCGTCCAACAGGGAGCATGACATCACCAAAGAGAGATTGGCTAGAGCTTCAAAGGTCATTGAAGATGAGAAGAGAAGGCAAATCTTGGTGAGAGATCAGAGGGATGACCGAGTCCGAGTACTCATTGCTGAATGGGAGGCAAAGCTGAAGGTTAAGGAAGCAGAGAATATGAAGATCATCGCCGAGAGAGATCACTACATTGCCGAGAGGGATCACTACTTCAGACAGATGAAGATTCATCAGAAGGAAGTGGGGAGATTACAGCAGGAGAACACCGAGCTCAAGTTCGCCGTAGAGTTTGCGAAGATGGAAGACGAGATAGGGCCATCTGTGGGACCCTCATCCAGCTAGATCTTTCATTTGTATTGGATTACCGTCAGGCTTGTTGACGGAATTCACTTGCTTGTATTTCTTTTCCGGTTCTGGAGAATTGTATTTGAATTTTATCGGATTTGATGTATGACTATGGCACTTGTTGTGCATTTTGCTATGCGATGGTTATTTTCAGTCGATGATTGATCCTCAAGCTTTATTTGCTTTATTGTATGCACTCACACAAGCACACACATGGTTGGGGGTATCAGGCTGAATCACATATCTCCAATCCGCACGATGAAATCAAATGCTGAATATCCAAATATTGATGCCGAATTATTATTTGTCTCAATGATGCCAGGATCGAGAGACAAAGTGTCCTTCATATGGATAGACACTGCATCCATGCATTGATCATAATAACTTGTGTTTTATTTTGCAGGTATCTGTTGCTAACGTGCTTGATTGTTTCAGGAATCA
Source organism: Lathyrus oleraceus (assembly GCF_024323335.1). Lineage (NCBI taxonomy): Eukaryota > Viridiplantae > Streptophyta > Magnoliopsida > Fabales > Fabaceae > Lathyrus > Lathyrus oleraceus. Next base: position 152,031,541 of record NC_066579.1, on the reverse strand, counting down.
TTGCTCGCGCTCGCAGAACTGTACCTTTGCACTCAACACGCCCTCACAGATATTACACCAGGCGCAATACTCCCAGACTCATGGATCTTCCCAACACAGATATTCTCGAGCTGAAGGATAAAATGAACGAGCTGATCAACATCATGCAAGGCTTTGCAGTTGGTCAGAAGGCGTTGGCAGACAAGGTTGAAAAGCTCGAGCGGGCTTCTGCAGTAAACAGTGGTGTTAACCTGGATGGAGTCTCCAACCAGGGGCTGGGGTCTCGTGACGGCGGAAAGAGGACAACTATTGGTGTGGTGAATAATACTGGTGCTGGTGGCCAACCGGGTCAGAATCTGAAGGACAATATGTTGCCTCCGTTCTATGGGTTTGATGAAGATAGGGAGGAAGACAGGGAGGCTGACCAGTTTTCAATGCAGAATGAGCCGTTCGTTCCCTACAGTGCTCCGCCTCAGAACAAGGAGATTCAGCTGCTGGCTGAGAAGATTAAGGTATTGGAGAGCTATGCCACTCCTGGGGTGGTCAACATGTCTAATATGGGGTTGGTTGAGGGGATTGTGATCCCACAGAAGTTTAAGGCGCCCACTTTTGACAGATATAACGGGAGTTCTTGTCCTGAGACTCACCTTCAGGCCTTTGTCCGCAAAATTTCTGCTTACACAATGGATCAGAAACTGTGGATGTACTTTTTCCAGGACAGCCTGTCCGGAGGTTCCCTGGAATGGTATACCAAGTTGAAATCCTTGGACATTAAAAACTGGCAGGATCTGGGGGATGCTTTCTTCAAGCAATATCAGTTTAATGCTGACATGGCTCCGAGCCGTACCCAGCTGCAGGGTATGTCTCAGAAGAACAATGAAGGGTTTAAGGAGTATGCTCAACGGTGGAGAGAATTGGCTGCAAGAGTGCAACCTCCCCTTGTTGATAGAGAAATGTCTGATTTGTTCATGGGGACCCTGCAGGGGGCCTTTGCTGAGAGAATGGTCGGATGTCCTGTCACCAATTTCTCAGATATTGTGGTGGCTGGGGAACGGATAGAAAGTTGGTTGAAGCTTGGAAAAATTCAGGGCGCTGCTTCTTCTTCGTCGTCTGGGTCGAAGAAGCCGTTTGGTAATGGTGGCCAAAGGAAGAAGGAAGGGGATACTAGTGCTGTCTACGCTCAACGAGGACCCAGTAGGGATCGTTACTTTCAGCACACTGCTGCGGTAACCATTCCTGCTGAACAGCAACCGCAACAGCCACAGCAGCAGCAGCAACAGAGACAACCATTTCAACAGAGGCCGCAGAGGGCTGGGTATCAGGTCAGGGGGAGAGCAGTGGATAGATAATTTGACAGACCTCCGGTGACCTATTCCTTTCTGTTTAAAAAGTTGCAAGATTTGGGGCTCGTACAAACCAGGACTCTGGCACCTTTGAGACCTGATCAAAGGCCAGCCAGTTATGATGAAAACGCCAAATGTGAATTCCACTCCGGTGCGCCCGGACATAACATTGAGAACTGTAAAGCTTTTAAGCACACAGTTCAGGACCTGGTGGATTCAAAGGCAATCAACTTCGCGCCATCTCCCAATGTTAATGCCAATCCCATGCCCGCGCATGGTCAAAGAGGGTTAATGCCATTTCTGCAGAAAGTAGGTTTGGACTGTCTACTGTGGATCAGTTGAAGACTCCTCTGACTGAGGTCAAGGGTCTGTTGTTGAAGAATGGGGTTTATCCGGGCTGTGGCCATGAGTGTGCTGAGTGCACTGTCTCTGTCAATGGGTGTGAGCTTCTGAGGAAGAAGGTCCAGGGCCTGATGGACGAGGGGAGTATCTTGATTGAGAAGGCTGGTTCGGGAAAAGAGGAGATCTCCACCATAACGATCTACTTTGATCCGGTGGATTTGTCGAACCTTGCTGAAGCGGCTCCAGTTACCATCACGGTACCGGGACCGATTCCATACGACAAAGATGACGCCGTGCCGTGGCACTATGGTGGGGAGGTCTATTGTAATGGGGAGAAAGTAGAAGAGCAGACTGCAAGTGAAACCACCATCTCAAAGGTGGATAATGCCGGGACCAGCGGTTTCACTCGCAGTGGGAGGTTATTTGCTCCTGATGCGTTGAGGAGAGGAGAAGAAGAAAAAGATAAAAAAGAAAAGGCCGAGGCTTTAGCCAAGGCGAAAGGGAAAGCTGTGGTTGACAATAGTACTCCTGTGGTGACGCCGGCGCCTGTAGGGTCGGAAGACAAACTTGATGATGATGCTGAAGAATTTCTAAGGATCATCAAAAAGTCAGAGTATAAGTTGGTGGACCATTTGCAGCAGACTCCGTCCAAAATATCCATTCTGTCATTGCTGTTAAGCTCTGAGGGGCATAGGGAGGCTTTGTTGAAAATATTGAAGAAAGCTTATGTTCCTCAAGAGATAACGATCAATCAATTGGAGACGGTCGTGTCCAATGTGCATGCTAGCCATGGGCTGGGCTTTACGGACATGGACCTGACAGTGGATGGAAGGAATCATAACAGGGCGCTACACATTGCTATGGAATGCAAAGGGGCCGTGCTTTCGCATGTGCTGGTCGATACTGGCTCCTCTTTAAATGTGTTGCCGAAGAAGGCCTTGGCAAAGCTGAACTGTGATGGGCTGATTCTGACCCCGACAGGTTTGATAGTGCGGGCATTTGATGGGTCAAAGCGGGCCGTGTTTGGAGAGGTAGAGCTGCCGGTGAAGATTGGGCCGGAGGTGTTCAAGTCAACATTCTATGTCATGGATATTCAGCCAGCATACAGTTGTTTGTTGGGTAGGCCATGGATTCATGCTGCTGGGGCAGTTACGTCGACTTTGCACCAGAAACTGAAGTATATCTGGGGGGGCCAAGTCGTCACTGTGTGCGGAGAAGAGGACATCTTTGTCAGCCACCTGTCCTCATTCAAGTATGTGGAGATGGATGGGGAGATATGGGAGACGCCCAGTCAAGCTTTCGAAACCGTTGAGGTGGAGAATGCTCTGTTTGCAAAGCAGGAGGAAGAGAAACCGTCCATTGCTTCATACAAGCAGGCCGCCGAGGTGGTGAAGAGTGGAGAGGCTCCTGGTTGGGGCAGAATGATGGATGTCCTTGCAAAGAAAGATCGATTTGGAGTGGGATACCAGCCGGGCCGAGGCTCAGGACAAGGCAGAGGACGTCGTACGTCAGTCACCTTCACAAGCGCCGGAATGCTGGATCCGGATCACATCTGCATGATGGGTGAAGATGCTGATAGCGACTGTGACATGGACCAATGGATAAAGTCGTGCACGCCAGGGATGGGAATCCAGAACTGGAAGGCTGAAGAGATCATCCGGGTCACTCTCCTCGAAGAGTAATATTTTTCTTGTTTTAGTCTTATATGCATGAAAGCCGTATGTGTTGCCCGACACGTAGTGGTTCATTGTAAGGGCCACCTCATGTCATAAATTTGCAAATTTGCATCATTAATAAAAGGATGTTTTTCAATCAAAAAGCGGTGTTCCCTGTTTTTCATTTATTTTTGCAGTTTAAAAATAAAAACAAATAAAAATGGCAATGTTTTCATTTTTCTTTTTCCTTTTTATTTTCACACCGGTTCTAAAGCAATGCCTGAATCAACATTCATGCAGATGCGATTCTTCTCCGGATCTCATTGATAACAATCCTGTTACACCCTTGTATGATTTCGACAATCCAATCTATCTTGCTGAAGAAGAAGAAGAAGATTGTGAACTACCAGGGGAATTAGCCAGGTTGTTAAAACAAGAGGAGAAGGTGATTCAGCCGCACGAAGAGCCGATTGAGGTTGTGAATCTGGGTACCGACGAGGTGAAGAAAGAGGTGAAAATCGGGGCTGCTTTGGAGGAAAGTGTCAAGAGCAGAATGGTGGCATTGTTGAAAGAGTATGTCGACATCTTTGCCTGGTCTTATCAAGATATGCCAGGGTTGGATACCGATATCGTTGTGCACAAGCTACCGTTGAGAACAGATTGTCCTCCAGTGAAGCAGAAGTTGCGCAGAACTCGACCTGACATGGCAATGAAGATTAAAGAAGAGGTGCAGAAGCAGTGGGATGCTGGTTTCCTTGCTGTCACTAATTATCCACCATGGGTTGCGAACATCGTGCCAGTCCCGAAGAAGGATGGGAAGGTGAGAATGTGTGTGGACTATCGAGATTTAAATAGAGCTAGTCCGAAAGATGATTTTCCATTACCTCACATTGATGTGTTGGTAGATAATACGGCTCAATTCTCGGTGTTTTCCTTCATGGATGGCTTTTCTGGCTATAATCAAATTAAAATGTCGCCAGATGATATGGAGAAAACAACGTTCATTACACCGTGGGGTACCTTTTGTTACAAGGTGATGCCATTTGGTCTCAAGAACGCCGGTGCTACTTATCAGAGGGCCATGGTGACTTTGTTTCATGATATGATTCATCATGAAATCGAATGCTATGTTGATGACATGATAGCAAAGTCCCAGACAGAAGAGGGGCATTTGGTAGATCTGGCCAAGTTGTTTGACCGGCTGAGACAGTTCAGACTGAGGTTGAATCCGAACAAGTGCACGTTCGGAGTGCGGTCCGGTAAATTGCTGGGGTTCATTGTGAGTGAGAAAGGAATCGAGGTTGATCCTGCAAAAGTAAAAGCGATAAGAGAAATGCCTGAACCGAGAACCGAGAAGGAGGTTCGTGGTTTCTTAGGTAGATTGAACTACATTTCACGGTTCATATCTCATCTAACAGCCACGTGTGAACCGATATTCAAATTGTTGAAAAAAGATCAAACGGTCAGGTGGAATGATGATTGCCAAGCGGCGTTTGAAAAAATAAAAGAGTATTTGCAGGAGCCTCCGATTCTGATGCCTCCTGTGGAGGGAAGACCGTTAATTCTGTACCTGACAGTCCTCGAGGGGTCTATGGGGTGTGTATTGGGGCAGCATGACGAGTCTGGTCGAAAAGAGCATGCCATATACTACCTTAGCAAAAAGTTTACCGACTGTGAAACAAGATATTCACTGCTCGAGAAAACTTGCTGTGCTTTGGTCTGGGCTGCTCGCCGACTAAGGCAGTACATGTTGGTTCATACCACTTTATTGATTTCCAAGATGGATCCAATCAAGTACATTTTTGAAAAGCCAGCATTGACCGGACGGGTTGCGAGGTGGCAAATGATTTTGACGGAATATGATATACAGTATACCTCTCAGAAAGCAATCAAGGGGAGTGTATTGTCTGATTACCTCGCTCAGCAACCTATTGATGATTATCAACCAATGAAGTTTGAATTCCCTGATGAGGACATCATGTTCCTCAAATCGAAAGATTGTGAGGAACCAATCCCGGAGGAGGGGCCTGACCCTGAATCCGAATGGATTCTGATGTTTGATGGGGCCGTTAACGTGAATGGAAGCGGTGTTGGTGCTGTTTTGGTTACGCCAAAAGGATCCCATATTCCTTTTGCTGCCCGGCTAACATTTGAGTGCACCAACAACGTGGCTGAATATGAAGCTTGCATTTTGGGGATTGAAGAGGCGATTGATTTGAGAATCAAGAACCTCGTCATATATGGAGATTCAGCTCTGGTTGTTAATCAGGTTAACGGAAAGTGGTATACGCATCAATCTCATTTGGTTCCGTATCGAGATTATACGAGGAGATTGTTGACGTTTTTCACCAAGGTGAAGATGCATCATGTGCCTAGGGAGGAGAATCCTTTGGCAGATGCTTTGGCTACTCTGGCTGCCTTGATTAAGGTGCAGTGGTGGAATCAGTTCCCCAGTGTGGAAGTAGGTCGTCTGGATAGACCGGCTTATGTGTTTGCTATTGATACAGCGTCTGATGATGAGAAGCCGTGGTATTACGATATCAAGCGCTATCTGGAGACTCAAGAGTATCCTGAGGGAGCGTCGAAGAAGGACCGAAAGACTCTGCGGAGGTTGGCCATGGTGTTTTACCTGAATAAGGATGGGGTTTTGTACAAGAGGAATTTTGATTGGGTCTTGCTCAGATGCGTTGATGATAGAGAAGCAAGCCAATTGATGAAAGAGGTTCATGAGGGATCGTTCGGTACCCATGCCAGTGGGAATGCAATGGTGAAGAAGCTGCTGAGAGCAGGTTATTACTGGATGACTATGGAGGCCCAATGTTTCAATTTCGTACGGAAGTGTCATAAATGCCAGATTTATGCTGATAAGGTGCACGTGCCTCCAAATCCGTTGAGCTTAATGTCGTCTCCATGGCCGTTTGCTATGTGGGGCATTGATATGATTGGAAAGATTGAGCCTACAGCTTCGAATGGGCACAGATTCATATTAGTGGCTATTGATTACTTCACCAAGTGGGTGGAAGCAGTCTCTTATACGAATGTGACGAAGCAGGTCGTTGCCAGGTTTCTCAAGAGAGACATCATTTGCAGATATGGGGTTCCCGAGAGAATCATTACTGATAATGGTTCTAATTTGAATAATAAGATGATGGCAGAGCTGTGCCGGGAATTCAAGATTGAGCATCACAATTCTTCTCCTTATCGTCCGAAGATGAATGGGGCGGTTGAGGCAGCCAATAAGAATATCAAGAAGATTGTGCAGAAAATGGTGGTAACCTATAAAGACTGGCATGAGATGTTGCCGTTTGCATTGCATGGGTATCGAACGTCGGTACGAACATCTACTGGGGCAACTCCTTTCTCATTGGTATATGGGATGGAAGCGGTGTTACCTGTTGAGGTTCAGATTCCCTCTTTGAGAGTCCTGATGGACGTGAAATTGCAAGAGGCCAAATGGGTAAGGACCCGGTACGAAGAGTTGAGCCTAATAGAGGAAAAGAGGCTGGCAGCCATCTGTCATGGGCAGTTATACCAGCAGAGGATGAAGCGTGCTTTTGACAAGAAAGTACGACCTCGGGTGTATCACGTTGGTGATATGGTGCTGAAAAGGATCCTTCCTCCTCAAAACGATCGAAGGGGCAAATGGACACCGAATTATGAAGGTCCATTCGTGGTCAAGAAGGTTTTCTCTGGCGGAGCCTTGTTGTTAACGACCATGGATGGCGAAGATTTTCTATCCCCTGTGAATGCGGACGCAGTTAAAAAATACTTCGTATAAAGAGACCCGCTGGACGAAAAGAATAAAATAGTCCAGGCAAAAATGGGGCATCCTGGCGAACCAAAAACAGAAAAAAGGTTCGGGCAAAAATTAGGGATAAAGTGAAAAAGCTGTACACCCGGCAAGTCGAAGACCTGAAAAGGCGACTTGGGCAAAAAGGGGTATCCCGGTGGACTGAAGACCCGAGAGGGCGGTCCAGGCAAAAGAGGGATTGAAACGAACAACTGCGTTTAGCATGATCGTTTGCGCTTTGGTTAAAGCATCATGGATAATACCCGGTAGGGATCAATCAGAAATGTCTTGTTCAGAAGGCAGAAAGTGGAGAGTCTGAAGACATAGGGGGTGTAACCGAGTTGGAACTCGATGAGATTACGGGTTTCACATTGCCATTAGGATAGATTTTTCCTTTTGAGTGCAATTACCTCTTTTCAGGAATTGCTTCCCTTTGTATTGCTCATTTGAGCCACACTTTTCCAATCAATAAAATGCATATTCAGTCAAATAATTTTGTTTTTCCTTACTGCTTTGATTGCAAAAACATCCGATTATTTTGATAAAGAATCTTGCGTTTTAAAACATACAGGTTCCCTTCCAATGCATGTTTATAAGATTGAAAGCTTGAAATCTTATTCGGAAGGTTGAGTGACCCAAGTGTTGAAATCTTGACACGCCTGGGGCACGGTTTTATCTAGCTATCTGTTTTGCAGGAACTGTTAGATATTTTTCACTCACTTGCAGGTTGTGATGCGGAAGCTGTTGTAACAGATCCCCAGAAAGTTCGCTCAGGAACGAATGGATACGAAAGAATGACGAAGACGTTGAGACGTACGACGATCCTTGATGATAATCAAGAAGACTCTACAAAGTCGGAAGATTGGAAAGTCTGTAGAAATTCCCCAGAGGTGAATGAGGAACGGTGAAGAGACGACGAGGGACGTTCGACGACCTTTGGAATTAATCAAGAAGACTCTTCAAAGTCGGAAGATTGGAATTTCTGTATAAATCCCAGGAGTACGTTTCTCGTCGAGCGCGGAGCGATTTGGGATACAAGATGATGGAGCAGAAAAGGTCCAGACGAGTCTGGGAATTCTCAAAAGTGGAAAGCTGATACGAGATTGGGAGTTGGATACCGTGGTTCGACGAGTCGACGGGTGTTCGGTACCGACTTTTCTCATTTTCCCAGCTAGGTCCCCAAGCAGAGTGATGAGGACCAAACTCCCCAGCAGATTGCAGATCTGTGACTTCCCTAGCCGAGTCAGGATGGTTATCCTCGGCAGGTAAACGGTGTTTCCTCAGCAGCCAGGTCTGAAGGTTGCTACTCCCCGAGTGGAGCGGGTTTCAATGAAATATATCTCCAGCAGTGTTCATCCTACCAGTGGATTGGACAAGTTCCCGTAGCGGACGGATTTTTGCATCTCCAGCTGAGTTGATTCTACCTATGGGTTGCATGGGTTGTCCCCAGCGGAGTAGCATTCGTTTCCCTAGCAGGGTCAGGATGGTTATCCCCAGCAGGTGATAGATTGATGCTTCCCCAGTCAATGGGCCTGGAGATTGCTATTTCCCCAGCGGAGTATCTGTGAGCATTTCCTCAGTAAAGTCGTTAGGTATCTGTGAGGGTTCCCCAAAGCAGAGTCGGGATTGATATCCCTAGCAAGTCAAAGACTGTTGTATCCCCACAGAGTGTTGGTGGTGCTTATCCCCAGTAGTTTCTCGAGCGGATTGGGTGCAAAGGAGGTTCTTCCCCAGCAAGGGTTACCTTTTCCCAGTAGCAGTGCTTATTCCCCAGCAGGGTGGAATCGGAGAATTGACGAGTTCCTCAGCAGAGTGTCTCGTGCTCCTCAGCAGAGTCCCTTGAGGGGGATACCTTTTTATGCATTCATCATGAAAAATAGGATAGCATGTTGCATAGAAAAATAATAAATCGCGTAGCATTTCCATAATTATGGAGCATTACGCAGAAAAATCAATCATGCATCATATTGCAAGCATACGCTAGTCTCAAACTGTGATTACTGTTTGAGAGGTGGTTTCGTCTTCCGAGCAAGGTGTTACTCTGAGGAGTTCAGAATCATGATTTAATCAAGGTATTCCCCAGTAGTGCGATACTGGAGGAGGTTTTTTCCGTCGAACAGAGATGGGAAATGTTGTGCGATCAGCGCAATTCAAGCCGTGGTTACCGCTTGGAGTTTTGGTTTCGCCGGATGGTGGAGATACGCTCTGAGGAGTTTAGCGTCATGATGTTAGATGAGCAATATTCTCCAGTAGTGCGATACTGGATGAGTTTTTCCGTCGGACAGAGATGGAAATAAAGTCAGAGGATGTTACGCGATCAGCGCGATTTTCCGGGGTTCAAACGGAGAAAAGAAGATGTTGCGACATTTTCTGGAGATTTGGGGTTCAAATGGAGAAAAGGAAGTGTTGAGGCATTTTCTGGGGTTCATATGGAGATTGGAGTTGAAGATTTTATCCGGGATGAGGTCCACAGGATTATCTTTTGTTCATGTGTCACCTTAGACTCTGGCTGAGGCCAATAGAGGTCGTTATAGGTGTCTTCTGAGGAAGAGATACACATGCTACCTTCCTTTTGTGAAGGTATACCCTCTGACATGTCGCCCTCAGAGTGGTGTTTGGTGTTATTTCCGACGCTGCCAGCGGAATTATCACAAGAGATTGGAGATCGGGGTTCAACCGGAGAAAAGAAGATGTTGAGGCACTTTCTGGAGATGGGGTTCAAACGGAGAAAAGGAGATGTTGCGGCATTTTCTGGAGAACGGGGTTCATATTGGCGATCGCGAGTTATCGTCAGGCGACTGGGGTTCAAATTGGAGAATGGGGTTCATTATTTTGGCAAACAGGAGAGCGGGGTTCAAATGCAGTGATTCGAGGATCATTTGCGCAAAGAAAAATTTTGGGGTCCAAGAAAATGAAAAAAGAGCAAAGAAGAAAAAATTTGGGGTTCAAGAAAAGCATAAAAAGAAGGGAGATGATAATCCCCAGCGGGTGTGGTGTTCAGACCTTGGTTATCCCTGTGTTACCATTTATTTCGGTATCCAGGTCGACGTTTTTCGGTATTCAGGCCGGTTTTCTCCGTACCAGACGGATTTTTCTTTCAGAGATTGTTCTTCGCCGATTCTGACAGGCGTTGTTAATTATTTTCCCAATCAGAGTGCAAATTGTTCGTCTGTTCTTGGTATTCAATCACTCTTCATCCTGATCATCTGAAAGCCGAGGCTATTCATATCGACAGGTTCATAGTGGATTGAATAGGGGCAGCTGTAACACCTCAAAATTTGCCCTCCTCTCTTGGGACTAGCATAACATATTACATATCATTTTTAGGTCATTAGGCATTGCATATTGCATATCATGTGGTTACATTGTGCAAGTCATCCTCACAAGTCTTGATCAGAAGATGAAGAGGTCATGTGCAAGCTAGGGTTTCATTGGACTGGTCAGTAATCATCTGAGGATGTGAAGGTCCAAATTAGGGTTTTGTGATTCTCAAGGAGATTGGTCTACATCTTGTTTGAAATGATACATCATCATCATCATGGCTTGTTATCATCAGAAGATTCAAGTGGTGGAGCACATTCTTTGAGATTAGGGTTTTGACCACTGGTCAACCCTAATCAGTTGTATTGGGCCAATCAGGGCATGGCTAGGAGATGGGGTCTATGATGTATATGGGGATCATCTTATGGTTTTATGGAGCTTATTGAGGCTAGGGTTTCATCCTTGAGTCAGTTTATCAGAGGATTGGGGCTCAGATTGATCAATGCATGGCCAAATTCATCTATCAGTTAAAAAGTCAATTGTGGTCAACTGTGCATGACTTAATGGATTTGGAGGTGGAAATAAGTTGGATACACTTCATTCATGTTGAAAAACAAGTGTTATTTGACATTTCAAAGCTCAAGAATGGAGAAAATCAAGTCAGGACAAAAATTGCCAAAAATAGAAAGTGACTTGTAATGGAAGTTTCCAAAAATGGAAAGTTTTTGACCTCAAAATTACATGTCCAAGGAAGCTCCAAATGAAAATTTGTTCAACATTAAAGTTGTAGATCTTGTTCTCACCTTTCCAAAAAGTCCAAGAACTTGAAAATCCCATGTATGGTTGGCAAGTTATGGTCCATTCAATTTCAAAAATGACCCATAATCAAAGTGGCATAACTTCCACATGGAGTGTCCAAATGGGATGATCTTTTTATGTGCAAACTCCATTTGACATGTACTTTCATGGTGCATAATTGGAATTCATCAAAAATGGTCAATGCAAAAAGTCAATTTTCAAGTGTACAGTTAAAAATCCAGGGGCAAAATGGTCCAACTTGAGAAATAATGAGAATTTTGGAATGGGGATTTTTGCAGCACCTCACAAATGACAATTAGAGATGGTTTGAATGGTCATAAACATCCAAGGTGCAATATTTGAACAATTCATTTTTGAACTTGCACTTGAAAATGCATAAAGTGCCATGACATGGTGAAAATGAGAATTACAAGTCCAATGACCATGAGACCAATGCCAACTCATCATAACTGATATTTGGAGAGTGTGTGAGCTGTCATACAGCTGTCACAGGGCCTGTGTGAAAAGACATATTTGCCCTTGCTTAGTAAAATCACATTTTGCTAATCACATTGCATTTTGCTAATTCATGATTAAGGATGTGATTAAATGGAAGTATATAATCCTAATTGTAACTAACTCTTGATCAGAATCACATTTCACAAGAAATTGCAACCAATTTTCCCTCTAATTCTCCAAAAACTCAAGAACATTCATCAAGCAAAATTGAATCAAACTCCTTCAATTCTTCATCAATTCGAGAATTTCTTTTTGATTCAATCTCCAATCATCTTCTTCTTGGACTGTTTCATTGATTCATCACCAGAAACCTCAAGATCCGCGACTGTTCAAGTGGTGCTCATCCATGGTGAATTGAATTTTCTTCCACTAGGAGCAACGTTGAATCAAGCTAGCTGTTGCATTCTCCTTGCTAAAGCTCATACTCCATCTGTTTCAAGGAATTTCGCGCGAAAACATCAAGAACCAACACTGCCATCTCAAGGTGTGAATTATTTGAGGATTTTTGGAATTGTTTTGGTATGCTTTTGATGGAAGTCATTCTGTTTGGACATTGGTGTTGCATTTAACCTAGTTTGTGATGTTTTGGTCATGAAATAAATATGGTGAATGATATGAGTATGGGATCAATGGTATTGGCTTTTGATTTGTGTTAATTTGATTTTGGTTGAGAATTACTTGCTGTTTAGATTTTTTCTCACTTTTGGACCCTAGGCTTGGCCTAGGGGTCTTGTTTCTCACATTTGATTTGACTTTTCAGGATGAAATGCACAAAGCTTAAGGAGAATGATTCAAGTCAATTAAATTGAGATGGTTTGATGTTGAAAACTAACATGAATTTGTTTTGTAGGTTGTGAAGATTGAGCTTGAGCTTGTAGCTTGCATTTATGTACATGTGTTGTGTGTACAGATTAACTGATTAACATTTGCTGTTTATGGTTTGTCTGTCTGAGTACTGATGATGCTTGATTGATTTCAGGTACATTTAGTCGCTCATAGTTCCTTGAGAACTAGCTTGTTGTTGCTTGGTTGTATAAACCACTTGAGGTAAAATCTCTTGACTTCATGTAGTCTGGGAGACCCGGCCTGTTATTTGGCCGGGCAATTGTCTGAAGTCCTCCTTAAGAGGCAATGTTTGTGGTTGTTTACATTTGTCCCAAGCAGGTGAAAGACCTCTATGAGGCAATTGGTGGATCAAAAGGATATGTAATCTATCCCCCACTATTCTGTTGAGTCGTCCCTCTGCTCACACGGCTGTGTGTTGATGCATTGGGGCACAAACCCAAGATCTCGTGCTGTTGCACAATCGAGTCTGAGTCTCTGAGCGTAGAAGGGTTCCTCCATTCTGGACCCACGCTCCTTTGTCTGAAGCTCTCCCTGGTCAGGGATAAGAGCTGTGAGGTCTCATCCTCACTTCACCTTTTCATCTGCTTCACCTTAGCCTCGTAATGGCAAGGTTAAGAGCGAATAATACCCATGTACAGACGACTTGCTTCGGCAGTCAAACCCATTGTTTGAGTCCACTTGATTGGTTATAGTGTGTGCTTTGTGAATATTTGTTTGACATGTTTGTTTGAGATGCTTGAATTGTTTGATGCTTGTACGCTTGCTTCTTTCCTGGATAGGATTAGCTTGCGGTTGTGCAAGTAGGTAGCAACCTGAACATAGGGCAATGATGCATGATAACACTAGGCTTGAGTCCAGCTCCCTGGTAGTGTGTCTCCCTTTGTTTCTGGCTAGAATTTCAGTCCCTTTCAGGGGAACTACATCGCCCTGATCCTTGTTCCAGACGAGGTATGTAGGCAGGAGACCGTGCGAGGTCTCTCCGGGCACCTTTTTCTTTTTTGTGTGTGTTTGCTTGTTATCTCCCTGTGTGTCAGGATATGGACGTAAGCCCAGCGATTGGATGTACGTATCCTGATGGTGTTTTGGTTCGGATGCCGATGTAAGCCCAGTGATTGGCTGTCGGGCTCCATGTTTGCCGTTTTGTGTGCGTTTTGGTTTGGATGCCGACGTAAGCCCAGTGATTGGCTGTCGGGCTCCATGTTTGCCGGTGTGTTTGTTTGCTTGTTTGGCGTGCGTGAGCCGAACTACGGCAGCTCTGATTCTCGTTCCAGACGAGATACGTAGGCATAGGGTGCGATACCCTATCGAGCTCGTTCCTCTTAACCCCACCTGCGTTCCTAGTGTGTGTGTGTGATGTTTTAGCAACCTTTTCTTTTCTTAGAACGTGGATCCCGTCGAGTACGACGGACGTGAGGGGTGCTAATACCTTCCCCTCGCGTAACCGACTCCCGTACCCTTTCTCTTTGGTCGCGAGACCATGTCTTTCCAGGTTTCTCTGAGCGTTTCCTTTCCCTATCTTGGGATAAATAACGCGCAGTGGCGGCTCTGTGTGTTTTTGTTTTAGCTCGCCGGTTGTTTTTTCGCAGGATGCGACACTAACTCTTTTTGTTTTGAAGCTCAAGTGATCATGTGCTCCACAATGCTCATAGGAAGCTCCCAAGCTCAATGAAATGGCTAGATGAAGATGAGAAAAAGCATGACAATGGTCCACAAAGATCCTAATAATCATATATGTCTCCCAAGTATCTCAATTTGCCAATTTGATCAAGATAACCCAAAGGGCTTGAAGATTGTTTCCCAAGGAAACCCTAATTTCACTATACTTTGACTATGCCTTGCCCATGAAGCAATCTCCACCTCTGATCAAATTTAATCAAGGGAAGTTCTTTCATTCATCATTTATGCATATATGAGCCTATTTGAGGCCCCTAAATCATTTATTCATCAAGACTGGAAGTTTGGCCTTGAAAAGTTGACCAGTCAAGTCATCTGACTAAGCTGAGGTTCATTGAGATATAACTTTTGATGTGTTTGTCAAATGAACATGCATTCAGTTATAAATAGAGGTTCCCATGCATCCAAATTTAAATTCTCATGCACATGAGCAAAGCATGATCAGCTGATACATTCAGTTATAAATAGAGGTTCCCTCTCATTCATTTGCTAACCTTTTGGAGATCCCAAGTGCTGCAGAGTTGAAACCATAGCCATTACCAAAGGAATTAATCACTTTTTCTTCCATTTTCGAGCTTGAAATTCAGCATCATTAGCTAAGTTTTAAATGTAGTTTGCTTGTGTTTCTGTGGTTTTCTGATGTCCTCATACTTGAGGCAAGCCATTGGTGCTTTCAATTCTTCATTTCATGAACTTTCAGTTTGAACACCATGATTTTATCCTTCACATTTCTCTCAATATAGGAATAGTGAGGGAGATCCATTGGAACAAGGATGATCTCCATCACACGAGCTTCATTTTCATGGCCTTGTTTTTAATTTTCATTAAGATTTTATTTCCTGCAACTGGTGGTCGGAATTTGTTGTCTGGCCGGAGAAGATGGTGGTTTCCACCACCACCACCACCACCACCACGTGTGCACGTTTGTAGCCCTTGGATCTCCATGCCACGATCTAATCTCACGCATCCCTTTTAAATACTTCATTTACTGCTGGATGTAACGCGTTTGACTTGTGAGCAGCGTGTGTCCTCAGATCTGGACCATACATCCACGCCACATCAATTAATGAAATCCATCAGGTGGCTGTGCTTTTTTTCTTTTATTCTATTTTCTTTTTACTTTCTGTTAATTCCTTTTATTTTCAAAAATTCATAAAAAATTTATTTGAAGTCATAAAAATATGAGACCAACTCCAAAAAATTTCTTGAAAAATCTAGTTTCATATTATGATTTTTGATTATTTTTGTGACTTCATTTGATATTTTTTGTGAATTACTTGTTTTTTATTGGTTTTAATTCATTTTAAAATACTTTATGACTTTTAAAAAATCCAAAAATATTTTCATAGCATCTATGGATCATGATAAGTCAATGAAAAATAGTCTCAACAATTTCTTGATTGTTTTGAGATTATTTGAGAATTTAATTCATATTATTCTATTTTTTTGTTGTTTTTAATTGTTTTTAATTACTTTATGATTTCAAAAATTTGTGACAAAATTAGTCAAAGCTTGTTTGACTATGTTGGACCTATGAGAATTTAATTGGATATTTTGAAGTTGATTTGAATTGAATTTGAGGTTCAACCTTATGGGTTTATTTTTATTTGCATTTTATTTTAATTCAGAAAAATACCAAATAAATATTGTTGACTCTTTGACTTGTTATCTACATTTCTCTTCTGTTTGGTGTTGATTGAGGTTGATTTGAATCAACTTTGATCACTTTGATTTGATTGTTGTTTTCTTTTCCCCTCCCTGTCATCTTCATCCCTTTCTTTCCATCAATGGCCAATGAGTTAAGGTCTTGAAGTTGGTCTTGACAAATGAGGAGTTTAACCTTCTTTGATCCATTTACTTGTCATTTACTTTTAATGTCATTTATTTCTTGCTCATTAATTCATATTGATTTTCATCTTTTCTCACTTGAGCACATATTTTATGTTTATGTCATTTTTCTTTTGCTCATTTGAGCTCATTATTGTATATAAATATATTTCTATCTTGTTTTGTTTGTGTTTGTTTTGATGTGAACCAAATGCAAAAAGGAGAAAGGACTTAGAATTAGGACTTACCTATGCTTAAAGGAGTTCAAGAGAAACTAGGCCTCATTCCTTTAGAATGCAAAATATGTTGAAGAGCAACTAGGTCTCATGCCTTTAGAATGCTAAAACTCAAAGTTGATCTCAAAGGACTTCTTCATCAAACTTATTTTTTGTCCCCTTATTATGTTGTGAACCTTTTGATGTTTGCTTTTGTTTGTGAATAGGGATCCCACCTTGAGATTGTGAAGAGATGACTATTGTCATGAGTAGCCAAGTTAAGAGCCAAGCCAAAATGGATATCCTCGGAGCTTGAATTCAAATTGTTTGATTGCTTGTTTATGTGCTAAATCCAAAGGAAATGAGCATCTTGAGTCATCTCTATGACTCCAAGAAAAGGAACTCCAAGGGTTTTATCTTTCCCCTCTTTTCTTTGTTTGCTTTAGGAATAACCCTTCTCTTCTTCTCCCCACTTTAACCAAGCCAAAAAACATTTTCAAAACTTTGACTTTATTTCAAATTAGAAACCTAGGCCTTAGGCCGTTGACTTTTCAAAACTCTTTTCATAAATACTCATTATAAATAAACTTTAATCCAGCTTTGACCTCATTTTGTAAATAAATCTAACTTGTAAATATAACCCATTTCAAGTTGTTTTGTGGTTCCAATAGTCACTTGTTAAAACCTTTTCATAAGCATTAGTCATAGGTTTGAATTATCATGGTGGTTGATGTAAATCTCACCTCATCCTTAGTGATTGGATTATAAGTCTTCCATGCTTATTATAGGGTTAACCCCTCACTAGCATGTTGAAGCCTTCCTCACATGGTGGATTGTTGGTTTAGGTTGAGTTTTCTCCCTTTGATAACAAAAGATATTAAGGCTTTTGATCAAAATCAATTCACCACCGAACTACAAGGTTTGTGATGGTACGTAGACAATGGGCTCATCCATTGAAACAACAAAATTTGTAAATATAATATATTCTCTTCTCATACCTCCAATCTTTTGCACAAATCTTTTCACAAATACCAACCTATAACACATATTTGCAAAAAGGGTTCCCTTAGAGTACTAAGGATGTTTTGGGTGCGCAAAACCTTCCCATTTCATAACCAACCCCCTTACCTAGATCTCTGACATTTTTATTAGTTTTTGATTTGAAAAACTTCTTACTTTGCTTTTGTTCGCTTTTTAGCCTTTCCTTTGGACAAATAAAAGTGAGATGGCGACTCAAATTGTATGTTAACATTTGGTTTAGTCAATAAACCTAAAGGTAACGAAAACCCCGCTACAGAAAAGTGGCGACTCTGCTGGGGAGACACTAAGCCCCGTTGGTTTAGCCTACTTTTTGCTTGTATGTGTTGTATGTTTATATTTCTTTGTGGCATATTTTTGTGCAAATTTGGGATGAATGTATTGTTTGTAATGTATGAATTGCTTGATATATCAATTGCTTGTATGCTTGGTGGTTTCTTGTGAGATGAGTTCTATACCCAAACTCGAGTGCACTTATGATAGGAGAATGACATAGTCTTGTTGACTTGTGTGAAGTTATTCCTTAACAAGTTAACTTGCAAGCCCATTCACTTGGTGGAGGTCTTGATTGGGATCAATAATGTCACACGAGTAGTCGTGGTTAGGCATTACTATTTCCAATATAAACCTTAGAAACCAAGGACTTTAGATACCTAGCCCATCCTGGCCTATTTTAGGACGTAGTGCGAAGGTCGTTCAAGTGTAAGACTTGAGACGATTGTTACACGATACTACACTCATAAGAGTCTCTCTTTAGAATATTTTTGAAGGATGAGTAGTCGTTTTATACGACAATATCCGAAAGATGGGATGATGACTATGGGAACCTTTTAGAACATGATTGTCAGGTTTAACCATAGTACACTCCTGTTGGGTGGTTCTTAACCGAGACTCCATGCTCGTGACTTACAATAAACCTGTGATTCGCGGTCGATCCGTTCTCGTATATCCTCAATATCAATGGAACTTGGGTGTTGATAAGGTGTAAACCCTAATCCACCAAAATGGATGATTGATATTGAGGATGACTTGAGCCATCCCGTCACCTTTGTGTGGTGTGACTTGCTTGACCCTTGAGTGTGTTTGTTGCATTCATGCATCCATGCATTCATTCGCATTCATGTCATCAATAATAAAGAATTTACAAGGAACTTAAAAGGTCTATTTGCAAATTTTCAGACATGGATAAGCAAAGAAGGAATACGAAGAAGTACAGTTTCAGACAACTCGACTTGAAAGAGTTAAGGAGTTTGACATCTTATGTATTAGAGCCCTTGGAATTCAAAGCTCTCCATGGGAAGCTTCTGCCCATTCTCTCTACCAAGGTGGATGAGGGTCTGATGAGTGTGTTGTTGCAGTTCTACGATCCTTTGTATCGGTGCTTCACTTTTCCAGATTTCCAGCTTTTGCCTACATTAGAGGAGTATGCTTATCATGTGGGAATACCTATTCTGGACCATTTGTCATTCAGTGGTTTGGAGAAGATTTTGTCTTCTCAAGAGATTGCTGACATGCTTCATATGGATGTATCTGACATTGTTGCCAATATGACCACCAAAGGTGGAATTCAAGGTCTTCCGTCTGATTTTCTGATTGCCAAAGCTACCTTGTTTGGGAAGGCCATAAGTAAGGAAGCTTTTGAAGCCATATTTATACTCCTCATCTATGGGCTAGTGTTATTTCCCAATATCGACAACTTCGTGGATGTGAACGCTATTAGGATTTTCTCTTCTCTTAATCTCGTTCCGACTCTGTTGGGTGACACTTATTTCTCTTTGCATATGAGGAATGCAAAGGGTGGTGGTTCCATTGTGTGATGTCTGCCTCTGTTGTATAAGTGATTTATTTTGCATTTGCCTCAGTCGCTTGCCTTCAAGGAGAACAAGGGATGTCTACGGTGGTCCACGAGACTTATGTCTCTCACTAATGATGATATCTCTTGGTATAATCGTGTTTATGATGGCGTTCAGATTATTGATTCTTGTGGTGAGTTCTCCAATGTACCTCTCTTGGTACATGTGGTGGAATTAACTACAACCCTACTTTGGCTCGCCGTCAGCTTGGGTTCCCCTTAAAGGATAAACCTAACAACATTTTGTTGGAAGGCTTATTCTTTCAAGAGGGTAAAGATCCCCAAAAATTGAAGGATAGGATGGTCCGCGCCTGGCGCAAGGTTCATAGGAAAGGGAGGAATGAGCTTGGTCGGAAGAACTGTATTGCTTTGGAACCTTACACCTCTTGGGTAAGGAAGATAGCTCTCGAGTACCGCATGCCATACGAGTATCCAAGACCTACCCCTATGATTATGGTTGGGCCTTCAACCCTCCCTAATCAAGGAGTAGAGGAGTTGAGAGATAAAGACCGTTCGCGTGCTTGGGTTCGTGAACGTGAGAGCTTCTTCAGCAGCTCAAGGATAAGGATGCAGTGATCGAGTTTCTAGAGAATCAGGTTATTGATGAGCCTGATGATGTGGTTACTTCTCTCCTTCCTCACTCATCTAAGTTTTGGAAGAAGAGATATGATCAGCTCTCCAAGGAGAAGGCCGACATGGAAGCAGCTTATGAGAGAGACGTGAAGAGGCTTCGTGCGACGTATCTTCCGATCTCGAAGGCTTTGGACGATTGCTTCTAGGGCTCCATAGGATGTTATTTGTCCTTTTCTCTTGTGTTGTATTTGGTTACCATGACTGTACTACTTCTTTGGTGTAAAAAGTTTCCAAATATTATATTGCTATGAGTATTCCACATATGTCTTAAAAATTTCAATATTTTTAAAACATTTGCAAATAGATCTTTATAAAGTTCCTCTGATAAAAAACAAATCACATGCACAAGCATTGCATGCATCATATCCATAAGCAGGTTTTGGTTCCGAGCTCCTTGATACAGTGGTCTAACTCTTTTCTCTTCATTTATTTTGAAGACAAGCTGACGCACCGGTACAACACCCGAGCAAATCATCAGAAGATCATGGAACATCTTGAACAAGAAAACAGAGATCTGAAAGAGGAGATTGCCCGACTAACTGCCATGATGAAGTTAGTTCTTGCTGCGCAGAGTCAAGCTTCTCCAACTCCTGCAACTCCTCCCGCGAGGACAGTCATCTCTAAAGTGGTTACTTCAATAGTGTCTGCTGCCACCGCTCACTTCGCTGCTAGTATGCCTGTTGGGTTCCCTTGGGGAATGCCACCTAATTTTGTTCCAGAGGGTTTCACTCCCACCTTTGCTTCTTTACCGGCATCTAGCCCGATCCTGTCTGTGCCATCTCCCGTTGTGCACACTTTGCCACGTGTTGAAGACACCATATATCATTCCGAGCAATATGAGGGCCCAAACGTTTATGAGAAGATGGATGAGATGAATGATCAATTCCTTAAGTTGCGCAAGGAACTGAAGATGCTGAGAGGCAAAGATCTGTTTGGGAAGAGTGCTGTTGAACTGTGCTTAGTGCCCAACATAAAAATCCTAGTTAAATTCAAAGTGCCTGACTTTGAGAAGTATAAGGGAAACATATGTCTCTTCAGTCATCTTGTGATGTATGCTCGCAAGATGTCGACCCAGACAAATAATGATCAACTGCTGATTCACTATTTCCAGGACAGCCTGACAGGTGCTGCGCTCCGTTGGTATATGGGGCTAGAGAGTGCAAGCATCCACACTTTCAATGATCTTGGAGAGGCCTTTGTGAAACAATATAAATACAACATGGACATGGCTCCAGACAGAGATCAGCTGAGGGCAATGTCCCCAAAGGATAAAGAAACCTTCAAGGAATACGTCCAGAGGTGGAGAGAATTGGCAGCTCAGATAATGCCACCCTTGGAGGAGAAGGAGATGACAAAGTACTTCCCGAAGACTTTGATCTCTTTCTACTATGAGCGCATGATTGCTAGTGCTCCCTTGGACTTTACCGAAATGGTAAATATGGGGATGAGGTTAGAAGAGGGAGTCCGCGAAGGACGGCTGTCCCGTGATGATAGCTCTTCGGCAAAGAAATATGGAGGATTTGCCAGGAAGAAAGAAGGGGAGACTCATGTTGTTTCTTCCCATATTAAAAGAAGGCCCTCTGTCAGGTGGATCATATAGCACATGCTTTCAGAGAAGCTCAACAACCACAACAACAATCCCGTCAACAACAACAGGCTTACCATCCTCGTGATCCTCCTGCTGTGTCAGCCAATCCTCAATGTTGGTACAAGCCCGAACTTCACTGTGTGTATCATTCTGGTGCGTCTGGACATGATGTGGAGAATTGTTTTCCTTTGAAGACCAAGGTGCAAGACCTTGTGAGGAGTGGGATATTATTCTTCGAGGATGTAGGCCCAAATGTGAAGAAGAACCTATTGCCCGAGCATGGGAAGGCAGTTGTCAATATGGTTCAGGGGTGCCCTAGCAAATACAAAGTCCTTTATGTGAATGACATAAGGCAATCCTTGGTAGAGATGCATAAGTTGTTGTGTGAGCATAGTCATTATGAGCATGATCATGATAGGTGCCAGGTGTGCATTATCGATGAAAGAGGATGCCGCAAGATAAGGAGGGACATCCAAGAGATGCTAGACCAAGGGATGATTAAGATACTTCAAAATCGTAATGAGGATGAAGTTGATGTTATTACTCCCGTGTTCAAAATTCCTGAACCTATTGTCATTAAGTATGATGGCAGCAAGAAGAAAGTGTCGCCAACTCTGGTGATCAAGCCAGTGGGCCCTATCCCGTATGTGTCAGATAAAGTGGTCTCATATCGTTATAATGCTGTTATGATAGAAGATGGGAAGGAGGTGTTGTTGCCCTCAACCTCTATTGTAAGCATTTCTGACGTTAGTGGAGTGACCCGTAGTGGTCGTGTTTTCTCGGCTCAGCCGAAATCCCATGAAGACGTCATGAAGAAGGTTGTTGCTAGTCCTGCTAGTCCCGTGGTGACTTCTTCTTTGAATCATTCTATTCCTGCTGTAAAGGGTGTTGACCCTAGTGTTGTCAAAACTGATAAAGCTCCTATCCTGGTTGGCTAGTCTGGCATGTTGAAAGAGGATGGTGATGAGATGCTGAGGCTCATCAAGAGGAGTGAGTACAACATTGTGGAGCAGCTGCTTCAAACTCCATCAAAGATATATGTCCTATCTTTGTTGATGAATTCAAAGCCACACCGTGAAGCGTTGCAAAAGGTGTTGGACGTGACATACGTGGATCACGATGTCACGATTGAACATTTTGATAGCATTATTACGAATATAACCGCCTGCAACAATTTGAGCTTCTGTGATGATGATCTTCCCGAGGAGGGAAAAGACCACAATTTGGCTTTACATATCTCTATGAACTGTAAAGATGATGCTCTGTCCAATGTGTTGGTGGACACATGGTCTTCACTTAATATATTGCAAAAGTCAACTCTTGCTAAACTTTCATATCAGGGGCCTCCCATGAGGCAGAGTGGAGTGGTAGTGAAAGCTTTTGATGGATCGCGTAAGATTGTGATCGATGAATTAGACCTCCCGATCAAGATTGGACCTAGTGATTTCTAGATAACTTTCCAAGTTATGGACATACATCCGTCATAAAACTGTTTGCTTGGTAGACATGGATTCACGAGGCAGGCGTCGTGACATCCACCCTACACAAAAAGTTAAAGTTCGTCAATAACAAGAAGTTGGTGGTGATAGGGGGAGAGAAGGCTCTCTTGGTCAGCCATTTATCTTCCTTTTCCTACATTGATGCTGAGGATGAGGTTGGAACTCCGTTCCAATCCTTATCTATTGTTGAGCCTTATAAGAAAGGACTTTCTTCATTTGTCTCCTATAATGATGCGAAGTTGGCCATCAAGCATGGTGCAACTGATGGTTTAGGGAAAATGATAAAGATAGAAGATAATAAGTCTCAGGCTGGTATAGGGTATTCTTCGGGTGTTTCTAATGATCTTGGGCTATTTCAGAGTAGAGGTTTCATCCATACCGTTGAAGATCAGGAAGCCACTGCCATCGTTGAAGAAGATGAAGAGGAAGACCTTGGCAACTTTTTCATACCTGGAGGGATCTGCAAAATTTGGGTCGCTGTTGATGTTCCAACAGTTATCCATAAGTAAACGTAATATGTTAATTTTGTTTAAAAACCCTTCTCCCATGCCAAAAGGAGAAGTGAAGACATTGTTGGCATTATTGATTAATACAATGATATTCATTCAATAATCGCATGTTAAATATTTGTTTTTCAAATTATTTTTCATTTTTGCTTTTCGCATGATATTGGTGATCACCATAAAACCCTAAAAAAGAGAATAAAATCAATTTTCCATCTGCATAATGATTTCCCTTGTTTGAATTCTGAAATCTGTTTTATACTCAAAATCATTATGCAGGTTGATCAAACCCATTGAACATAATGATCCAACACCATCTCCCAACTTTGAGTTCCCTGTATTTGAGGCAGAAGATGATGATATTGAAGATATTCCTGATGAGATTACCCGTCTGCTTGAGTACGAGGAGAAGATCATTCAGCCGCATCTTGAGAATCTGGAAACAGTCAACTTGGGGTCTGAAGACTGCGTTCGTGAAGTGAAGATTGGGGCACTCCTTGAAGAGTCTGTTAAGAATGGGTTGATTGAGTTGCTACGAGAATATGTCGACGTCTTTGCCTGGTCGTATGAAGACATGCCTCGTCTAGATACTGATATCGTGCAACATTTCTTGTCATTGAAGCCTGAGTATGTGCTTGTGAAGCAAAAGCTTAGAAGAACTCATCCTGATATGGCATTGAAGATTAAAGAAGAAGTTCAAAAGCAAATTAATGCGGGGTTTCTGGTGACTTCTACATATCCTCAATGGGTGGCCAATATTGTTCCTGTACCTAAGAAAGATGGAAAAGTCCGAATGTGTGTGGATTACCGTGAATTGAATAAAGCTAGTCCAAAAGATTATTTTCCTCTACCACACATTGATATGTTGGTGGACAATACGAATACATTCAATATCTTTTCATTTATGGACGGATTTTCCGGTTATAATCAGATTAGAATGGCACCCGAGGATATGGAGAAGACAACATTCATCACACCTTGGGGAACATTCTGTTATCGAGTGATTCCCTTCGGTTTGAAGAACGTCTGAGCCACGTATCAACGTGATATGACTACCTTGTTTCATGACATGATGCACAAAGAGATTGAGGTATATGTCGATGATATGATTGCAAAGTCGAAAACGGAAGTTGAACATGTAGAACACTTGTTGAAGCTTTTCCAGCGTTTGAGGAAGTACAAACTCCGCTTGAATCCGAACAAGTGTACATTTGGAGTCCGTTCCAGCAAGTTATTGGGCTTTATTGTCAGCGAGAAAGGTATTGAAGTTGATCCTGCCAAGGTCAAAGCAATACAAGAGATGCCTGCACCCAAAATTGAGAAGCAAGTCCGAGGTTTTCTTGGCCGCTTGAATTACATTTTGAGATTCAAATCCCAAATGACTGCCACATGTGCGCCTATATTCAAGCTCCTCCGGAAAGATCAGCGTCTTGATTGGACCGAGGATTGCCAAAAGGCCTTCGACAGTATCAAAGAGTATTTGTCTGAGCCTCCGATTCTATCCCCGCCTGTCGAAGGGAGACCTTTGATCATGTACTTGACTGTGCTTGATGGTTCCATGGGTTGTGTCCTTGGTCAGCAAGATGAATCAGGAAAGAAATAATATCCAATATACTACTTGAGTAAGAAATTCACTGACTATGAGTCTCGGTACTCAATGCTTGAGAAGACGTGTTGTGCTTTGGCTTGGGCTGCTAAGCTTTTACGCCAGTATATGTTGAATCATACAACTTGGTTGATATCCAAGATGGATCCGATCAAGTATATCTTTGAGAAGCCTACTTTAACTGGGAGGATCTTCCGTTGGCAGATGTTGTTATCTGAGTATGATATTGAGTATCGAGCTCAAAAAGGTATTAAAGGTAGTATCTTGGCTGACCATTTGACACATCAACCAATTGAAGATTATCAGTCTGTGAAATACAACTTTCCAGATGAGGAGATTCTGTATTTGAAGATGAAAGATTGTGATGAGCCTACGCTCGATGAAGGGCCAGAGCCTGGTTAACGATGGGGTATAGTGTTCGACGATGCTGTCAATCAGTATGGAAATGGTATTGGGGAAATGATTATTACTCCTCAAGGCACACATTTTCCTTTTATAGCAAGGCTAATTTTCAAATGCACGAATAATATGGTGGAGTATGAGGCCTGTATTATGGGTTTGGAAGAATGTATTGATCTTAGGATCAAACATCTTGATGTTTATGGTGATTCGGCCCTTGTTGTTAATCAGATTAAGGGTGAATGGGAGATGAATCAGCCTGGCCTCATCCCATATAGAGATTATGCGAGGAGGATTTCAACTTTATTTACTAAAGTTGACTTTCATCATATCCCTCGAGATGAGAATCAGATGGCGGGTGCTCTCGCTACGCTTGCTTCAATGATTGCTGTCAATTATTGGAATGAAGTCCCGAATATTACCGTGATGCGCTTGGATAGACCAGCTCATGTGTTAGCATTTGAGGAGGTGAAAGATGATAAGCCGTGGTATTATGATAGCAAGTGTTTTCTCCAAAGTCAGACTTACCTGCCCGGGGCATCTGTTAAAGATAAGAAGACTTTGAGAAGATTATCTGGTAGTTTCTACCTTAATGGTGATGTGCTTTACAAGAGGAATTTTGACATGGTTCTTCTCAGATGCGTGGATAGACACGAAGCATACCTGTTAATGTCTGAAGTCCATGAGGGTTCATTTGGTACTCATTCCAATGGACATGCTATGGCTAAGAAGATGTTGAGAGCAGGCTACTATTGGTTGACAATGGAGTCTGACTGCTGCAAGTACGTGAAGAGATGCCACAAGTGTCAGATTTATGTGGATAAGATTCATGTTCCCCCGACACTTCTGAATGTTATTTCCTCACCATGGCCTTTCTCCATGTGGGGAATTGACATGATTGGCATGGTTGAGCCTAAGGCGTCAAACGGTCACCGTTTTATTCTCGTAGCAATTGATTACTTCACCAACTGGGTTGAAGCGGCATCGTATGTGTAACACCCCGATAAAAATAAGATAATTATTTAATTTAAGTTAATATTATATTTATTAATTTAATTAAATAATTGTAATTATTGGATTATTATTATTATTATTGGAATAATAATTATTGGAAAAATATATATATAAGTTGGAAATAAGAAAAGAGTTCCAATTGGTAAGAGGGTTTTCACGTGAAAAGCAGAGAAGCGGTTGAGAAGAGGAAAAGGGCAAAGAGACAGAGCAAGAGGAACGAAGGTTGGAGAAGAGAAAAGCTTGAAGCTTAAAGTTTCGCCGGATTAACTCAGGTAAGGGGGGTTTATCGTCGTTTAATGGGTATTATGGGGTAACATGTAATGGGTAGTGATAAACCGTTGAGTTTACCCTAATTGGGATTATGAATGCTGAAAATTATGTCGGATAAGCTATGTTAAAACTGTAATTGAATCTGTGTTTGGGTTAGTTGCGATTTTCCGAACGTATAGCTT
Organism: Lathyrus oleraceus; assembly: GCF_024323335.1. Lineage (NCBI taxonomy): Eukaryota > Viridiplantae > Streptophyta > Magnoliopsida > Fabales > Fabaceae > Lathyrus > Lathyrus oleraceus. The sequence goes on along the minus strand of NC_066579.1, from coordinate 152,004,708 downwards.
TTTACGGAATCGGAATCGGAGGTCCGGAAGTCCTCCAACGGCGGAAAATGCGGAGAATTCTGCATTCTGCTTTGTGTTAGCGCAGGAACAGCTTTCTGTCTTGCGTTAAACGGTTAACCCAGGGTGTTAACCGGTTAAAACTGTTATGAATTGTGTAAAATGGCTGTTTTGTCTGCGTTAACCGGTTAACCCAGGGTGTTAACCGGTTAACACTGTTGTGATTGCTGAGGAATTGCTGTTCTGTCTGCGTTAACCGGTTAACCCAGGGCGTTAACCGGTTAACACTGTTAAGTTTTGGCAGGAAGTGTGTTTTGTGCTGCGTTAACCGGTTAACCCAGGGCGTTAACCGGTTAACACTGTTGCAGAGTGGAAAAATTGTTATTTGAATAATGTGTGCATAATTGATGGTTGGCCTATATTGGCGTATGATGTAATAGGGATTAATTCCCGCTGTTTTGAGCAGTAAGGGTATTAGTAGAGTGTGCTAATACTGTGATTAATTATTTGACATGATATGATGTTTTGATACATGTGTTGATGATGTATGATGATATGCATAATGTTGTGAATGTATAGATTATGCATGTGTTTGTGAATGGACTGTTTTATGGCTTAGAGTGTGAGCATAGGTCCATTGTGGATTTTGTTGTTGATGTTGCATGGCTAGGTGATTAGCATGTATATTGTGGCCTTTATGGTGGTAGCTAATTCCCATGGTGAGGAATTAGTGAGTTAGTTATTATGGACTGTTGTTGATGTTTGCATGCTAGGTGAATTAGCGTGCATAGCATGGCCCTTGGGGTGGTAGCTAATTCCCATGGTGAGGAATTAGTGAGTGAGTCACTAGGTCTCAAATGAGTGGGACTAGTGGGCTTGGTAGCCGTATCTGGATTTGATCGGTGAGGTTGAACTATATGTTCACGAATAGTCGGTACCGCATGCATGGAGTCTCATTGCATAATGTGTGTATGGCGTATAATATGAATGGATGTATTCCAATATTATACGTGTGTTTTGTGTTGATGTTGAATATGCTTTGAGATTATACATGTGCTTTATGTTACCGTTGAGTATGACGTGAGTTGGTGTGCCGTTACTGAATGTGTGTTATGATTAGGGTGAGGAAATGTGTTATTTACTTAACGTTGCATGATATTTTATAATGCTTATTATATCGATTGAGGAACTCACCCTTACAACTGTTTTTCAGGTAACGAGCATTGATTGAGTAGGAGCTAGTGCTTGGAGTCTAGTGTAGTTCCTTAGTGGGTCATGCTCTGGTAGATGTAACATCGGGATGGGATGTTTTAAATGTTTTACTGTTGGTTGTGAACCAGTTTACATGTAATATGCTACATGTTTTGAATGATCGATTTGATCTCTATCCGCTGCGTATTATGCAATACCTTATGTTTTGAGTTAAATAATGAGCATGACTAAATATTATGATGAATGGTGTGAAATAATTGTGTGACACCCTTAATTGCATATTGACTCTGATTGATATATTGTTATTTTTAATTAAATATTTGGGATATTTTAGAAGGGTGTTACATTAGTGGTATCAGAGCATAGTCGGTCGAGTCGAGTCGTAATTATGCAGTTTCCCTGTACGGGATAGGTGTTATGTAACCCTATCAGTACTTATTGTCTTAGCTTGTTGGGCTTTCAGAATAGAGATGGCTGGAAGAGGTAGAGACGATGCTGCGATTGCTGAGGCTCTGGGTATGCTAGCTGGAGTACTTGGAGGGAATCCGAATGTTGTGGGAATGGGAGCTGCCCGTCAACTGAGTGAGTTCCAGAAGAACAACCCTCCAATGTTCAAGGGAGCATACGATCCAGATGGCGCTCAGAAGTGGTTGAAGGAGATCGAGAGGATCTTCCGAGTGACTGAGTGTGCCGATAACCAGAAGGTCAGGTTCGGTACGCATATGCTGTCAGAGGAAGCAGATGATTGGTGGGTTGCTACCCGCACTGAGTTGGAATCTGCTGGGAATGCTGAGATCACTTGGGCGGTGTTCAGAGAGAGATTCCTGAGGAAGTACTTTCCAGAGGATGTCAGAGGAAAGAAAGAGATAGAGTTCTTAGAATTGAAGCAGGGCAATCGGTCTGTTACTGAGTATGCTGCTAAGTTCACAGAGCTGTCGAAGTATTACACTCTCTATAGTGAGGCTACTGGGGAATTTTCAAAATGTGTGAAGTTTGAGAACGGGTTACGTCCCGAGATCAAGCAGGCTATTGGATATCAGCGGATTAGAGTGTTTTCTGATTTGGTTGACTGTTGCAGGATTTTTGAACAGGATACCAAGGCCAGAGCGGAGAGCTATCAGCAGAGGGTTGATAGGAAGGGCAAGAATCATAATGATCGTGGGAGACCGTATGCAGCTGGCAAGGGTTTCCAGAGGCAGAGTGGGATGAAGAGGCCTAGTGGGGGAGACTCTAGTGCCCCTGCTAAGTGTTACAGATGTGGTCAGGCTGGACATCGTTTCCATGAGTGTGCCAGTGCTGAGAAGAAGTGTTTCAAGTGTGGAAAAGGTGGTCACTTGGCTGCAGAGTGCCGGTTGAAGACTCTGACTTGCTTCAACTGTGGAGAAGTGGGTCATATCAGTCCACAGTGTCCTAAGCCGAAGAAAGGGAACCAGTCGGGAGGCAAGGTCTTTGCTTTATCGGGTTCTGCGACTTCTGCAGATGATCGTTTGATCCGAGGTACGTGTTATATTAATGGCTTTCCTCTTGTAGCTATTATTGACACAGGTGCGACTCATTCCTTTATATCTTTGGATTGTGCTGTGAAACTTAAGTTAGAGATATCTGAGATGCATGGAAGTATGGTGATTGATACTCCTGCGAAGGGTTCAGTGACTACTACTTCCGTTTGTTTGAATTGTCCTTTGAGTATTTTTGGTAGAGACTTTGGGATAGACCTTGTGTGTCTTCCACTAGTGCAGATTGATGTTATCTTGGGTATGAACTGGTTGGTGTTTAACCGAGTTTCTATCAATTTTTTTGATAAGACTGTAATCTTTCCTGAGATGGAGGAAGGAGAGAGTTTGTTTCTATCAGCGAGGCAAGTGAAAGAGGCAGTAGTAGATGGGGCTGAGTTGTTTATGCTGTTAGCGACTTTGGAGGCTAAAGATAAACTGGTGATTTGCGATCTAGCCGTGGTGTGTGATTTTCCTGATGTGTTTCCTGAAGAGGTGAATGAATTACCGCCGGAGCGTGAAGTTGAGTTCTCGATTGATTTAGTACCTGGTACTAGGCCGATATCGATGGCTCCGTACCGTATGTCTGCTGTTGAGTTAACTGAATTGAAGAGTCAGTTGGAAGATCTGTTGGATAAGAAATTTATTCGTCCGAGTGTGTCACCGTGGGGTGCACCAGTGTTATTGGTTAAGAAGAAAGAAGGTACTATGAGGTTGTGTGTGGACTACAGGCAACTGAATAAAGTGACGATCAAGAATCGGTATCCTTTGCCGAGGATTGATGATTTGATGGATCAGTTGGTTGGTGCGAGTGTGTTCAGCAAAATAGATTTGAGATCGGGGTATCATCAGATACGTGTGAAAACTGAGGATATTCAGAAGACTGCTTTCAGAACAAGGTATGGACATTATGAGTATTCTGTAATGCCTTTTGGTGTGACTAATGCGCCTGGAGTATTTATGGAGTATATGAATAGGATTTTCCATCCGTACCTAGACAAGTTTGTTGTGGTGTTTATTGACGATATTTTGGTGTATTCGAAATCTGAAGAAGAGCATGCTGAACATTTGAGAGTGGTTTTAGGAGTTCTACGAGAAAAGAAGTTATTTGCTAAACTGTCCAAATGTGAATTTTGGTTAGAAGAGGTTAGTTTTCTTGGTCATGTGATTTCAAGAGATGGTGTTGCTGTTGATCCTTCTAAGATAGAAGCGGTATCTAAGTGGGAAGCTCCGAAGTCAGTTTCTGAGATAAGGAGTTTTCTTGGACTTGCAGGTTATTATAGGAAGTTCATTGAAGGATTTTCTAAGTTGGCGTTACCGTTGACGATGTTGACTAGAAAGGGGCAAGCGTTTGTTTGGGACTCAAAGTGTGAAGAAAGTTTCCAAGAGTTAAAGAGAAGGTTAACTACTGCTCCTATTCTGATATTACCGAGTTCGTCGAAACCCTTTGAGGTTTACTGTGATGCGTCATTGTTGGGTTTGGGTGGTGTGTTGATGCAGAATAAGCAGGTTATAGCTTATGCTTCGAGACAACTGAGGGTTCATGAGAGGAACTATCCGACACACGATTTAGAGTTGGCAGCCGTGGTATTTGTCCTGAAGTTATGGAGGCATTACTTGTACGGGTCAAGATTTGAGGTTTTCAGTGACCATAAAAGTTTAAAGTATTTGTTTGATCAGAAAGAGCTGAATATGAGACAGAGGAGATGGTTAGAGTTTCTGAAGGATTATGACTTTGGTTTGAATTACCATCCTGGTAAAGCAAACGTGGTGGCTGATGCATTGAGTCGGAAATCATTGCATATGTCTATGTTAATGGTTAAGGAATTGGATTTAATTGAGCAGTTTAGAGACTTGAGTTTGGTGTGTGAGAGTACTCACAATAGTGTTAAATTGGGAATGTTGAAGTTAACGAGTGGTATTCTGGATGAGATTAGAGAAGGTCAGAAATCCGATGTGCTTTTGGTTGATAAGTTGACTCTAGTGAATCAAGGTCAAGGTGGTGAATTCAGAGTTGATGAGAATGGTGTTTTGAAATTTGGTAATCGGGTGTGTATTCCGAATGTTACCGAACTTAAGAAGAGTATTCTTGAAGAAGGACATCGTAGTGGCCTGAGTATTCATCCTGGAGCTACGAAGATGTATCATGATTTGAAAAAGTTATTTTGGTGGCCGGGAATGAAAAGAGAAATTGCGAGTTTTGTTTATTCTTGTTTGACTTGTCAGAAGTCAAAGATTGAGCATCAGAAGCCGTCTGGGCTAATGCAACCGTTGGCTATTCCAGAGTGGAAGTGGGATAGTATCAGTATGGATTTTGTTTCGGGTTTACCGAGGACGATTAAGAATTTTGAAGCTATTTGGGTAATTGTTGATAGATTGACAAAATCGGCTCATTTCATTCCGATCAGAATGGATTATCCGTTAGAGAGATTAGCCGAGTTGTATATTGAGAGAATTGTAAGTTTGAATGGTATTCCGTCGAGTATTGTTTCGGACAGAGATCCTAGATTTACATCGAAGTTCTGGGAAGGTTTGCAGAGGGCTTTGGGAACTAAGCTGAGATTGAGTTCTGCATATCATCCGCAGACTGATGGTCAGACTGAGAGGACGATTCAGTCACTGGAGGATCTTTTGAGGGCTTGTGTTTTGGAAAAGGGAGGTGCTTGGGATTGTTATTTGCCTTTGATTGAGTTTACCTACAACAATAGTTTTCATTCGAGCATTGGTATGGCACCGTTTGAAGCTTTGTATGGTAGGAGATGTCGGACACCTTTATGTTGGTATGAGTCCGGTGAGAGTGCTGTAGTTGGACCGGAGATTGTTCAACAGACTACGGAAAAGATTAAGATGATTCAGGAGAAGATGAGAATTGCTCAGAGTCGTCAGAAGAGTTATCACGACAAGAGGAGGAAGTCACTTAAGTTTCAAGAGGGAGATCATGTGTTTCTCCGTGTTACTCCGATAACTGGGGTTGGTCGAGCTTTGAAGTCGAAGAAGTTGACACCTCGATTTATTGGTCCTTATCAGATTTTGGAGAGGATAGGGGAGGTAGCCTATCGTATCGCTTTACCGCCGTCACTTGCGAATTTGCATGAGGTTTTTCATGTGTCTCAGTTGAGGAGGTACATTCCTGATCCGTCGCATGTGGTCCAAGTAGATGATGTACAGGTGAGAGGTAACCTGACTGTTGAAACTTCACCTATGAGGATCGAGGATCGAGAGTTGAAGCAGTTGCGGGGTAAAGAGATTGCTTTAGTGAAGGTAGCTTGGGGAGGACCAGCAGGTGGCAATGTGACTTGGGAACTTGAGAGTCAGATGAAGGAGTCTTATCCGGAGTTATTCGCTTGAGGTATGTTTTCGAGGACGAAAACTCTTTTAGTGGGGGAGAGTTGTAATACCCCGATAAAAATAAGATAATTATTTAATTTAAGTTAATATTATATTTATTAATTTAATTAAATAATTGTAATTATTGGATTATTATTATTATTATTGGAATAATAATTATTGGAAAAATATATATATATATAAGTTGGAAATAAGAAAAGAGTTCCAATTGGTAAGAGGGTTTTCACGTGAAAAGCAGAGAAGCGGCTGAGAAGAGGAAAAGGGCAAAGAGACAGAGCAAGAGGAACGAAGGTTGGAGAAGAGAAAAGCTTGAAGCTTAAAGTTTCGCCGGATTAACTCAGGTAAGGGGGGTTTATCGTCGTTTAATGGGTATTATGGGGTAACATGTAATGGGTAGTGATAAACCGTTGAGTTTACCCTAATTGGGATTATGAATGCTGAAAATTATGTCGGATAAGCTGTGTTAAAACTGTAATTGAATCTGTGTTTGGGTTAGTTGCGATTTTCCGAACGTATAGCTTTTTACGGAATCGGAATCGGAGGTCCGGAAGTCCTCCAACGGCGGAAAATGCGGAGAATTCTGCATTCTGCTTTGTGTTAGCGCAGGAACAGCTTTCTGTCTCGCGTTAACCGGTTAACCCAGGGTGTTAACCGGTTAACACTGTTATGAATTGTGTAAAATGGCTGTTTTGTCTGCGTTAACCGGTTAACCCAGGGTGTTAACCGGTTAACACTGTTGTGATTGCTGAGGAATTGCTGTTCTGTCTGCGTTAACCGGTTAACCCAGGGCGTTAACCGGTTAACACTGTTAAGTTTTGGCAGGAAGTGTGTTTTGTGCTGCGTTAACCGGTTAACCCAGGGCGTTAACCGGTTAACACTGTTGCAGAGTGGAAAAATTGTTATTTGAATAATGTGTGCATAATTGATGGTTGGCCTATATTGGCGTATGATGTAATAGGGATTAATTCCCGCTGTTTTGAGCAGTAAGGGTATTAGTAGAGTGTGCTAATACTGTGATTAATTATTTGACATGATATGATGTTTTGATACATGTGTTGATGATGTATGATGATATGCATAATGTTGTGAATGTATAGATTATGCATGTGTTTGTGAATGGACTGTTTTATGGCTTAGAGTGTGAGCATAGGTCCATTGTGGATTTTGTTGTTGATGTTGCATGGCTAGGTGATTAGCATGTATATTGTGGCCTTTATGGTGGTAGCTAATTCCCATGGTGAGGAATTAGTGAGTTAGTCATTATGGACTGTTGTTGATGTTTGCATGCTAGGTGAATTAGCGTGCATAGCATGGCCCTTGGGGTGGTAGCTAATTCCCATGGTGAGGAATTAGTGAGTGAGTCACTAGGTCTCAAATGAGTGGGACTAGTGGGCTTGGTAGCCGTATCTGGATTTGATCGGTGAGGTTGAACTATATGTTCACGAATAGTCGGTACCGCATGCATGGAGTCTCATTGCATAATGTGTGTATGGCGTATAATATGAATGGATGTATTCCAATATTATACGTGTGTTTTGTGTTGATGTTGAATATGCTTTGAGATTATACATGTGCTTTATGTTACCGTTGAGTATGACGTGAGTTGGTGTGCCGTTACTGAATGTGTGTTATGATTAGGGTGAGGAAATGTGTTATTTACTTAATGTTGCATGATATTTTATAATGCTTATTATATCGATTGAGGAACTCACCCTTACAATTGTTTTTCAGGTAACGAGCATTGATTGAGTAGGAGCTAGTGCTTGGAGTCTAGTGTAGTTCCTTAGTGGGTCATGCTCTGGTAGATGTAACATCGGGATGGGATGTTTTAAATGTTTTACTGTTGGTTGTGAACCAGTTTACATGTAATATGCTACATGTTTTGCATGATCGATTTGATCTCTATCCGCTGCGTATTGTGCAATACCTTATGTTTTGAGTTAAATAATGAGCATGACTAAATATTATGATGAATGGTGTGAAATAATTGTGTGACACCCTTAATTGCATATTGAATCTGATTGATATATTGTTATTTTTAATTAAATATTTGGGATATTTTAGAAGGGTGTTACAGTATGCAAATGTGACCAGACAGGTGGTTGTGAGATTTATCAAGAACTAACTCATATGCCGATATGGTGTGCCAGACAAGATCATTACGGATAATGGATCTAACTTGAACAATAAGATGATGAAAGAGTTGTGTAGCGAATTCAAGATTGCACATCATAATTCTTCTCCCTATAGACCCAAGATGAATGGGGTTGTTGAAGCTGCTAATAAGAACATCAAGAAGATTATTCAGAAGATGGTTGTTATGTACAAAGATTGGCATGAGATGCTGCCATTTGCTTGGCATGGTTATCGTACATCCGTCCGCACTTCAACAGAGGCAACCCCTTTCTCTCTTGTATATGGCATGGAGGATGTGCTCCCCGTGGAGGTCGAGATCCCATCAATGAGAGTCTTGATGGAAGCCAAGTTGACTGAGGCTGAATGGGTTCAGAGTCGTTATGACCAACTGCGTTTGATTAAAGAGAAGAGGTTGACTACCATTTGTCATGGTCAGTTGTATCAACAAAGGATGAAGAAAGCTTTTGATAAGAAGGTCAAGCCTCGTGTGTTCCGAGAAGGTGACCTCGTGCTCAAGAAAGTCTTGTCTTTCGCGCCCGATTCCAGGAGCAAGTGGACTCCAAACTATGAAGGTCCATACGTTGTTAAGAGAGCCTTTTCAGGCGGTGCTTTGTTTCTCACAACTATGGATGGGGAGGATTTCACTCGTCATGTGAATTCAGATACAGTCAAAAAAATACTTCGCCTAAAAAAAACAGAATAGCTCGCTAAGTTGAAAACCCAAAAGGGTGACTTAGGAAAAATTTAGAGATGTGTATCCCTCTATATAAAGCACTAGCATGGAGTACCTCACCCTGGGGCTAGATTGAGGTACTCTAGGCAAAAATTAGGGATTTGGCAAGTAACTGCATCCTGACAAGACTCTGTTCTACAGCTGTTATCTGTCAAAATGTCTCGCTCAGTCACCATCAACTGAAGTTTCGAATGCGGTGGATTCAGAGTTGGTGTAGAAACGGTCATTATGTTCAATGTAGCCCTTTTCCATGTATATCACCAATTTCAAAGTTGTAAAGATCCATGGAGTCTCGCCATTTGCGGACTACCATTCTCTTAAATAAATATGAGCCTTTATCCAATTCTTTGCACTCTTATTTGTTTCTGTTTAACAAATGTTTGCATGTTTTTAATTGATGAATATCATTGTTTTAAACAAATAAAGTTTTCATAAATAAACTGTTTTAAACAAAGTGAACATTCACAATGACTGAAATGATAAGTGGAATGTCCTCAGTGCTTTCCCAAGGATAGTATGATCATCGAAGGGTAAAACATTTGTTCATATTCTGGCATTCTTGTTTCTTACATCCTCTTCATCAGTATTCAAGTTGTCTCCCCAGCGAGCGCAGAAAGAATAATACATCATCAGTTTCCCAGAGATTCTGGTTTGAGAAATTCTCTTTGATGGCGGTGGATTGATCTGTCTTATTGGATTGCTTTTCCCTAGCAGGATTTTTGGATGCTCATCCAATGCATTCCCGGATAGTTTGGTTGTACATACATGCTTATTTTCCCGGTCCAATTTTTGCCTCGATATTTTAGAGATGTGTATCCCTCTATATAAAGCACTAGCATTTGTGTTTTATCATTTATATGGTTGCCATCCCTTGTGTGAACTGGCCTAAAATCCCTTATAGATTGATAAAAATTGATATGCTTTGAGTTGAGAAGTTTCCATGTCTCACTATCCAGACTTTTTACTCACGAGGAGGGTTGTCTTTCCCCAACATGAATAAGAATCCCCAGCATGAGTACGAATCTCCAGGAGAGTAAACATTTGATAATTGTTTCCCCAGTGAAGTCGCCAATTGATGAAGGGCTTATTTCCCATTTCATTTATTTTGAAGAGGTATTCCCGGTATGTCGCTTGTTGATGATGGATCCATTTCCAGTTTCCCCAGCCAGGGTAGTTCCCTCGAGAGAGTTTGCAGCTTGTCCCCAGTAGGGTTGCCAGATCAGAGTTTGATGTTTGTATCTCCTCCGAGTCTGAAGTTTTCTTCTAGCGTTAAGAGCTGGTGGTGCAGATGTTCATTTCCTTTCCCTAGTGGAGCAAAATGTTATTTTTCCCTTTTGTAGAGTTTCCTATCCAGCAGATAGAAGGGAGTGTTTTGATTGGTGTACGTCTGGTTGGTGGTTGTTCCCAACTGAGTTTTTATATCATTCCTTGATAAGCTTCCCCGATAGAGTTTCTTCTCCGACGGATCTTTTTGTTTTCCAACCACCTGTCCCCGAGAGAGTTGAAGGAAACTCCCCAACAAATGTTCTGTGTCTTCCTTGCCAGGATTGTTTGCTTCGGGAAGACTTCTCCTGTGCATAGTGTTAGTTCCTGTAGTTGGAAGTTTTGACTTTGCTTATCCCCACCTGTGGTTGAAGACGTCTCTTGTTTACTCTTATCCCAAAGATGATCCCCATCAGTGTTGAGTTCTCTGTTTAATTCTCTTCTTTTGCAGCTCCTGAATACATCTTCTTTGTATCCTTAGCGAGTGTAGCTTTGGGTTAGGGTTTGATATCCCTGATGATTTATTTTCATCCTTCTCGGGTTGTTCCCAAGATTGAGTTCTCCAGTAGGCTTATCCCTTCTTGTCGAGACCATTTGTCGAGTGTCTGTTCGTGATTCTTGGACTTGTTTGTGTTAGATACGTCTGTTTGTCAACATTAATGATACATAAATCATGCATATACATGCATAATCATAGCATTCATATATTCATGATTGCATTCTTTGACATATAGGTTGCTTGTTATCTCCTGCTATTGGTGAAATATGCTTCCCCAAGCAGATGTTTGTGTCTGGTCTCTCCATATAGAGTCAGCCCCATAAGTAGAAAGTATTAATCTTTTCTTCTTTCTTCCCCACTGAGTTATGTCCTCATGGATGATTATTGTTTCAGTTTCCTCCCCAGTTGTGTATTGGGATGGAATTACTCCCATGAGTTATATCCTCACCGGGTTGAGTCTTGTTTGATTGTGTCTTTCTAGTTTGTTCCTAGATTGATTCCTTTCTTATTATCCTCTACAGTTCCCTATGGTTTAGTTGTTCAATTGCTCAATAACCGGTAATTGTTCATCCTTTCCCCAGCGAATTTTGTGGCCTTCTACCCAGTAACCGGTAGTTGTAAGTCCTATTTCTGTGGTTTTCTACCCAGTAACCGGTAGATGTAATCCCCTCTTTGTTGGTTATCTTTACCCAGTGACCGGTATTGATATTCCTTCGTTTTGAGTATACCACCCAGTAACCAGTGATATATCTCGTGGATAATTGCTTTTTCCAGGCAATTTATCCCTAGCGAGTCATCTTTCATTTACCCTTGTTTGGTGATGATTATTTCTCCTTCTGATTGGTCATCATTTTATACCCAGTAACTGGTATCCCGATGTCCTTTCTTTTCGATCGATTTATCCTTTATTAACCCAGTAACCGATTGTGGATAATCTTCCATGCGAGTATGTTACCTACATTTTACCCATATAACGGTAGTAGATAATATATCTCATGCGCTCTTCAGTCGAAGTCTTTTGCTTCCCCAGTCGAGTAAGATTCGTATTTCCTTGTGGAATCGAATGTCCGTCCTGTAAGTCGAGTTTGCTTTTTCAGCCCTACTTTCGGATGAAGAGTGTCTTGGATATGCTCCCAATTCACGCCTGGTTGGTCACCTATTATATACCCAGTAACCGGTATCCCTGGTGTTCCTTCCTTCTGCTCCCTATCATTACTTTTTGTCCCCTGTGGAGTCAGATTTTCCTGAGTTGAGATGTGCCTTTTGGGTCCTCCTCATATGTTTTGGATGATTGATATCTCTCACCCTTATACCAGTTTTAGATATTCTTTCTTCCTGAGCGTGTTGTTCTCTCACCTAGTAACCGGTGTTTGATAACATGTCTCTCTTTGAGTTTATTACCCAGTATCCGGTAATATCTCGTTGTTTCTTCCTCAGCTGAGTCCTTTGTGGATGTCCTCGTATGAGTCCGGATTTTTATCTGATGTATCCCTTGTGGATAGTTTTACTGTATTGGCATATTCCCCAATACATGCATCTTTGCGTCAGCTTGAGTCTTTCTATCGATCCTTTTTCGTGGAATCCCTTCGTGTCTCCCGGCAAGTTTTCAAGTCGTGACCTGCTCACACATTTTTACTTTATTTCCCCCAGAGTCTTTGTCTCCCTAGTGAGTGTGTTACTCCTATGGATTTTTCAGTTTCTCCCGATTTCTTTTCCTTTGTGGCAATTATTCACCATGAAGATTTTATTTTGCATGCATACATTTTCATCATGAGGTCTCTTAGGGACCAAAATTCGTCTCTTTGTTATTATTAAGCTCATTCTATCTCGTCGAGACGAAGACTTTAACCTTCATATCTCCGGCTAGAACGACCTTAAATAGGGGCATCTTTAAGACCCTAATTTTGACCCTAAGATCCCTCATGGCATTATGTTATTGCACAAGTGCATTGCCTCAAGGATCATAGCATGTTTGGCTCCTTAACCCTAGGGTTGGGACTTGTTTGAATGTTTTGAGACCACCAAGCATGCTTGTATTGTATATTATTTCTTTTCTTATTTGATTACTAACCAAGATCATAAAAATATGTCACTAACTCTTTTTGTTTTGAAGCTCAAGTGATCATGTGCTTCACAATGCTCCTAGGAGGCTCCCAAGCTCAATGAAATGACTAGATGAATATGAGAAAAAGCATGACAATGGTCCACAAATATCCTAATCATCATATATGTCTCCCAAGTATCTCAATTTGCCAATTTTATCAAGATAACCCAAAGGGCTTGAAGATTGTTTCCCAAGGAAACCCTAATTTCACTATGCTTTGACTATGCCTTGCCCATGAAGCAATCTCCACCTCTGATCAAATTTAATCAAGGGAAGTTCTTTAATTCATCATTTTATGCATATATGAGCCTATTTGAGGCCCCTCAAACATTTATTCATCAAGATTGGAAGTTTGGCCTTGAAAAATTGACCAGTTAAGTCATCTGACTAAGCTGAGGTTCATTGAGATATAACTTTTGATGTGTTTGTCAAATGAAGATGACCCCAAGATAAAACGTGTTCCTAAAAACCATATTAACAACTTTCATGATCATCAAAAATCCATTTGAAACTTGGAAGGTCATCATTAATTTCAAAACATTATAGGTCATTTTGACTGAAACCCTAATTTTGGGTCAACTTACCAAGGGCATAACTTCCTTAGTTTTTGTGACTTTGAGGTGAGGCCTAATGCATTGGAAATCTTGAGATGCCTAATTCAAATTTTATGTTGGACAAAATTTCATAATCGTAAAAGAAATACATGTGATAATGCAAAACATTATAGGTCATCTTGGACCTAATTCATTGAATTTGAAAAAGTACCCAACTTCAAATGCCCATAACTTTGTCATAGAAATTCCAAATGATGCAAAATTTGAGTCTAAATTTATCACCTTGAAAAGATATATAACTTCTACGTTGGAGGTTTTCTCATTTGAAGCTTGTATCATGAAGACAGAGGGGCTTGATTAAGCTTTCTTTTGGTGAACTTTTTTCAAAATGACTTAAACATGTTTTGTACTTGGATTTTCCATGCCAGTTTTCTTCAATTTTCACATGCCAAATGATTTTTTTCCCAACATGACTTTTGTTCCTTATTTCAAGGTCTTTCCGACCATTACTCACGATACTCATTTGGACTTACCATTTGTGAGTGTCGAAATCCTTTCCTTGTATGTGCATTTTGGATATTTCATGTTATAACTTGGTATGCAAGTTGTTTCCATTTCATGTGCATGTCCAAAGGCTTTCTATGTGAACTCAGCAATCTCTTTCAGCCATCATTGGGGCTTCTACACACTTGCACAGGCCCATGCATCCAAATTCAAATTCTCATGCACATGAGCAAAGCATGATCAGCTGATGCATTCAGTTATAAATAGAGGTTCCCTCTCATTCATTTGCTAACCTTTTGGAGATCCCAAGTGCTGCAGAGTTGAAACCATAGCCATTAACAAAGGAATTAATCACTTTTTCTTCCATTTTCGAGCTTGAAATTCAGCATCATTAGCTGAGTTTCAAAGCTAAATTCCTTAGCCTATCACTTCCATTACATTCACAGATCAAGAAGGAGCAAAGATCTTGGAGGATTCGTGGCCAGAAGTCCATCAATTCAAAGGTATCATCTCAAACTTTTTGGATCTGAATCTCCTGTTTCAATGTAGTTTGCTTGTGTTTCTGTGGTTCTTTGAAGTCCTCATACTTGAGGCAAGCCATTGGTGCTTTCAATTCTTTATTTCATGAACTTTCAGTTTGAACACCATGATTTTCTCCTTCACATTTCTCTCAATATAGGAAAAGTGAGGGAGATCCATTGGTACAGTGATGATCTCCATCACACGATCTTCATTTCCATGGCCTTGTTTTTAATTTTCATTAAGATTTTATTTCCTGTAACTGGTGGCCGGAATTTGTTGTCTGGCCGAAGAAGATGGTGGTTTCCACCACCACCACCACGTGTGCACGTTTGTCGCCCTTGGATCTCCATGCCACGATCTAATCTCACGCGTCCCTTTTAAATACTTCATTTAATGTTGGATGTAGCGTGTTTGACTTGTGAGCAGCGTGTGTCCTCAGATCTGGACCATACATCGATGCCACGTCAATTAATGAAATCCATCATGTGGTTGTGCTTTTTTCGTTTATTCTACTTTATTTTTATTTTTTGTTAATTCCTTTTGTTTTCAAAAATTCATAAAAAATTTATTTGAAGTCATAAAAATATGAGACCAACTCCAAAGTTTTTCTTGAAAAATCTAGTTTCATATTATGATTTTTAATTATCTTTGTGACTTCATTTGATATTTTTTATGAATTACTTGTTTTTTATTGGTTTTAATTCATTTTAAAATACTTTATGACTTTTAAAAAATCCAAAAATATTTTCATAGCATCTATGGATCATGATAAGTCAATGAAAAATAGTCTCAACAATTTCTTGATTGTTTTGAGATTATTTGAGAATTTAATTCATATTATGCTATTTTTTGTTGTTTTTAATTGTTTTTAATTACTTTATGATTTCAAAAATTTGTGACAATATTAGTCAAAGCTTGTTTGACTATGTTGAACCTATGAGAACTTAATTGGATATTTTGAAGTTGATTTGAATTGAATTTGAGGTTCAACCTTATTTCTTTATTTTTATTTGCATTTTATTTTAATTCAGAAAAATACCAAAAAAATATTGTTGACTCTTTGACTTGTTATCTACATTTCTCTTCTGTTTGGTGTTGATTGAGGTTGATTTGAATCAACTTTGATAAATTTGATTTGATTGTTGTTTTCTTTTCCCCTCCCTTTCATCTTCATCCCTTTCTTTTCATCAATGGCCAATGAGTTAAGGTCTTCAAGTTGGTCTTGACAAATGAGGAGTTTAACCTTCTTTGATCCAAACCAAACTCAACCTGATCCATGATCAAGTGAGTTGTTTTGTGTCTAAGATAGGTTGCTTCTTGGTCAAGCAAATAACTAAAAGTCAATACAAGGCCCTTCCCCTTATGTTTTGGCATGGCAAGTTTATGGAGCTTGGCTTACTAGCCATGATCTCTAACTTGTGCTCTTTGCCGATATTTTTATTGACCGGCCTCAGATAGGTGTGACTACTACATTAGTCCATTTACGATTGCTTAACATAGCGCTACATTGTCTTATGACAAGCTAACATAACTTTACTAACTACTAACTTTAATTTGAGCTTTTAATTTCTTGCCATTTACTTTTAATGTCATTTATTTCTTGCTCATTATTCATATTGATTTTCATCTTTGCTCACTTGAGCACATATTTTATGTTTATGTCATTTTTCTTTTGCTCATTTGAGCTCATTATTGTATATAAATATATTGCTATCTTGTTTTGTTTGTGTTTGTTTTGATGTGAACCAAATGCAAAAAGGAGAAAGGACTTAGAATCAGGACTTACCTATGCTTAAAGGAGTTCAAGAGCAACTAGGCCTCATGCCTTTAGAATGAAAAATATGTTGAAGAGCAACTAGGCCTCATGCCTTTAGAATGCTAAAACTCAAAGTTGATCTCAAAGGACTTCTCCTTCAAACTTATTCTTTGTCCATTCCCCTTATTGTGTTGTGAACCTTTTGATGTTTTCTTTTGTGTGAATAGGGATCCCACCTTGATATTGTGAAGAGATGACCATTGTCATGAGTAGCCAAGTTAAGAGCCAAGCCAAAATGGAGATCCTCGGAGCTTGAATTCAAATTGTTTGATTGCTTGTGTATGTGCTAAATACAAAGGAAATGAGCATCTTGAGTCATCTCTATGACTCCAAGAAAAGGAACTCCAAAGGTTTTATATTTCCCCTCTTATCTTTGTTTGCTTTAGGAATAGCCCTTCTCTTCTTCTCCCCACTCTAACCAAGCCAAAAAACATTTTCAAAACTTTGACTTTATTTCAAATTAGAAACCTAGGCCTTAGGCCTTTGAATTTTCAAAACTCTTTTCATAAATACTTATTGTAAATAAACTTTAATCCAACTTTGACCTCATTTTGTAAATAAATCTAACTTTTAAATATAACCCATTTCAAGTTGTTTTGTGGTTCCAATGGCCACTTGTTAAAACCTTTTCATAAGCATTAGTCATAGGTTTTAGTGATCATGCTGGTTGATGTAAATCTCACCTCATCCTTAGTGATTGGATTATAAGTCTTTCATGCTTATTATAGGGTTAACCCCTCACTAGCATGTTGAAGCCTTCCTCACATGGTGGATTATTGGTTTAGGTTGAGTTTTCTCCCTTTGATAACAAAAGACCTTAAGGATTTTTATCAAAATCAATTCACTAATCTTTGAGATTTTTACCCCGAACTACGAGGTTTTGATCCTCCTTTGTGATGGTACGTAGACAATGGGCTCATCCATTCAAACAACAAAATTTGTAAATATAATCTATTCTTTTCTCATCCCTCCAATCTTTTGCACAAATCTTTTCACAAATACCAACCTACAACACATATTTGGAAAAAGGGTTCCCTTAGAGTACTAAGGATGTTTTGGGTGCGTAAAACCTTCCCATTTCATAACTAACCCCCTTACCTAGATCTCTGACATTTTTATTAGTTTTTTATTTGAAAAACTTCTTACTTGGCTTTTGTACGCTTTTTAGCCTTTCCTTTGGACAAATAAAGTGCGGTGGCGACTCAAATTGTGTGTTGACTTTTGGTTTAGTCAATAAACCTAAAGGTAACGAAAACCCCGCTACACAAACTATATCATCACTGGTGAGAGACATAAGTCTCAAAGACCACCGTAGACATTGTTTGTTCTCCACAAAAGCAGGTGTCTGAGGCAAGTGAGAAATAAACCATTTGTATAGGAGAGGAATGCAGCAGACAATAGTCCCACCACCCTTAGAATTCCTTAGTTGCAAAGAGAAGTACATATTACCTAACAAAGTAGGAACATGATTCCCAATCAAGAAAATTCTAATGGCGTTAACATCAACAAAACCGTCAATGTTAGGGAACAAAGCTAAACCATAAATGAATAACACAAAGATAGCTTCAAAATCATCTACACTACCAGCTTGAGAAAAAGCAGTAGCTTCCTTGATGAGGAAATTAGATGGAAACCCAAACAATCCTCCTTTCTTCATCCAATGAGCCTCTATCTCAGACTTCTTCAAGTGAAGAGCTTCGGCAATAAGATGAGATATGGGGATCTCTTCCAATCCACTAAATGGAACTTTGCTATAAATGGGTATTCCCAAGAGATGGGCATACTCTTCCAACGTAGGCACTAGCTGATAATCAGGAAAAGTGAAGCAACGGTAGAGAGGATCATAAAACTGCACCAACACACTCAACAGTACTTCAACCACATAAGCAGACAAGATAGACAAAAGCTTCCCATGACGTTATTTGAAGTCCAAGGGATCTAATGCAAAGGATGACAGCTTCCTTAACTCTTTTAAGTCAGGGCATCTGAAATTGTATTTCTTAGTGTTCCTTCGCCCATAATCCATGGTCTGAAAATATTTGCAAATAATACCTCATTCCTTGAATTTTTTTTGTCATGAATGTTATGATGTGTATGAATGCATGAATGCAACAATCACAAATAAGGGATCACACACAAGGTAAGCAAACAAAGGTCAAGGGATGAATCAAGTCATTGTCAAGATCAATCATCCATTTTGGTGGATTACGTTTTACACCTTATCAACACCCAAGTTCCATTGATATTGACAAGACTTGATTGGATCAACCAAGAATCAAGGGTTTGTTGTGAGTCACGAGCATGGAGTCTGGGTAAGAACCATCCCAAAGGAGTGAACTAAGGATAAAAACCTGTAGATCATGTTCTAAAAAGTTCCCAGAGTCTTAATTCCATCTATCGGATATTACAGTTTAAGATGACTGACTCATCAACCCATAATATTCTCAAGAGAAACTCGTCTAAGTGTAGTATCGCGTGACAACTATGATCAAGTCTACACTTGGACAGTCTCCGCAATACGTCCTAAATAGGCCAAGAGGGGTTAAATGTTCTACGGTCCTCAACTTCTCGTACCCCAAATCAGAAATAGTAATGCCTAACCACAAATACTTGTGTGACATTTCCAAATCTAAAAGGGTCTCCACTAAGTAGATGGATCTCAAGCCAATTTGTTAAGGACTACTCCACACAAGTCGAACATGACTATACCATCCTCCTATCTTAATTTCACTCAAGTTCGGTTTAGAACTTATCTCACCACTCAGAGATCATCAAGCACAACAAGAAGATTATATTAGACAAACAAATATACATACATCAAATATACAATTATATACACACAAAAAAGTAGGATAAACCGACTGGAGACTACTCCTCAGCAGAGTCGCCACTTAATTTATGTAGCTGTAAACTCATGATCATCAAGGTATGGATAAGCAAGACTTCAAATAACAAGAGTCGCCACCGCGCTTTTAATGTTTCCAAGGGAAAAGGGAAAAGTACGAACAAAACCCATAAATAAGAAGTTTTCAAATCAAAACTAATAAAAGGCCAAAGATTACAGGTAAGGGGGTTGGTTACACAGAGGGAAGGTGTTAGCACCCAAAGTGTCCTAGGACCTCCTAAGGAGCCCTTCCTTGTGTGCATATGTGTTTTTGTACAAATGATGTTTGCAAGCAAATAGAATTGGGGGGGGGGGGTGAGAAAATAATTTGTTAATTATATTTTTGTGTTTGACAAGACCTTAGGACTTGTTCCTACGTACCAACATAAAAATGAGGGATCAAAACCTCATAGTTCGTGGTATAAATTTCAAAGTGGATGCATTGCTTTTAACAAAAATCAAGTTTGAAAGGCACAAAGGCCTAAAAATGGCTTGAAAGAGTTAATTCTTTTTGGCTTTTTGAAAATTTTAAGTCAAATATAGTTAAGTATATTTACAAGTTTGATTAAGAAAAGAAGTTTGAAAATGCAATGGCATAAGACCAAAGTTTCTAATTTACAAGATGGTCTAAGTTTAGGAAACAAGCACAAGCAGAGAAATTTTTCTAAAAGGAGGGAGAGATTTTTGAAATTAAAGAAATGGGGAAAATATGAAGAGACTAATCCTAAGCATAAATTTAAAAGTTGAGAGTTGAAAAAATCTGACCAATGGGCTGCAATCCAATAGACAAGAATGTCATATAGAAACCCAAATTCTCTTGGACATTAGAATCAAGCAACAAACAATTCATAATATATCAACTTGAAGAGCAAAGGCATCAAATAAAGATAGCCATATCCTAGCTTAGCAACTCCATGATCTTCTTCAAATTTTCCCATGTAGTAGATGAATTCCACAATGCACAAATCTCAGGTTCAAAGTAACAGCTTCACAATGATCATGTTGCAGGTGAACTCAAATGCATCTTCAATGATGTATCGGATGAAGTTTCAGACTACAAGCAATTGGTTACATGAAAGTTGGCATTGGCTAAGTCCTTTGCATAAGGAGTGTTGCCTAAATTCTAAGTCCAATCATCTCAGATCAAACCATCAGTCCACACAAGAAGTTTTTTTAGGGTTTTTGTTCTTATTATGTACACTAATGGTCCAAGACCATACAATTAATCCCAATATGCACAAACAAAATATATTACAAAATATGGTCCAAGTGGACAAAGTGAAAATGACATTAACATAAACAATTAGAATGGTATGAATAATGACAAATGACTAAGACTTAAAAATAAAGTACATTAAAGTAAATGACTTGGAATTAAATGTTAGTTGTTAATGAGTTAGAAGTTAGTATTGCTTTTTCTTTTGCTTTTGTTTTAAGTCATTCTTTGGAGAACACTCAACCCACTTATCACAAGCATGAATCCTTGAACCAAGACATCTTCCAAAGGAAGGAAAAAAGGCCAAGTTTCCACACAATACCATGAAAGAGGGGAGACTTACAATCTCACTAACTAGAATGCTATGCCTTTTGTGTCAAAAATTCAGTGCTATGTTAAGCAATCGTAATTGGACTTATGTAGAAGTCACAACTATCTGAAGCCAGGAAATTGAATTTTGGTGTTAATGCATGTTAGAGACATAGTATGATGAATTATGCTCATGAAACATACTACACACAAAAAGAATATGCAAAAGTGGGGCCTAATCTCATCCATACTTATGTTGATTTTGCAATCAACTAGCCTTAGGATATAGAGACATTATAGGTCCATGACATGAATGCATAAAGATGGGGAATGAGATGAAGAGGAAGGGGAAATAGGTCAAACTCAAATTGGACAAAGGAGGACGTTTACCAAATTAAGATCATTCATTCATTTTGGGAGATGGAATATACATTCCATCAATCCCCTAAATCCAATGATCTTAATCTAACAAAGTCAAATCAACCTTGACCAAGGCCCAACAACACAAGTCAAACTTACAAAGTCAATAAAAATGGATCGACACAATTAATTTGGCATTTATTCAATTAAAAATACTAAAAATAGTACATTAAATTAAATATGGTTGGTCAATTTCATAAAACCTCATCAAAACACCAAAGAAATGGCCATGAGATTTATCATAGATCAAACAAGGTCAAAGGACCTTGGAGAAAAAAATTCAGAATTTTTGGAAACTTAAAAGTATTTTTAAAAAATTAATCAATTAAATCATGAAAAATATTAATAAGGATCTAAAAAATGATTTTAATTCAAAATATGAAAGAGGATTTTATTTAAATTTTTTTGGTGAAACTCTCATATTTTTTGGATCAATATTAAAATTAATATTAATAATCAAAATCAAAGGAATAAAATGAAAATCAGAAATTACAAAAAAACGTGGACCACTTGATCTGCCTCATTAATTGAGGTGGCGGATCAAGTGGTTGAGCGCGCACCTTCTACAATGTACCTGAGTCAACTAATCACACGCATGGTAATCAATATGTACGCTCCAAATTAATTTTTTTTGAAATGGATCAATTGTTCTGAACCGTGCCAACGCACCACCGGAGCAAATCTCCGATCACCTTGTCATGCGATCCTCGCCGGACTGGTTCAATCATCACCATGAGGAAAATCACCTGTTCAATGGTATTGGTCCAAAATGACCTATAATGTATCCTCATATCACATGCTCATAAAAGTTGATTTAGATCTCACTCTAAACATAAACATTGAAGTAGACACATTGAGCTTGATTGTTCAACTTAGAAATATTTTATATCATAAAAAATGAGAAAGTTATGGCCTTGGGAAGTTGACTTCCAAATTAGGGTTTAGACAAAATGACCTATAATGTTTCAACATAGAAAATGACATTCCAAGCGAAATTAGATCTATACCTCAACATGAAAGTTGTTTGTTATGTAATTTAGAGTAACGTTGCTCTTGGAATCATTTTCATATGATGAAAATTGTAGGAGATAGGGTCTAGAGAGACCCAGTTTTGATCAGATGAATTCATCTGGCCAACCACCATCACCCAACTTGCTAACTTGCAATTGTCTTTACTTTTTAGGCTCATGGTAGATCATATATGCATAAGATGATAAATTTTGAAGTGCCCCTTGAGGAATTTGATCAATTGATGAGGAAGCTTGTTGAAGAAGTTACTCAAGATACCCAGACAAACTAGGGTTTCCAACGCAAACCAATTCCAAACTCTTGAAGAATATTTGATCAAAATAACATGTAAAGATCATTGGGACTCATATATGATGCTTAGAGCCATTGTAGATCATTCCTTGGTTGTGCTCTTAGCAATGAGGGTCTTAAACCCTAGATGTGAACTTGATAGATCAAAGGTGATCATGTCCTACCTACAAAAGAGTCAGGCAAATACAAAGACATATTTTTGGTATTTTGGTTAGTAAAATGATAATATACAAGTACGATACAATTACATGGTGCTTGGTGATCTCTCCCAAAACAAACCCAATGAAAAAGGGGTAAGAAGGATGCCAATGTATGATCCCAATGCTAATGCATATTATGAAATTACATGAGGGATCTTAGGGTCAAAATTGGGGTCTTACAGCGCGCATTAGTTGTAGAATATTTTACCAATAATGAAGCTCTAAACACATCCTAAGTAATCTCAGTAACACTAGCTTCCAATATCTATCATGCATTATTCCACCAGTATTCAGCCTCTTCTGACAGCATGTGAGTACCATAAAGAACCTTCTGACCGTCTACACAAGCCATCACTCTGAAGATTTACTCGATCTATTGCAACCAAACATGAGCACCCTTTGGATCATACCTTCCCTTGAAGGTTGAAGGGTTGTTTCTCTGAAACATGTTTAAACCACGGGATTCAATCACTTGGGCTTGTGGATTATGCTGAGCTTGCAAAGTCGTCCCATCACTTGGGCCAGAACTGTTAAGGCATCAGTGATTGCACGATCATTTCTTCCAGTCAATTCTTTGTACTTCAACAAACAACCATTTGAATAAACATTGTATTTACATCGTTAAAACACTTATCGCATACTAGAAAACAGATAAAATCACAAAACCTGGTCGGACGAACCGACCTGCTCTGATACCACTATGTAACACCTTAAACCCCAACTCTTAATATAAAATAGAAAATTCACAACTTAGGATGCTACTCAAGAACTATCAATTTGATGAATAATTTTCAAAATCTCACAACGGAACTCAAAATATATCATAACATCAAATAATTATTTAACTGCAAATACTCAAAAAATAAACTTCAAACATCAACTCAAACATATAATACAAGCAACTATTCACAAGCAACTACTTCTGCTGAATATTTATACACAAATTGCACAAAGCCACCAAAACACATAAGAAAGAGATGAGAATACACCTTACAAATATTAATGGTGAAAATTAATTGCAGGATGATAAATGAAACAATCACAAGCATATTATTCACACAAAACATAATCACAATTCAAATTATAATGCAAATGCTAATTGATCGGAAAAATAACAAGTGTACTATTTTGCCTCTTGCAGTAATAAATGAGAAATTCCCGAATGTCGATCTTAAGGACTGTGTGTTAATATCGAGTTCGAATAATTGTTCAATTACGCAAAACTAGTGTTTGGGGTTTTCGATTCAAATTTATAAAAGTAAATGGCAAATAAAATAAATAATGTTGTAAAAATGGTTTTCAAGGTAAAGGAACATGCCAGGGAAGGTGTGTAATTTGTCCCTGTAACAACTCTGAGTCACTATTGCATCAACAAATATCAACTAATTACCACCAGTTCTCAAGGGTATTTTCTCCCAAGGCCTTGGTTAAAAAACCTTTAATCGTTCAACCCTAATCTCTATGTCCATAGAAAATTACCGGTAAAATTAAGCCTTAATATATCAAGAATAATCCGGTTCATACAGAGTATCCCTGGTCCTAGGTGATATCTACTGCAGAATAATATTATGAAAGTATTATCAATGGCGGTCCAGCCTAATTGATAATCATACAACAATCTCAATTGTTCCGAAAGAGAAAGCATTAAAAAAATCAAAAGATTATGGTAATTCTGAAAAACAATATTGTCATTGGAACTATAAACTCAAAGTCATTAAAGATTCAAATCAGGGACACCCCCTAGCATTGGGGGGTTTAGCTACATATTGTTCAAAATAAATTCAAGATAAAAATTAGACATTACAATTGATTGGATAACTTGGATCTTCAATTGCGTCCGCTCATGAAAATCTTCCGCACTCCGAATTCCTTGATTTCTCCAATTTTCAATCGTGTAACAATTCTTCATGTTATAAAAAATGTCATTCATTGCTTGTAAAAAACTCTCCTAAATAGTGAAAATCCATTGGCATTGGTTGGAAATCCCCAAAACACCCTTTCAGCTCAATACTTGATAAAAAAACCAAAGAGCGAAAAGAATCAACGCCTGAGCCAACACGGCCGTGTTGCACCATTGATTTTCCAATTCCTTTTTCAAGCTCAGGCAAGCTGACACGGCCCGTGTCAGCTAACATGGGTGGCCATGTTGCACCACTGATTCTCCATTTACTTGAATTCTTGTAAGGCTATAGTCCTGCCACGACCCGTGTCAGGTGACATGGGTGGCCGTGGCAGGCCTCCTGTAGCTTGGACATTTCCTTTCCGAAACACCGAATTTCTCCACTTTCTCGCACCAAGTCTTTTAGGTCTTCTACTTGGACCTGAAACGCATAAAACACACACACCCAAAGCGTAAAATGTGAAAAAATATAAATGACACTAAATAATGATGAAAGAGTAAAATAAGCTATCGGTGAAAGAAATAGACTCAACAAAACATTAATTAAAACAAAGTAATACAAATTACCTGGATTCTCGCCGAATAAGTGACAAAATACATATCATAAATGGTGACTGATCACAACCCCAAACTTATCTCATTGCTTGTCTTCAAGAAATTTATGTCACCCCTAAAATAACTGAAGAATAAACTTTTATCAAAATACTGCTGAGATCTTTCACAACTTACTCATTCTTCTTCTTTCAGGGTCACCAGCTTTCTGCAATTATTTGTTCCGCCACACTTCCACGTAGGAGTACTACTTCACTTGT
Organism: Lathyrus oleraceus; assembly: GCF_024323335.1. Taxonomy (NCBI): domain Eukaryota; kingdom Viridiplantae; phylum Streptophyta; class Magnoliopsida; order Fabales; family Fabaceae; genus Lathyrus; species Lathyrus oleraceus. The sequence continues at coordinate 151,979,466 of NC_066579.1, read as the reverse complement.
CAGCTTGTTTCACATATTCGCCTAGACTCTCAGGGCTATAGTGTTTGCACTCATAATTTCATAGTATGCAACACCGACTCGTAAGCTTGAATGAATTCTCATTTCATCTCATCTTCACAATGCACGCACTTTCAAGGTCTTTTAGGTTATAGCGGGGCTTGGGTTAAGGTGGGATATGAAAGGGGTAGAAATGGTTTTTGGGTTCAGAGTCAATGTTATTATTCTTCTCACTGTGTTTGTTCTAACATATCATTTACTTTTCTTTTTCTTTTTCAATTCCGTTACTCAATTAGTTTTGTCTTTGGTTTTATACCCAACTGAGTGTTTCTCATTCAGTGAGTGATTTTCTTTGTTCCATCAAATTTCTCTTTTCTTTTCTCTTTATTTTGTTTCCTTTTTTTTTCGATGGTCATTTTTTTCGCACTCACCTTACTTTCAGTTTCTTATCGGGATACCCTAAACTTAGAATTGAACACAACTTAAAGAACATAACACTTTCTCTGAATAGGGTAAGGAAATCTTTGGGCCGTGGGTTACATTCATGTGGTGATATATATAAACAAAGGGATACAAGCTCAAATTGGGTGAACGAAGGGTAATAATTAATAAGGTTGGGTTGAAAGGCTCAGGGTTAAAAGAAAAAACTTGCCTCAGTGTGTATACTAATGCAGTGAAATTCAAAGAGAACTTACGCAAACTATGAGTGATAGAGATATACCTAAATTATCTCTCATGATGAATCTTGTGTTTGGCTTTTAATTCTCACCCTGTTTGATAAATCTAACAATTTTTGTAATACCTCTAGTGTGGTGCAGCTTCCCTCTTAAGTTGGGATGTACAAAGTTCCTCTACTGGTCGAGCTCAAGAAAGTTGCGTCCGATCATCTTCAACAATATCAACATTTTCGAGGGTAATTCTCCGGGAGTAATCAATCATCTATTATTACTAACCTTCGTCACTTATTCAAACACTAAACTCCAGCAACTATGTGTTACTTGTCAACACTTAATCAAAATAAACAATCAACATAGTAACAAAAAAATAAATAAACAGAAACTAGTAAACCATCCCCAAACCTAAATGAAACATTGGCCTTAATCTTTAAGAACAAGAAAGAGAGAGGGTTGATTTACAGTTCCCTCATTAAAGTGGAGGAGGAAAATGCAACATCATGGATTGCATTTCTTTCAGCATGTCTCCTTCTGTCTCCCTTTGCTGAGAAACTGTATATCACCTGACTACAAAACAAAACAAATAACGAAAACGAAAATTCATCAGTAAGTAAAAGAGTGGGTTACCTCCCACTAAACGCTTTGTTTAACGTCACATGTGTAAGACCCCAATTTCGACCCTAAGATCCCTCATGCTACTCATCATATGCATTGGCTTTGAGATTACACCTTGGCATCCTCCTTACCCCTCATTCATTGGATTTGCATTGGGAGAGATCACCAAGAACATTTCATTGTATCATACTTTTTTTTCATTATTACTAACCAAAATACCAAAAAAATGTCAATATATAGTTTGTTGTTTTTGTAGGTAGTGTGTACATCCACCAATGCCTCATCAAGCTCATATCTAGGGTTTGAGACCCTCAATGCAAGGATACTAATCAAAAGATGATTCACATTAACTCTAGACATCATATATGGGTCCCTATGATCTTCACATATCATTTTCATCAATAATTCATCAAGAGTTTGAAGCTTGTTTGTCTTGGAAGCCCTAATTCATCTAAGTATCTTGTGTGACTTCTTCAGCAAGTTTCCTCATCAATTGATCAAATATATCAAGGGATACTTCATATTACATCATATTATGCATATATTATCCTACATGAGTCCCAAAAATCAAGAGAATATCAATCTAGCAAGATGGTTCATGGTGGTTAGCCAAAGAAAGTCAACTGATCAAAACTGGGGTTCCCTAGACCCTATCTCTTACAATTTTTGTCATATGAAAATGATTCCAAGAGACACGTTACTCATAATTACATTTCAAACAACTTTCATGTTTAACTCAAGAGCTAGTTATACTTGGAAAGTAATTTTTTATGGTGAAAGATTATGGGTCATTTTGTCTGAACCCTAGTTAGGAGGTTAACTTCCCAAGATCATAACTTGGTCAATTTATATGATATAAAAGCCATTAAAGTTTCATGATCAAATTAAAGATGTCACCTTAAACGTTTATGTTTGGAGGAAGTTCAAATTCAACTTGAAAATTCATGTTCCAAGAGGAAACATTATAGGTCATTTTAGGCCATTACCATTGAACAAGTGATTTTCCTCAACTTTTAAAATGCATAACTCCTTCATGCCAAATCCAAATATGGTCAAATTTGTGACCAAATTTAATAGTTTTGAAAGATCTACAACTTTGATGAAGAAACGGTTTCCATTTGAAGTCCATATAAAAAGTTGTTCAAGGTGGAAGAAGTGAACATTTGGCTTGGTACTTAGAAAACTTTCAATTATGTTTGATTTTCCAAACATCCACCTAAAAATTCATCATGATCCAAGCTCCAAATGAAAAAGTGTTCAACATGAAAGTTGTTCCCCTTGTTCTCACCTTCCCCAAAAGTCATGGATCATCTCTTTGGATAAAATTTGAGGGACTCGCGCATGGGTTCAATACATGGCCCCATTTGGAAAGATTTGTGACCAATTTTCATTTCAACATTGCATGGTCCCTTGATTTCGTTTCAGCATCATTTGGAATTGAGTTTGGACACTTTGAAATCATTGATTGGCCTGTACACGCTAATGCAAGCTTACATGAGATCGTTGCTATTTTTGTATTTTTAATGGAAGTGTGCAAAGAGCATTGAGTAAGCCTATAAATACAAGTTCCTTGAGCTCAGAAATGCATCAACACCTTGCCCAAGCTTTGCCAAGACGACTCAGACCCCTCACTCCATAGAATTTCTTGAGGATTTCATTGAAATCGAGTTTGAATTTCAGCTTCTATTTTTAAGTTCAAACTCCAAGAATTCATTGCCCTTTCCATCTTAATTGATCACTGCAAGCAACATGAAGAATCAAGCAAATCCAGATCAAGATCAAGCTGAATTGAAGCTACTCGAAGGTTAAATTTCAGAAACTTCATCTCTTGATTCTCTCTCAATTGTTCACTATTCTTTGTGATTTTTGGTTGGCTGAAGTCCTACCAATGTAGGCAAGAAGATTGAGTTTCTTTGAGGTCAAATTGAAGCAACTCAGTTAATGATCCTAAAAACTCAAATCCATGTATCTTTGTATATACTTGGAATTGGAGAAAATTGAGGCCAGATTCGTGATCCTGAGCATTTTCTCTTCAAAATAGTGTCCTTGTTTTCCATTTTGCATGAAGTTTAGATCAGACCAGTCCGATGGTCCTTACCGGAGAAGATGCCCGGACCTAGGGCTCTGGAGGTGTGTTGGCAAGGTTCCAACCATCTGATCTTGGCCCTTGGTTTCGATTACCACGCGTGTGGCGCTTTGACTCAAGTCCACCATGGATAAAGCGCACGTGACCATCAAATTTGCCAACTCAATTAATGAGGGAGATCTGATGCCCATTGTTTTCTTGTATTTTCTGATTTTTTATTTAATTGCTTTATTTTGTTTAATTCATATTAATTTCATTTTTAATCCAAAAAATATGGGACTTTCACCAAAAATCTTTAAATAAATCTCTTGGCAATTTATTTGGTGTTTTGAAGAGAGTTTAGGTTTTGACCAAATTAAATTGAATTTTAATGCATTTTTTATTTTATTTTTTATTGATTAATTGTTTAAAAATTATGTTGAGTTATCTTTATGGTCTTGTGATGTTTGACTATTTGTTTGGGTTTTGGTCAAAGTTGATTTGACTTTTGTGGGATTAAAATAATTGGATTTAGGGAATTGATGAAATGTACATTTCATCTCCCAAAATAAAAGAATGATTTTAATTTGATAAAATTCCTCCCATGACCAATTTGTGTGTCTCTCACTTCCCCTCCCTCTTTATCTTCATCCTTATTCTTTCCCATTTCTTTCATTGACCAATGAAGTCTCAATATCCTAAGGTTAATTGGTTCATCGATGACTTTGTGTTAAATGAACCAATACAATTATGGATGAGATAAGTCCACCCCTTTTGATCTTTTCTTTTAGTGTGTGGTATGATTTAGGATTTTGGTTCATTATACCAAATCCCAAACATGCATTAACACCTAAATTTTTTTTGCCCGACCTCAGGTGGTTATGACTTCTAAATAAGTCCAATTACAATTGCTTAATATAGAGCTAAATTTGACCCTAAAGGCATAACATTCTAGTAAGTGAGATTGTAAGTCTCCCATCTATCATGGTATTGTGTGGAAACTTGGCCTTTTTTCCTTCCTATGGAAGATGTCTTGGTTCAAGGATTCATGCATGTGAATAGATGGTTGAGTGTTCTCCAAAGAATGACTTAATCAATTAAAAAGTAAAACACTACTAACATTCAATTAACTTTGACTAACATTTGACTAACTCTTATTAATATTGATTTACTTTCATGTCATTTACTTTATGAAATTTAATTTGTAGTCATTTATCATTCATTGCCATTTACATTTCATTAAATTTATTTATGTCTATACCATTTTCACTTTGCTCATTTGAGCCATATCTTATGATTGTATATATTTGTTTGTGTATGTTGATTTTGTTTGTGATCTTAGGACCTTAAAATACTAAATAAACAACAAAAACCCTAAAAAATGTTTGGTGTACTTTTGATCTTAATCTGAACTTTTAGACTTAGAACTAGGCAACATTTCCTGTGCAAGAAGGACTTGGCCAATGCTAACGTTCTTAGATCAAGTTATTGTGAACTGAGCCTTCATCTGATGCAAGTCTTCAGATTCATTTGAACTCATCTGCTATGTTGTCTTGATACAAATTGTTATTTTTATCTTGTGTCTAATGTCTTATTCTGAGTTGTTCAAGGAGCATTTCATCTGATACATGAGAAGACAAAGAAGACTGCTAGCTATGGAGTTACATGCTTGAATATGGCTATCTTTATTTGATGCCTTGATCTTCATGTTGTCTGATGTTGCTAATTGCTTACTGATTATTTCTTGATTCAAAGTCAAAAGGGAAAGTAGGTTTTCTATATGATATACGTGTCTGTTGGATTGCACCCCATTGGTCAGATCTTTTCAACTCTTAACTTTTAAATTTATGCTTAGGATTAGTCTCTTCATCTCCTACCACTTCTTAAATTTCAAAATCTCTTCCCCTTTTCAAAAACTTTCTTTGTTTGTGATTGCAAACTTAGACCTTATTTCAAGTAGAAACTTTGGCCTTATGCCATTGAATTTTCAAACTCCTTATTCTTATATCAAACTTGTAAATAAATCTAATCATATTGACTTAAAATTTCAAAAGACAAAAATAACTAACAACTTCATTTAAATTTTTGGCCTTTTGTACTTTTTTTTATCAAATTTTAATTAAAAACAACTCACTCACTTTGAAATTGTTACCACGAACTACGAGGTTTTGATCCCTCCTTTTTATGTTGGTACGTAGGCACAAGTCCGAAGGTCTTGTCAAACACAAAAATATAATCAGTGAATTCTTTTCTCATCCCCAGACTCTATTTTTCTCAAACATCTTTTATACCGAATACACATACACACATAAAAAAGTGCTCCATAGGAGTACCTAGGACACTTTAGGTGCTAACACCTTCCCTCTGTGTAACCAACCCCTTACCTGTAATCTCTAGCATTTTATTAGTTTTGATTTGAAAACTTCTTATCTTTGGGTTTTGTTCGTACTTTTCCCTTTTCCTTTGGAAACAATAAAAGCGCGGTGGCGTCTTTCGTTTTATTGACGTCAAGTTTATCCATAGCTTGATGGTCATGAATTTACCTCTATAAAAATTAAGTGGCAACTCTGCTGGGGATCTAGTCCTCAGCAGGTTTAGCCTATTTTCTTATGTGTGTGTATATATATATATATATATATATATATATATATATATTTAATATTTGTATACTTGTTTGTGTGATTTAATCTGTCTATTGTGCTTGGTGATCTCTGAGTGGTGAGATAAGTTCTAACCCGAACTTGAGCGAAATTAAGATAAGAGGATGGCATAGTCATGTTCGACTTATGTGGAGTATTCCTTAACAAGTTGGCTTGAGACCCATCTACTTAGTGGAGACCCTTTTGGAGTTAATAATGTCACATATGTTATTTGTGGTTTGGAATTACTTTCTCTGATTTGGGGTCCGAGAATCTGGGGACCATAGAACATTTAACCCAACTTGTCCTATTTATGACGTAGTGCGGAGACTGTTCAGGTGTAGACCTGATAACAGTTGTTACATGATACTACACTCAGACGAGTTTCTCTTGAGAATATTATGGGTTGATGAGTCAGTCATCTTAACCTATAATATCCGATAGATGGGATTAAGACTCTGGGAACTTTTTAGAAGATGATCTACAACTTTTTATCCTTATTACACCCCTTTGGAATGGTTCTTAACCTAACTCCATGCTCGTGACTCACAAGAAACCCTTTGATTCTTGGTTGATCTGATCAAGTCTTGTCAATATCAATGGAACTTAGGTGTTGATAAGGTGAAAACGATAATCCACCAAAATGGATGATTGATCTTGAGGATGACTTGATCCATCCCTTGACCTTTGTTTGTGTTTGCCTTGTGTGTGATCCCTTGTCTGTGATTGTTGCATTCATGCATACATGCGCATCATACCATTCATCACAGAAAAATAAATTTCAAGGATCTACGGTCTTATTTGCAAATATTTTCAGACCATGGATTATGGACGAATGAACACTAAGAAGTACAATTTCAAATGTCCCAATTTGAAAGAGCTAAGGAAATTGTCATCTTTTGTATTAGATCCCTTGGACTTTAAGAAACGTCATGGGAATCTCTTCTCTGTATTATCTGCTGATGTGGTTGAAGGACTTTTGAGTGTTTCGGTTCAGTTCTATGACCATCTCTACCGATGCCCACTTTTCCTAATTATCAGCTCGTGACTATGTTAGAGGAGTATGCCCATCTCTTGGGAATACCCGTATATGACAAGGTACCTTTTAGTGGATTGGAGGAAATTCCCAGATCTCATATCATAACTGAAGCTCTTCATTTGAAGAAATCTGAGGTTGAGGCTCATTCGGTAAGAAAGGGAGGTATTTTTGGGTTGACTTATGAGTCCCGCATTGGAAAAGCTACTATTATTTCTCAAGCCGATAGTGTAGATGCTTTTGAATCCATCTTTGTATTGCTCATCTATGGTTTAGCCTTGTTCCCTAACATTGACGATTTTGTTGTTGTTAACGCCATTAGAGTCTTGTTGATGGGAAATCTTGTTCCTACTCTGTTGGGTGACATGTACTTATCCTTGCATTTGAGGAATTCTAAAGGTGGTGGGACTATTGTGTGATGTGTTCCTCTTCTGTACAAGTGGTTTATTTCACACTTTCCTCAGACATCTGCTTTCTTGGAGTACAAGCAATGTCTACGGTGGTCTCAGAGACTTATGTCTCTCACTAATGATGATATTGTTTGGTATGATTCTACATTGGGTAGTGTGGATATTATTGATAGTCGTGGTGAATTCTCTAATGTGCCTCTCATTGGTACACAAGGAGGAATCAACTACAACCCTGCTTTGACTCGTCGTCAACTTGGGGTCCCCTTGAGAGATAAACCTAATAACACTCGGTTAGAAGGTATTTTCTATCAAGAGGGTAAAGATCCCCAACATTTGAAGTAAAGGATGATACATGCTTGGCATAATGTGCATAGGAGGGGAAGATCCGAACATGGACCGCACAACTGTGTAGCTTTGGAAGCTTACACTCTTTGGGTGAAGAAGAGAGCTTTGGAGTTGAAGATGTCATATGCTTGTGAGAGACATATGTCTTTGGTTGTGGCTGAGCCATTAACTCTCCCTAACCAAGATGTAGAGGAGTTGGAAGACGTGCTCACTAAGATGAAGCAAGAGAAAGATATGTGGGAAGAGAGGTTCCATGCTTTGAGTCGAAAGCATGAAGAGTTACAAATTGAGTCGAAAGACAAGGATGCACTTACTGAACTTCTTGAAGACCGAGTACTGAAGAGACAAAGAGAGATAGAGGGTCCATCTTCCCCTAGTATGCCTCAGCCTTCCGGTGCTTGGAAGAAGATTGTTAATCAGCTTGTCCTTAAAAAAACTCAGATGAAGACTGTAAGACCCCAATTTTGACCCTAAGATCCCTCATGTTATCTCATCATATGCATTGGCATTGGGATCATACCTTGGCATCCTCCTTACCCCTTATTCATTGAGTTTGTATTGGGAGAGATCACCAAGCACCATGTAGTTGTATCATACTTTGTATTTTATCGTTTTACTAACCAAAAAACCAAAAAATATGTCTTTGCATTTGTCTATCTCTTTTGTAGGTAGGGCACATGATCACCTTTGATCTATCAAGTTCACATCTAGGGTTTAAGACCCTAATTATTAAGAGCTCAACCAAGGAATGATCCACAAAGGCTCTAGGCATCATATATGGATCCCCATGAGATCCACATGTTATTTTGCTCAAGAATTCTTCAAGAGTTTGAAATTGGTTTGCCTTGGAAACCCTAGTTCATCTGGGTATCTTGTGTAACTTCTTTACCAATTGATCAAATATTTCAAGGTACACTTCAAATTTCACCATCTTATGCATATATGATCTCCCATGAGTCCAAAAAGTCAAGAGAATTGCAAGTTATCAAGGTGATTGTTGGAGGTTGACCAGAGGAATTCATCTGATCAAAATTGGGGTCCCTTAGACCATATCTACTACACTTTTTATCATATGAAAATGATTCCAAGAGAAACGTTACTCTATATGACATTACAAACAAGTTTCTTATTTAGGTCTAGAGTTAGTTTTGCTTGGAAAGTCATTTTATATGTTGAAAGATTATAGGTCATTTTGTCTAAACCCTAATTTGAAGGTCAACTTCCTAAAGCCATAACTTGCTCAATTTTTATGATATGAAAGATATCCAAGTTACACAATCAAATTCAAGGAGTCTACTTAAACTTTTATGTTTGGAGGAAGATTTAATTCAACTTTTATGAGCATGTGATATGAGGATACATTATAGGTCATTTTGGACCAATACCATTGAACAAGTGATTTTCCTCAACTTCAAAAATGCATAACGCATTCATACCAAATCCAAATAAGGTCAAATTTATGACCATTTTGAATGTTTTTGAAATATCTACAAGTTTGATGAAGACACGTTTCTCATTTGAAGCTCACATAAAAAGTTAGCAAGGTGGAATAATTGACCATATGGCTTGACACTTAGAAATTTTTTTGACATGTTGAAATTTCCAAACTTCCACCTCAAAATTCATCATGATACAAGTTTCAAATGGAAAGTTGTTCAAAATAAGAGTTGTTCTCATTGATCTAACCTTTCCAAAGAGTCCAAATTCCTTCATTTTTGGACAAGGTTTGAGGGGGTATGCGCATGGTCTGAACATGGCTGCATCATTTGGCAAGGATCAATCTTCAAACAGCTACACAATTTTGCCTGACACTCCAATTCACATTCAGACTCAATTTATTGTAAATGTGGACTTAATTAAGTAGCTTCATGGGCCTATACAAGCCCATGCAAGCATGAATCATGCAATTGCAAAAATTGGAAACATTTTGAAAGGTGCAAAAAACACTTGCTTGAGCTATAAATAAGAGGCCCTTGCATCAAATTTGAGGACCTTTGCGTGCCAGGTTTGCCTCCCACACTTGAAACCCTCACATTTGAAAGGAAAACCTGAGAATTTTCATTTGAAAATTGAGTTTGAATCTCACTATTTGGAGATTCAAAAACTCCAGGATCCAAAGCTTTGTACCAATCCTAAACCACTTATGCAAGCTTCCTAAGCAAGATCATAGACGAATTGAATTAAGAGAGATCAAGTTCTGCACAACATTGAAGGTATTTTCCAAAAAAAATCTTCTCTTTGATTCTCTCTCATTTCATATCAATTCTCTTGGATCCTTGGTTGTCTGAAGTCCTACCAATGTAGGCAAGAAGATTGAGTTGCTTTGAGGTCAAATCGAAGCAACTCAGTTCATGTACCTCAAATTTCAACTCCATGTATCTCTCAATATACTTGGAGTTAGGTTGAATTGAGGTTAGATTCGTGATCAGTGTCGTTTTCTCTTTAAGATCATGTCCTTCTTTTTCATTTTTGTTATGGTGATGATAGAACCAGTCTGACCAAGGTCGCCTGAGAAGACGACTGGTAGTTTGCTCCGGTGGTGTGATGGACACGTTCTGAGCCACATGATCAAGCCTTTGCGTTTTAATCTTGAGCGTTCCTTTTAATTATCAACTGTGTGGCGCGCTGACTCGTGTATTTGGTGGAACGCGTGTTTTAGACCACTTGATCTGCCACCTCAATTAATGAGGGAGATCAAGTGGTCCACATTTTTTCTGGTTAATTGATTTTCATTTTATTTGTTTTATTTTCATTAATTAATATTAACTTTAATATTGATCCAAAAAATATAAGAGTTTCAACAAAATTTATTTAAATAAAATCCTCTTTCATTTTCTGAATAAAAATCATTTTTTGGATCATTATTAATATTTTTCATGATTTAATTGATTTTTTGAATATTTTTAATTGTTTAAAAATACTTTTAAGTTTCCAAAAACTCTGAAAAGTTTTCTCCAAGGTCTTTTGACCTTGTTTGACCTATGATAAATCTCATGACCATTTCTTTGGTGTTTTGATGAAGTTTTAGGAAATTGACCAACCATAATTTAATTTAATGCATATTATTATTTTTAATTGATTAAATGCCAAATAAATTATGTAGAGCCATTTTAATTGACTTTGTGAATTTGACTTGTGTTGTTGGGCCTTGGTCAAGGTTGATTTGACTTTTCTAGGTTAAGATCATTAGATTAAGGGGATTGATGGAATGTACATTCCATCTCCCAAAATGAATGAATGATCTTAATTTGGTAAAAGTCCTCCTTTGACCAATTTGTATTGAATCTATTCCCCCTCACTCTTCATATCATTCCCCTTCTTTATGCATTCATGTCATGAACCTATGATATCTCTATATCCTAAGGCTAGTTGATTGAAAAATCAACATAAGTATGGATGAGATTAGGTCCCCCCACTTTGCATATTCTTTTTATATGTGGTATGTTTCATGAGAATAGTCCATTATACTATGTCTCTAACATGCATTAACACCAAAGTTCTATTGCCCGACCTCAAAAAGTTATGACTTCTACATAGGTCCAATTACGATTGTTTAACATAACGTTAAATTTTGACACAAAGAGGCATAGCATTCTAGTTAGTGAGATTGTAAGTCTCCCCTCTTTCATGGTATTGTGTGGAAACTTGGCCTTTTTTCCTTCCTTTGGAAGATGTCATGGTTCAAGGATCCATGCTTGTGATAAGTGGGTTGAGTGTTCTCCAAAGAATGACTTAAACAAAAGCAAAGCAAAAGTGATACTAACTACTAATCCACTGCACCAATGCCAGGTGCAGGCTTACAAGCCAGACTAGACCGTTACTCTTCCTAATTCCCAAAAAAACGCCTATTCTATTGGTAACTAGTTTCCTCCTTGGACAAATACAATTCACTTTCCACCAACTATGGCCCACGGTTTCTAAAAAAACAAGACAAAAATTGGTAAATAAATTTTGTAGCCTACCAAATCATTTTATCAGCCTGTGTATTTTCTTTAAAAATAACTTAATTGAGTTTAATTACACTATTATTTAAATAAAAATATATCATTTTATTATATTATATCAATAATTAAAATTTTCTAATATCATTTCGTAGAATATATAATCATCATTAATTTATAGTGTAAAATTAATTTACATTGTCAGCGTATCATTTATTTTTTCTTTTAATAATAAAATATTATACTTTCAAATACTATATTACTTTAGTAAATAAAATTTATTTTAAAATAAATATTACGTAGAATTTATAATTATTTTTTTCATTATATCTTTTATTATTATTAAACTTAATTACAGTTTTACTCCTCTATTTTGTCTATATCTGATTAAAGGAATCAATCTTTCTATTCAAAATCAAATAGTTTTGGTCACTTAAAATTAATGATTTATCTATTTTTAAATAATATGTCGTTTGTGTAATTTGACAAATCATCATATAAGTATTTTTTATAAAATATTATAAAAAAAATGTAATTTAAAAAACTAACATTTATCGATTTGTAGTATAAAAAAGTGATGGAGAACAAAACTGATTGATTCTAAAACAGTAAGATTAATTTTGTGAATCACATTACTATTATTCAAAATTCAAAGTAATAGAAAAATTAATTTAATAAAAATATCATGTTTTTTTTATAACTTAGAATGTATTTTTTAATATTTGTGCAACAATTTTAAACATTTTCAAATGAAGTATTCTCTTGGATTTAAATTATAAGAAAAAAATTATTTTTTAAAATTTGTTTGAATAACTAGTGTACATATTTTATTTAATGAATTAAAAAAATGCTTTATCTTATAATAAGAATCAAAAGAAGTTTTTTTTATCACAAAGATAAAAATGACATTTCATGAACACCTTGTCATTTGAAATGGTGAGCATACTCGTATTTTTTTTTCTTTTAATTTATACCTTAGAATGTATTTATCTATGTAATTTTAAAGTGATAAATGACTTAAAAAACTTTAATAAGAATAAAAAGAAGTTTTTTTTATCACAAAGATAAAAATGACATTTCATGAACACCTTGTGATAAATGATGTTTGCAAGTAAAACGGAGTGTGGGGATGAGAAAAGAATTCATTAATTATATTTTTGTGTTTGACAAGACCTTCGGACTTGTGCCTACGTACCAACATAAAAATGAGGGATGAAAACCTCGTAGTTCTTGGTATCAATTTCAAAGTGAGTACATTGCTTTTAACAAACATTTAAGTTTTATAAAGGCACAAGGACCTAAAAATGGTTTGGGTGAGTATTAGTTCTTTTTGGCTTTTGAAATTTTAAGTCAAGTATAATTAAGTTCATTTACAAGCTTGGTTAAGAAGAAATTTGAAAATGCAATGACATAAGGCCAAAGTTTCTAATTTGCAATATGGTCAAAGTTTAGAAAACAGATACAATCAAAGAATATTTTTAAAAGGGGGGAGAGATTTTGAAATTATAGAAACCCAAATTTCCCTTGGACTTTAGAATCAAGCAACAATCAATACACAAATAGCAAGTTGAAGAGCAAGGCATCAAATAAAGATAGCCACATCCAAGCTTAGCAACTCCATGATCTTCTTCAAAATTTCCCATGTATCAGATGGCTTCAAAAGATGGCATAAGTCATAGGTTCAAGATAACATCTTAACAATGATCATGTTGCACATGAACTCAAATGGACTTTCAATATTGTATCAGATGAATGTTCACTTCACAAGCACATGGTTTCATGAAAGTTGGCATTGTCCAAGTCCTTTGCATAGGGAGTGTTGCCTAAATTCTAAGTCCAATAGTCTCAGATCAAACCAACAATCCACACAAGATGTTTTTTAGGTTTTTTTCTTATTATGTACATTAAGGTCTAAATACCACACAAACAAACAAGTATATACAAATATAATATATCACAAAATATGGTCCAAATGGACAAAGTGAAAATGAAATTAAGATAAATAATTTGAATGTTATGAATAATGGCAAATGAATAAAGCTTAAAATTAAAGTGCATTAAAAGTAAATGGCTTGAAATTAAATGTTATTTGTTAGTTGATTAGAAGTTAGTATTGCTTTTGCTTTGCTTTTGTTTAAGTCATTCTTTGGAGAACGTTCAACCCACTTATCACAAGCATGGATCCTTAAACCAAGACAACTTCCAAAGGAAGGAAAAAAGGCCAAGTTTTCACACAATACCATAAAAGAGGGGAGACTTACAATCTCACTAACTAGAATGCTATGCCTTTTTTGTGTCAAAATTTAGCGCTATGTTGAGCAATCGTAATTGGACTTATGTAGAAGTCACAACTATCTGAGGTCGGGCAATTGAATTTTGGTGTTAATGCATGTTAGAGACATAGTATGATGAACTATGCTCATGAAACATACCACACACAAAAAGAATATGCAAAAGTGGGGCCTAATCTCATCCATACTTATGTTGATTTTTGCAATCAACTAGCCTTAGGATATAGAGATATCATAGGTCCATGATATGAATGCATAAAGAAGAGGAATAAGATGAAGAGGGAGGGGGAATGGATTCAACACAAATTTGTCAAAGGAGGACTTTTACCAAATTAAGATCATTCATTCATTTGGGGAGATGGAATGTACATTCCATCAATCCCCTAAATCTAATGATCTTAACCTAGCAAAGTCAAATCAACCTTGACCAAGGCCCAACAACACAAGTCAAACTCACAAAGTCAATTAAAATGACTCTACACAATTTATTTGGCATTTAATCAATTAAAAATTATAAAAATATGTATTAAATTAAATTATGGTTGGTCAATTTCCTAAAACCTCATGAAAACACCAAAGAAATGGCCATGAGATTTATCATAGGTCAAACAAGGGCAAAGGACCTTGGAGAAATTTTTTCAGAATTTTTGGAAACTTAAAAATATTTGTAAACAATTAAAAATATTCACAAAATCAATTAAATCATGAAAAATATTAATAATGATCCAAAAAATAATTTTAATTCAGAAAATGAAAGAGGATTTTATTTATATTTTTTTGGTGAAACTCTCATATTTTTTGTATCAATATTAAATTTATATGAATTAATGAAAATAAAACTAATAAAATGAAAATCAATTAATCAGAAAAATAACGTGGACCACTTGATCTCCCTCATTAATTGAGGTGACATATCAAGTGGATGAAAACACGCGTTCCATGGTGTACACTAGTCAGCGCGCCACACAGTTTGTAATCAAAAGGAACGCTCAAGATTCAAACACAAAAGCTTGATCATGTGGCTCAGAACCTGTCCAGCACACCGTCGGAGCAAGCCACCGGTCATCTTCTTCGATGACCTTGGTCGGACTGGTTCTCTCATCACCATCACAAAAATTAAAAAGAAGGACATGATCTTAAAGAAAAAATGGCACTGAGTACGAATCTGACCTCAATTCAAACTAACTCCAAGTATATTGAGAGATACATGGAGTTGAAATTTGAGGTACATGAACTGAGTTGCTTCGATTTGACCTCAAAGCAACTCAATCTTCTTGCCTACATTGGTAGGACTTCAGACAACCAAGGATCCAAGAGAATGATGAGAATTGAGAGAGAATCGAAGAGAATAAAAATCTGGAAAAATACCTTCAATGTTGTGCAGAACTTGATCTCTCTTGCTTCAATTCGTGTTTGATCTTGCATAGGAAGCTTGCAGAAGTGGCTTAGGATTGGTACAAGGCTTTGGATCCTGGAGTTTTTTAATCTCCAAATAGTGAGATTCAAACTCAATTTTCAAGTGAAATTTATCAGGTTTTCCTTTCAAATATGAGGGTTTCAAGTGTTGGAGGCAAAGCTGGCGCGCAAGGGTCCTCAAATCTGATGCCAAGGCCTCTTATTTATAGCAATTCCAAATGTTATTTTCACCTTTCAAAATGTTTCCAAATTTGGCAAATGAAGGGCATGCTTACATGGGTGTGTACAGGCCGATGAAGCTACTCAATTAAGTCCATATGCAAGTGTAATTGAGTCTGAAAGTGGATTGTGATGCAAGGCAAAAGTGTGAAGCTGTTTGAAGATTGATCCTTGCCAATTGATGCAGCCATGTTCAAACCATGCGCAGACCCCTCAAACCTTGTCTAAAATGGATGAAATTCGACTCTTTTGAAAGGCTAGGTCAAGAGGAACAACTCTTATGTTGAACATATTTAGATTTGGAGCTTGTATCATGATGAATTATGAGGTGGAAGGTTGGAAATTTCAACATGTCAAAATTTTTTCTAAGTGTCAAGCCATATATTCCATTATTCCACCTTAGCTAACTTTTTGTGTGAGCTTCAAATGAGAAAAGTTTCCTCACCAAAGTTGTAGCTATTTAAACAATAGTCAAAATGGTCACAAATTTGACCTTATTTGGATTTGGTATGAATGAGTTATGCATGTTTGAAGTTGAGGAAAATCACTTGTTCAATGGTATTGGTCCAAAATGACCTATAATGTATCCTCATATCACATGCTCTTAAAAGTTGATATAGATCTTCCTCCAAACATCAAAGTTGAAGTAGACATCTTGAATTTGATTTTTCAACTTGTAAATATTTCATATCATAAACATTGGGCAAGTTATGGCCTTGGGAAGTTGACCTCCAAATTAGGGTTTAGACAAAAGGACCTATAATCTTTCAATATGAAAAATGACTTTCCAAGCAAAAATAGATCTAGACCTCAACATGAAAGTTGTTTGGAATGTCATTTAAAGTAACCTTTATCTTGGAATCATTTTCATATGATGAAAAGTGTAGGATATAGGGTCTAGGGGAACCCAGTTTTGATTAGATGAAATCTTCTAGTCAACCAGCATCCACCACCTTGCTAACTTGCACTTCTCTTGACTTTTTGGATTCTTGGGAGATCATATATGCATAAGATGATGAAATTTGAGATTCCCCTTGAAATATTTGATCAATTGGTGAAGAAGCTTGTTGAAGAAGTTACACAAGATACCCAGACGAACTAGGGTTTCCAAGGCAAACCAATTCCAAACTCTTGAAGAATTCTTGATCAGAATAACATGTTGAGATCATGGGGACTCATATACGATGCCTAGATCCATTATGGATCATTACTTGGTTGAGCTCTTAGCAATGAGGGTCTTAAACCTTATATGTGGACTTGATAGATCAAAGGTGATCATGTGCCCTACCTACAAAAAATTAGACAAATGCAAAGACATATTTTTCGTATTTTGGTTAGTAAATGATATAATACAATGTATGATACAATCACATGGTGCTTGGTGATCTCTCCCAATACAAACCCAATGAATAAGGGGTAAGGAGGATACCAAGGTATGATCCCAATGCCAATGCATATGATGAAATAGCATGAGAGATCTTAGGGTCGAAATTGGGGTCTTACAGCTGCCTCTATTTAAGGACATTTTAATAGAGGGGGTGAAGGTTAAAATCTTTGTATCGACTCAGTAGAATGGGCTTAAATAACAACATATAGAAACAAATTTTCTTCCCTAAGAGACCTCATGATGCATATTATATGAATGTTAACATAAACTCTCTGTGGGGAAATATTGCCACGAAGGAAAAGAAATCAGAGAGACCGAAAATCCGCAGGAGCGCAATGCATTCTGTAAGGAAAAACTCACTAGGGAGACAGAGACTCTGGGGGGGGATAAAGGTTTATACGTAGGCCAGGCTACGACTTAAAAACTGCTGGGGGACTAGAGGAATTCCATGAAAATGGAAAGACTCAACCGGGGAACAAAAGGAATGTCTGCATGGGAAACGGGTAGATCAAAATAAAACTGAAGTACTCGAACCATGCAAGAAAAACAATTTCACTAAGGAAATACGCACTCAACTCAACTGGGGAAGAACTAAACTTTTACACAGGAGGAGTAGAAATCTATTATCCACTACCTGTTACTGGGTATGGGGATAAAAAATCTGACAGAGAGGACACCCGTCACCGGTTAGGGTGAACATATCAAGGATGACTCACTGAGGGTCGCTAGGAGGTGAATTCATTACCGGTTACTAGGTAAGAATAAACTTGCTGGGGAAAAGCTGAAAATGGGATTTACAACTACTGGTTACTGGGCAGAAGACCAAAGATAGAGAATATCCGTCGCTAATTAAAGTGAACATATCAAGGATAAACTCAGAGGAAAGAAAATCTGTCACCAGCTAAGATGAAAATATCAAAGATAGTCTTGCCTAGGGATATTAAGGAGGACACCCGTCATTGGTTAAGATGAACATATAAAGGATAAACCACCTAAACAACAAAAGCAGGAATTACATATATCGAACGCTAGATAGAATACCATCAAAGAGAATATTTGTCACCGGTTAGGATGAATATATCAAGGATAGACTCCGAGGGGAAGAATAGGGATTACATCTATCAGTTACTGGATAAAAGACCACAAAGAGGATATCTGTCACCGGTTAAAGTGAACATATTAAGGATAAACTCTGCAAAGGGGGTAAAAAAGCAGGATTTATAACTACCTGTTACTGGGCAGAAGACCACAAAGAAAAGGAAACCCGTCATCGATTAGGATAAACATATCAAGGATTAACTCTCTAGGAAACAAATAAGGATTACAACTACCTTTTTATTGGGTAGAATACCAAAGATGAGAATATATGTCACCGGTCGGGATGCACATATCAAGGATAGACTCAAAGCAGGGGAAGAAAATATCTGTCTCCGGTTAGGATGAACATATCAAGGATATACTTCCTGGGGAAACTTGAAACGAATCCACTAGGGAGGAAAAGGTTATTTTTGTCGGGTATTGGGAAAAAAGTAACAAACTGCAAAATAAGAAGACTACTATCAGTTACTGGGTAATAAGCTCTCAGGGGACCAAAAGTATCTATCTAGGTAAGATCTAGAAAGAAACGGTCAACCAAGACTCCACCCAATGAGGACATAACTCAAGGGGAGTGGTTCCATCCAGACAATCAATTGGGGAGGAAGCTGAAGTAATAATCATCAACGAAGAAATAACTCAGTGGGGAAAGGAGAAAGGTTAAAGTCTTTCTGCTTAAGGGGATGACACTCTACAATTGAAGGAGGACTGACACACCTAACTTGCATGAGGGTAAAGTACCGCCATACAGAGAATAAGAATCACAAGAATGAGTCTCAAAGTGTAATGATGCAATAATGAAGTTATATGGGTGTATATGTATATGTATATATGATGATTATGTTGACAAAACAATCGCAAAGGATACAAAGATGTCGCAAACTTGAATCATCGATACAATTCTGGGCCAATTCACAAAAGAGGGAAACAACTGCTGGAGTAAGGAGATCAACACCCCAAAGGCTCAACCCTAGCTGGGGAAGAAAGCAGGAAATCTGCCGAGGGAACTGCTACCAATCCTGCAGGGAATTTTAGGTCAACACCATATCAAATAGGAGACAACCCTACAGGGGAACCAACACAAATAGCTGCTCAGAAACTAGAAGAAAACTCTGACTAGGCGCGAATCTCATGGCGACTAGTGAGGAAACTAGAGTTCTGCCGAAATCACGTAACTGTCGTAACGAAATGTTTGTAGTCAGCTAGGAACAATCATAAACTCGGCTGGGAAAAATAACTCTCCCACTCAGATGGGGATAATAGAGAAATAACTTCTTGGAGAAATCAACAAACACTAGGTGCTGAACATGCTGCCAGGGATGAAAGAGGAATCACACCTACTGCTTTGGGGAGAACCAATAGTGCTCCGCACTTAGGGCTTACTGCTTTCAAACCGCTGTTGGTATTCCTTTTAAATGAAATCGATTGCTTAAGATTAATGCTTTTATATGTTTAAGAAAGCATGATTTTGATTAAAATTTTAATTTTCAAAATGATCATAATAAAATTTAAAAATATTTGGCTTTATTAAATAAGAGTAGAAACAATTAGATAAAAGCTCAACTTTATTTAATAGAATGGTAGTCTGTAAATGACAAGACTCCATAGATCTTTACAAAGTTAAAAATGGTAATTTACATGGAAAAGGGTTACATTGAATACAATGATCACTAATCCTTCTACCAACTCTTGATATCCACTGTGCTCTTGACTACTACTGGGGACGATGAATCAAAACCGACCGTTATGCTTAAGAATGTCTTCAAAACGGAAGATCAGCAAGATGCAGTTACTTGCCATAATCCCTGATTTTTGCATAAATTTCCCCAAGGTGGGGAACTCAATTTATCGGGATAATTGTTTTTGTTTTATGTCTCTAACTTTTTTCTAGATTTCCCTTTCAGGTTTTCAATCCACCGAGACGCTCTTTTTTTCCTAAGCCGCCCTTTCGGGTTTTCAACTTAGCGAGTTGTTCTTTTCTTTTTTAGGCAAAGTATTTCTTGACTGCATCTGCGTTCACAGGACGAGTGAACTCTTCAGTATCCATAGCTGTAAGAATTAAAGCACCGCCTGAAAAGACTCTCTTAACAACGTATAGACCTTCGTAATTATGAGTCCAATTGCCCCTAGAATCTGGTTTGAAAGATAAAATATTCTTGAGCCCAAGGTCACCTTCTCTTAACACACGAGGTCTGACCTTCTTGTCAAAAGCTTTCTTGATCCTCTGTTGGTATAACTGACCATGACACATGGCAGTCAACCTCTTCTCTTCAATCAATATCAGTTGGTCATACCTTGTCTGGCACCATTCAGCCTCAGTCAACTTGGCTTCCATGAGCACATGCAATGATGGGATCTCGACCTCCACGGGAAGCACAACTTCTATACCATATACAAATGAAAAAAGGGTTGCCCCTATTGAAGTGCAGATGGATGTACGATACCCGTGCAAAGCAAATGGAAGCATCTTATGCCAATCTTTGTACATTACAACCATCTTCTGAATAATCTTCTTGATGTTCTTGTTTGCATCTTCAACAACCCCATTCATCTTAGGTATGTAGGGAGAAGAATTATGATGTGCAATCTTGAAGTCTTTGCAAAGAGCTTCTACCATATTGTTATTCAAGTTTGATCCATTATCAGTAATGATCTTACTTGGCACACCATATCGGTATATAATATGATTCTTGATAAACCTTACAACAACTTGCTTGGTTACATTCGCATATGATTCCGCTTCAACCCATTTTGTGAAGTAGTCAATAGCCGCCAAAATGAAACGATGTACGTTCGAAGCTTTGAGCTCAATCATGCCAATCTTGTCAATTCCCCACATGGAGATAGGCCATGGGGAGGAAATGACGTTCAACAGTGTCAGAGGAACATGAATGTTCCCCAGGGTGTAATCAATATGGTCTTCTCCATATCTTCGGGTGCCATCTTGATCTGATTATAACCGGAAAATTCATCCATCAATGAAAAGACTTTGAATTTAGTTATATTGTCTACCAGCATATCATGTATGGTAGAGGGAAATCATCTTTCGGACTAGCTTTATTCAAATCTCTATAATCAACACACATACGGAATTTTCCATCCTTCATAGGAACATGCACAATATTGGCCACCCACTGCGGATATTCAGCAATCACAAGGAAACCAACATCAATCTGCTTTTACACTGTAGCGGGAAATTCATGATCATCAAGCTATTGACAAGCTAGAGATCAAATAACAAGAGTCGCCACCGCACTTTTATTGTTTCCAAAGGAAAAGCGAAAAAGTACGAACAAAACCCAAAAAGTAAGAAGTTTTCAAATCAAAACTAATAAAATGTCAGAGATTATAGGTAAAGGGGTTGGTTACACAGAGGGAAGGTGTTAGCACCCAAAGTGTCCTAGGTACTCCTAGGGAGCCCTTTTTCTGTGCATATGTACATGGTATAAAGTGATGTTTACAAACAAATAGAATGAGGGGATGAGAAAAGAATTCATTAATTATATTTTTGTGTTTGACAAGACCTTCGGTTTTGTGCCTACGTACCAACATAAAAATGAGGGATCAAAACCTCGTAGTTCGTGATACAAATTTCAAAGTGGATGTATTGTTTTTAACAAAAATTAAGTTTGAAAGGCACAAAGGCCTAAAAATGGTTTGAATGAGTTATTTCTTTTTGGCATTTTAAAAGTTTAAGTCAAGTATAGTTAAGTCTATTTACAAGTTAGATTTAAGAAAAGAAGTTTGAAAATGCAATGGCATAAGGCCAAAGTTTCTATCTTTTTGTAAAATGGTCAAAGTTTAGAACAAAAGTAGTTCGCACAAAGAAGATTCTGAAAAAATGGAGGGAGAGATTTTAAAATTAAAGAAATGGGGAGAAGATGAAGAGACTATCCTATGCACAAAATTAAAAGTTTAGAGTTGAAAAGATCTGACCAAATGGGTAGCAATCCAATAGACAAAAATATCAATAGAAACCCAAAATTCCCTTGGACTTTTAGAATCAAGCAACATACAAATGCACAATTATATTATCTTGAAGAGCAAGGCATCAAATAAATATGGCCGCATCCAAGCTTATCCATTCTATGATCTTCTCCAAAATGGCCCATGCAACAGATGAATTCCACAAGTCACAGGTTCAAAATAACAGCTTCAAAATGATCATGTTGCGGATGAACTCAAAAGGATCTTGAATGATGTATCAGATGAAGTTTCAAATTGCAATCACTTGGTTCTTCAACAAGTTGGCATTGGCCAAGTCCTTTAGCATAGGAAGGTTGCCTAGATTCTAAGTCCATTTGTCCAAGATCAAGCCAACAATCCACAGAAAAGTCTTTTAGGGTTTTTGTTGTTATTATGTACATTAATGGTCAAAGACCATACAAACAAGGAAAGTATACACAAACAAAATATATCATACAATATGGTCCAAATGGACAAAGTGAAAATTGCATTAACATAAACAATTAGAATGATATGAACAATGGCAAATGAATAGAAACAAAAATTAAATGACATTAAAATAAAGGACTTGAAATTACAAGTTAGTAGTTAATAGGTTAGAAGTTAGTATTGTTTTGCTTTTTCTTTTCATTTTAAGACATTCTTTGGAGAACACTCAACCTACTTATCACAAGCATGAATCCTTGAGCCAAAACATCTTCCAAAGGAAGGAAAGAAGGCCAAGTTTTCACACAATACCATGAAAGAGGGGAGACTTACAATCTCACTAACTAGAATGCTTATGCCTTTTATGTCACAAATTTAGCGCTATGTTAAGCAATCGTAATTGGACTTATGTAGAAGTCACAACTATTTGAGGTCGGGCAATAAAATTTTGGTGTTAATGCATGTTAGAGACATAGTATAATGGACTATGCTCATGAAACATACCACACACAAAAAGAATATGCAAAAGGTGTGGCCTAATGTCATCCATACTCATGTCAATTTTTCAATCAACTAGCCTTAGGATTATGAGATATCATAGGCCAAATGGAATGAATGAATGAAGAAAAGGAATAAGATGAAGTGGGAGGGGAATGGATCAAAACACAAATTGGTCAAAGGAGGACTTTTACCAAATTAATATCATCCATTCATTTTGGGAGATGGAATGTATATTCCATCAATCCCCTAAATCCAATTATATTAATTTGACAAAGTCAAATCAACCTTGACCAAGGCCCAACAACAAGAGTCAAACATAAAAAAGTCATCATAATTGGTCAACAAATTTATTTGACATTTATTCAAATTAAAATACTAAAATAGTGCATTTAAATTAAATATGGTTTGTCCAATTCCGAAAATCTCATCAAAACCCCAAAAAAATGGCCATGAGATTTATCATAGGTCAAACAAGGTCAAAGGACCTTGGAGAAAAAACTTCATAATTTTTTAACATTTAAAAATATTTTTAAACAATTAAAAATAAAGGCAAAATCAATTAATTCATGAAAAATATTAATAATGATCCAAAAAAATTATTTTAATTCAGAATATGAAAGAGAAAAATATTTGAAATTTTTTGGTGAAAGTCCCATATTTTTTGGATCAATATTGAATTTAATATGAATTATTGAAAATAATGCAATTAAAATAAAAATTAAAATATAAAAAAAAACTGGACCACTTGATCTCCCTCATTAATTGAGGTGGCAGATCAAGTGGCCAGAAATGTGCTATCCACGATGGACTCAAGTCAGCGCGCCATAACATTGGTAATTCAAATGCACGCTTCCGATTAAAACAAATCAAGATGATCATGTGGCTGTGAGACATGTGTAGCGGGGTATTCGTTACCATTAGAGATATTGACTAAATCCAAGGTAAATCATACAAGTCGAGTCGCCACCGCACTTCTATTTATCCAAAGGAATGGTTAGAAAGCGAACAAAAATCTAAAAGTTTTATCGAATCAAAAACTAGTAAAAATGTCAGAGATCTGGGTAAGGGGCTTGGTTATTCAATGAGAAGGTGTTAGGCACCCAAAGCATCCTAGGTACTCCTAGGGAGCCCTTTTCATATTTGTTGCAAAGGTTGTTGTTTTTTTTTTGAAAATTTATTTGTGCAAACATGATTGAAGGGATGAGAAAAGCGTGTATGTTTATCTAATGTACTACTTACTAAAAGAAGGGTTAAAATAAAATGACTCGCACGGACGTTGCATCCACTGCATACGTATCTCATCTGAATCTGAGAATCTGAGTCTTCGTAGCTCGGCTACCTATAGGGATAAAGAGGAGTGTGCTCGCTAAGACATCGCGTCTTATGCCTACGTATCTCATCTGGAATGAGAATCAGAGCAAAACGTAGTTCGACCAACTACGGGGTAAGGGTTGAACGACGTTACTACGCAATCTACCGGATGCTCGACCTTTGGAGACTTACTCGCCTGTAGTAGAAGGAGATAACGTGTTCTTAGGAGAAGAAAAATCAATGAGTTTTTTATGTTTTAGGAACGCTCATGCAAAAAGGCAGTCCTAGATGAAGGAATCGCGCAACCTTAAATGACATGCCACGAGAGGCTATACGAAACCTAAGAAATCGGTAACATACAGGAAAAGTAAAGGGATCGAGAGATCTACCGTACGGATAAAGATCCGAATTAACAGCAATTAGATAAATAAGAAACCCAAAGACTCTTCCCACCTAAACACCATCAAAGAAAGTGAGTCAGTACAGGTAATCGGAATAAACCTCCAGGTGGTATCCCACAAATAAAGTGGAACACCAGGCAAGCCATCTCTGCAAGAGTCATATGAGCCCTCACAAAACAAAACTCAACAAACAGGTTAGAGAAACAAGATAGGGTAATCAAGAGTTGCCCCTAAATCAAAATGTAACCACATGAATCATGCCATTAAAATTCACAAAAAGCTCACAAAAAGCAACCAAGGGTAGGAGGCCTAAACCTCTTGTCAAACACATGCATCAAAAGGGTATCAAATTCACCCATAATACCTCATACATTCAGAGCATTCAAATTAAAAGCATAAAGTAATGGGAATAAGGCAAACCTGACTGGAGAGATCGAATGAAATTGAATTGCCCGGTTGGGTTTGCAAAGCACTCTTAAGGTTTATATGAGAGGGAATTGGTTCTTTGCCGATGAGTTCCCTTCAGTCTCTGGAGGTTGCTCTGAACTCTGTTAGCTCTTCTCTCACTATCTTTTTCCTGTCAGGGTAATAGGAATAGAATGAAATTTTGTTTCACTGAAACTCTGAATTTATAACCTGATTTTTGTGGACCTGTGGGCTAAAATGAGAGAGGCCCAAGTCCAAAAATTTTATGTTATATTTTATTTATTATTTATTATTTTTTTTTTCGTTCTTTTTTTTTCGTTTTTCGTTCTTTTTTTTTAAACACGTGGGCTTCGCCTAGCGAGCATGACAGTTCAAGAAATTCCTCTGAGCGTAGGTGATTCTGGTGGCTTTTCTTGGGACTCGCTAGGCGATCCATTCTGCTCGCCTAGCGAGCATGACAGCTCGTGAACAAACTTTTGCTCCTTCAAGATTAACGTTTTGACTGACGAATAGACCCCATTTGAACCTGTTGGAAGTATCTCATGTCATTCCCTTGTGTTGACTGATCATCTAAATAGAATCCACAAAGTATCTTGGATGATACTCAACCTTCAAACAGAAGATGTTAGTGACACATTTTTGTGCTTTTGGTTAGTAAACAAAAGTAAGAGAAACAATGATGTATAATTCAAGCATGCTTGGTGATCTCAAACCAATCACAAGGAGTCCCACCCAAAGGCAAAGGGAACCAAGATGCTAAAGATCCTTGAGGCAATGCAAATGCAATGTTATGACGCCATGAGGGATCTTAGGGTCAAAATTGGGGTCTTACAGATGCCCCTATTTAAGGTCATTCTAGCCGGAGAAGTGAAGGTTAAAATCTTAGTCTCGACTGGGTAGAATGGGCTTAAATAATAACAAAGAGACGAATTTGGGTCCCTAAGAGACCTCATGATGCAAATGTAGGTATGAAAAATGGTAGCACTTTGTGGAGATATGTGTCCACAAAAGCAAAGAAATCAGAAGCCACTGATAATCCATATGAGCAATTCACTCCATGGGACCAAGACCCTGGGGACTCTCCTGGGGATAGAAAAGGGATAAAAATGCGCGAGCAGGTCATGACTCAAAGCGTGGGGAACAAAATTCCAAAGGGAAAAGATCCAATGGAAAGACTCGAGCTGACTCGAAGATGCATGTATTGGGGAATATGCCAATACAGCAAAAAACTATCCACAGCGGATACTTCGGATAAAATCTGGATGAAAACAATCCACTAAGGGACTTCGCTGGGGATGTCCACAAGGACACTCCTGGGGAAGCATCGGGACAAGGTATTACCGGTTACTGGGTAATAAGCTCAAGGAGACATGTGATCTGAACGCTAGGTATGAGGGTGAGAGATACAACATGCTCAGGAATAGATGAATATCCAAGACCGGTATAAGGGTGAAATATATCAAAACTTCAAAACGTCTGAGGAAAACCTAAAAGGTATACTTCAACTCAGGGATTCTGACTCCACAGGGGACAAAAAGTCATAATAGGGAGTAGACGGGAAGGAACACCAGGGATACCGGTTACTAGGCATATAATAGGTGACCAATCGAGGCGTGAATTGGGGAATATTCCCAAAACACTCATCATCCAAAAGAGGGCTAAAAGCAAACTCGATTACAGGATGGATATTCGACTCCACAAAGGGGATACGAATCTTACTCAACTGGGGAAGAACAAAAGGCTTCAGACCCGAGAGTGCATGAGATATACTATCTATTACCGTCAGAACGTAGATAATATACTCGCATGGACGATTATCCACAACCGGTTACTGGGTTAATAAAGGATAAATCGACCGAAAAGAAAAGGCATCGGGATACCGAAACTAGGTATATAATGATGACCAATTCAGGAGAGAAACAATCGTTACCAACAACAACAAGGTAGACGAGAGATGACCCACTGGGGATAAATTGCGTAATCAGGGCAATTATCCAAGCAGATGAGGGGATATCATCACCGAATATTGGATGAAGATAACTGTCACCAATTAAAGATGGGCAAAAATAGTTACTCTGCAAAAAGGGAAGAAATAGGGTTTCCAACTACCGGTATGAGGGTAGAGAAACACAGACTCCGTCGGGGATAATAATTACTAATTATTGAGCAATTATTCATTTACCACGGGGAAACGGGAAAAGAGTCTCAAGAGACCGATCTAGGATCAAACTAGATAGGCACACCAAATCAAGACTTGTCCCGGTGAGGATATAACTCAATGGGAAACCCATCCCAATATATGTGTCGGGAAGGAACAAAAACAATCAACATCCACGAGGATATAACCCGGTGGGGAATATGGAAGAAAGGATAGACGCTTTCTTCTTATGGAGCTGACTCTATATGGAGAGATCAGACACACACATCTGCTCGGGGAAGTATATCACTAAATAGCAGGAGACAGCAAACAACGATATATGGCAAAGAATGCAACATGAATATCTGAATGTTATAATTATGCATGAATATGTGTGGTTTATGTATGATGTATGCTGACAAACATGACATATCTAACACAACCAGGTCCGAGAATCAACCACCCGGTACTACATCTCAAGAGAGAAAGCCAAGTTCACCAAAGAGTATCCATTCTGTTGGGGATCAGAGATACCAGGAAGAAAAGAACTCTGCAGGGGATGAATCATCAATCATTCCAGCTGGGGACGAGAGTTATCACCGACAAGGTCCACCATACCAACAACTCTACTGGGGAATCTATCCGAGGAGATAAAGGATTTATCGGGATCAACCACCAAATACCGCTCTTGCCCAAAGAGATCCAAGCTGCTGAGGAAGAAAGATTGCTACTCTGCTGAAGGGAAGAGAGGTGACTCTCAACAAGCAACCCACTTGGTAGGATAAACCACAAGGGGTTCCGGAGGGAGGAGATATAATCATGCCAGGAATATGGACAAAAATCTTACCCTGTTGGGGATCATACCACCCTTGGGAGAGCACTTAGGATCTCCTAAGTATCCTTTCGTCATTGTGAATGTTCACTTTGTTTAAAAACAAATTATAAAAAATTTGATCGTTTAAAACAATGGTATTTTCTTAATCAAAACATGCAAAACATTTGTTGAATAGAAACAGATAAGAGTGCCAATAATTGGATAAAAGGCTCAAATTTATTTGATAGAATGGTAGTCTGCGAATGGCAAGACTCCATAGATCTTTACAAATTTGAAATTGGTGATATATGTTGGAAAAGGGCTACATTGAACATAATGACCATTTCTCCACCAATTATGAATCCGATGTATTTGAAGCTTTGGCTGATAATGAGCAAGGATCTCTGACGGACGACAGTTGTAGAACAAAGTCTTGTCAGGATGCAGTTACTTGCCAAATCCCTAATTTTTGCCTAGATTTCCCCAGGATGAGGTACTCAATCTAGCGGGATACATATATCATTATTATATATTTTTTTTGTCTCTAACTTTTGCTTGGATCGCCCTTTCGGGTTTTCAATCCACCGAGACGCTCATTTTTGCCTAAGCCGCCCTTTCGGGTTTTCAACTTAGCGAGCTATTCAGTTTTATTTTTATTTTTTAGGCGAAGTATTTCTTGACTGCATCTGAATTCACAGGACGAGTGAAATCCTCCCCATCCATAGTTGTAAGTATCAAAGCACCGCCTGAAAAGGCTCTCTTAACAACATATGGACCCTCATAGTTTGGAGTCCACTTGCCCCTGGAATCGGGCGCGAAAGACAAGACTTTCTTGAGCACAAGGTCACCTTCTCGGAACACACGAGGCTTGACCTTCTTATCAAAAGCTTTCTTCATCCTTTGCTGATATAACTGACCGTGGCACATGGCAGTCAATCTCTTTTCTTCTATCAAGTTCAGCTGGTCATAACGACTCTGAACCCATTCAGCATCAGTCAACTTGGCTTCCATCAAGACCCTCATTGACGGGATCTCCACCTCTACTAGGAGTACGACCTCCGATCTTGACTTAGCGATCATATCGTCAACGTACACCTCAATCTCCTTATCCATCATGTCATGAAATAAGGTGGTCATAGCTCGTTGATACGTGGCTCCGACATTCTTCAAACCGAAGGGCATCACTCATAACAGAATATTCCCCAAGGTGTGATGAATGTTGTCTTCTCCATATCCTCGGGTGCCATTTTAATCTGATTATATCCGGAAAATCCATCCATAAACGAGAAGACTTTGAATTTAGCTGTATTATCTACCAACATATCAATATGTGGTAGAGGGAAATCATCTTTCAGACTAACTTTATTCAAGTCTCTATAGTCCACACACATCCGTACTTTTCCATCTTTCTTAGGCACGGGCACAATATTGGCCACCCATTGAGGATATGTAGAAATCACCAGAAATCCCGCATCAATTTGCTTTTGAACTTCCTCTTTGATCTTCACTGCCATATCGGGATTAGTTCTTCTGAGTTTCTGCTTCACAGGCACGCACTCAGGCTTTAAAGGTAGGAAATGTTGCACAATATCAGTATCTAGACCAGGCATGTCTTCATATGACCAAGCAAAGACGTCGACATATTCTCGTAGCAACTTAATCAACCCCTTCTTAACAGATTCTTCCAGAAGTGCCCCAATCTTTACCTCTCGCACACAATCTTCAGACCCCAAGCTGATTGTTTCCAGATTCTCAAGATGCGGCTGAATGATCTTCTCTTCATGCTCAAGTAGCCGGGTGATCTCATCAGGAATCTCTTCAATATCATCTTCCTCTGCCTCAAATACAGGGAATTCAAAATTGGGAGATGGTGTTGGGTCATTATCTTCAATGGGTTTAGAAATTAACCTGCATAATGATTTTGGATATGAAAAGATTTAGAATTCAAACAAGGCAAATCATTATGCATATGAAAAAGATCGATTTTATTCTATTTTTTAGGGTTTTATGTGATCACCAATTTCATGCGAAAAGCGAAAAGGGAAAATAAATGGAAAAACAAACATTTAACATGAATTTATTGAATGAAAATATCATTGTATTTATGTTGCCAACAATGTTATCATTCCTCCTTTTGGCATGGGAGAAGGGTTTTTAAACAAAGTGATCTTTACGTTGACTTATGGACAACTGTTGGAATATCCACAACGACCCAATTGTTGCAGACCCCACCAGGGATGATGAAGTTGCCAGAATCCTTTGTATCTTCTTCTAAAACGGCAGCAGCCTCCTCATCTAGACCAGTGTGGATGAAGCCTCCACTCTTGAATAACCCTTTCTTGTTGAAAGTACCATAAGAAAAACCTATGCCAGCCCGAGACTCGTTGTCTTTTAACTCAATCATTTTTCCTAAGCCAGTGGTTGCACCACACTCAATGGCCAGCTTTGCATCTTTGTAGGAAGCAAATGAAGGAGTTCTCTTCTTAATAGGCTCAGCTATAGATAAAGCTTGGAAAGGAGTTCCAATTTCAACCTCAGCATCTATATAAGAGAAGGAAGACAAATGGCTAACCAGGAGAGCCCTTTCTCCCCCTACCACCACCAGCTTCTTTTTTTTCACGAATTTCAATTTCTGGTGTAGGGTGGACGTCACGGCGCCTGCCTCGTGAATCCATGGTCTGCCTAAGAGACAACTATAAGATGGGTGAATGTCCATAATCTGGAAGGTAATCTGGAAATCACTTGGTCCGATCTTGATTGGGAGATCAACTTCCCCAATCACAGTTTTGCGAGACCCATCAAAAGCCTTCACAACTACTCCACTCTGCCTTATGGGAGGCCCTTGATATGATAGCTTTAAGAGAGTGGACTTTGGAAATACGTTCAATGATGACCCAATGTCCATCAGTACATTGGACATGGCGTCGTCTTTACAACCCATAGATATATGTAATGCCAAGTTGTGGTCTCTTCCCTCCTCGGGGAGATCAGAGTCACAAAAGCTCAGGTTGTTACAAGAAGTAATGTTTGCAACAATGCTATCGAATTGCTCCAAAGTGACATCGTGATCCACATATGCCACATCCAACACCTTCTGCAGAGCCTCTCGGTGTGGTTCTGAATTTAAGAGTAAGGATAACACATATATTTTGGATGGCGTTTGTAGAAGTTGGTCTACAACATTGTACTCGCTCCTTTTGATGAGTCTCAACATCTCATCACAGTCTTCTTTCACATTGCTACTAGGGCCAACAGAAGTAGGTGTTTTCAATATGGAGGAGGGCTTAATAGCAAGTGCCGGATTCGGAGAATTCACAACGTTCCCAATCGGGCGTTCAACAAAATCAACATTAATTTGAGGCTTCGGCGGTGCTGAAAATACACGGCCACTACGGGTCAAACCGCTAACATCGACAATATTCACAACAGAAGAAGAGGGCAAGGACACCTCTTTCCCATTCTCTACTGCTACGGCGTTGTAGCGATAGGGAACTGCCTTTTCAGAAGAATATGGCACAGGACCAGCAGGCTTAATGATCAGAACGGGAGAAGCCTTCTGCTTGCTACCATCATACTTGATGATAACAGGCTCGGGCATCCGGAACACTAGGGAGATCACATTGACCTCAGGCTCATTTTCATCAACATTCCTGTTTTGAAGGATCTCAATGACTCCTTCGTTCAACATTTCCTGAACATCCTTGCGCACCTGGCAACAACCCAGTCGGTTAACAGAGCAGACTCGGCATCTATTATGTTCATGCTCATAATGACTGTAGTCACACAGCAAACGATGCATCTGGACCAAAGACTGTTGAATATGACTGACATATTTGATCTTGTATTTTCCAAGGCAACCCTGGACCATGTTGACAGATTTCCCATGTTCGGGCAATGAGTTCTTCTTCACATTAGGGCCTACGTCCTCAAAACATAGAATACCACACCTCACAAGGTCTTGAACCTTGGTCTTCAAAGGGTAACAATTCTCCACGTCGTGGCCGGGAGCACCAGAATGGTAAACACAATGTAACTCAGGCTTATACCACCACTAGGGGTTAGCAGGTATAGCCGGTGGGTCTCTCAGAGTAATCAGCTTCCTTTCTATCAAAGAGGGATATAACTCTACGTACGTCATAGGAATAGGATCGAAGGTGACCCTTTTCCTCTCGTAACTCGTGTTGGTTTGATTACTGTTTCGAGGCTGGTAGGCCTGCTGCTGCGGTCAGTGCTGTTGTTGCTGATATTGCGGATGTGGTTGCTGATTGTTACTATGTTGCTGATACTGTTGATTATCTCTAAAGACAGGTGCTATATGAGCCACCTGGTGCTGGTTACTGGCGGGACGCACAATCTTCCTCCTCACAGAGGGTCTTCTTGGTTTCTCATGGGAGATCACAGCATGTGCCTCTCCATCTTTCTTCTTTGCAAACGCCCTATAACGTTTGGCAGAATAGCCTTCTTCTCTGGTTAACCGTCCTTCACGGACCCCTTCTTCTAGACGCATCCCCATATTCACCATCTCGGTGAAGTCAGAAGGAGCGTTAGCAATCATCCGCTCATAATAAAAAGAACTTAAAGTCTTCAAAAAGATCTTAGTCATCTCTTTCTCTTCTAGCGGAGGCACGATCTGTGCTGCCACCTCTCGCCACCTCTGGGCGTACTCCTTAAATGTTTCTTTATCCTTCTGGGACATGGCTCTCAATTGATCTCTATCGGGAGCCATATCCATATTGTACTTGTATTGCTTGACGAAAGCTTCGCCGAGATCATTGAAGGATCGGATATTCGCGCTATCTAAACCCATGTACCAACGCAAAGCGGCACCGGACAGACTGTCCTGAAAGTAGTGGATGAGCAGTTGGTCATTATCGGTCTGAGTTGACATCTTCCTGGCATACATGACCAGGTGGCTGAGAGGACAAGTATTTCCTTTGTACTTTTCAAAATCAGGGACCTTGAATTTCACAGGGATCTTCACATTTAGAACCAAGCAGAGTTCGGCAGCAGACTTGCCGAAAAGATCCTTCCCTCTGAGAGTTTTCAATTCCTTGCGAAGCTCAAGAAATTGATCGTTCATAGCATCCATCTTCTCATAAACATATGGACCCTCATACGGCTCAGAATGATAGATGGTGTCGTCTACCCTGGGCAAAGTATGTGCGACAGGAGGAGGAACGGAAAGGACCGGGCTAGATGCCGGCAGAGAAGCAAAGGTAGGAACAAGACCCTCAGGCATGAAATTGGGAGGCATCCCCCACGGGAACTCGGTTGGCATGGCTGTTGGAACAAAGTGAGCACTGGCAGCGGGCACAGTAGAGGAGACAATCTCGGAGATAACTATCCTCTAGGGAGGAGTTGAAGGTGTCGGAGAAGACTGGCTCTGGGCAGCCATGAATGACTCCATTAGGGCAGTCAATCTGGCCACTTCCTCTTTCAGCTCGCGGTTCTCTTGCTCTAAGTGATCCATCAGTCTTGAAATGTTGGCTCTAGTCTAGTACGGGTGAGTCAGCTTGTCTTCAAAATAAATGAAGGACACAGAGTTAGACCACAGGGCAAGGGACCGGAAACAAAACCTGCTTATGCATATGATGCATGCAATGTTTGTGCATATGATTTGTTTTTTTTTTATTTCAAAGGAACTTTAGAGTTTTATTTGCAAATTCTGGAAATATTAAGCATTTTATCACATATGGAAATATCTCATCAAATAATATCAGGGAAAAGAAGTGCAGCATCGTCAATCATATGCAAGAGAAAAGGAAAATAATCATCTTATGGATCCCTAGAAACAATCATCTAAAGCTCGGGACACGGGAAGATAAGATGCGCGAAGCCTCTTCACCTCCCTCTCATAGGCTGCCTCCATATCGGCCTTCTCTTTGGCGAGTCGATCATACCTCCTCTTCCAGAACTTAGAAGACTGAGGAAGTAGGGAAGTCCATACATCATCAAGGTCATCAATAACCTGATGCTCAAGAAACTCAATCAACACATCCTTCTCCTTAATCTGCTGAAGCAACTCTTCACGTTCACGGATCCAAGCACGTGAACGGTCTTCGTCTCTCAACTCCTCTACTCCTTGATTAGGGAGGGTTGAAGGCCCAACCATAATCATAGGTGTAGGTCTCGGATACTCGTAAGGCATGAGATACTCAGACGCCCTCTTCCTAACCCAAACAGTGTAAGGCTCCAAAGCGATGCAATTCTTAGGACCCAACTCTTTCCTTCCTTTCCTATGAATCTTGCGCCAAGCGCGGACCATTCTGCCCTTCAAGTTTTGGGGATCTTTACCCTCCTGAAAGAACACACCCTCTAATAGAATGTTATTGGGTTTATCCTTTAAGGGGAACCTAAGCTGCCGACGTGCCAAAACAGGGTTGTAGTTAATCCCACCACATGTACCAAGAAGAGGTACATTGGAGAATTCGCCACAAGAGTCAATAATCTGCACACCATCATACACACCGTTATACCAAGAGATATCATCATTAGTGAGAGACATAAGTCTCGTGGACCACTGTAGACATTCCTTGTTCTCCTTGAAAGCGACCGTCTGAGGTAAGTGACAAATAAACCACTTATACAACAGAGGCAAACAACACACAATGGTGCCACCACCCTTTGCATTCCTCATATGCAAAGAGAAGTAGGTATCGCCCAACAGAGTCGGAACGGGATTAAGAGTAGAGAAGATCCTAATAGCGTTCACATCCACAAACTTGTCGATGTTGGGGAACAATACCAATCCATAGATGAGAAGTACAAATATGGCTTCAAAGGCATCCTCACTCATGGCCTTCCCATATATAGTAGCTTGAGCAACGAGGAACTCAGAAGGGAGACCTTGAATTCCACCTTTGGTAGTCATATGAGCACCAACCAGAGATTCATCTATGTGTAACATGTCAGCTATCTCTTGTGGAAGTAGGAATACTCTCCAAGCAACTGAACGGTGACTGATCTAGAATAGGTATACCCACAAGGTAAGCATACTCCTCAAGGGTAGGCAAAAGATGGAAATCCGGAAACGTGAAGCAACGGTACAAGGGATCATAAAACTGCACCAATACACTCACCAATACTTCATCCACCTGAGTAGTCAGAAGAGGAAGAAGCTTCCCAAAACGAGCCTTGAAACCCAAAGGATCTAATACATAGGATGTCAGATTCCTTAACTCTTTCAAATCTGGTTGCCTGAAGTTGTACTTCTTTGTATTCCTTCTTTGTCTTTCCATGTCTGAAAATTTTGCAAACAAACCCCTTAAGTTCCTTAAAAATTTTCTTATTTATTGATGATATGGATGCAAATGGGTGCATGAATGCAACAATCACACTCAAGGATCAAGGAAAGCACACCAAATAAAGGTCATGGGATGGATCATGTTATCCTTAATATCAATCATCCATTTTGGTGGATTATGGTTTACACCTTATCAACACCCAAGTTCCATTGATATTAAGGATTCATGAACGGATCAACCATGAATCAAGGGTTTGTTGTAAGTCACGAGCATGGAGTTAGGTTAAGAACTACCCAAAAGGGAGTGTACTAGGGTTTAAACCTGCCAAACATGTTCTACAAAAGGTTCCCATAGTCATCATCCCATCTTTCGGATATTATCGGAGAAACGACTACTCGTATTCCAAAAATATTCTCAAGAGAGACTCTTATGAGTGTAGTATCGCGTAACAATCGTATCAAATCTTACACTTGAACGACTTTCGCACTACATCCTAAGAATAGGCCAAGATGGGCTTGGTAAACTAAGGTCCTTGGCTTCTAAGGTTTATATTGGAAAGAGTAATGTCTAACCACAACTTACTTGTGTGACATTATTGATCCCAACATAACCTCCACCAAGTGAATGCGCTTGCAAGTCAACTTGCTAAGGAATAACTCCA
Organism: Lathyrus oleraceus; assembly: GCF_024323335.1. Classification (NCBI taxonomy): domain Eukaryota; kingdom Viridiplantae; phylum Streptophyta; class Magnoliopsida; order Fabales; family Fabaceae; genus Lathyrus; species Lathyrus oleraceus. The sequence goes on along the minus strand of NC_066579.1, from coordinate 151,943,449 downwards.
CACAAGTCAACAAGACTATGCCATTCTCCTATCCTAAGTGCACTCGAGTTCGGGTATAGAACTCATCTCACAAAGATCACCAAGCATACAAGGAATTAATATTCAAACAATTCAATCATTACATATAATACAGTAATCCCAAATTGCACAAAAATATGTCACAAAACAAATACAATACAACAAATATGAAAAGTAGGCAAAACCCATTAGGATTCCATTTATCCTAGCAGAGTCGCCACTTTTCTGTAGCGGGGTATTCGTTACCATTAGAGATATTGACTAAATTCGAGGTAAATCATACAAGTCGAGTCGCCACCGCACTTCTATTTATCCAAAGGAATGGTTAGAAAGCGAACAAAAACCTAAAAGTTTTATCGAATCAAAAACTAGTAAAAATGTCAGAGATCTGGGTAAGGGGGTTGGTTATTGTAGCGGTGTATTCGTCGCTATATGATTTATTGATTAAACCATAAGCAAAGCATACAATGAATTCGAGTCGCCACCGCACTTTTATTTATCCAAAGGACTGGCTAAAAAGCGAACAAAAGCCTAAGAAGTTTTACGCGTAGAAAACTAATGAAAAGATCAGAGAATCTGGGTAAGGGGTAAATTACGCAATGGGAAGGTGTTAGGCACCCATCACGTCCTAGGTACTCCTAGGGAGCCCTTTTCACACTTGTTGTATAAAATTGTTATTTGTTATGAAATATTTATTGTGCAAACATGATTGGGATGATGAGAAAAGAATATACAATTTTTATTGTTTTTTGTGTTCGAACGGATGAACCCGTTGCCTACGTACCTTCCATCAAAGGTAAGGATCAAAACGCCGTAGTTCGGCTAAAAGATTTCCAAAAGTTAGTGGATTCAATTTTAAACACAAGCCCTAAGGTCTTACGTTATCCACGGGAGAAAACTCAACCTTATGAAACAACAGGTCCACCATGTGAGAAAAACTTCAACTTGCTAGTGAGGGGTTAACCCTATAATAAGCAAGGAAGACTTACAATTCAATCATCTAAGGACAAATAGGTGAGATTGACATCAACCAACTAGGATAAATCAAACCTATGGCTAATGTATGAAAACTTAGCAAGAATGGACAAAGCTACAAAACAATTGAATGGGTGAAATTAATTGATCATGATTATTCACAAAAAGGGGGGGTCAAAGTATGATTAAGATTGATTCAAAAGAAGTATTATGAAATGGAGTTTGAAAAGTCAAGGACTTGGGGTCCAGGTTTTTAGTTTGAAAGCATGAAGATGTTTACACAATATTTATCTCAAGTTTTGAAAGTAATATGTGAAAAGGTTCAGGACAAAGAGGGATGAATGGATGAAGATGGAGTGTAAAACTTCCTAGAAGGTTCACCTCTTGAAATCATATGGAAGATGAATCAAGTGTGTCCTTTGGAATAGGCAATGAGTAATAGCAAACAAGCAAAGCAAAGAAAGAAAGTCAACAAAAGCGGATACCGGATGCCAATCACTGGACTTATACCAATCTCCTAAAACAAAACTGGATATCAGAGGCCACTCTATGGACTTATACCAATCTCCTCTACAAGGAAATAAAAAGTGGATACCGGATGCCAATCTATCTGGAATTATACCAATCTCCAACAACAAAGCAAACACTTGGATGTCAGATGCCAATCTATCTGGGCTTACTCTAACCTCCAACATATGATCATAGGAAAAACAAATGCCAAATTACACGGACTTACAATTGCATCCTCACATACAATCACACAAATGAATCAAGCAAAGATACGATGAGTAGCCAATGAAATGGTCTTATACTCACTTCCATATCATAGGAACAATGGCCAATGAATGGTCTTACAATTGTCCTCAATGGGCAAACAACAAAGACATGTCACAAAGACAAATGAAATGATCATGAACTAATGAGCAATTAATGATGATAAATGCATAAAGCATGCAAGCAGACATGTGCATATGAAATAAGTAATCAATCAACCAAAGTCAATCAGCACACTCTATAACCAAACAATTAGGCTCATCCAAAGGGTTAGGCATTAAAGCCAACTGGAATAGGGTTAATGGTGCTCTTAACCTTGACATTGAGAGCCAAGGTGAAGCAGATGAAAGGATATGAGGGGTGTGCCTCATTGCTCTTATCCCTGGTCAGGGAGAGCATTGAATATCAGAAGGTGTGGGAGTTCAGAAAGATGGAACTCTCTCCACAAGTTAGACTCTATAGATCTTGGGTTTTTACTCACTATGCATCAACACAAGTAGTGTGATCAAGGTGAGTGACTCACAGAATAGTAGGAGATAGGTTACATATCTCTTTGATCTACCAATTGCCTCAAATGAGGACTTTTCCTGCTTGGGACAAATGTAAACAAGCACAAACATCGCCTCTTAAGGAGGACTTCAGACAATTGCCTGGCCAAATAACAGGCCAGGTCTTCCAGACTACATGAAGAAAAGAGATTCTACCTCAATGCAAATGCTATCAAGCAAAGCAATGCAAGTTCTCAAAGAACTAAGCAACTAATGGTACCTGAAACCAGTCAAATAGAATCAGGATACAACTCAAAGTCAAAACCAAAATAAGATAAGGATCAACAGACAACACAATCAGTTAAATGTGCAATGCACAAAGCTCAAAGCATGTGAGCTAAGCATCCTACAAAACAAACAAGTTAGTTCATGATAATCAAACAAACTCAAACAACTTGCATAAATCTCCTTAAGGCATTTGCTTCTTAACCTGAAAAGGCAAACTTAAACATGAGAAACATGACCACTAGGAGAAGCCTAGGGTCAAAAAGAGATAAGAAATCCAAAACAGCAAGTGAAAGCTACCCAAAATCAAGTTCAAGCAATTAAGAAACAAACCCAAGTGTTTTCACATTCATATCATTCATCATTATCATCTCATAAGCAAATTAGGTCAAAGCATGTCATATAGAACCTCAAAGAAGTCAACAGAAAGATTCAACTCAAATCCAATCACAAACATTTCAATAAATCCTCAAATAATTCATGATCAAACATCATCCATAACATGATAAGCGTACCAAACTTCAACTCATTTGGATCAAGGGAAGTAGGTCAATGAAAATCAGAAAGTCAAAGCAAGTTCAAGCAAACTCATACAAAGCATCAAAACATGCACCAACTTCAATAAATCATAAAACAGTGACAACACATGATAAATGAATGGGACTAAAACCATGACAAACTTTAAGATGTCTACAATTCACATGTCATATTTCAAGTCCATCCAATAATGCATGAGAATTTCACAAACCAAATACAAACATGTATCACAAGGGGGCAACAATTTGGTCAAACAGGGGAGAAAATTCCAATCAAATAGGAAATGCCATCAATAATTTCAGAAAAAATCACACACATTCTCAACATGCACAAGTATATTCATGCAGAAATCCATACCAATTTGAGTTCAATAAGCATAGTAATTAAAATCATGAAGTTGTACATGAATGGTGTGACACAAATTGTCACACCCCTATTCAAAAAATCATAACTCACCAACCAGCAATGATAAAATTACAAACTCTACACCAAAATCACCATGAACATGTCTAGTTTAAGCACAAAAAATTTGGGAAGCATTGGATAAGGTATCATCATTTCACAAGCAATTGGCAAGGCATACACAAAATGGACAACATGAACAAACCCTAGCACATTTTAAAATTCACACATGCAAAAAAATCTGGAAAAATCATCATAAAAAACTAGAGGTCATGAGGAGCATTTCACAAAAAAATCCCATCAAATTTGGACAAATATTGAAGAACTTATGAATTTTCTAAGTTTGGCATACAAAATGAAATAAATATTGAAATAATGAAATGATTTAATTAAAATTAAAACCGGCAGTGGCAAACTTGTAATTATTTGGTCCCTTAAGTGAAACTCTGCGTTTCACTTAAGGAGGTGTCAGCTGGCTATTGGCCACATGGGACACGAACGAGAAAAACATGCAGAATCGCGGGTTCCATGGATCAAACATATTTCTGGGTTTGGTTTTTTAGGGTTTATGCTACACAGTGCCATGTTCATCAAGACGAAGAACAAACTTCCCAGAATTTTGAAACAAACACAACATTCAAATCATCTCATCATGCTCATCAACATTCCAACATTAATTTTCGCTAGCTCATGCTAACAAAAGATAAATAAGCAAAAACATATTTGAATATCAAACTTTAAATCCATGTTTCTCTCTCAATAATCAACCATTTTTCACGATTTAAGTTTCATTGCAATCAACATGGCAAGACCTTTAATAAGCATAGCACGATTTCAAAAAATAAGAGAGTCGAAAACCAACCTCTTGGAAGATGCAGTTTCGAAACAGTGGTTCTTTGGCCTTGTCGAGCTGAAACAGATGCACAAATATGTTCCAGATGATGAATAGACAAGTATTGCAAGCTCAGTTGTCTCAATTCCAGCTCAAACATCCAACTGCCATGGAAGGTATGTAAATGCAACAATGTCGAAATGGCTTTACAGTTATGAGATAGTGCTGGCAAATGCTTCCAGAAGGATAGTGAATGATGAACCAAAGCACAGAAGCACGAACCCTTTGAAGATTTTCAGAAAAAGTTCAAGTGAGGAAAATGAGAGTTTTAGAGAAAATGAAGTTTTTTGATCTCTTTTGCCAAAGTGTGGCTAGGGTTTTCTATCAGAAAATGAGCAATATATACTCTGTTTAACATCTTTAAGTTTGGTTAATGGAATGGTAATCACAATTTGCTTAATGAGGTGTTTTTGGTTAATTAATGAATTTCACTTAAGTTGCATGTGCATGGCATGCTACAGTGCGAAATTGGGCTTTAAGCACATCCAAAATGTAATTTCTGAACATTTACAATTGGTAAAATGCATTGGAAATGGTTAATTTAAAAGTCCACTTTTTCACCTCCCTCATTTTAATTCAAACCACTTGAAAAAGGCCATTTTGATTGGTTGAGTTTTGGTGAATTGTGATGAAGGATTTGGATAAAGCATATCAAATGTGACTTGTAGCAAAAAACCTCACTCAATTTGGCCAAATGGTTTGGAAGATATCTCACTTTAAAGTTCAAAATTTTTTGAGAATGATTTGATCATAACTTGCCAACCACACATGAGAAATGAGTGTTCTTGGACTTTTTGGAAATGGGAGAACAAGATCTTCAATTTTCATGTTGGACAAAAATTCATTTGAAGCTTTTATGATGAAGTAAATTTGAGGAGAAGAACTTTCCATTTTTGGCAAATTCCAATTACAGGTCAACTTTCTATTTTTGGAAATTTCTTGTTTGACCTCAAATTCTTCACTGATGATGTTTGACATGTTATATGAGGCTCATATGGACATGAATGAGACCTCTCAAACCAATTCCCACCATCAAATCACTGATTAAATGCATAGTTGACCACAGTTGACTTTGCTAGGGTTTTGGTTGACTGAACCAGGTTCTGATGAATTCCAAACCCTAACCACTTGATATCTTGATTCCAAATGATGTTACAACTCAATGAACTCTTGACGAATGATCATGGTGCCCAAATTCTTCAAGAATGGCCACCATCCATTGCTCAATGGCTGATTTGACTGTTTTGACCTAGCTTGCTTCGTCTGCAAGTAACATGGTTAGATGACAATATTTTTGTATATTTGGTTAGTAAACATATGAAAAGCAATGATATACAAATGCAAAACATTCTTGGTGATCAAGAACCACACTCACAAGGTAACCCACCCACTAGGAGGGAAGCAAAGGTGCACAAAGATCCTTGAGGCAATGATATGATATGGTATGGGCCATGAGGGATCTTAGGGCCAAAATTGGGGTCTTACAAATGCCCCTATTTAAGGTCATTCTAGCCGGAGATGTGAAGTTTAGAAATCTTCATCTCGACGCGGTAGAATGGGCTTAAATAACAGTAATGAGACAAATTTTGGTCCCTAAGAGACCTCATGATGCAAATGTATGCATGAAAAAGACACAAATTCTGTGGGGAATATGATTCACACAGGAGAAAAAGACGATCCATCGGAGTAATACACTCACCAGGAACAGAGACTCTAACAAGACTCTTGTTGGGGATAGAAAAAGAAAGAGAATGCGTGAGAAGGACACGACTTCAAATTGGGGAAAACAAAACTGACACAGCGTGAACAAGACACGACTCTGATTAGGGAATAACAGAAATCAGACTGGAGAACTCATTAGGGAGTGAAGGACTCACACTGGGGAAAAGAAAATTCCAAAAGGAAAAACACATCCATTGGAGAGACAAAAGCTGACTCCTGGGAAAAGCAATAGGAAACTCCACTGAGGAAGCACCAAAGAATGAGATGTTACCGGTTTGAGGGCAACAAACTCAGGAAGAATGATTATCTAAGACCGGTATAAGGGTGAGAGATATCAATCAACCAAACATCTGAGAAAGACCTGGAAAAGGTACATAAACTCAGGAAAAACTGACTCCACAAGGGACCAAGGTCATAATAGGGAGCAGAAAGGAAGGAACACCAGGGATACCGAGGCATATAATAGGTGACCGACCAAGAATTGGTATATATGCCAAAACACTCATCATCCGAAAGGAGGGCTTGAAAAAGCAAATCGACTTACATGATGGACATTCGAATCCACAACGGGAAAACGAACCTTACTCGACTGGGGACACAAACCCAAAGAGTGCATGAGATACAATATCCATTACCGGCAGACCGTGGATAAGAAAACTTGCATGAGATATATTATCTATTACCGTCAAAACGTAGATAATAAACTCGCATGGTAAGAAACACCAGAGATACCGAGGTATATAATAGGTGATCTACCGAAAACGTGAATTGGTATATATGCCAAAACACTCATCATCCGAAACACAAACTGGTTAAAGGATGGGTATTCGATTCTACGAAGAATACGAATCTTACTCGACTGGGGAAGATCAATAAAGGACTCCAACCAAAGAGCGCATGAGACATATTATTCATTACCGGCAGACCGTGAATAATATACTTGAAAGGAAAAGACACCAGAGATACCGAAGTATATAATAGGTGACTAACCAAAAAGAGAGACAATCGATACCAAGCATCCGGGTAAACGAAAGACAACTCAAAGGGATAAATTGCAAGCATCCGGCAATTATCCCACAACAAAGAAAATATTCGATTCCGCAAAGGGAAAAAACGAATCTTACTTGACCAGGGAAACACAAAAGGCTTCAACTGAAGAGTGCATGGGATATATTATTCATTACCGGCAGACCGTGAATAATATACTCGTATGGAAGATTATCCACAACCGGTTACTGGGTTAATAAAGGATAAATCAACCGAAAAGAAAGGCATCGGGATACCAAACTACGTATATAATGATGACCAATCAAAAGGAACGACAACATTACCAACACAAGGGTAAATGAAAGAAGACCCGCTGGTGGATAAATTGCAAGCATCCGACAATTATCCAACTGTACCACAAGGCACAAACTCCACTGGGGAGAAAGAATCAACACCTGGGATTTACAACTACCGAATACAGGGTAGAAGACCGCAAACTCAACTGGGGATAGAAATCACCACAGGGAGACAACAACTCTGTTAGGGATAAAACCACAACAACAGGAATCCACTTACAATCAGGACGAACCACAAAGGTTACCTCTGTTAGGGGAAAAGAGACAGGACTTACCAATACCGAATACGGGGTAATAGCCATACTCTGGTGGGGATAACCACAAATTAGGGTTTACATCTACCGAATACGGGGTAGAAGACCAACAAATCTGCGTGGGGATAGAACAAATCACAAATCCGCACGGGAAACCAAAAATAAGGTTTATAACAAACCACAAACTCTGTTGGAGAGTAAGAAATAAGATTTACGACTACCGACTACTAGGTAGAAAACCAACAATTCTTGCCGAGGAATAAAAGGTATATAACCACCAATTCCGCTGAAAGGGCAAAGAAAATAGGACTTACAACTATCGGTATAAGGGTAGAGGCCCGAAAAACTCCGCTGGGGAACAACCCACTGGGAAGCACAAGATAGTTGACAAATAGCCAATTCGGGAATAATCCGAAAAGACAGACTGAATCAAGACACGTCCTAATGAGGATGTAACTCAAATAGGAAAATCCATCCCAATATATATGTTGGGAGGAAACGGAAGAAACCGTCATCCACGAGGATATATCTCAGTGGGGAACTGCAGAAGGAAAGACAACAGACACTTTCTGCTTACGGGGCTGACTCTATATGGAGAGATTTAACACCCGACATCTGCTTTGGGAAGATCTATATCACCCGCTGCAGGAGACACAACAAACAAAGGATACATGGCAAACAATGCAACATGAATATCTGAGTGTTTATGAATATGCATGATTTATGTTTGATGAATGCTGACAAAACAGACAATTCTAACACAAATAGGTCCAGGAACCAAACGCCCGGTATTATACTTCCAGGGGAAAAACCAACTGGAAAGCCAATCTGCTGGAGATCTCCATGCTATAAAGCAAAGATCTGCGGGAACTGCTGGGAAAGCAGAGGATCAGAGATACCAGAAAACACCAAATCTCTGAGTGCTGGGTCAGCAAACAACCCAATCAGGGTACAGAAAGTCACAACGGGCAAAACAGCCACCAAGACGAATCTGTTGGGGAACAAGAGAAAATCTCAAAGATCCGCAGGGGATCTCAGCATCAATTGAGAAACAAAGAGCTTTGCAACTCCAAACAACTCCGGGGAACAACCCACTGAAGGAGAACATCATCCAAGTAGAATCCAACTGCATACGCAAATCTACTGGGGGAAAAAACTGTCGGCTACTCTCTTGGGGAACAACCCACTGAGGGAGGACAGATCACACAAGTAGCTTCGGCAACAAACCACTACTCAGGGAGAACACACATCTGACGGATCACATCGGTAGATTTTGCAACGAAAGCCAAGCTACTGAGGATCAAAAGCAATCAGGAAGTCAATCCAATCTCTGGATGATGGAGCCATCGTCCGACCATACCGGGGATTGAAGGAGTATTCAATAGGCAAAACTACCTCAACAACCACTCTGCAGACTACGCTGAGAAAGAATGGGTGAACATACTGGGATATCAACCCAATCAACCACTGAGTAGGAAAATAAATCCTGCTCTGCTGAGGAGAACAAACACTCTGATAGAGATAAAGCAACAACTCTACAGACGACTTCGCCAGGGAAAAGGTAAAGTACCGGGTATCAAACCACTGACTTACCAAGTCTTCTGAAAGGAAAACGACCGTGCCGAGGAAACAGACAAATCCGCTGGCAACTGCACTGGGGAGAGTGGCAACAACTCTGCTCGCGACTGTGCTGAGGAGACAGATAAAGTCTGGGGATGTCGACCCACTGGAGAAAGTGACGGGGCACCAAGATGACAAACCATCAACCGCCGAATCTTCCACAAGAAAAGCACCCATGCTGGGGAAAACTGCTGCTGGAGAAAACAAAGTCTTCAACAACACTCTGCTTGGGGAACAACCCCACCAAAGATCTGAAGAAAGAAAATACAACCAAACCAGGCATATGAACAAATGTCTTACCTGTTGGAGATCGTGCCACCCTCGGGAGAGCACTGAGATATTCTTGAGTATCCTTTCAACCTTGTGAACATTCACTTTGTTTAAAACAACAATTTTTATGAAAAATTTATTTGTTTAAAACAATGACATCTTATCAATTTAAAAACATGCAAAACATTTGTTGAATTGAAACAAATAAGAGTGCAAATAATTGGATAAAAAGCTCAAATTGATTTGATGGAATGGTAGCCTGCAAATGGCAAGACTCCATAGATCTGTACAAATTTGAAATCAGTGATATATATTGGAAGAGGGCTACATTGAACATAATGATCCTTTCTCTACCAATTTGAATCTCGATGTATCCGAAGCTTCAGTTGACGACGAATCGAGAATCCTTCTGACGAACAGACAGCTGGTGACCAGAAAGTCTTGTCAGGACGCAGTTACTTGCCAAATCCCTAATTTTTGCCTAGATTGCCCCAAGGTGAGGTACTCAATCTAGCGGGATGCAAATATTCTTTTTTTTTTCAAGTCTCTAATTTTTGCCTGGATTACCCTTGCGGGTTCTCCACCGAGACGCTCATTTTTGCCTAAGCCGCCCTTTCGGGTTTTCAACTTAGCGAGCTATTCTGTTTTTTCATTTGCATATACTTTTTTTCGTTTTAGGCAAAGTATTTCTTGACTGCATCTTAATTCACAGGACGAGTGAAATCCTCCCCATCCATTGTTGTAAGCATTAAAGCTCCGCCTGAAAAGGCTATCTTAACAACATATGGACCCTCGTAGTTTGGAGTCCACTTGCCCCTGGAATCGGGCGCGAAAGACAAAACTTTCTTGAGCACGAGGTCACCTTCTCGGAACACACGCGGCTTGACCTTCTTATCGAATGCTTTCTTCATTCTCTGCTGATACAACTGACCATGGCACATGGCAGTCAATCGCTTCTCTTCAATCAAATTCAGTTGGTCATAACGACTCTGAATCCATTCAGCATCAGTCAACTTGGCTTCCATCAAGACTCTCATTGATGGGATCTCCACCTCTACTGGGAGAACAGCTTCCATGCCGTAAACAAGAGAAAAAGGGGTTGCCCCTGTTGAAGTGCGTACAGACGTACGATATCCATGCAAAGCAAATGGCAGCATCTCATGCCAATCTTTGTACGTGACAATCATCTTCTGGATAATCCTCTTGATATTCTTGTTAGCAGCTTCAACAGCCCCATTCATCTTAGGTCTGTAGGGAGAGGAATTATGGTGTGCAATCTTGAATTCAGCGCACAACTCATCCATCATCTTATTATTCAGATTAGATCCATTATCAGTAATGGTCCTCTCTGGCACACCATAACGGCAAATCAGCTGGTTCTTGATAAACTTCACAACCACCTGCCTGGTTACATTCGCGTACGAAGCGGCTTCAACCCATTTGGTGAAGTAATCAATTGCTACGAGAATAAACCTGTGTCCGTTGGACGCTTTCGGCTCAATCATGCCGATCATGTCAATTCCCCACATAGAGAAAGGCCATGGTGATGAAATCACATTTAGAAGTGTCGGAGGAATATGAATCTTATCCGCATAAATTTGACACTTGTGACATTTCTTCACATACTTGCAACAGTCAGACTCCATTGTCAGCCAATAGTAGCCTGCTCTCAACATCTTTTTAGCCATGGCATGTCCATTGGAATGAGTACCAAATGAACCCTCATGGACCTCGGTCATCAACAGGTTTGCTTCGTGTCTATCCACGCATCTGAGCAAAACCATATCAAAATTTCTCTTATACAGCATTTCACCACTGAGGTAGAAACTGCCTGACAACCTTCTCAAAGTTTTCCTATCTTTCACAGATGCCCCATGCGGGTAGACCTGGTTCTGGAGGAAATTCTTGATATCAAAATACTAAGGCTTGTCATCTTTCACTTCTTCGATTGCAAATATGTGAGCTGGTCTGTCCAAGCGCATCACAGTAATATTGGGGACATCATTCCACCATCTGACCACAATCATGGAAGCAAGCGTAGCAAGAGCATCTGCCATCCGATTATCCTCTCGAGGAATATGATAAAATTCAACTTCTGTAAAGAATGTTGAAATTCTCCTCGCGTAATCTCTGTACGGAATGAGACCTGGCTGATTCGTCTCCCATTCACCCTTGATCTGATTAACAACCAGGGCCGAATCACCATAGACATCAAGATACTTGATTCTCAAGTCAATGCATTCTTCAAGTCCCATAATACAGGCTTCATACTCCGCCATATTATTCGTGCATTTGAAAGTTAGCCTTGCTGTAAACGGAATATGTGAACCTTGAGGAGTAATGATCCCTGCCCCAATTCCATTCCCATATTGATTAACAGCGCCATCAAACACCATCATCCACCTCGAACCAGGTTCCGGACCTTCATCAAATGTAGGCTCATCGCAATCTTTCATTTTCAAGTACAGAATTTCCTCATCAGGGAAGTCATACTGAACAGACTGATGATCTTCAATCGGCTGGTGCGCTAGATGGTCAGCCAAGATACTACCCTTGATAGCTTTCTGAGCTCGATACTCAATATCATACTCAGACAACAACATCTGCCAACGGGCAATCCTCCCAGTTAAAGCAGGCTTCTCGAAGATATACTTAATTGGATCCATTCTAGATATCAACCAAGTTGTATGATTTATCATGTACTGGCGCAAACGCTTAGCAGCCCAAGCCAAAGCACAGCACGTCTTCTCAAGCATAGAGTACCGAGACTCACAATCAGTAAATTTCTTACTGAGGTAGTATATAGCAAATTCCTTCTTCCCTGATTCATCTTGTTGACCGAGTACACAATCCATCGAGTCTTCAAGAACTGTCAAGTACATAATCAGAGGTCTTCCTTCCACAGGCGGAGACAAAATTGGAGGTTCAGACAGATACTCTTTGATACTGTCGAAAGCTTTTTGGCAATCTTCGGTCCAATCATGAGACTGATCTTTCCGGAGAAGCTTGAATATCGGCGCACATGTGGCAGTCATGTGGGATATAAATCTGGAAATGTAGTTCAAGCGGCCAAGAAAACCTCGGACTTGCTTCTCAGTTTTGGGTGCAGGCATCTCTTGTATTGCTTTGACCTTTGCAGGATCAACCTCAATACCTCTCTCGCTTACCACAAAACCCAACAGTTTTTCGGAACGGACTCCAAAAGTACATTTGTTCGGATTCAGACGAAGTCTAAACTTCCTCAGACGCTGAAAAAGCTTCGACAGATGCTCAATATGCTCAACTTCCGTTCGGGACTTAGCAATCATATCATCAACATAGACCTCTATCTCCTTGTGCATCATGTCATGAAACAAGGTAGTCATAGCTCGTTGATACGTGGCTCCGGCGTTCTTCAAACCGAAGGGCATCACTCGATAACAGAATGTTCCCCAAGGTGTGATGAATGTTGTCTTCTCCATATCCTCTGGTGCCATCTTGATTTGATTATATCCGGAAAATCCGTCCATAAAGGAAAAGACTTTGAATTTGGCTGTATTGTCTACCAACATGTCAATGTGTGGTAGAGGAAAATCATCTTTCGGACTAGCCTTGTTCAAATCTCTATAATCAACACACATACGGACTTTTCCATCCTTCTTAGGAACGGGCACAATATTGGCCACCCATTGAGGATATGTAGAAGTCACCAGAAACCCCACATCAACTTGCTTCTGAACTTCCTCTTTGATCTTCACTGCCATATCTGGATGAGTTCTTCTGAGCTTCTGCTTCACAGGCGCGCACTCAGGCTTCAAAGGCAGGAAATGTTGCACAATATTTGTATCTAAACCCGGCATGTCTTCATACGACCAAGCAAAGATATCTGAATATTCTCGTAGCAAACTGATCAAATCTTCCTTGACAGACCCCTCAAGAAGTGCCCCAATCTTCACCAGACGAACACAATCCTCAGACCCCAAGTTGACTGTTTCCAAGTCTTCAAGGTGCGGCTGAATGATCTTCTCTTCATGCTCAAGGAGACGGGTAATCTCGTCAGGAATCCCCTCAACGTCATCTTCTTCTGCCTCAAATACAGGGAATTCAAAATTGGGAGATGGCGTTGGATCATTATGTTCAATGGGTTTTAGGATCAACCTGCATAATGATTTTGGTTAAGGAAAAACTTTAGAATTTAAACAAGTAAACCATTATGCAGATGAAAAAGATTGCTTTTATTCTTGTTTTTTATGGTTTTTTGTGATCACTGATTTCATGCAAAAAATCAAAAAGTGAAAACAAATGGAAAAACAAATGTTTAACAATGCGTTAATTGAATGAAAATATCATTGTATATATGCTTTGCCAACAATGTCATCACTTCTCCTTTTGGCATGGGAGAAGGGTTTTAAACAAAGTGAACAATTACTCTGATCTATGGATGACTGTAGGAACATCTACAGCAACCCAGTTGTGGCAGACACCACCAGGAATAACAAAATTGTTCATGTTTTCTGCATCCTCTTCCAAGATAGCAGCAGCTTCCTCTTCAGGTTGATCATCATGGATGAATCCTCCACTCTTGAACAAACCTTGCTCATTATACGCCCCAGAACAGTAGCCAATGCCAGCCCGGGATTTGTTGTCTTCCAGCTCAATCACCTTCCCTAAACCAGCAACTGCACCACATTCAATGGCCAGTTTAGCATCACGGTAGGAAGCAAATGATGGAGACTTCTTCTCAGTTGGTTCATCAATAGATAAAGCTTGGAATGGCGTTCCAACTTCATCTTCAGCGTCAATGTACGAGAAAGAAGACAAATGGCTAACCAGGAGAGCCTTTTCTCCCCCTACTACGACCAATTTCTTGTTCTTGACAAATTTCAACTTCTGGTGTAGGGTGGATGTCACGGCGCCAGCCTCGTGAATCCATGGTCTGCCTAAGAGACAGCTATATGACGGATGGATATCCATTACTTGGAAAGTAACCTGGAAATCACTTGGTCCTATCTTGATAGGGAGATCAACTTCCCCAATCACGGTCTTGCGCGACCCATCAAAAGCTTTCACAACAACCCCACTCTGCCTCATAGGAGGACCTTGATATGACAATCGAGAGAGTGTGGTTTTTGGCAATACATTTAGAGAGGATCCAGTGTCCACCAGCACATTGGACATTGCATCAGATTTGCAATTCATGGAGATATGTAAAGCCATGTTGTGGTCTCTTCCCTCCTCAGGGAGATCAGCGTCACAAAAGCTCAAAGTGTTGCAAGCGGTAATGTTTGCAACAATACTATCAAACTGCTCAATGGTGACGTCGTGATCAACATACGCCAAATCCAAGACTTTCTGCAGAGCCTCCCTATGGGGTTCTGAATTCAGCAGCAGAGAAAGAATGGAAATCTTGGATGGCGTTTGTAGAAGCTGGTCTACAATGTTGTACTCACTCTTTCTGATGAGCCTCAGCATCTCATCAGATTCTTCATCTATAATGCCACTTGGGCCAACCGAAGAAGTAGGAGTTTTTTGTACAGAGGAGGATGGTTTGGCAACATCAAGTGCCGGGTTCTGCACATTAACAGCGGTCCCAACCGGACGTTCAGCAGATTCGGAAGCAACAGCCTTAGGAGGCGCAGAAAATACACGACCACTTCGGGTCAACCCACTTACATCAGCGACAGTGGTTACGGAAGTTGAAGGTAAAGGCACTTCTACCCCATCTTGCGCAGCAACAGGGTTGTATCTGAATGGTACAGCTTTGTCAGAGGAATAGGGCACAGGGCCTGCAGGTTTAATGACCAAGGAAGGGGAAGCCTTCGGCTTGCTGCTATTGTAACGGATAACAACAGGCTCAGGCAACTTGAACACTGGAGATATCACATTAACCTCCGGTTCGTCTTCATCCATGTTGCGATTCTGCAGAATCTCAATGGTACCCTCATCCAACAGCTTCTGAAGTTCTCTTCGTACTTGATTGCAACCCAAGCGGTTAACCGAGCAGACGCAGCACTTGTCGTGGTTATGCTCCAAGTAGCTGTACTGACACAGGAAACGATGTAATTCAACCAACGAATGCCTGATGTGGCTTACATATCTGACCTTGTACTTCCCAAGGCATTCCTGAATCATATTAACCGATTTCCCATGCGAAGGCAATGGGTTCTTGGTGACATTTGGGCCTGAATCTTCAAAGCTCAATATCCCACTTCTCATAAGGTCTTGAACCTTAGTCTTGAGTGGATAGCAATTCTCAACGTTATGACCCGGAGCACCGGAGTGGTAGACGCAATGCTGGTCTGGTTTATACCACCATTGTGGATTTGCAGGAACAGCAGGAGGATCCCTGGGAGTTACCAATTTCCTCTCCAACAAGGAGGGATAAAGCTCTGCATATGACATTGGGATAGGACCGAAGCTGATCTTTTTCCGGTCATAACTCAAGTTGGCTTGATTGGTTGTACTTCCACGAGGCTGGTAAGCCTGTTGCTGTGGACGTTGCTGTTGCTGATACTGTGGCTGTTGATATTGTTGCTGATGCTGATATTGATGATGTTGCTGAGCATTGTCTTTAAAGACAGGTGCTATATGAGCCACCTGGTGCTGATGACCGGCACGGCGTGCAGGCTTCCTCTGAACAGAGGGTCTTCTATGCTTGGGCTGGGATTGCACAGCATGTGCTTCCCCTTCCTTCCTCTTAAACGCCCCATATCGTTTAGAAGAAGAGCTCTCATCCTTCGCCAGTCGTCCTTCACGGACACCTTCTTCGAGACGCATCCCCATGTTCACCATCACGGTGAAATCAGAGGGAGCGCTTGCTACCATCCGCTCATAATAGAATAAGCCAAGAGTCTTCAAGAAGATCTTGGTCATTTCTTTCTCCTCCAGCGGTGGAGTGATTTGAGCTGCCAGCTCTCGCCATCTCTGGGCGTACTCCTTGAAAGTTTCCTTGTCCTTCTGCGACATGGACCTGAGTTGATCTCGGTCAGGCGCCATATCGACGTTGTACTTATATTGCTTGACGAAAGCTTCGCCAAGGTCATTGAAGGATATGATATTGGCACTGTCTAAGCTCATGTACCATCTGAGCGCGGCACCGGATAGACTGTCTTGAAAATAATGAATCAGAAGCTAATCATTATCGGTCTGTGTAGACATCTTCCTGGCGTACATGACCAGGTGAGCGAGTGGACAGGTGTTCCCTTTATACTTTTCAAAGTCAGGTACTTTGAATTTAATCGGTATCTTCACACCGGGAACAAGGCACAACTCGGCAGCAGACTTGCCGAACAAATCTTTACCTCGAAGGGTCCTCAATTCCTTCCTCGACTCAAGGAATTGGTCGTTCATGGCGTCCATCTTTTCATGAACATCCGTGCCCTCAGACGCCTCGGAGTGATAGATGGTGTCGTCTACCCTTGGCATGGTATGCACGACAGGAGGAGCGGCGACAGGGACCGGGCTAGATGTCGGCATGTGAGCAAAAGTTGGCGCTGGCAGATCTGGCATAAAACCTGGAGGCATTCCCCAAGGGAACCTGTAACACCCTTCTAAAATACCCCAAATATTTAATTAAAACAACAAATATATACATCAGAGTAAAAGTGCAATTAAGGGTGTCACACGATCACTTCACACCATTCACCATAATAACTGTCATGCTCTTTTTTTAATTCAAAACATAAAACATTTGCATAATACGCAGCGGATAGAAATCAAATCAATCATGCAAAACATGTAACACATTACATGTAAAATTATTCAACAAGGTAAAACATCCCGTCCCGATGTTACATCTATCAGAGCATGACCCACTAAGGAGACTACACTAGACTCCAAGCCTAACTTCTACTCAATCACTGCTCGTTACCTGAAAAATAGTTGTAAGGGTGAGTTCCTCAATCGATATAATAAGCATTATAAAATATCATGTAATGCTAAGTAAATAACACATTAATCACCCTAATCGTAACATATATTCAACAACGGTAATATCAACTCATAATCATCATCATCATCATACTCAACTCAACACAACCACAAAACACACGTATAATATTGGAATACATCCATTCATATTATACGCCATACATACATTATGCAATGAGACTCCATGCATGCGGTACCGACTATTCGTGAACATATAGTTCAACCTCACCGATCAAATCCAGATACGGCTACCAAGCCCACTAGTCCCACTCATTTGAGACCTAGTGACTCACTCACTAATTCCTCACCATGGGAATTAGCTACCACCCCAAGGGCTATGATATGCACGCTAATCACCTAGCATGCAAACATCAACAACAATCCACAATGATTTACTCACTAATTCCTCACCATGGGAATTAGCTACCACCATAAAGGCCACAATATGCATGCTAATTCACCTAGCATACAACATCAACAACAATCCACAATGGACATATGCTCACACTCTAAGCCATAAAACAGTCCATTCCACATAATACATACATTCACAGCATTATGCATACAATCATACATCATCAGCATATTATCACAAAATCATATCATGTCATGCCAATTAATAATCACAGTATTAGCACACTCTACTAATACCTACACTGCTTAAAACAACGGGAAATGATCCCTACTATATCATACATCAGCCAAATTACATTACTCAGCTGAACAACCAAAAATTGCACAGCAACAGCCCAAAAAAAATCACAAATCTGCCCATACGCGTATTGCCTAGTCCCATACGCGTATGGCCCATCTCCTGACCAAATCCCATACGCGTAACACCATCTCATACGCGTATGCTACGCGTAACACTCCCTCATACGCGTACCAACAGAGACAAAACCACGTTCAAAACATCATCTTCCTCATCCATACGCGTATTGCCTAGTGCCATACGCGTACTAGACCATCTCATACGCGTATTGCCTAGTGCCATACGCGTATGACCAGAAACCAGATTTCCCAGATCTGCAATGGCTTTCTCTGCTACGAAATTCCTCAGATCCAACCTTCCACAGTCCAATTTTTCACAATATTCGTTCATATCATCTAACATAAATCATACCCTATTCAATTTCACAAATTCTAACATTATCCCATCTAATCCTTACGAATTTTCCTTTAACCATAATCCAAATTTCGTTCATCCAATATTTCACAATTTCAGCATACATCATTCTAATCAGAGTCAAATCAATGGTTTATCACTACCCATTACATATTATCCCATAATACCCATTAAACGATGATAAACCCCCTTACCTGAGTTAATCCGGCAATCCTTTAGCTTCGAGCTCTTCCTCTCTTCAACCCTTGTTCTCTGGCTCTTTGCCCTTTTCCCTTTTCCACTTTTGAGTCGTTTCTCTGTTTTCACGTGAAAACCTCTTTTTACCAAATGGGACCTTTTCTAATTCCAACTTTATTCCAATAATAATAATAATAATAATAATCCAATAATAATAATCCCAATAATATTCCAATAATAATCCAATTATTTAATTAAATTAATAAATATATTATTAACTTAATTTAAATAATTATCTTATTTTTATCGGGGTGTTACAACTCTCCCCCACTAAAAGAGTTTTCGTCCTCGAAAACATACCTCAAGCGAATAACTCTGGATAAGACTCCTTCATCTGACTCTCACGTTCCCAAGTCACATTGTCACCTGCTGGTCCTCCCCAAGCTACCTTTACCAAAGCAATTTCTTTACCCCGCAACTGCTTCAACTCTCGATCCTCGATCCTCATAGGTGATGTTTCAACAGTCAGGTTATCTCTCACCTGTACATCATCTACTTGGACTACATGCGACGGATCAGGAATGTACCTCCTCAACTGAGACACATGAAAAACCTCATGCAAATTCGCAAGTGACGGCGGTAAAGCGATACGATAGGCTACCTCCCCTATCCTTTCCAAAATCTGATAAGGACCAATAAATCGAGGTGTCAACTTCTTCGACTTCAAAGCTCGACCAACCCCAGTTATCGGAGTAACACGAAGAAACACGTGATCTCCCTCTTGAAACTCAAGTGACTTCCTCCTCTTATCGTGATAACTCTTCTGACGACTCTGAGCAATCCTCATCTTCTCCTGAATCATCTTAATCTTTTCCGTAGTTTGTTGAACAATCTCCGGTCCAACCACAACACTCTCACCGGACTCATACCAACATAAAGGTGTCCGACATCTCCTACCATACAAAGCTTCAAACGGTGCCATACCAATGCTCGAATGAAAACTATTGTTGTAGGTAAACTCAATCAAAGATAGATAACAATCCCAAGCACCTCCTTTTTCCAAAACACAAGCCCTCAAAAGATCCTCTAGTGACTGAATCGTCCTCTCAGTCTGACCATCAGTCTGCGGATGATATGCAGAACTCAATCTCAGCTTAGTTCCCAAAGCCCTCTGCAAACCTTCCCAGAACTTCGATGTAAATCTAGGATCTCTGTCTGAAACAATACTCGACGGAATACC
Organism: Lathyrus oleraceus; assembly: GCF_024323335.1. Lineage (NCBI taxonomy): Eukaryota > Viridiplantae > Streptophyta > Magnoliopsida > Fabales > Fabaceae > Lathyrus > Lathyrus oleraceus. The sequence goes on along the minus strand of NC_066579.1, from coordinate 151,923,418 downwards.
ATGCAAACTTACAATTTTCTCAATATACAACTCAGCTAATCTCTCTAACGGATAATCCATTCTGATCGGAATGAAATGAGCTGATTTCGTCAATCTGTCAACAATCACCCAAATAGCTTCAAAATTCTTAATTGTCCTCGGTAAACCAGAAACAAAATCCATACTGATACTATCCCACTTCCACTCTGGAATAGCCAACGGTTGCATTAGCCCAGACGGCTTCTGATGCTCAATCTTTGACTTCTGACAAGTCAAACAAGAATAAACAAAACTTGCAATTTCTCTTTTCATTCCCGGCCACCAAAATAACTTTTTCAAATCATGATACATCTTCGTAGCTCTAGGATGAATACTCAAGCCACTGCGATGTCCTTCCTCAAGAATAATCTTCTTAAGTTCGGCAACATCCGGAATACACACCCGATTACCAAATTTTAAAACACCATTCTCATCAACTCTGAATTCACCACCTTGACCTTGATTCACTAGAGTCAACTTATCAACCAAAAACACATCGGATTTCTGACCCTCTCTAATCTCATCCAGAATACGACTCGTTAACTTCAACATTCCCAATTTAACACTATTGTGAGTACTCTCACACACCAAACTCAAGTCTCTAAACTGCTCAATTAAATCCAATTCCTTAACCATTAACATAGACATATGCAATGATTTCCGACTCAATGCATCAGCCACTACATTTGCTTTACCCGGATGGTAATTCAAACCAAAGTCATAATCCTTCAGAAATTCTAACCATCTCCTCTGTCTCATATTCAGCTCTTTCTGATCAAACAAATACTTTAAACTCTTATGGTCACTGAAAACCTCAAATCTTGACCCGTACAAGTAATGCCTCCACAATTTCAGAACAAAAACCACAGCTGCCAACTCTAAATCGTGCGTCGGATAGTTCCTCTCATGAACCCTCAGTTGTCTCGAAGCATAAGCTATAACCTGCTTATTCTGCATCAAAACACCACCCAAACCCAACAATGAAGCATCACAGAAAACCTCAAATAGTTCTGACGGACTCGGTAATATCAGAATAGGAGCAGTAGTCAACCTTCTCTTTAACTCTTGGAAACCTTCTTCACATTTTGAGTCCCAAACAAACGCTTGCCCCTTTCTAGTCAACATCGTCAACGGTAACGCCAACTTAGAAAATCCCTCAATGAATTTCCTATAATAACCTGCAAGTCCAAGAAAACTTCTTATCTCAGAAACTGACTTCGGAGCTTCCCACTGAGATACCGCTTCTATCTTAGAAGGATCAACAGCAACACCACCTCTTGAAATCACATGACCAAGAAAACTAACCTCTTCTAACCAAAATTCACACTTGGACAATTTAGCAAATAACTTCTTTTCTCGTAGAACTCCTAAAACCACTCTCAAATGTTCAGCATGCTCTTCTTCAGATTTCGAATACACCAAAATATCGTCAATAAACACCACAACAAACTTGTCTAGGTACGGATGGAAAATTCTATTCATATACTCCATAAATACTCCAGGCGCATTAGTCACACCAAAAGGCATTACAGAATACTCATAATGTCCATACCTTGTTCTGAAAGCAGTCTTCTGAATATCCTCAGTTTTCACACGTATCTGATGATATCCCGATCTCAAATCTATTTTGCTGAACACACTCACACCAACCAACTGATCCATAAAATCATCAATCCTCGGCAAAGGATACCGATTCTTGATCGTCACTTTGTTCAGTTGCCTGTAGTCCACACACAACCTCATAGTACCTTCTTTCTTCTTAACCAATAACACTGGTGCACCCCACGGTGACAGACTCGGACGAATAAATTTCTTATCCAACAGATCTTCCAGCTGACTCTTCAATTCAGTTAACTCAACAGCAGACATACGGTACGGAGCCATCGATATCGGCCTAGTACCAGGTACTAAATCAATTGAGAACTCAACCTCACGCTCTGGCGGCAATTCATTCACTTCTTTCGGAAACACATCAGGAAAATCACACACCACGGCTAGATCGCAAATCACTAGTTTATCTTTAGCCTCCAAGGTCGCTAACAGCATAAACAACTCTGCCCCATCTGCTACTGCCTCATTCACCTGCCTTGCTGATAGAAACAAACTCTTTCCTTCCTCAATCTCAGGAAAGATCACAGTCTTATCAAAACAGTTGATATACACTCGGTTAAACACCAACCAGTTCATACCCAGGATAACATCAATCTGCACTAGTGGAAGACACACTAGGTCCATCCTAAAGTCTCTACCAAAAATACTCAAAGGACAATTCAAACAAACTGAAGTAGTAGTCACTGAACCCTTCGCAGGAGTATCAATCACCATACTTTCATGCATCTCAGATATCTCTAATTTAAGTTTCACAGCACAATCCAAAGATATAAAGGAATGAGTCGCACCTGTGTCAATAATAGCTACAAGAGGAAAGCCATTAATATAACACGTACCTCGGATCAAACGATCATCTGCAAAAGTCTCAGAACCCGATAAAGCAAAGACCTTTCCTCCCGACTGATTCTCTTTCTTCGGCTTAGGACACTGTGGACTGATATGACCCACTTCTCCACAGTTGAAACAAGTCAAAGTCTTCGACCGGCACTCTGCAGCCAAGTGACCACCTTTGCCACACTTAAAACACTTCCTCTCAGCACTGGTACACTCATGGATACGATGTCCAGCCTGACCACATCTGAAACACTTAGCAGGGGCACTGGAGTCTCCCCCACTAGGCCTCTTCATCCCACTCTGTCTCTGGAAACCTCTGCCAGCTGCATACGGTTTCCCACGATCATTCTGATTCTTGCCTTTCCTATCAACCCTCTGCTGATAGCTCTCCGCTCTGGCTTTGGTATCCTGTTCAAAAATCCTGCAACAGTCAACCAAATCAGAAAACACTCTAATCCGCTGATACCCAATGGCCTGCTTGATCTCGGGACGAAACCCGTTCTCAAACTTCACACATTTTGAAAATTCCCCAGTAGCCTCATTATAGGGAGTGTAATACTTCGACAGCTCTGTGAACTTAGCAGCATACTCAGTAACAGACCGGTTGCCCTGCTTCAATTCTAAGAATTCTATCTCTTTCTTTCCTCTGACATCCTCTGGAAAGTACTTCCTCAGGAATCTCTCTCTGAACACCGCCCAAGTGATCTCAGCACTCCCAGCAGCTTCCAACTCAGTGCGGGTAGCAACCCACCAATCATCTGCTTCCTCTGATAGCATATGCGTACCGAACCTGACCTTCTGGTTATCGGCACACTCAGTCACTCGGAAGATCCTCTCGATCTCCTTCAACCACTTCTGAGCACCATCTGGATCGTATGCTCCCTTGAACATTGGAGGATTGTTCTTTTGGAACTCACTCAGTTGACGAGCAGCTCCCATTCCCACAACATTCGGATTTCCCCCAAGTACTCCAGCTAGCATACCCAGAGCCTCAGCAATCGCAGCATCGTCTCTACCTCTTCCAGTCTCTATTCTGAAAGCCCAACAAGCTAAACAATAAGTACTGATAGGGTTTCACAACACCTATCCCGTACAGGGAAACAGAATAATTACGACTCGACTCGACCGACTATGCTCTGATACCACTAATGTAACACCCTTCTAAAATACCCCAAATATTTAATTAAAACAACAAATATATACATCAGAGTAAAAGTGCAATTAAGGGTGTCACACGATCACTTCACACCATTCACCATAATAACTGTCATGCTCTTTTTTTAATTCAAAACATAAAACATTTGCACAATACGCAGCGGATAGAAATCAAATCAATCATGCAAAACATGTAACACATTACATGTAAAATTATTCAACAAGGTAAAACATCCCATCCCGATGTTACATCTATCAGAGCATGACCCACTAAGGAGACTACACTAGACTCCAAGCCTAACTTCTACTCAATCACTGCTCGTTACCTGAAAAATAGTTGTAAGGGTGAGTTCCTCAATCGATATAATAAGCATTATAAAATATCATGTAATGCTAAGTAAATAACACATTAATCACCCTAATCGTAACATATATTCAGCAACGGTAATATCAACTCATAATCATCATCATCATCATACTCAACTCAACACAACCACAAAAAACACGTATAATATTGGAATACATCCATTCATATTATACGCCATACATACATTATGCAATGAGACTCCATGCATGCGGTACCGACTATTCGTGAACATATAGTTCAACCTCACCGATCAAATCCAGATACGGCTACCAAGCCCACTAGTCCCACTCATTTGAGACCTAGTGACTCACTCACTAATTCCTCACCATGGGAATTAGCTACCACCCCAAGGGCTATGATATGCACGCTAATCACCTAGCATGCAAACATCAACAACAATCCACAATGATTTACTCACTAATTCCTCACCATGGGAATTAGCTACCACCATAAAGGCCACAATATGCATGCTAATTCACCTAGCATACAACATCAACAACAATCCACAATGGACATATGCTCACACTCTAAGCCATAAAATAGTCCATTCCACATAATACATACATTCACAGCATTATGCATACAATCATACATCATCAGCGTATTATCACAAAATCATATCATGTCATGCCAATTAATAATCACAGTATTAGCACACTCTACTAATACCTACACTGCTCAAAACAACAGGAAATGATCCTTACTATATCATACATCAGCCAAATTACATTACTCAGCTGAACAACCAAAACTGCATAGCAACAGCCCAAAAAAAATCACAAATCTGCCCATACGCGTATTGCCTAGTCCCATACGCGTATGGCCCATCTCCTGACCAAATCCCATACGCGTAACACCATCTCATACGCGTATGCTACGCGTAACACTCCCTCATACGCGTACCAACAGAGACAAAACCACGTTCAAAACATCATCTTCCTCATCCATACGCGTATTGCCTAGTGCCATACGCGTACTAGACCATCTCATACGCGTATTGCCTAGTGCCATATGCGTATGACCAGAAACCAGATTTCCCAGATCTGCAATGGCTTTCTCTGCTACGAAATTCCTCAGATCCAACCTTCCACAGTCCAATTTTTCACAATATTCGTTCATATCATCTAACATAAATCATACCCTATTCAATTTCACAAATTCTAACATTATCCCATCTAATCCTTACGAATTTTCCTTTAACCATAATCCAAATTTCGTTCATCCAATATTTCACAATTTCAGCATACATCATTCTAATCAAAGTCAAATCAATGGTTTATCACTACCCATTACATATTATCCCATAATACCCATTAAACGATGATAAACCCCCCTTACCTGAGTTAATCCGGCAATCCTTTAGCTTCGAGCTCTTCCTCTCTTCAACCCTTGTTCTCTGGCTCTTTGCCCTTTTCCCTTTTCCACTTTTGAGTCATTTCTCTGTTTTCACGTGAAAACCTCTTTTTAACAAATGGGACCTTTTCTAATTCCAACTTTATTCCAATAATAATAATAATAATAATCCAATAATAATAATCCCAATAATATTCCAATAATAATCCAATTATTTAATTAAATTAATAAATATACTATTAACTTAATTTAAATAATTATCTTATTTTTATCGGGGTGTTACAGAACCCGGGTGGCATAGCATTGGGCACATGAGCACTGACTGGCACAGTCGAAGTGGCGACCTCTGAGATGACCGTCCTCTGGGTAGGAGTTGGAGGCGGTTGAGCAGGTTGATTTTTGGCAGCGAGGAGTTGCTCCATCAAAGCGCCAAGTCTGGCGACCTCTTCTTTGAGTTCTCTGTTCTCTTGTTCTAGCTGCTCCATCACTCTTGCAGAATTGACTCGCGTATAATACCGGTGAGTCAGCTTGTCTTCAAAATAAATGAAGAACACAGAGTTAGGACAAGAAGTCCAGAAACAAAGGGTACCTGCTTATGCAAAAATGATGCATGAAATGCTTGTGCAGATGCTTTGTTTATTTTCAAGGAACCCTTAGGGTATTATTTGCAATATTTTGAATAGTTAAAGCATTTTAATTTCTCATGGAAAATATTTCATTTAATATATCAAGACAAAGGAGTACAGCATTTTTAACATTACAAAGAGAAAAGGGAAATAAACATCCTATGGATCCCTAGCAGCTCGAGACGCTGGAAGACGAGAAGTACACAACTTCTTGATCTCTCTCTCATAGGCCGCTTCCATGTCTGCTTTCTCCTTTGCAAGTCGATCATACCTCCTCTTCCAGAATTTGGAAGACTGAGGAAGCAGAGAAGTCCAAGTGTCGTTCGGATCGTCGATCACTCGGTGCTCGAGGAACTCAATCATAGCGTCCTTCTCCTTAAGCTGCTGAAGCAATTCCTCTCTTTCACGGATCCAAGCACGTGAAAGGTCTTCTTCTCTCAACTCCTCTACACGTTGGGTAGGGAGGGTTGAAGGCCCAGCCACATCCAACGGTGTAGGTCTCGGATAGTCATATGGCATCAAGTAAGTGGCAGCTCTCTGTCTGACCCAAGAGGTGTATGGTTCCAAAGCAATGCAGTTCTTTGGACCCAACTCATTCCTACTCTTCTTGTGAATACTGCGCCAAGCACGGACAAATCTGGCTTTCAAGCCTTGGGGATCTTTACCCTCCTGAAAGAACACACCTTTTAACAGAATGTTATGAGGTTTATCCTTTAGGGGGAACCCAAGCTGACGTCGTGCGAGAATGGGATTGTAGCTGATCCCACCACATGTGCCAAGAAGAGGCACATTAGGGAATTCACCACAAGAGTCAATGATCTGGACGGTATCATACACGCGATCATACCAGGTGATATCATCATTGGTGAGAGACATAAGTCTCTGAGACCACCGTAGACATCCCTTGTTCTCCTTGAAAGCAACTGTCTGCGGCAAGTGCGAAATAAACCACTTGTACAGCAGAGGTAGACAGCAGACAATAACTCCTCCACCCTTTGCATTCCTCAGATGCAAAGAGGCATAGGCATCGCCCAACAAAGTCGGAACGGGATTAAGAACTGAGAAGATCCTAATGGCGTTCATGTCCACGAACTTGTCGAAGTTGGGAAATAGCACTAATCCATAGATGAGCAGCACAAATAGAGCCTCAAAGGCATCCTCACTCATGGCCTTCCCATAAAAGGTAGCTTGAGCGATGAGGAACTCGGAAGGAAAACCCTGAATTCCGCCTTTGGTAGTCAGATTAGCTTTAATCAGATCTTCATCTATGTGCAATAAGCTAGCAATCTCTCGAGCAGATGGAATACTCTCTAGGCCACTGAACGGCACTTGATCCAGAATCGGAATCCCAATGAGATGAGAATATTCCTCCAAAGTCGGCAACAACTGGAAGTCCGGAAATAAGAAGCAGTGATACAGCGGATCATAGAACTGTGCTAAGGTACTCATCAGACCCTCATCAACTTGAGTAGTGAGCAGAGGTAGAAGCTTCCCATATCGAGCTTTGAAACCCAAGGGATCTAGTACATAAGATGTCAGATTCCTTAACTCTTTTACATCGGGCTGTCTAAAGCTGTACTTCTTTGTATGCCTTTTTGGTCTTTCCATGTCTGAAAATTTTGCAAATAAACCCTTTTAAGTTCCTTGAAAATTTTCTTTTTCTGATGACATGAATGCAGATGAATGCGTGAATGCATGAATGCAACAATCACACTCAAGGATCAAGCAAGTCACACCAAACAAAGGTCATGGGAAAGCTCATTGTATCCCTAATATCAATCATCCATTTTGGTGGATTTAGGTTTTCACCTTATCGACACCCAAGTTCCATTGATATTAACGGTACATGAACCGGCTCGAACATCCTTAATATCAACCATCCGTTTTGGGGGATTTAGGTTTCACACCTGATCAACACCCAGGTTCCATTGATATTAAGGTTGTCTGAACGACTCAACCACGAATCACGGGTTTGTTGAGAGTCACGAGCATGGAGTCTCGGTTAAGAACCACCCAAAGGGAGTGTACTAGGGTTTAAACCTGCCAGACATGTTCTATCAGAGGTTCCCATAATCATCGTTCCATCTTTCGAATATTATTGGAGGAACGAATACTCGTATTCCAAAAATATTCTCAAGAGAAACTCTCATGAGTGTAGTATCGCGTAACAATCGTATCAGAACTTACATCTGAACGACCTCCGCACTACGTCCTAAAAAATAGGCCAAGATGGGCTTGGTAAACTAAGGTCCTTGGCTTCTGCGGCACATGATTGAAAGAATAATGCCTAACCACAAATAACTTGTGTGACATTATTAATCCAACATGACCTCCACCAAGTGAATGGACTCGCAAGTCAACTGGCTAAGGAATACTCCACACCAGTCAACAAGACTATGCCATTCTCCTATCCTAGAGTGCACTCGAGTTCGGGTATAGAACTCATCTCACAGATCACCAAAGCAAACAACATTTGTATATCAAGCAATTCAAACATTACAATCAATACAGTTATCCCAAATTGTACAAAAATATGTCAAATAACAAATAACAATGTATCACACAACAAGGGTGAAAAGTAGGCAATACCACCAAGGAAATATTTAATCCCCAGCAGAGTCGCCACTTTTCTGTAGCGGTGTATTCGTCGCTATATGATTTATTGATTAAACCATAAGCAAAGCATACAATGAATTCGAGTCGCCACCGCACTTTTATTTATCCAAAGGACTGGCTAAAAAGCGAACAAAAGCCTAAGAAGTTTTACGCGTAGAAAACTAATGAAAAGATCAGAGAATCTGGGTAAGGGGTAAATTACGCAATGGGAAGGTGTTAGGCACCCATCACGTCCTAGGTACTCCTAGGGAGCCCTTTTCACACTTGTTGTATAAAATTGTTATTTGTTATGAAATATTTATTGTGCAAACATGATTGGGATGATGAGAAAAGAATATACAATTTTTATTGTTTTTGTGTTCGAACGGATGAACCCGTTGCCTACGTACCTTCCATCAAAGGTAAGGATCAAAACGCCGTAGTTCGGCTAAAAGATTTCCAAAAGTTAGTGGATTCAATTTTAAACACAAGCCCTAAGGTCTTACGTTATCCACGGGAGAAAACTCAACCTTATGAAACAACAGGTCCACCATGTGAGAAAAGCTTCAACTTGCTAGTGAGGGGTTAACCCTATAATAAGCAAGGAAGACTTACAATTCAATCAACTAAGAACAAATAGGTGAGATTGACATCAACCAACTAGGATAAATCAAACCTATGGCTAATGTATGAAAACTTAGCAAGAATGGACAAAGCCACAAAACAATTGAATGGGTGAAATTAATTGATCATGATTATTCACAAAAAGGGGGGGTCAAAGTATGATTAAGATTGATTCAAAAGAAGTATTATGAAATGGAGTTTGAAAAGTCAAGGACTTGGGGTCCAGGTTTTTAGTTTGAAAGCATGAAGATGTTTGCACAATATTTATCTCAAGTTTTGAAAGTAATATGTGAAAAGGTTCAGGACAAAGAGGGATGAATGGATGAAGATGGAGTGTAAAACTTCCTAGAAGGTTCACCTCTTGAAATCATATGGAAGATGACTCAAGTGTGTCCTTTGGAATAGGCAATGAGTAATAGCAAACAAGCAAAGCAAAGAAAGAAAGTCAACAAAAGCGGATACCGGATGCCAATCACTGGACTTATACCAATCTCCTAAAACAAAACTGGATATCAGAGGCCACTCTATGGACTTATACCAATCTCCTCTACAAAGAAATAAAAAGTGGATACCGGATGCCAATCTATCTGGAATTATACCAATCTCCAACAACAAAGCAAACACTTGGATGTCAGATGCCAATCTATCTGGGCTTACTCTAACCTCCAACATATGATCATAGGAAAAACAAATGCCAAATTACACGGACTTACAATTGCATCCTCACATACAATCACACAAATGCATCAAGCAAAGATAAGATGAGTAGCCAATGAAATGGTCTTATACTCACTTCCATATCATAGGAACAATGGCCAATGAATGGTCTTACAATTGTCCTCAATGGGCAAACAACAAAGACATGTCACAAAGACAAATGAAATGATCATGCACTAATGAGCAATTAATGATGATAAATGCATAAAGCATGCAAGCAGACATGTGCATATGAAATAAGTAATCAATCAACCAAAGTCAATCAGCACACTCTATAACCAAACAATTAGGCTCATCCAAAGGGTTAGGCATTAAAGCCAACTGGAATAGGGTTAATGGTGCTCTTAACCTTGACATTGAAAGCCAAGGTGAAGCAGATGAAAGGATATGAGGGGTGTGCCTCATTGCTCTTATCCCTGGTCAGGGAGAGCATTGAATATCAGAAGGTGTGGGAGTTCAGAAAGATGGAACTCTCTCCACAAGTTAGACTCTATAGATCTTGGGTTTTTACTCACTATGCATCAACACAAGTAGTGTGAGCAAGGTGAGTGACTCACAGAATAGTAGGAGATAGGTTACATATCTCTTTGATCTACCAATTGCCTCAAATGAGGACTTTTCCTGCTTGGGACAAATGTAAACAAGCACAAACATTGCCTCTTAAGGAGGACTTCAGACAATTGCCTGGCCAAATAACAGGCCAGGTCTTCCAGACTACATGAAGAAAAGAGATTCTACCTCAATGCAAATTCTATCAAGCAAATCAATGCAAGTTCTCAAAGAACTAAGCAACTAATGGTACCTGAAACCAGTCAAATAGAATCAGGATACAACTCAAAGTCAAAACCAAAATAAGATAAGGATCAACAGACAACACAATCAGTTAAATGTGCAATGCACAAATCTCAAAGCATGTGAGCTAAGCATCCTACAAAACAAACAAGTTAGTTCATGATAATCAAACAAACTCAAACAACTTGCATAAATCTCCTTAAGGCATTTGCTTCTTAACCTGAAAAGGCAAACTTAAACATGAGAAACATGACCACTAGGACAAGCCTAGGGTCAAAAAGAGATAAGAAATCCAAAACAGCAAGTGAAAGCTACCCAAAATCAAGTTCAAGCAATTAAGAAACAAACCCAAGTGGTTTCACATTCATATCATTCATCATTATCATCTCATAAGCAAATTAGGTCAAAGCATGTCATATAGAACCTCAAAGAAGTCAACAGAAAGATTCAACTCAAATCCAATCACAAACATTTCAATAAATCCTCAAATAATTCATGATCAAACATCATCCATAACATGATAAGCATACCAAATTTCAACTCATTTGGATCAAGGGAAGTAGGTCAATGAAAATCAGAAAGTCAAAGCAAGTTCAAGCAAACTCATACAAAGCATCAAAACATGCACCAACTTCAATAAATCATAAAACAGTGACAACACATGATAAATGAATGGGACTAAAACCATGACAAACTTTAAGATGTCTACAATTCACATGTCAAATTTCAAGTCCATCCAATAATGCATGAGAATTTCACAAACCAAATACAAACATGTATCACAAGGGGGCAACAATTTGGTCAAACAGGGGAGAAAATTCCAATCAAATAGGAAATGCCATCAATAATTTCAGAAAAAATCACACACATTCTCAACATGCACAAGTATATTCATGCAAAAATCCATACCAATTTGAGTTCAATAAGCATAGTAATTAAAATCATGAAGTTGTACATGAATGGTGTGACACAAATTGTCACACCCCTATTCAAAAAATCATAACTCACCAACCAGCAATGATAAAATTACAAACTCTACAACAAAATCACCATGAACATGTCTAGTTTAAGCACAAAAAATTTGGGAAGCATTGGATAAGGTATCATCATTTCACAAGCAATTGGCAAGGCATATACAAAATGGACAACATGAACAAACCCTAGCACATTTTAAAATTCACACATGCAAAAAATCTGGAAAAATCATCATAAAAAACTAGAGGTCATGAGGAGCATTTCACAAAAAAATTCCATCAAATTTGGACAAATATTGAAGAACTTATGAATTTTCTAAGTTTGGCATACAAAATGAAATAAATATTGAAATAATGAAATGATTTAATTAAAATTAAAACCGGCAGTGGCAAACTTGTAATTATTTGGTCCCTTAAGTGAAACTCTGCGTTTCACTTAAGGAGGTGTCAGCTGGCTATTGGCCACATGGGACACGAACGAGAAAAACATGCAGAATCGCGGGTTCCATGGATCAAACATATTTCTGGGTTTGGTTTTTTAGGGTTTATGCTACACAGTGCCATGTTCATCAAGACGAAGAACAAACTTCCCAGAATTTTGAAACAAACACAACATTCAAATCATCTCATCATGCTCATCAACATTCCAACATTAATTTTCGCTAACTCATGCTAACAAAAGATAAATAAGCAAAAACATATTTGAATATCAAACTTTAAATCCATGTTTCTCTCTCAATAATCAACCATTTTTCACGATTTAAGTTTCATTGCAATCAGCATGGCAAGACCTTTAATAAGCATAGCACGATTTCAAAAAATAAGAGAGTCGAAAACCAACCTCTTGGAAGATGCAGTTTCGAAACAGTGGTTCTTTGGCCTTGTCGAGCTGAAACAGATGCACAAATATGTTCCAGATGATGAATAGACAAGTATTGCAAGCTCAGTTGTCTCAATTCCAGCTCAAACATCCAACTGCCATGGAAGGTATGTAAATGCAACAGTGTCGAAATGGCTTTACAGTTATGAGATAGTGCTGGCAAATGCTTCCAGAAGGATAGTGAATGATGAACCAAAGCACAGAAGCACGAACCCTTTGAAGATTTTCAGAAAAAGTTCAAGTGAGGAAAATGAGAGTTTTAGAGAAAATGAAGTTTTTTGATCTCTTTTGGCAAAGTGTGGCTAGGGTTTTCTATCAGAAAATGAGCAATATATACTCTGCTTAACATCTTTAAGTTTGGTTAATGGAATGGTAATCACAATTTGCTTAATGGAGTGTTTTTGGTTAATTGATGAATTTCACTTAAGTTGCATGTGCATGGCATGCTACAGTGCGAAATTGGGCTTTAAGCACATCCAAAATGTAATTTCTGAACATTTACAATTGGTAAAATGCATTGGAAATGGTTAATTTAAAAGTCCACTTTTTCACCTCCCTCATTTTAATTCAAACCACTTGAAAAAGGCCATTTTGATTGGTTGATTTTTGGTGAATTGTGATGAAGGATTTGGATAGAGCATATCAAATGTGACTTGTAGCAAAAAACCTCACTCAATTTGGCCAAATGGTTTGGAAGATATCTCACTTTGAAGTTCAAAAATTTTTGAGAATGATTTGATCATAACTTGCCAACCACACATGAGAAATGAGTGTTCTTGGACTTTTTGGAAATGGGAGAACAAGATCTTCAACTTTCATGTTGGACAAAAATTCATTTGAAGCTTGTATGATGAAGTAAATTTGAGGAGAAGAACTTTCCATTTTTGACAAATTCCAATTACAGGTCAACTTTCTATTTTTGGAAATTTCTTGTTTGACCTCAAATTCTTCACTGATGATGTTTGACATGTTATATGAGGCTTATATGGACATGAATGAGACCTCTCAAACCAATTCCCACCATCAAATCACTGATTAAATGCATAGTTGACCACAGTTGACTTTGCTAGGGTTTTGGTTGACTGAACCAGGTTCTGATGAATTCCAAACCCTAACCACTTGATATCTTGATTCCAAATGATGTTACAACTCAATGAACTCTTGATGAATGGTCATGGTGCCCAAATTCTTCAAGAATGGCCACCATCCATTGCTCAATGGCTGATTTGACTGTTTTGACCTAGCTTGCTTCATCTGCAAGTAACATGGTTAGATGACAATATTTTTGTACATTTGGTTAGTAAACATATGAAAAGCAATGATATACAAATGCAAAACATGCTTGGTGATCAAGAACCACACTCACAAGGTAACCCACCCACTAGGAGGGAAGCAAAGGTGCACAAAGATCCTTGAGGCAATGATATGATATGGTATGGGCCATGAGGGATCTTAGGGCCAAAATTGGGGTCTTAAAGTTATGCAATGGGAAGGTGTTAGGCACCCAAAGCATCCTAGGTACTCCTAGGGAGCCCTTTTCACATTTGTTGCAAAGGTTGTTGTTTTTATTTGAAAATTTATTTGTGCAAACATGATTGAAGGGATGAGAAAAACGTGTATGTTTATCTAATGTACTACTTACTAAAAGAAGGGTTAAAAGAAAATGACTCGCACGGACGTCGCATCCACTTCATACGTATCTCATCTGAATCTGAGAATCAGAGTCTTCGTAGCTCGGCTACCTATGGGTTAAAGAGGAGTGTGCTCGCTAAGACATCGCGTCTTATGCCTACGTATCTCATCTGGAATGAGAATCAGAGCAAAACGTAGTTCGACCAACTACGGGGTAAGGGTTGAACGACGTTACTACGCAATCTATCGGATGCTCGACCTTTGGAGACTTACTCGCCTGTAGTAGAAGGAGATAACGTGTTCTTAGGAGAAGAAAAATCAATGAGTTTTTTGCATTTTAGGAACGCTCATGCAAAAAGGCAGTCCTAGATGAAGGAACCGCGCAACCTTAAATGACATGCCACGAGAGGCTATACGAAACCTAAGAAATCGGTAACATGCGGGAAAAGTAAAGGGATCGAGAGATCTACCGTACGGATAAAGATCCGAAGTAACAACAATTAGATAAATAAGAAACCCAAAGACTCTTCCCACCTAAACACCATCAAAGAAAGTGAGTCAGTACAGGTAATCGGAATAAACCTCCAGGTGGTATCCCACAAATAAAGTGGAACACCAGGCAAGCCATCTCTGCAAGAGTCATATGATCCCTCACAAAACAAAACTCAACAAACAGGTTAGAGAAACAAGATAGGGTAATCAAGAGTTGCCCCCAAATCAAAATGTAACCACATGAATCATGCCATTAAAATTCACAAAAAGCTCACAAAAAGCAATCAAGGGTAGGAGGCCTAAACCTCTTGTCAAACACATGCATCAAAAGGGTATCAAATTCACCCATAATACCTCATACATTCAGAGCATTCAAATTAAAAGCATAAAGTAATGGGAATAAGGCAAACCTGACTGGAGAGATCGAATGAAATTGAATTGCCCGGTTGGGTTTGCAAAGCACTCTTAAGGTTTATATGAGAGGGAATTGGTTCTTTGCCGATGAGTTCCCTTCAGTCTCTAGAGGTTGCTCTGAACTCTGTTAGCTCTTCTCTCACTATCTTTTTCCTGCCAGGGTAATAAGAATAGAATGAAATTTTATTTCACTAAAACTCTGAATTTATAACCTGATTTTTGTGGACCTGTGGGCTCAAATGAGAAAGGCCCAAGTCCAAAATTTTTCTGTTATATTTTATTTATTTATTTATTATTATTATTTTTTCATTCTTTATTTTTTTTTATTATTATTTTTTTTCGTTTTTCGTTCTTTTCTTTTTTTAAACACGTGGGCTTCGCCTAGCGAGCATGACAGTTCAAGAAATTCCTCTGAGCGTAGGTGATTCTGGTGGCTTTTCTTGGGACTCGCTAGGCGACCCATTCTGCTCGCCTAGCGAGCATGACAGCTCGTGAACAAACTTTTGCTCCTTCAAGATTAACGTTTTGATTGACGAATAGACCCCATTTGAATCTGTTGGAAGCATCTCAAGCCATTCCCTTGTGTTGACTGATCATCTAAATAGAACCCACAAAGTGTCTTGGATGATACTCAAGCTTCAAACAAAAGATGTTAGTGACACATTTTTGTGCTTTTGGTTAGTAAACAAAAGTAAGAGAAACAATTATGTATAATTCAAGCATGCTTGGTGATCTCAAACCAATCACAAGGAGTCCCACCCAAAGGCAAAGGGAACCAAGATGCTAAAGACCCTTGAGGCAATGCAAATGCAATGTTATGATGCCATGAGGGATCTTAGGGTCAAAATTGGGGTCTTACAACATGCCAGCGCATGGCCGAAGTTGTAGCTCCGGTCTTCTTTTCCGGTGGACGTCACCGGACTGGTCCACCTTCAACCATCACCAAAATTAAAAACAAGGACATGATTTCAAAGTAAAAATGACACTGAGTTTGAATCTGGCCTTAATTCACTATAACTCCAAGTATATTGAGAGATACATGGAGTTCAAATTTGAGGTACATGAACTGAGTTGCTTCGATTTGGCCTCTAAGCAACTCAATCTTCTTGCCTACATTGGTAGGACTTCAGACAACCAAAGAATCAATATAATTGAGCAAGATTTAGAGAGAATCAAAGAGATCAAAATTTCTAGAAAATACCTTCAATGGAGGTCTGGATTCAACTGATCTTGCTTGTGCTTGATCTCACTCTAAATGCTTGCAGAGGAAGGATTAAATGCTCAAAAGGCTGTGGATTCCTGGAGATTTGAATTTCAAAACAGTGAAAATTCAACCTCAAATTCAAATGAATTTCTCAGGTTTATCCTTTGCAATGTGAGGGTTAGAGTTAGGGGATCAAAGCTGGCACCAATGTGTGTGAAATGTTGAGCATATGAGGCTCTATTTATAGCTGAATCCATTGCTTTTTGCACACTTGAATTCACTTTCCAAATTTAGTCATTGATGATGCATGGGTGCATGGGCGCGCATAGGCCCATAAAATCATTGCCATAAGTCCACAAATGAGTGTGAGATAATCTGAATTCAGCTTGGATTGCAAGACAAGTGTACATTTTGATTTGAAGTTTGATCCTTGCCAAGTGATGACACCATGTTCATGCCATGTGCAACCTATGCATTCCTTGTCCAAAATGAATAAATTTGAGGTGGAAGTTTGGAAATTTTTGACATATCAAATTTTTTCTAAGTGTCAAGCCATATGTCTCAATATTCCACCTTTCTTAACTTTTTATGTGAGCTTCAAATGAAAAAAGTGTCTTCATCAAAGTTGTAGATATTTCAAAGACCTTAAAAATGGTCACTAATTTAGTGTCATTTGGATATGAAATGAGAGAGTTATTCATTTTTGAAGTTTGGAAAAGTCACTTGATCAATGGTATAGGTCAAAAGTGACCTATAATGTAACCTCATATCACATGCTCAAAAAAGTTGAATTAGCTCCCACTCCAAACATGAAAGTTGAACTAGACACATTGAATTTGATTGTGAAACTTGGAAATCTTTTATCTCATAAAAATTGAGCAAGTTGTGGCCTTGGGAATTTGACTTTCAAATTAGGGTTTAGACAAAATGACCTATAATGTTTCAATATAGAAAATGATTTTCCAAGCAAAACTAGCTCTAGGTATCAACACGAATGTTGTTTGGAATTTCATTTAGAGTAATGTTCCTTTTGGAAACATTTTCGTATAATGAAAATTGTAGGAGATAGGATCTAGGGAGACCCAGTTTTGATCAGATGAATTCATCTGGCCAACCACCATCAACCAACTTGCTAATTTCCAATTCTCTTGACTTTTTAGGCTCATGGTAGATCATATATGCATAAGATGATGAATTTTTAAGTGTCCCTTGAGAATTTTGATCAATTGGTGAGATAGATTGTTGGAGAAGTTACTCAAGATACCTAGTCAAATTAGGGTTTCCAAGGCAAATCACCCTCAAACTCTTGAAGAAAACTCAATCAATATAACATATAGAGAACATTGGGACTCATATATGATTCTCATAACAATTCTTGGATTAATTCTTGGTTGTGATCTTTGTTCATGAGGGTCTCAAACCCTAGATGTGAACTTGATAGATCAATGGAGATCATGCCCTTCCTACAAAAGAGTTAGGCAAATGCAAAGACATATTTTTGGTATTTTGGTTAGTGAAATGATAAAATACAAGTATGATATAATCATAAAGTGCTTGGTGATCTCTCCCAAGACAAACCCCATGAAGGAGGGGTAAGGAGGATGCCAAAGTATGATCCCAATGATAATGCTTATGATGGAATTACATGAGGGATCTTAGGGTCAAAATTGGGGTCTTACATACACTTCTTCTTTGATCTTCACTGCCATATCAGGATGAGTTCTTCTCAACTTCTGCTTGACTGGCGGGCATTCTGGCTTCAGTGACAATCTATGCTCCACAATCTCAGAATCTAAACCAAGCATGTCATGATAGGACCAAACAAACACATCTGAATACTCTCGGAGAAGATCAATAAACCCCTTCTTTACTTCAGGACACAGTCGAGATCCAATCTTGACTTCCTTCTCATCATCCTCGGAACCCAAGTTGGCTAGCTCAATCTTCTCTTTGAATGGCTGAATGGCTTTTCCTTCATGCCCAAGAAGACGAGATAATTCATCACTTACTGCGTCATCACTTTCCTCCTCAGCCTCGAACACAGGGAACTCAAAATTTGGAGAAGGAGAAGGATCATTGTATTCAATGAGGTTAGAAACCAACCTGTATAACGATTTGATACTTTGATTTTAGAGAAGTGATTTATGACCAAATATTATGTAGATGGACAATTTATTATTTATTTATGTTTTTTGTGATGACCATTTTCAGAATAAAGCAAAAAGCAAAAATAAAATATCATAGATGTGGATGAATAGAATTGTATTTTATTAATGATCAAATTGAAATGCCCAAACAATGTTCACTTCTCCCTTAGGCATAGGAGAAGAATTTTCAAAAACAAATAAAAGCAATTACTTAGATTGATGCATAAAAATAGGAATACCAACAGCAGTCCAATTGTCACAAGCCTTTCCATGCGTTACAAAATTGGTGCAGTCTTCCTCTTTATCACCCTCTGGCACAACAACTAAGTGTTGTTCATTACCATGAATGAACCCTCCGCTATGGAAACTGAGTTGCACATCTTCATATCTAACCACTGATGAACCTCGTTGGAAACCCAATCTGGCTCTGCTCTTATTTTCGGAGACATCTACCATCTGCCCCCACTAATCTGACTGACCATCTTCAACAATCTTTAGTGCATCTTTGAATGAGGACATGGGTTCCCTAACTCTCTTTTCCTCAGCAATAGATAAGGCTTGGAACGGGGTTCCAACCTCATCCTCATCTTCTATATAAGAGAAAGATGACATGTGGCTAACCAACAACGCCTTCTCCCCGCCAACAATAACAAGCTTCCCATTCTTGACAAACTTCAACTTCTGATGCAACGTTGAAGTGACGACTCCTTCCTCATGAATCCATGGCCTTCCCAATAGACAACTGTAGGCCGAGTGGATATCCATTACTTGGAAAGTAATCTAAAAATCACTCATACCTATCTTTACTGGAAGGTCCACTTTGCCAATAACAGTTTTGCGAGAACCGTCAAATGCCTTGACGATCACGCCACTATATCTCATAGGCGCTCCTTGGTATGACAACCTGGACAAAGTCGACTTTGGAAGTACATTTAATGAAAACCCGGTGTCTACTAGCACATTCGACAGAGTGTCGTCTTTGCAATTCATTGAGATATGCAGAGCCAAGTTATGATTTCTACCCTCCTCGGGGAGTTCATCATCACAGAAACTGAGATTGTTGCAGGAAGTGATGTTAGCTACAATATGATCAAATTGATCCACCGTAACATCATGTTCCACATAAGCTTGCTCAAGAACTTTCTGCAGCACTGCTCTATGTGCTTCTGAATTCATCAACAGCGACAATACTGAGATCTTGGAGGGAGTTTGGAGAAGCTGCTCCACCATATTGAATTCACTCTTCTTGATCAGTTTGAGTACCTCATCATCATCATTAGGCTTCAAGCCACTGGATTCACCAGACTGACACTTTGGAGCACTAACAAATTCTACCACTGGTACATCAACTTTCTTACTAACAGACAAATCCTCCATGTTCTTTGGGAACACCGACCCAAACACACGACCGCTACGGGCCACCTTGGTAACATCAGCTATGCTTACAACAGATCTGGTCGTAGGCAAAGGAACCTCTTGACCATTCTCCAACATAGTAGCATTGTACTGATATGGGACAACCTTATCGGATGCATACGGGACTGGACCCGCTAATCGTATAACCAACGAAGATACCGATCTATTGTTGATGTTGTTCTTGCTTCTGCTATCATACTGAATAACCACTCTCTCGGAAGTTTTGAACACATGGACTATAACATTGACAGCGTCATCTACATGACGAGATTGAACAATCTGAATCAAGCCTTCATCCATCAACCTCTGGATGTCTCTCTTCACAACCATACAACCTCTGGGATTGACACTATAAATAGCACAACCATCATGATCATGCTCACAATTGCTAACCAAGTAAATATCCTTGTGCATCGTCACCAAGTACCGTCTTATGAAGCATACATCAAATACCTTGGGCTCTCCAGGACAACCGTCCACCATATTAACAGATAAATTCCCATGGGTAGGTAGTGGGTTAGCTTTGACATTCGGCGCACGGTCCTCAAAGGACAGCATTCCACTCTTAACCAGCTTCTGGACTTCATACTTGAGGGGGTAGAAATTCTCAATATCGTGTCTGGGAGCTCCTTGGTGAAAAGCACAGTGAAGTTCTGGTTTGTACCACCATGGAAGTGGTTCAGGAATTTGAGGTGGGTTCCTTGGTTGCAACAGGTTCTTAAGAACCAACGATGGATATAATTCTACATATGTCATAGGAATTGGGTCAAAGGAGACCTTCTTCCTCTCAAAATTTGATTGATGATGATTGTTGGTATTGTTGTTGTTGTAGGTGTTTGTTCGTTGTTGTGGTTGTTGCTGTTGACGTTGTTGTTGAATTGGTGCTGACTGATTAGCTAAAAATACATGGATTACTGATGATACTTGATGATGATGTTGATGGGGTGGTTGATTTCTTCTTACATGAGGCCTCATTTGCCTCCTCACGGAAACCGCATTAGCTTCACTCTCTTTATTCTTACTGAAATTGTTGCCATATCTCTTGCTAGACGACGCCTCGTCTTTGGATAACCGTCCCTCTCGGACACCTTCTTCGAGCCTCATCCCCATGTTTACCATCTCGGTAAAATCACTGGGGGAACTGGAAATCATCCGCTCATAGTAAAATGAGCTCAGGGTATTGAGAAAAATTTTGTTCATCTCCTTTTCTTCCAAAGGAGGGGTAATCTGAGCGGCAAGCTCTCTCCCTCTTTGCGCATACTCCTTGAATGTCTCCTTATCCTTCTAAGACAATGATCTTAACTGGTCTCTATCTAGATCCATATCAACATTATATTTGTACTGCTTCACGAATGCTTAGCTCAAATCATTGAACGTGCAGATACTTACACTATTCAATCTCATGTACCACGTCATAGCGGCACCTGTCAAGCTGTCTTGAAAATAATGGATCAACAACTGATCATTATCGGTTTGAGTAGACATCTTTCTGGCGTACATCACCAAATGACTGAGTGGACATGTATTCCCCTTGTACCTTTCAAAGTCATGCACTTTGAACTTCACCGGGATCTTCACATTTGGAACCAAACAAAGTTCCGCAGCACTCTTCCCAAACAGATCCTTACCCCTCAAAGTTTTCAATTACTTATGTAGCTAAAAGGAATTGGTCCTTCATCTCGTCCATCTTCTCATACACATCAGGGCCCTCAGATGGCTTAGAATGATAGATGGTGTCTTCTACACGAGAAAGAGTATGCACAACAGGTGGTGGTACAGACATGACCGGGTTAGATGTCGGCATGGAAGCAAAGGTAGGCGCAAAGCCTTCAGGCATAAAAATTGGCGGCATTCCCCATGAGAATTCCGTAGGCATGTTGGGTGCAAAGTGAGCAGCAGTTGCAAGATTGGTAGAGGTAGCAACCTCTGAAATAACAGTCCTCTGAGGAGGAGGAGTTGCAGGTGTTGGAGAAGACTGGCTCTGAGCAGCTAGGATTGACTCCATCATGGAAGTCAGACAGACAATCTCGTCCTTTAAGTCTCTGTTCTCTTGCTCTAGATGTTCCATGATTCTTGCGTGATTGGCGCGGGTATTGTATCGATGAGTCAGCTTGGCTGAAGCACATAAGAAATACCAATAAGATATCTGGCGAAAGAGAGACCTGCTATGCAAATGATGCATGAAATGCAATGCTTGATTATTTTTTTTGTTTTCAAGGAACTTATTGTATTATTTGCAAATATATATGTATAACAACAATTGCAACAAATTGATATGACCACCAAAATCTCTTTTATTTATATAATTGGAAGGATTACACTGAGTGTAAGACCCTAATTTTGACCCTAAGATCCCTCATGGCATCATAACATTGCGCATTGCATTTGCCTCGAGGATCATAGCATCTTGGCTCCTTAACCTTTGGGTGGGAACTTTTGTGAGTTGGTTTGAGACCACCAAGCATGCTTGAATTGTATATTATTGCTTTTCTCATGTTTTTTTACCAACCAAAATCACAAAAATATGTCACTAACATCTTTTGTTTTGAAGCTTGAGCAATCATGTGATCCAAGGCTCCTAGGAGACCCCTATGCTCATTGATGTGGCTAGATGAAGTTGAAAGCAAGCATGACAATGGTTCCCAAAGTTCTCAATCATCATTTATTCCTCCCAAGTGTCTCAATTCATCATTTTGGTCAAAGCAAACCAAAGGGTTTGAGGCTTGTTTCCCAAGGAAACCCTAATTCATCTGTTCATCAACTATGCCTTGCTCATGAAGCAACCTCAACCCATGATCAAATAAAATCAAGGTAAGTTCTTTTATTCATAATTTAATGTATATTTGAGTGTCCTCAATCATCAATTCATCAAGATTTTAGGTATGGACTTGAGAAGTTGATCAGTCAATTCATCTCACTATTTTGAAATGCACTGAGACCTAACTTTTAATGTGTTTGTCAAAAGAGGATGACCCCAAAATAAAACCTGTTCTTAAGAACCATATGAACAACTTTCATGTTCATCCAAAATTGATTTAAAGCTTTTAAGGGCATCATCCATTTCAAAACATTATAGGTCATTTTGACTGAAACCCTAATTTTGGGTCAACTTTCCAAGAACATAACTCATTCATTTCTCATGATTTTGAGGTGGGATAAAATTAATTGGAAATTTTAAGATGTCTACTTAATTTGTTATGTTTGACAAATTTTCATAATCCTAAAAGAAATACATGTGAAATGCAAAACATTATAGGTCACTTTGGACCAAAGGCATTGAAATGTGAAAAAGCCCAACTTCAAGTGCCCATAACTTTCTCATCAAAACTCCAAATGATTCCAAATTTGAGTCCAAATTGATTGTATTGAAAAGATATACAACTTTTATGTTGAAGGTTTTGTCATTTGGAGCTTGTATTATTGAAACATAAGGGCTTGAAGTTGGCCCATTTTGGAAATTTTTACATACACATGTTTTGCACCTTGCACTTTATGATCAACTCTCACCAACTTCCCAACTCCAAATTAAGTTCTGCCCAACATAACAATTGATCCTCATGCCAAGAGCTTTCCAACCATTACCTATAAGGCCATGTTCTAGTTTTGGAAGTGGCATTTTTGGAGAGGATAATATTTTAGTGCATTTTTGGAAACAAGTTGAAAACACATTGCACAAGCTCGTGACATCATTTCTGCACATCCATTCCTACTCAATGTGATACCATCATTCATTTACAATCAGAATTGGGCCCTCCATGCGCCTGTACAGGCCCATGCATGGAGGCCCTCTTCATTCATGCACACACTTTGTTCATGCATTGCTTTGCCAATTGCTATAAATAGGAGTGTTAGGCTTCACAATTGAGCAACCTGAAGGCGCCTGTTATGCTGCAAGAATCCCTCCATAGCCATACTTAAAGGAATTTCCACTTTCTTCTCAAAAATTCAGATCTGAATTTCAACTACATTGGTGGATTTTCATATTTATAATTCCTTGACCTTGCTTCATCTTCATCGCTAAATCATACTGCAAGCATTGGCAAAGGAGAATCGTGCTCTCAAGATCAACATTTCAGAGGTGGATATCCAAACTTTCTTTCTTCGAAACACCTTGTTTATAGCTTGTTTCTTGCATTTATTGGGTTGGCTGAAGTCCTCTCATCAGAGGCAACTTAACTGTGCTTTGAATTTTGCAAATCCATTAAGTTTCAGTTGAACACCATATTTTTTAACCTCTGATTTCTCTTACCATGGAGATCTAGAGTGAAAATAGATGGTACAGGGGTGATGTACATCACCCCAGCTTTCCATTGCTGTATAGATCGCCTCATTTGGTGAAGGTTTATTCTCTGCAACTCTCGCTGGAATCTCTGGCCTCGCCGGAGAAGACGGTGGTGTACACCACCATCTGGTTACCAGACCAAACCATGGCCGTTGGATTCAATTTCCAGATCTAATCTGGACCTTCCTTTGTTATGACTTATTTAATGGTTGCATGCTTCTCAAATGACTAGTGTGTTTAATGGACGCGCGCTTGGGAACCGTTTGATGCGCCAGCTCAACTAATGAGCTTAGATCCAACGCCTCACGTTTTTCCTATTTTTTATTTCTGATTTTAATTTCCATTTTATTTCTTTTATTTCATTTCATTTCAAAAAATCATATCTCATTCATTATTAGTCCAAAAAATGTGAGACCAATTGCATTATTTCTCTTTTAATTTCTAGTTTCTAAAAATGATTTTTAATATTTTTTATTTTATCATTTGATATTTTTTATGAATTTTCTCTTTTCTGGTTATTTCGAATTCATTTTAAATAGTTTTCAATATCCAAAAAATACAAAAATATTTTCTTAACTTCTTTGAATGATGATGGATCTATGAAAAATATTCTCATCAATTTATTAATTGATTTGAGATTTATTTGAGATTTTAATTCAATTAGGTTATTTTTATGCATTTTTTAATTGATTAAAAATAGTTTCTGGTTTCTAAAAATGCTGAAATTGTTTGTCAAACTTTGTTTGACCTTGTTGAACTTAGGATGATCCATTTGGACTTTTCAAAGTTGATTTGAAATGGATTTGAAGTTTGACCTTTAATTGTTTATTTTAATTCAAGTATTATTTTAATTTTGAAAAATACCAAAAATATTTTATTTGTTTCTTGACTTCTAAGCTTCATTTTGCTTCTGCTTACTAATGTTTGACCTTGATTCCATCTATCTTTGGCCAATGTATGTTGAGTACTTCATTTGAATTTCTATTAATGTTCATTCTTATTCATCTCCTTCTTCTTCTTCTTTTTCTTTTTTGATCAATGAGTTAAAGATTGGTGGTTAGCCTTGATGGATGGGAGGTTTAACCTTCCTTGATTCAAATCTAATTCATCTTGATCATATATCAAGTGAATGGCTTTGCATTAAGGATAGGTTGCTTCCTAATCAAGCAAAGAACCTAAATCAATACAAGATCATTTCTCATCTTCTTTTGGCATGGCAAGTTGTAGGAGCTTGATTCACTAATCAAGATCTCTAACTTGTGTTTGTTGCGTATATTTTATTGACCGACCTCAGATAGGTGTGACTACTACATTAGTCCACTTACGATTGCTTAACATAGCGCTAAATTGCCTTATGGCACACTAACTCTAACTATTGACCATTAACATTTAATTCTTGCACTTTACATTAGTGCAATTTAATATTCTTGTACATATTATTCATTTGCTTTTGCCCTTTGCTCATTTGAGCACATGTTTATGTTAATGCAATTTGCCTTTTGCTCACTTGAGCACATAATTGTGTATATACTCTTGTGCTTGTGTTTTGTTTTGATTGTTGTAAACCAATTGCAAATGGACAAAAGGACTTAGACTTTAGGACATTCCCTATGCAAAAATGGAGTCAAAGAGCAACTAGGCCTTATGCCTTTAGAGTGCTATAAAAGTCAAAGAGCAACTAGGCCTCCTGCCTTTAGAATGTTTAATATTGAAGAGGAATTGAAAGGACCTATTCTCTAAACTCCCTCTTGTCCATTCTTTGTTTGCATTATGGAACTTTTTGATGTGTGTTCTTGTGCTAGGGATTTCAACTTGAGCCTAAGTGAAGAACGATTGTCATGTGCTTCTAAAGTGAGGGATATAAGATCCATTGGAAATGCCTAAGAGCTTGCTTGCTTGATTGATTGCTTGAGTATTTGCTTATTTGCTTTCTTATTCCAAAGGATGGGAGCTACTTGGATCATCAATATGATCTCAAGAAGGGAACTCCATTTATGGTCTTATTTCTTTTCCCTCATCTCTTGTATGTTTAGGACTTAGCCATTCTACTTCTTCCCTCCACTCTAACCCAAGCCAAAACTTTTGTGCAAACATTAACATTTGTTTTCCAACATTAGAAACCTAAGCATTATGCTTTTGATTTTCAAATTTTCTTTTCATAACACTTATTTTGAATTGAATCCTTAAGTCAACTTTGACCATATTTTGTAAATATTTTTTATTGGTAAATATAACTCATTCAAATATTTTGTGGTTTCAATGGCCAGTTTCTTATCAAAAGTTTTTACAATCTTTAGCTATTAGGTTTGAGTTATCCTTGAGGTAGATATAATTCTCACCTATATCCTTAGTGATGGACAATGAGTCTTCCATGCTTATTATAGGGTTAACCCCTCACTAGCACGTTGAAGCTATCCTCACATGGTGGATTTGTGGTTTTAGCTTGAGTTTTCTCCCTTAGATAACAAAAGACCTTAAGGCTTTTGGACCAATCAATTCACCAACTTCTTTTGAGATTTTTACCCCGAACTACGAGGTTTTGATCCTAATATTTTTTTAAGATGGTACGTAGGCAATGGGTTTATCCATTCAAACACAAAAATTGTAAATAATTTGTATATTCTTCTCTCATCTCCCCAATCATGTTTGCACAAATAATTTTCACAAAATACCAACCTACCTTACAATAAATTGTGAAAAAGGCTCCCTAGGAGTACCTAGGATGTTTTGGGTGCTTAAAACCTTCCCATTGCATAACCAACCCCCTTACCCCGATCTCTGACATTTTTATTAGTTTTTGATTCGATAAAACTTCTCGGTTTTTGTTCGCTTTCTAACCTTTCCTTTGGATAAATAGAAGTGCGATGGCGACTCGAATTGTATGATTTACTTTTGATTTAGTCAATAAATCTAAAGGTAACGAATACCCCGCTACACTGAGTACTTATTCAGAAACCAAATGAAAATACAAGAGAAAAGGAGAGTAGTAATCCTAAGGATCCCTCACAACAATGTCAAAAGATCTGGCTACAGGCACGTACTTCCTTCGAATGCTTCGAATCTCAGTCTCAAAAGAAGCCTTCATCTGAATCTTCTCGAGGACAAGCTGATCAAAAATCTTCTTCCAAGCGGCGGAAGGCTGATGCATACTAGAGGAAGATGAAACCTCTGAATCTCTCTGTCTCTTTGTCACCCGGTCTTCATGTAGCTCAATAAGTGCATCTTTGTCCTTAGACTCAAGCTGCAACTCCTCATGCTTTCGGCTTAAAGCATGGAAATGCTCTTCCCACATATCCTTCTCTCGCTTCATCTTGGCGAGCGCATACTCCAATTCCTCTACATCTTGGTTAGGGAGAGTTAATGGCTCAACCACAACCATAGTCATAGGTCTTTCACATGCATAAGGCATATTTAACTCAATAGCTCTCTTCTTCACCCAAGTAGTGTAAGTTTCCAAAGCTACACAATTGCACGGACCAAGATCGGATCTTCATTTCCTATGCACATTATGAGAAGTATGCACAATCTTCTGCTCCAAATATTGGGGGATCTTTACCCTCTTGATAGAAAAGACCTTCTAACAAAGTGTTATTAGGTTTGTCTCTCAAGGGGAACCCAAGTTGACGACGAGCCAAACCAGGGTTGTAGTTAAACCCTCCTTGTGTACCAATGAGAGGCACATTAGAGAATTCACCACAACTATCAATAATCTCCAAACTGCTCAATGAAGGATCATACCAAACTCTATCATCATTAGTGAGAGACATAAGTTTTTGAGACCACCGTAGACATTGTTTGTTCTTCACAAAAGCCGGTGTCTGAGGCAAGTGCGAAATAAACCACTTGTATAGAAGAGGAATGCAACAGACAATAGTTCCACCATCCTTAGAATTCCTTAGATGCAAAGAGAAGTACATAACTCCTAACAGAGTAGGCACATGATTCCCAACCAAGAATTTTCTGATGGCGTTAACATCAAAAAAAACGTCAATGTTAGGGAACAAAGCTAATCCATAAATGAGTAACACAAAGATAGCTTCAAAAGCATCCACACTACCAGCTTGAGCAAAGGCAGTAGCTTCCTTGATGAGGAATTCAGAAGTCAACCCAAACAAGCCTCCTTTCTTCACCCAATGAGCCTCTATGTCAGACTTCTTCAAATGAAGAGCTTCAGCAATAAGACAAAATCTAAGACTCTCCTCCAATCCACTAAAAGGAACTTTGTTAGAAACAGGTATTCCAAAGAGATGGGCATACTCCACCAACGTAGGCACGAGCTGATAATCAGGAAAAGTGAAGCAACAGTAGAGATGGTCATAAAACTGAACCAACACACTTAGAAGTCCTTCAACCACATCAGCAAACAAGATAGACAAAAGCTTCCCATGGCGTTGTTTGAAGTCCAATGGATCTAATACAAAATATGCTAGCTTCCTTAACTCTTTCGAATTTGGACATCTGAAATTATACTTCTTAGTGTTCCTTCGTCCACAATCCATGGTCTGAAAATATTTGCAAATAAAACCTCAGTTCCTTGAAATTTTTGTGTGATGAACGTTATGATGCGCATGAATACATGAATGTAACAATCACAAATAAGGGATCACACATAAGGAAAACAAACAAAGGTCAAGGGATGAATCAATTCATTGTCAAGATCAATCATCCATTTTGGTGGATTATGGTTTTCACCTTATCAACACCCAAGTTCCATTGATATTGACAAGACTTGATTGGATCATCCAAGAATCAAGGGTTTGTTGTGAGTCACAAGCATGGAGTCTGGGTAAGAACCAT
Source organism: Lathyrus oleraceus (assembly GCF_024323335.1). Classification (NCBI taxonomy): domain Eukaryota; kingdom Viridiplantae; phylum Streptophyta; class Magnoliopsida; order Fabales; family Fabaceae; genus Lathyrus; species Lathyrus oleraceus. The sequence goes on along the minus strand of NC_066579.1, from coordinate 151,894,488 downwards.
CCCAAAGGAGTGAACTAAGGATAAAAACCTGTAGATCATGTTCTAAAAAGTTCCCAAAGTCTTAATTCCATCTATCAGATATTACAGGTTAGGATGATTGACTCATCAACCCATAATATTCTCAAGAGAAACTCGTCTGAGTGTAGTATCGCATAATAACTGTTATCAAGTCTACACTTGGACAGTCTCCACACTACGTCCTAAATAGGCCAAGAGGGGTTAAACGTTCTACGGTCCTCAGCTTCTCGGACCCCAAATCAGAGATAGTAATTCCTAACCACAAATAACTTGTGTGACATTTCTAACTCCAAAAGGGTCTCCACTGAGTAGATGGGTCTCAAGCCAACTTATTAAGGACTACTCCACACAAGTCGAACATGACTATACCATCCTCCTATATTAATTGCACTCAAGTTTGGGTTAGAACTTATCTCACCACTCAGAGATCACCAAGCATAACAAGCAGATTATATCATACAAACAAATATACAATTATCAAATATACAATTATCAAATATACAATTATATACACATAAAAAAGTAGGCTAAACCCATTGGATACTACTCCCCAGTAGAGTCGCCACTTAATTTCGGTAGCAGTAAATTCATGACCATCGAGCTATAGATAAGCTAGACGTCAATAAAACCAGAGTCGCCACCGCACTTTTATTTTTCTAAGGGAAAAGGGAAAAGTACGAACAAAACCCAAAGATAAGAAGTTTTCAAATCAAAACTAATAAAATTCCAGAGAATACATGTAAGGGGGTTGGTTACACAGAGGGAAGGTGTTAGCACCCAAAGTGTCCTAGGTACTCCTAGGGAGCCCTTTCTTGTGTGCATATGTGTTTTTGTACAAATGATATTTGCAAGTAAAATAGAGTGTGGGGATGAGAAAAGAATTCATTAATTATATTTTTGTATTTGACAAGACCTTCGGACTTATGCCTACGTACCAACATAAAAATGATGGATCAAAACCACGTAGTTCGTGGTATCAATTTCAAAGTGAGTGCATTGCTTTTAACAAAAAACTAAGTTTTACAAAGGCACGAGGGCCTAAAAATGGTTTGGATGAGTATTAGTTCTTTTTTACTTTTGAAATTTTAAATCAAGTATAGTTAAGTTCATTTACAAGCTTGGCTAAGAATAAATTTGAAAATGCAATGGCATAAGGCCAAGGTTTCTAATTTGCAATATGGTCAAAGTTTAAAAAAATAGATACAATCAAAGTGGTTTTTTAAGCGGGGGGAGAGATTTTGAAATTAAAGAAGTGGGGAGGAGATGAAGAGACTAATCCTAAGCAAAAATTTAAAAGTTGACTGTTGAAAAGATCTAACCAATGGGTTGCAATCTAATAGACAAAAATGTCATATAGAAACCCAAATTTCCCTTGGATTTCGAATCAAGCAACAAACAATACACAAATAGCAAGTTAAAGAGCAAGGCATCAAATAAATATTGCCACATCCAAGCTTAGCAACTCCATGATCTTCTTCAAAATTTTCCATGTATCAGATGGCTTCAAAAGATGGCATAAGTCACAGGTTCAAAATAACAGCTTCACAGTGATCATGTTGCAGATGAACTCAAATGGATATTCTATATAGTATCAGATGAATGTTCACTTCACAAGCACTTGGTTTCATGAAAGTTGGCATTGTCCAAGTCCTTTGCATAGGGAGTGTTGCCTAAATTCTTAGTCCAATAGTCTCAGATCAAACCAACAGTCCACACAAGATGTTTTTTAGGTTTTTTTTCTTATTATGTACATTAAGGTCTAAAGACCACACAAACAAACAAGTATATACAAACATAATATATCACAAAATATGGTCCAAATGGACAAAGTGAAAATGAAATTAAGATAAACAATTTGAATGGTATGAATAATGGCAAATGGATAAAGCTTAAAATTAAAGGGCATTAAAAGTAAATGACTTGAAATTAAATGTTAGTTGTTAGTTAATAAGAAGTTTGTATTGCTTTTGTTTTGCTTTTGTTTAAGCCATTCTTTGGAGAATACTCAACCCACTTATCACAAGCACGGATCCTTGAACCAAGACATCTTTCAAAGGAAGGGAAAAAGGCCAAGTTTCCATATAATACCATGAAAGAGGGGAGACTTACAATCTCACTAACTAGAATGCTATGCCTTTTTAGTGTCAAAATTTAGCGCTGCGTTAAGCAATCGTAATTGGACTTATGTAGAAGTCACAACTATTCGAGGTCGGGCAATAGAATTTTGGTGTTAATGCATGTTAGAGACATAGTATAATGGATTATGCTCATGAAACATACCACACACAAAAAGAATATGCAAAGTGGGGGCCCTAATCTCATCCATACTTATGTTGATTTTGCAATCTACTATCCTAGGATATAGAGATATCATAGGTCCATGATATGAATTCATAAAGAAGAGGAATAAGATAAAGAGGGAGGGGGAATGGATTCAACACAAATGGTTCAAAGGAGGACTTTTACCAAATTAAGATCATTCATTCATTTTGGGAGATGGAATGTACATTCCATTAATCCCCTAAATCCAATGATCTTAACCTAGCAAAGTCAAATAGACCTTGACCAAGGCCCAGCAACACAAGTCAAACTCACAAAGTCAATTAAAATGGCTCTACACAATTTATTTGACATTTAATCAATTAAAAATAATAAAAATATGCATTAAATTAAATTATGGGTTGTCAATTTCCTAAAACCTCATCAAAACCCCAAAGAAATTACCATGAGATTTATCATAGGTCAAACAAGGTCAAAGGACCTTGGAAAAAAAATTCAGAATTTTTGGAAACTTAAAAGTATTTTTAAACAATTAAAAATATTCACAAAATGAATTAAGTCATGAAAAATATTAATAATGATCCAAAAAATAATTTTAATTTAGAAAATGAAAGAGGATTTTATTTAATTTTTTTTGGTGAAACTCATATTTTTTGGATCAGTATTAAATTTAATATGAATTAATGAAAATAAAACAAATAAAATGAAAATCAATTAATCCGAAAAAAAACCTTGACCACTTGATCTCCCTCATTAATTGAGGTGGCAGATCAAGTGGATGAAAACACGCGTTCTATGGTGTACACTAGTCAGCGCGCCACACAGTTGGTAATCAAAAGGAACGCTCAAGATTAAAACGCAAAGGCTTGATCATGTGGCTCAGAACTTGTCCAGCACACCGCTGGAGCAAACCGCCGGTCATCTTCTCTGATAACCTTGGCCGGACTGGTTCTCTCATCACCACCACGAAAATGAAAAATAAAGACATGATCTTAAAGAAAAAATTGCACTAAGCACGAATATGACCTCAATTCAAACTAACTCCAAGTATATTGAGAGATAATGGAGTTGAAATTTGAGATACAAGATTTGAGTTGCTTCGATTTAACCTTAAAGCAACACAATCTTCTTGCCTACATTGGTAGGACTTTAGACAACCAAGGATCCAAGAGAATCGATGAGAATTGAGAGAGAATCGAAGAGAAGAAAAATCTGGAAAAATACCTTCAATGTTGTGCAGAACTTGATCTCTCTTGCTTCAATTCGTGTTTGATCTTACTTAGGAAGCTTGCAGAAGTGGCTTAGGATTGGTACAAGGCTTTGGATCCTGGTGTTTTTGAATCTCCAAACAGTGAGATTCAAACTCAATTTTCAAGTGAAAATTATCAGGTTTTCCTTTCAAATGTGAAGGTTTTAAGTGTGGGAGGCAAAGCTGGCGCGCAAGGGTCCTCAAATCTGATGCCAAGGCCTCTTATTTATAGCAATTCCAAGATTTATTTGCACCTTTCAAAATGTTTCCAAATTTGGAAAATGAAGTCCATGCTAACATGGGCGTGTATTTGCCCATGAAGCTATTCAATTAAGTCCATATGCAAGTGCAATTGAGTCTGAAAGTGGATTGTGATGCAAGGCAAAAGTGTGCAGCTGTTTGAAGATTGATCCTTGCCAATTGATGCAGCCATGTACAGACCATGCGCAGACCCCTCAAACCTTATCCAAAATGGATGAACTTGGACTATTTCAAAAGGTTAGATCAACAGGAACAACTCTTATGTTGAACACTTTTCCATTTGGAGCTTGTGTCATGATGAATTCTGAGGTGGAAGTTTGAAAATTTCACCTTGGATAACTTTTTATGTGAGCTTCAAATGAGAAAAGTGTCTTCACCAAAGTTGTATCTCTTTAAAAAATAGTAAAAATGGTAAAAAAATGTGACCTCATTTAGATTTGGTATGAATGAGTTATGCATTTTTTAAGTTGAGGAAAATAACTTGTTCAATGGTATTGGTCCAAAATGACCTATAATGTATCCTCATATCACATGCTCATAAAAGTTGAATTAGCTCTTCATCCAAACATAAAAGTTGAATTATACACCTTGAATTTGATTTTTCAACTTGGAAATATTTTATATCATAAAAATTTAGCAAGTTATGGCCTTGGGAAGTTGACCTCCAAATTAGGGTTTAGACAAAATGACCTATAATCTTTCAACATGCAAAATGACTTTCCAAGCAAAACTAGCTCTAGACCTCAACATGAAAGTTGTTTGTAATGTCATTTAGAGTAACTTTTGTCTTGGAATAATTTTCATATGATTAAAATTGTAGGAGATAGGGTCTAGGGGAACCTAGTTTTGATTAGATGAAATCCTCTAGTCAACCACCATCCACCACCTTGCTAACTTGCACTTCTCTTGACTTTTTGGATTATTGGGAGATAATATATGAATAAGATGATGAAATTTGAGATGTAACTTGAAATATTTGATCAATTGGTGAAGAAGCTTGTTGAAGAAGTTACACATGATACCTAGATGAACTAGGGTTTCCAAGGCAAACTAATTCCAAACTCTTGAAGAATTCTTGATCAAAATAACATGTAGAGATCACAGGGACTCATATATGATGCCTAGAGTCATTGTGGATCATTCTATGGTTGATCTCTTAGCAATGAGGGTCGTAAACACTAGATATGGACTTGATAGATCAAAGGTGATCATGTGCCCTACCTACAAAAAAAGTTAGACAAATGCAAAGACATATTTTTGGTATTTTGGTTAGTAAATGATAAAATACAAAGTATGATACAATCACATGGTGCTTGGTGATCTCTCCCAATACAAACCCAATGAATGAGGGGTAAGGAGGATGCCAAGGTATGATCCCAATGCCAATGCGTATGATGAAATAACATGAGGCATCTTAAGGTCAAAATTGGGGTCTTACACTTGTAATCTCTGGCATTTTATTCGTTTTGATTTGAAAACTTCTCATCTTTTAGGTTTTGTTCGTACTTTTCCCTTTTCCCTTGGAAACAATTAAAGTGCGATGGCGACTCTGGTTTTATTGATGTCTAGCTCATCCATAACTTGATGGTCTTGAATTTACCGCTACAAAAATTAAGTGGCGAATTTGTTGGGGTATAGTCTCCAGTTGGTTTAGCCTACTTTTTGTGTGTATATAATTGTATATTTGATGTATGTATCTTTGTTTTGTGTGATATAATCTGCTTATTGTGTCTGGTGATCTCTGAGTGGTGAGATTAGTTCTAACCCGAACTTGAGTGCAATTAATATAAAAAAAAGGTATAGTCATGTTCGACTTGTGTGGAGTAGTCCTTAACAAGTTGGCTTGAGACCCATCTACTCAGTGGAGACCCTTTTGGAGTTGGGAATGTCACACAAGTTATTTGTGGTTAGGCATTACTAGTTCTGATTTAGGGTCCGAGAAGCTGAGGACCGTAGAACATTTAACCCCTCTTGGCCTATTTAGGACGTAGTGCGGAGACTGTTCAAGTGTAGACTGTCAAGGTCACAGAAGCGACCCAACCGGAACCCGAATCCGCACAAAATTCTATTCGACAATCCAGAACAGGAAAAACGGTATCAAGTCCATCGGAAACGAAAGCTCACACCTACCAGGTATATGTGCAAGCAAACTTTGAATGCTTTAGGGCTAAAAATTGAACTGGACATGATGTTCCACGTATTGGGGATGCTGGAGTTTATGAGCCTTGATGCGCCGACGTATGAGCACATCACACTCAAATTTTTAAGCACGCTAGAATTCCAACTCGAAAAGATATGGATAGACATAACTATGTACTATTTTAGAATTTACATTTCCGCCTGTTTAATAATTATCATGAATTATCTATGGAAGAATTGGCAGGGATACTCCGACTCCCGCTGTACGGACCGGGGGCGGTCCCATATGGGTTTTCGCCAAAAGACTTCTGAATTGCCATCACGGGGAGGAAAGATTACACCTCCGAGGGTGCTAAAGCCTCTGGCATCCAGAACCTGTGTTTCGGTTATGCCCAGAAGGGTTTGGCTTACACCCTGTTCGGACGGGGCGATAGCACGAGTGTAGCAAGTCAGCGAAAGTTATTTTTTATGTACTCAATGGCACAAAATAAGGTCATTGATGTGGCTGCCTTTGCAGCTGATTATCTTGGCGGAGTTGGCCGAGCGTACTCCGGAGGCATGATCACCCAAATTGCTGAACATTTCGGGTATCAAGAGGTTTTACTTGAAGACACTTCGGTAGCAGGTAAGACCAAAATTGACATGGAAGCTCTGACACAGCAACATATGATTTCTGTTGCTCCCACTTATTATTCTGTTCTCATTCATAAATGGTCTATTATGGCTCTTTTGGATCCAGACAAAGATAGTATTACTGATTGTGTAAACTGGCTATATGTGAGTGTTGACCCCGACACCGAGGAAGGCCACGATACTGAGCACTTTGCTACAGGTGAGCAGTTTGCAGGTGACCATGAGGATGCAACAGAAGCATAAGAGGAGGAGCCTTAGGAACAGTTTGTACCCCCACCTCCGGAACTTACCCAGCAGGAAGCAAGATCTTCTTCCTGGTCTGTCGACCAATGGACCTGGGTACAAACTGAGCTCGGCCATACTAGAGGTACCGTGGATGTCACACCATACTAGAGGTACCGGGGATGTTGTCAAGCTTTACCTAACAAGGTGAGTGCATAAAAAGCCAAACACATTGATCATCATGAGCGATATTTAGGTATGTCTTTATCACTCTGAATTTGCGTAGATTCTCTGGGATTGTCACTGCATATCTACACACACTAAGGCACATTGTTTGATTATAGCCTTGAGCCTTTCTAGCCTTCCCGTTAATTTTATCCTTTGTAAACCCCATTTGAGCTTGTATCCATTATTTGTTTAACCCCGTAAATGTAACCCGCGACCAAAACACTTCCTTACCCTATTCTGAGTCAAGGTGATATTATTAAGCTGGGTTAAAATTCTAAGTTTCAAAAGCAAGGTGAGTACAAAAAAAAAGAGGTTTATCGAAAAGAAAATAGAAAATAAAATAAACTCGATGGTTCAAAAGAAGCACTGGCCAAAGGAAGGGCACTCGGTTGAAAAAAAACAAGAATAGCAAAGAAAAATCCAAGCTATTGAAAAAAAAAGGAAAGGAGGGAAAATGAACAAACATAGTGAAAATAATAGTAACATTTACTCTGACCCAAAAACCACTTGTTTCCCGTTTTTTTTGTAATGTCCAGACCATAACCCAAGCCCAGTTACAACCCGAAAGACCTCAAAAAGTATGTGTTGTGTGTAGGCGATATGAAAGGGGAAACTATCCAAACTTATGAGTTGGTATTGCATATTCTGAATTATGAGTGGCAACATGTTAACCCCGAGAGACTTGGTGAGAGTGTGATATAAAAGTTGACAGGTGAAACGGTACCTCGAAGTGGAAGAACGACGGAAAACTCACGAGGAAAAGCAGGAACTATAAAAGGAAGAGTGAAGGCGTTAGCGAAAGATCTCAGCAGTGTCAGGCTAAGAATGAAAATCTTGGGAAGTGACACGCGGTGTCGTCTAAAACATTACTTAAGGGTAAGAAATGAGCTAAGTTTGGCGTTATGATCAGTCACCATTTTCATTAACTTTTCGTTACTGATTCGACAAGAACTCGAGGATTTTGAGACACTGCACAAGCATTTTGGTACTTTTAAAGTCAATTTTAATTCCTGTAAGATATTTTAGCATTTCCATTAATTGTCATGTTTATTTTATATTTTTGTGATATTATGCATGGGATGTTTGTGTTTTTGTCCTACAGGTCCAGGTAGAAGAACCGAGAAACGCAAAGCTAGACAGTGCGGAATTCCAGCAAGCAAAGGAATGAAAAACAGTCAATACAGGAGGCCTGGCACAACCACCCGTTTCACCGGACACGGACCGTGTCAGGCAGAAGGAGAAGTAGGAATAAAGCAGAAGCCTGACATGTTCGGTCGTGTCAGGCCAACCCCTAGCTGTATTGCTTCTCCATAGGCGTGTCAAGCTGGGAAGAAAGCTGACATGGGCCGTGTCAGCCCAGGCCCACAATTTTCCTATTTTCGGGCTTTTATCATCGGGCTTGAGCTGCAAGGATAATTTTTAGTTGTCCACCTTTTGCTTGGAATTTTCACTATATAAGGGAACCTTCTGTCAAAGAAAATATCATCTTGGAACGAGGCGAACACAAAATTGTCATACAAGGAAGGATTACAGAGATCAAGGAATTCGGAGAGCGGAAGTTTTTCATGAGCGAAAGCGATTGAAGGTCCAAGTCATCCAATTACTTGTAATGTGTATTTTTTATCCTGAATTTGTTTTAAACAATATAAGTAGCTAAATCCCCCAATGCTAGGGGGAGTCCCTGATTTAGAATTGTAATGACTATGATTTTACAATTGCATTTATAATATTATTCTTACGGTAACCTTTTGATGTGTTGAATGCTTTCTCTTTCGGACCAATCGAGATTGTTTTATGGTTATCAATTAGGCTGGACTGCCATTGGTAAGGTTTTCGTAAGTTTACTCTGTAGTAGATATCACCTAGGACTAGGGATACCCTTTGTGAATCAGAGCATTCTTGATATAATAAAGCTTAACTTCACCCCAAATGCCTATGAACATAGAAATTAGGGTAGAATGATTAAAGGTTTTCTCACCAAGGACTTAGGAGAAAATACCCTTAAGAACTAGTATTAATTGATATTGTTGATGCAATAGTGACTCAGTGTTGTTACAGGGATAAATCATACACATTCCCTGGCATTGTCCCTCATACCTTGCAAACCCTTATTTTTATTATTATTTTTTGTTGCCTTTATTTTTACAATTTTTAATTTAAAAACCCAAATTAAAATTTTTGTTTAATTGAACGATGAATTGAACTCAATATTAACTTGCAGTCCTTGAGATCGACATTCGGGGAATTTCCCCTTTATTACTATAACAGGCAAAATAATACACTTGTTATTTTTCCGATCAATTGTTAAGAGGGTCTTTTCAGGCGGTGCTTTGATTCTTACAACTATGGATGGTGAAGAGTTCACGCGTCCTGTAAATGTCGATGCAGTCAAGAAATACTTTGCATAAAAAGAAAAGAACAACTCGCTAAGTTGAAAACCCGAAATGGTGGCTTAGGAAAAAATGAGCGTCTCAGTGGATTGAAAACCCGAAAGGGAAATCCGGGCAATAGTTAGAGACATAAAACAAAAATTTATCCCGCTAGATTGAGTACCCCGTCTTGGGGAATTCTAGGAAAAAATTAAGGGTTATGGCAAGTAACTGCATTCGGTTGGTCCTAGTCATTGGAGCAGTTTTGAGCAAGTCATTTGGTTCTGATTCATCATTCTCAACCAAAGCCAAGAATGCAACAGATATTGAAGTTGGTAGGGAGAGTAGTGATCATTGTATTCAATGTATCCCTTTTTCATGTAAATTACCATTTTTCAACTTTTGTAAAGCTCTATGGAGTCTTATCATTTACAAACTACCATTTTATCAAATAAAGTTGAGCTTTTTATCCAATTTTTTCTACTCTTATTTATTTTTCAGCTAAAATAAAATTGAATTTTTATGATGATAATTTTGAAATAAATTAACCATTTTTCTTAAATAATAAAAGCAATCACTTTAAAAAGCAGTTAATTTCAGTAAGGAATATCAACAGTAGTCTGAAAATAGGTAAGTCTTGACAGTGTGGAGCCTTGTTGGTCTTCCCCAAGCAGTTGGTTTGATAAATCCCAAAAACAGTTCATTATTTGTCCCCAGTAGAGTTGAACTGGTGATCAGTCCATTTTGAAAATCATTTTCCCGGCTGAATTGAAGCCTCACATCCTCAGCGGTTTTCCTAGATCCTCCAAGCAGAGTTTTATCTCGTGTACTCCCCGACGGAGTTCATGTTCATATACGACAGTATTGATTTTGAGTAGTATTTAATTTGGTCCCCTGCAAGGTCGTCTCCCATTTGATATGGTGCTGATCTAAAATTCCCCGCAGAGTTGACAACTCGAATCCTCAGCAAGGATTAAGATATTCAGAGCCAGATTATTTGTGTTCATCCCCAACATTCTTCTCCAGTTGGTGTTTCCATCTTGTTGAGATTAGCCGAGTGTTGCAGTAATGATTCAAATTTGCGATAGTTGTATCCCTTGCGATGGTTTTGTCAGCATAATAATCAATGGTGTACATACATATTCATACATAAAGCACAACATGTGATATTTCATTACACATTTTACTGCATTTTATTCCCTTTTTCCTAATTCCCTGTTTTGGTGATATTATTTCCCCATGCAGATTTGGTGCGTCTGTCCTCCTTCAACTGTAGAGTGTCAACCCCTTAAGTAGAAAGAGTTTAACCTTTCTTATTTCCCCACTGAGCTATTTCCTCGTGGATGGTCATTATTTCAGTTTCCTCCCCGGTTAATTATCTGGATGGAGCCACTCCCCTTGAGTTATATCCTCATTTGGGTTGAGTCCTTGTTTAACCGTTTCTTTCTAGTTCTTACCTAGATAGATACTTTTGGTAATATTCTTCTCAATTTTTGAGTACTTTACTTTTGTCCAATACCCGGTAAAAGTAATCTACTTCCTTGATTTTCCCAGCGGATTCGTTTTCATGTTTCTCCAAGCAGTTAATCCTTGATATGTTCATCCTGACCGATGACGTATGTTCTCCCTTTGTGGTATTCTACCCAGTAAAAAGGTAGCTGTAATCCCTATTTTCATTCCCCAGAGAGTTAATCTTTGATATGTTCATCCTAACCGGTGACAGATTTTCTCCTCTTTGGTATTCTATCCAGTAACTGGTAGATATAAATCCTACTTCTCCTCTTAGAGTTAATCCTTGATATTTTCATCCTAACGGATAACGGATGTTCTCCCTTTGTGGTTTTCTACCCAATAAAAAGGTAGTTATAAATCATGCTTTCCACTACTGAGTCTATCCTTGATATGTTCACTTTAACCAGTGACGGGTATTCTCTTTTTGATATTCTATCCAATAACTGATAGATATAATTCCTATTTTTCCCCGACAGTCTATCCTTGATATGTTCATCCTAACCGATGACGAATATTCTTCCTTTTGAGTTTATCCTTTATATGTTCACTTTAACCAGTGATAGATATTCTCGCTTTGGTCTTCTGCCCAGTAGCAGGTAGTTGTAAATCCTATTTTCTCTAGTAGGTTATTCTTACCCAGTAACTGGTAACGAATACACCTCCTTTTTCCTCAGCGAGTCATCCTTGATATGTTTACCCTAACCAGTAACGGATGTCCCTCTGTCATAATACATTATCTTCCTACCCAATAACCGGTAATAGATAATATATTTCTGGTACTCTTGTGTTGAAGATCATTCTTCCCTAGTTGAGTTTGATTCAGATATTTCAGCTTTGTTCTGATCTACCTGTTTCCCCCGCAGAGTTTTCCCTTATCCCCAACCGAGTCTTTCCATTGATTTATTTCCATGGAAACTCCCCTCGTGTCTCCAGCAGTTTTTAAGACGTTGCCTGGCCTACGCATAACTTGTTTACCCTTAGAGTCTTTGTCTCCCCAGTGAATGTTCCTTATGGAATCCATTATACTTCTGTGGACTTTTAGTCTCTCCGAATTCTTTTCCTTTGTGGAAATATTTCCCCACAAAGATTATTTTTAAGATTCATATCAAATGCATCATGAGGTCTCTTAGGGACTAAAATTTGTTTCTATATGTTGTTATTTAAGTCCATTCTATTGAGTTGGTACGAAGATTTTAACCTTCACATCCTCAGTTAGAATGTCCTTAAATAGGGGCAGCTGTAAGACCCTAATTTTGACCCTAAGATCCCTCATGCTACCTCATAATATGCATTGGCTTTGGGATCACACCTTGCCATCCTCCTTACCCCTTATTCATTGGGTTGGCATTGGGAGAGATCACCAAGCACATTTGATTGTATCATACTTTGTTTTTCATTATTTACTAATTAAAATACCAAAAATATGTCAATATATAGTTTGTTGTTTTTGTAGGTAGTGTGTACATCCATCAATGCCTCATCAAGCTCATATATAGGGTTTGAGACCCTCAATGCAAGGAGACTATTCAAAAGATGATTCATATTAACTCCAGACATCATATGGGTCCCTATGATCTTCACATATCATTTTGATCAAGAATTTATCAAGAATTTGAAGCTTGTTTGCCTTCGAAGCCCTGATTCATCTAGGTATGTTGTGTGACTTCTTCATCAAGTTTCCTCATTAATTGATCAAATATATAAAGGGATACTTCATATTACATCATATTATGCATATATGATCCTCCATGAGACCCAAAAATCAAGATAATGTCAAGCTAGGAAGATGGTTCATGGTGGTTGACCAGAGAAAGTCAACTAATCAAAACTAGGGTTCCCTAGACCCTATATCCTATAATTTTTGTCATATGAAAATGATTCCAAGAGAAATGTTACTCACAATGACATTTCAAACAACTTTCATGCGTAAGTCAAGAGCTAGTTTTTCTTGGAAAGTCATTTGTTATGGTGAAAGATTATAGGTCATTTTGTCTTAACCCTAGTTAGGAGGCCAACTTCCCAAGACCATAATTTGCTTAATTTTTATGACATAAAAATCATTAAAGTTTCATGATCAAATTCAATATGTCCTCTTCAACTTTTATGTTTTGAGGAAGTTCAAGTTCAACTTGCAAATGCATTTTCCAAGAGGAATTATTATAGGTCATTTTGGGTCGTTACCATTGAACAAGTGATTTTCCTCAACTTCTAAAATGCATAACTCCTTCATGACAAATCCAAATAAGGTCAAATTTCTGACCAAATTGAATAGGTTTGAAACAGATACAACTTTGATGAAGAAATTGTTTCCATTTGAAGTCCATAGCAAAAGTTGTTCAAGGTGGAAGAAGTGAACATTTGGCTTGGTACTTAGAAAATTTTCAAATATGTTTGATTTTCCAAACTTCCACCTAAAAATTCATCATGATCCAAGCTCCAAATGGAAAAGTGTTCAACATGAAAATTGTTCCCCTTGATCTCACCTTTCCAAAAAGTCCAAGATCATCTCATTTGTATCAAAATTGAGGGATTTTCCCTTGTGTGTAATGCATGACCCCATTTGGAAAGATTTCTGACAAATTTTCATTTCAACATTACATGGTCCCTTTATTTCATTTCAGCATCATTTGAAATTGAGTTTGAACCCTTAGACATCATTGATTGGGCTTTGTACACGCCCATGGAAGCTTGCATGAGATCATTGCTAATTTTGGATTTTTAATGGAAGTGTGCAAAAAGCATTGAGTAAGCATATAAATACAAGTGCCCTGAGCTTAGAAATGCATCAACACCTTGCCTAAGCTTTGCCAAGACGACTCTGACCCCTCACTCCATAGAATTTCTTAAGGATTTCATTGAAATCGAGTTTGAATTTCACCTTTTGTTTTGAAGTTCAAACTCCAACAATTCATTAGCCTTTCCATCTCAATTGATCACTGCAAGCAAGAGGAGGAAGAATCAAGCAAATCCATATCAAGATCAAGCTGAATTGAAGCTACTTGAAGGTTAAATTTCAGAAACTTCATCTCTTCGATTCTCTCTCAATTCTTCACTATTCTTTGTGATTTTTGGTTGGCTGAAGTCCTACCAATGTAGGCAAGAAGATTGAGTTGCTTTGAGGTTAAATTGAAGCAACTCAGTTCATGATCCTTAAAATTCAAATCCCTATATCTTTTTATATACTTGGAATTGGAGAAAATTGAGACTAGATTCGTGATCATTAGCATTTTCTCTTCAAACTAGTGTCCTTATTTTCCATTTTGCATGAAGTTTAGGTTGGATCAGTCAGGTGATCCTCACCGGAGAAGATGATCTGAGCTAGGGCTCCGGTGGTGTGTTGGCAAGGTTCCAACCATCTAATCTTGGCCCTTGGTTTTGATTACCACGTGTGTGGCGCTTTATCTCAAGTACATAACAAATAGCGCGCGCGTGGCCATCCGATCTGCCACCTCAATTAATGAGGGAGATCTGATGGCCCTTGTTTTATTGTATTTTCTAACTTTTTATTTAATTTCTTTATTTTGTTTAATTCATATTAATTTCATTTTTAATCCAAAAAAATGGGACTTTCACCAAAAAAAATTAAATATTTTTCTCTTTAATTTTATGAATTAAAATTATTTTTTGGATTAATTTTGATATTTTTCATGAATTAAATGTTTTTGTGCATATTTTTAATTGTTTATAAATACTTCTGAATTTTCAAAAATCATGAAATTTTTTGTCTAAGGTCCTTTGACCTTATTTGACCTAGGATAAATCTCTTGGCCATTTATTTTGTGGTTTGAAGATATTTTAGGTTTTGACCAAATTAAATTGAATTTTAATGCATTTTTAATTTGATTTTTAATTGATTAATTGTTTAAAAATTATGTTGAGCCATCTTTATAGTCTTGTGATGTTTGACTATTTGTTTGGGCCTTGGTCAAGGTTGATTTGACTTTTGTTGGATTAAAATCATTGAATTTAGGGGATTGATGAAATGTACATTTCATCTACCAAAATGAATGAATGATTTTAATTTGATAAAATTCTTTCCATGACCAATTTGTGTTTCTCTCATCTCCCCTCCATCTTCATCTTTAATCTCATTCTTTCCCATCCTTTTCATTGATCAATGAAGTCTCAATATCCAAAGGCTAATTGGCTCATCAATGACTTTGTGTCAAATGAACTAATACAAGTATGGATGAGATAGGTTCATCCCTTTTGATCTTTTCTTCTAGTGTGTGGTATGTTTTCGGAGTTCGGTTCATTATACCAAATCTGTAACATGCATTAACACCTAAATTTTTATTGTCCGACCTCAGATAGTTGTGACTTCTACATAAGTTCAATTACGTTTGCTTAACATATAGCTAAATTTGACCTTAAAGGTATATCATTCTAGTAAGCGAGATTGTAAGTCTCCCATCTTTCATGGTATTGTATGGAAACTTGGCCTTTTTTCCTTCCTATGGAATATGTCTTGGTTCAAGAATTCATGCTTGTGAATAGATGGTTGAGTGTTCTCCAAAGAATGACTTAATCAATTAAAAAGCAAAACACTACTAACCTTCAATTAACTTTGACTAACATTTAACTAACTCTTATTAATATTGCTTTACTTTCAAGTCATTTACTTTATGCAATTTAATTTCTAGTCATTTATCATTCATTGCCATTTACATTTCATTAAATTTGTTAATGTTTATGCCATTTTCACTTTGCTCATTTGAGCCATATCTTGTGATTGTATATATTTGTTTGTGCATGTTGATTTTATTTGTGGTCTTAGGACCTTAAAATACTTAATAAACAACAAAAACCCTAAAAAGTGTTTGGTGGACTTTTGATATTGATTTGAACTTTTCGACTTAGAACTAGGCAACATTCCCTGTGCAAGAAGGACTTGGCAAATGCCAACATTCTTAGATCAAGTTATTGTAAACTGAGCCTTCATCTAATGCAAGTATTGGGATTCATTTGAACTCATCTGCTACATTGTCTTGATACAAACTGTTATTTTGATCTTGTGTCTAATGTCTTATTCTGAGTTGATCAAGGAGCATTTCATCTGATACATGAGAAGACAAAGAAGATTGTTAGCTATGGAGTTGCATGCTTGAATATGGCTATCTTTATTTGATGCATTGATCTTCATGATGTCTGATGTTGTTAATTGCTTGCTAATTATTTCTTGATTCAAAGTCCAAAGGGAAAGTGGGTTTTCTATATGACATACTTGTCTATTGGATTGCATCCCATTGGTCAAATCTTTTCAACTCTTAATTTTTAAATTTATGCTTAGGATTAGTCTATTCATCTCCTCCCACTTCTTAAATTTCAAAATCTCTTCCCCTTTTCAAAAACTTTCTTTACTTGTGATTGCAAACTTAGACCTTATTTCAAGTAGAAACTTTGGCCTTATGCCATTAAATTTTCAAACTCCTTTTTCTAAAATAAAACTTGTAAATAAATCTAATCATATTGACTTAAAATTTCAAAAAACAAAAATAACTAACAACTTCATTCAAATTTTTGGCCTTTTGTGCCTTTTTTTATCAACTTTTGATTAAAAAAACTCACTCACTTTTGAAATTGTTACCACGAACTACGAGGTTTTGATCCCTCATTTTTATGTTGGTACGTAGGCACAAGTCCGGAGGCTTTGTCAAACACAAAAATATAATTAATTAATTCTTCTCTCATCCCCTCATTCTATTTATTGCAAACATCATTTGTACAAACACACATATGCACACAAGAAAGGGCTCCCTAGGAGTACCTAGGACACTTTGGGTGCTAACACCTTCCCTCTGTGTAACCAACCCCCTTACCTGTAATCTCTGGCATTTTATTAGTTTTGATTTGAAAACTTCTTATCTTTTGGGTTTTGTTCGTACTTTTCCCTTTTCCCTTGGAAATAATAAAAGCGTGGTGGCGACTATGGTTTTATTGATGTCTAGCTTATCCATAGCTTGATCAATGAATTCTTTTTTCATCCCCACACTCTATTTTCTCAAACATAAAAATATAATCAATGAATTCTTTTTTCATCCCCACACTCTATTTTTCTCAAACATCTTTTATACCAAATACACATACACACATAAAAAAGGGCTCCCTAGGGGTACTTAGGACACTTTGAATGCTAACACCTTCCATCTGTGTAACCAACCCCCTTACCTGTAATCTCTGGCATTTTATTAGTTTTGATTTGAAAACTTATTATCTTTTGGTTTTTTTCAAACTTTTCCCTTTTCCTTTGGAAACAATAAAAGCGCGGTGGCGACTCTTGTTTTATTGACGTCAAGTTTATCTATAACTTGATGGTCATGAATTTACCGCTACAACATGGATCAACGGTTTACCACACTATCCGTGTAGATAAACATTCTTTACCAGGACAATTCCTCGTACTTGAGGATAATGCCTCTCCTTTCTCTTTGATTTTGGACTGGAACCAGGAATTTTTTCATTCGAAGTTGCTAATGGAGGTGGTGGTAGTTGAGAAGGCCTTATTGCGTCTTTTTCTGATGTTAGTATGTTACTTTGCCTTCTTACATTTGTCCTGATCATGCCTACTTGATAGTAATGTTCTTTTTCTATCTCTAGCTTCTTGTTTTCAATAACATTCAAGGTTATTTCATCATCATAAACTTTTAAAGTTAACGTGCCCTAATCCATGTCGAGATTGCATCGACTTGTCCGCATGAATGGTCGGCCAAGAATGATAGGTGTCTCTTCATCTTCAGGCATGTCTATGATCACAAAATCAACAATAAAACTCAATTCCCCTATTGTCACCATCACATCTTCTGATATCCCATATGCATTCTTTATCGATTGATCTGTAAACTTCAGATTTGTCCTTGTATTACTGACATTTTCAATACCCAACCCATGATAGATTGATAATGGCATCAGACTCACACTAGCTCCAGAATCAATTAGTACCTTTTTGAAAGTTCTCTTTTTTATAATGTATGATATTGTGACTGCTCCAGGATCCTTCTGTTTGTTTAGAATTGTCTTACCTAGTGATATTGCACTACACTTTTCCTTCCAGGCTATCGATTCTTCTGTTATTGGTCTCTTTTTAACAATTACCTCTTCCATGAATTTTGTGTATATGGGCATTTGCTCGAGTGCTTCAAACAAAGGCATATGACTCTCTATCTTTTTGAACATTGTCAAGAATTTCTCAAAGTTTGTCTCTCTAGGTTCCTTTTTTGTTGCTCTCAGAGGATATGGTAACTTAATCACATGTTTAGTCTCCTTTTTATTTTTCTCTTCAATTGCCTTTCTGGGTGGTATAACTGTAACAACCTGTATAATATATATCAAGAATAATATCATACAAGTGTTAAATTTTGGTACTGTCATCACATAAGTGCCTAATGGCATCATTATATACACATGTCCGAACTAAAACATCAATGACATATGGTATACAATAGTGCCTAAATAATAAAAATATAAGGACTATGTACAATATCTTCATTGTACACAACTCCCCAGCGGAAGATCACGATAATCATCGTCCCTTGAAACATTAGTAAATAGCTTCTCTTGAATTCAACCTGCAAGGAATACCTGGAAAATAACAACAACAATGGGATGCGATAAGAATCTCAGTGAGTTCTCCTATACTATGGGCCCACTCGGCTCTACAGGGTTTCCTAATCAAATCCTAATTCGAGTCTTCATCTCTCATTACTTATGTATCCTGCACACAAGATAACTAAGACTCAAGTATTTAAAGGATATTCGCAATGTATGGAAACATGTCATTGAGGGAATCCACTTAACGAATCACTATTCGGATTCATAAAACATCAATCCCCAAGCGGACTTACATCTAAGACAGACATGGTTCATGCATGCTCGTATGATTCGACTTTCGCGGTGGATATTGGGTCCTCTATGAGTTCTAAACTCATTTCAAGCGACTGTCACCCGTATGGGACTCTAACCCACTTAGGGTATCGTTCACCATATGGGACTCTAACCCACTTAGGTGTCCATATTTCCCCCACGTCCTCCGTGGTTGGGGCTCAAACCCAATTGAGGCACGATTCATTGGTGCCACATCCCTACTTACCGCTTTACCTAAGCCTTTGAAGTGGTATGTGCACCATCAAAACTAATTCTGAATACATGATTAATTCATAATAACAAATAGGACTTTTGGAGCAACGCTCCTCACCAAAATAGGACTTTTGGAACAAAAGTTCCTCAGCAAAATATCAAACAATCTCATGATATCATATCAATTCTCATGGCATCATAACATGATCCATTCTCAAACTTAAATCACACATGTTCCATACAAAGCATATTGATTCGCTTACCAAGTGAATACTTGTCCACGATACACACCGAGGTACCGTTGCGTCCAAGCATCATCGTATAATCATTGTAAGACCCCAATTTTGGCCCTAAGATCCCTCATGCAATTTCATCATAAGCATAAGCATTGGGATCATACCTTGGCATCCTCCTTACCCCTCTTTCATTGGGTTTGTTTTGGGAGAGATCACCAAGCACTTTGTGATTATATCATACTTATATTTTATCATTTCACTAACCAAAATACCAAAAATATGTCTTTGCATATATCTAACTCTTTTGTAGGAAGAGCATGATCTCATTGATTCATCAAGATCACATCTAGGGTTTGAGACCCTCATGAACAAAGATCCCAACCAAGAATAGATTCAAGGATGGTTATGATCATCATATATTAGTCCCAATGATCTCTATATGTTATATTGATCAAGTGTTCTTCAAGAGTTTGGAAGTGATTTGCCTTGGAAACCCTAGTTTGACTATGTATCTTGAGTAACTTCTCCAATAAGATATCTCATCAATTGATCAAATTCCTCAAGGTACACTTAAAAATTCATAATCTTATGCATATATGATCTACCATGAGCCAAGAAAGTGAAGAGAATTGGAAATTAGCAAGTTGGTTGATGGTGGTTGGCCAGATGAGTTCATCTGATCAAAACTGGATCTTCCTAGACTCTATCTCCTACAATTTTCACCATATGAAAATTATTCCAAGAGAAACCTTACTCTAAATGATATTCTAAGAAACTTTAATGTTGAGACCTAGATCTAGTTTTGCTTGGAAAATCATTTTCTATGTTGAAACATTATAGGTTATTTTGTCTAAACCCTAATTTGGAAGTCAACTTCCCAAGGCCATAACTTGCTCAATTTTTATGAGATGAAATATTTCGAAGTTTAAAAATCAAATTCAATGTGTCTACTTAAACTTTTATGTTCGGATTGGGAGCTAATTCAACTTTTTTGAGCATGTGATATGAGGCTACATTATAGGTCACTTTTGACCTATACCATTGATCAAGTGATTTTTCCAAACTTCAAAAATGCATTACTCTATCATTTCAAATCCAAATGACATGAAATTGGTGACCATGTTGAAGGTATTTGAGATAGCTACAACTTTTATGAAGACACTTTTCTCATTTGAAGCTCCTACAAAAAGTTAAGCAAGGTGGAATATTGAGACATATGGCTTGACACTTAGAAATTTTTTGATATTTCAAATTTTTCCAAACTTCCACCTCAAATTTCTCTAAGTTCCAAGCTCCAAATGAAAAAGTGTTCAACATCAAACTTATTCCTCTTGATCTCACCTTTCCAAAGAGCTCAAATTCATTCATTTTGGATGTGAAATGCATAGGCTGCACATGGCTTAAACAGGATGATATCATTTGGCATGGATCCAACTTCAAGTGACAATGCACATGTGCCTTGCAATCCAATCAATCTTCAAAGCCTCTGAACTTCAAATTTGGACTTTCAGTTATCATTCCATGGGCCTATATGCTCCCATACACCATTCCATCATCATTTTGCCAATTTTGGAAAGAGGAAAGAGTGTGCAAATATCACATGGATTTGGCTATAAATACAGTTGATTTTGCTCAGAAATAACACACACATTGCGCCAGCTTTGAATCTCCATTGAAAACCATTCACTCTCATAGGATAACCCTGATAAATTCATTTGAATTTGAGGTTGAATCTCCACTATTTTGGAATTCAATTCTCCAGGAGTCCATTGCTTCTAAACCTTTCCATTCCTCTCCTGCAAGCAATTAAAGTGAAGCCAAGCACAATTTAGATCAAGATCCATCGTGTTCAGACCTCCATTGAAGGTAATTTGCAGAAATTTTAAACTCTTCGATTCTCTCAATTTATTGCTCACATCCATTGATTCTTTGGTTGTCTGAAGTCCTACCAATATAGGCAAGAAGATTGAGTTGCTTTTAGGTCAAATCGAAGCAACTCAGTTCATGTACCTCATTTTTCAATTCCACATTCTCTTAATATATTTGGAATTGGAGGAATTGGAGGTTAGATTCGAACTCAGTGATATTTTTTCTTTAAGATCATGTCCCTGTTTTGTGTTTTGGTGATGGTTCATATTGATCAGTCAAGTGAAGCTCACCGGAGAAGACAATCGGAGCTCTGGCTCCGGTGATGATGTGACTTGTATCTGAACCACTTGATCCAAGTCTCATGTTCTAATCTGGATCGTTCCTTGTGATTACTCCATTTTCCACGCGGTTGACTCAGGTGTATGTGGAACGCGCGTTTTGGATCATCAGATCTGTCACCTCAATTAATGAGGGAGATCTTATGGTCCACGTAATTTACAATTTCTGAACTTTTATTTTAATAGCATTTTCTTCAATAATTCATATTAAATTCAATATTGATCCAAAAAATATGGGACTTTCACCAAAAAATTTCAATATTGTCCAAAAATTATGAAATTTTTTCTCCAATGTCCTTTGACCTTGTTTGACCTATGATAAATCTCATGGACATTTATTTGGTGTTTTGATGACATTTTAGGATTTGGACAAAACATATTTGAATTTAATGCATTATTTTTTTATTTTTAATTGAATAAATGCCATTTAAATTGTGTTGACCATTTGACTTGACTTGTTTGAGTTTATTGTTTGTTGTTGGGCCTTGGTCAAGGTTGATTTGACTTTGTCAAGTTAATATCATTGGATTTAGGGGGTTGATGGAATGTACATTCCATCTCCCAAAATGAATGATATTAATTTGGTAAAAGTCCTCCTTTGACCAATTTGTGATCTCATTCATCCTCTTCCCTTTCATCTAATTCCCCTTCTTCATTCATCCATTTCCATTTGGCCAATGACATCTCAAAGTATTAATGCTAGTTGATTGAAAGATTAACATGTGTATGGATGAGATTAGGCCACACCTTTTGCATATTTTTGTGTGTGGTATGTTTAATGAGCATAGTTCATAATACTATGTCTCTAACATGCATTAACACCAAAAGTTTATTGCCCGACCTCAAATAGTTGTGACTTCTACATAAGTCCAATTACGATTGCTTAATGTAGCGGGGTTTTCGTTACCTTTAGGTTTATTGACTAAACCAAAAGTAAACATACACTTTGAGTCGCCACCGCACTTTTATTTGTCCAAAGGAAAGGCTAAAAAGCGAACAAAAGCCAAGTAAGAAGTTTTATCAAATCAAAAACTAATAAAAATGTCAGAGATCTGAGTAAGGGGGTTGGTTATGAAATGGGAAGATTTTGCGCACCCAAAACATCCTTAGTACTCTAAGGGAACCTCTTTTTGCAAATGTGTGTTGTAGGTTGGTATTTGTGAAAATACGTGCAAGAGATTGGAGGGATGAGAAGAGAATATATTATATTTACTACTTTGTTGTTTCAATGGATGAACCCATTGCCTACATACCATCACAAAGGTAGGATCAAAACCTCGTAGTTCGGGGTAAAAATCTCAAAGATTGGTGAATTGATTTGACCAAAAGCCTTAAGGTCTTTTGTTATCAAAGGGAGAAAACTCAACCTAAACCAACAATCCACCATGTAAGGAAGGCTTCAACATGCTAGTGAGGGGTTAACCCTATAATAAGCCTGGAAGACTTATAATCCAATCACTAAGGATAAGGTGAGATTCACATCAACCACAATGATAACTCAAACCTATGGCTAATGTTTATGAAAAGGTTTTAACAAAGGTGGCCATTGGAACCACAAAAACAACTTGAAGTGAGTTATATTTATAAGTTAGAAGTGTTTACAAAAATCAAGTCAAAGTGGAATTAAGATTCATTCACAATGAGTATTAATGAAAAGATTTTGAAAAGTCAAAGGCATAAGGCCTAGGTTTCTAGTTTGAAAACAATGTCAAAGTTTGAGAGAAAAGATTTTGGCTTGGGTTAGAGTGAGGAGAAGAAGGGAATGGATAATCCTAAATCATACAAAGATAAGAGAGAAGATAAAACCCTTGGAGTTACTTTTCTTGAAATCATAGAGATGATTCAAGATGCTCCTTTCCTTTGGACTTAGCAAACAACAAGCAATCACACAATATTTGGATTCAAGCTCCTAGGATATCCATTTGGCTTGTCTCTCTTAACTTGGCTACTCATGACAATGGTCCTCCTTACTATCTCAAGATGGAATCCCTATCACACAAGAACAAACATCAAAAAGTTCATAACACAATAAGTGGAATGGACAAAGAATAAGTTTTGGAAAGGAAGTCCTTTGAAGTCAACTTTGAGATTTAGCATTCTAAAGGCGTGAGGCCTAGTTTCTCTTCAACAAATTTATAATTCTAAAGGCATGAGGCCTAGTTGCTCTTTAACTCCTTTAAGCATAGGTAAGTCCTAATTCTAAGTCCTTTCTCCTTTTTGCATTGGGTTCACACAAAACAAAGACAAAACAATCACAAGACAACAATATATTTATATACAATAATGAGCTCAAATGAGCAAAAGAAAAATGGCATAAACATAAAATATGTGCTCAAGTGAGCAAAATAAAAAGCAATATGAATAAATGAGCAAGAAGTAAATTGCATTAAAGTAAATTGCAAGAAATTAAATGCTCAAATTAAAATTAGTAATTAGTGAAGTTATGTTAGTTTTGTCATAAGACAATGTAGCGCTATGTTAAGCAATCGTAAGTGGACTAATGTAGTAGTCACACCTATCTAAGGCCGATCAATAAAACTATAGGCAAATAAACACAAGTTAGAGATCATTACTAGTAAGCCAAGCTCCTAAAACTTGTCATGCCAAAAGAAAAGAGAAAGGCCTTGTATGGACTTTAGGTTTTTTGCTTGACCAAGAAGCAACCTATCTTGGACACAAAACAACTCACTTGATCTTGGATAAAGTTGAGTTTGGTTTGGATCAAAGAAGGTTAAACCTCTCATTTGTCAAGACTAACCATAAGACATTAACTCATTGGCCAAAAATAAAAATAAAACGGGATGAAGATAAAATGAATGGAAAGAGAAATAAAGTACCAAACTAAATTGATCAAATGTGAACCAAGTCATCATAAACCAATGCTAAACAGAAGAGAAATGAAGATTACAAGCCAACAAATCAAACATATTTTTTTGGTAATTTTTGAATTAAAAATAAATGCAAAATAAAATGAACAAAATATGGTCAAACCCCAAATTTAATTCAAATCAACTTCAACAAGTCCAATTAAATTCTCATAGGTCTAACATGGTCAAACAAACTTTGACAAAAATTTTCAACAATTTTTGAAATCAGAAACTATTTAAAAACAATTAAAAATAATGAAAAATAACACAATATGAATTAAAATCTCAAATAAATCTCAAATCAAATAAGAAATTGATGAGATTATTTTTCATTGACTTATCATCATCCATAGGTGTTAGGAAAATATTTTTGGATTTTTCAAATATCAAAAAATATTTTAAAATGAATTAAAACTATTAAAAACCAAATAATTCACAAAAATATTAAATGAAGTCACAAAAATAATTAAAAATCAAAATATGAAACAAGATTTTTCAAGAATTTTTTTGGCATTTGTCTCATATTTTTGTGACTTCAAATAAAATATTTATGAATTTTTGAAAATAAAAGGAATTAAATGAAATTTAAAGAAAAATAAGAAAGTCAGGAAAATCCAACGCCCTCAGATGGTTTCATTAATTGACGTGGCAATGATCATGTGGTTCTAAGACTCGGATACACGAAAGACCTAAGTCAAGCGCGATATACTTTGTATTAAAACAAGTCAACATAATGAAAGGCCATGATTAAAACGTTTCAGCATGATCCAAGGGTCCTAAAGCTACCACGTGGGGATGGTGGTGGAAACCATCATCTTCTCCGGCGATCTAACCAGATCCGGCCACCACGCGCAGGAAATTAAAGTTTAATGAAAATGAAAACTGAGGATATCAAAATGAAGCTGAGGTGATGTACATCACCCCTGTAACCATGGATCATCCTCACAGTTCCTATTTAGGGAGAAACATGAGCTTGAAGATCATGGTACATGAACTGAAATGACACGATTTGCAAAATTAAGACCACCACTGGCTTGCCTCATGCATGAGGACTTCAGAAAATAACACAAACCAAAGGAATTCACATTATATTGCAAGATATGAATCAAAGAAAATTGAGGTTCTACCTCTGAAATGAAGCTCCAAACAGCAGGAATTCTCCAAGCTCTTGATCTACTCTTGCTCTGGAAGTGTGATGGTGATGCTAGGTTAAGGAATTGAGCTTTGAAGATCAACTAATGATGTTGAAATTCAAGCTTGAAAGAGAAATAGAAAACTGAAAATTTCTTTAGTGAGGGTTTGGTTTCAAATTCAGTAGCACTTCAGATCTCCTTGTGGTTATCATTTGAATGAGAATGCACTCTTATTTATAGCTGAAATGTGATGCAAGGCAATGCTTCCCTCGTGTGCATGAAGTTTGAATCCTCCTTGCATGGGCCTGTACAGGCGCATGTAAGGCCCAAGAATGAATGAAAATCCATGCTGAGATCAAATGGAAGTGAATTGGACGTGCAATTGGATCTGCATTTGCTTGCACACGAAGTTATAACATGAAATGCAAAAATGGACCTAAATAGAAAGCTCTTCGAAACTCCCACATGGAAAGTCCAAAAAATTAATGTGAGTAATGGTTGGAAAGCCCTTGAAACAAGGAACAAAAGTCATGTTGGTCAAAAATTCATTTGGAAATTGGAAATTTATGAAAACTGGCTGTGAAGGTTTGGGTACAAAACATGTCTAGGTCACCTTTGAAAATTTTCATCAAAACCGAGCCTCTTCAAGCCCTTCTGTTCCAATGATGCAAGCCTCAAATGGAAAAACCACCAACATCAAAGTTGTATATATTTTCAATATGAATAATTTAGAATTAAAATTTGCATCATTTGGATTTTTGATGAGAAAGTTATGGGAACTTGAAGTTGGACATTTTTCAAATTCAATGACTTAGATCCAAAGTGACCTATAATGTTTTGTATTATCACATGTGTTTATTTTAGGATTATGAAATTTTGTCCAACATAACATTTGAATTAGACATCTCAAACTTTTCAATTCATTTTGTCTCACCTCAAAATCATAAAAATTAAGGAAGTTAGGTCCTTGGAAAGTTGACTCAAAATTAGGGTTTCAGTCAAAATGACCTATAATGTTTTGAAATGAATTATGACCTTAAAAGTTTCAAATGGATTTTTGATGAACATGAAAGTTGTTAATATGGTTATTAAGAACATTTTTTCTCTTGGGGTCATCTTCATTTGGCCAACACATCACAAGTTGTATCTCAGCGATCCTCAGTTTAGTCAGATGACTTGACTGGTCAACTTTTCAAGGCAAAACTTCCAATCTTGATGAATGAATGATTGAGGATCCTAAAATAAGCTCATATATGCATAAAGTAATGAATTAAAGAACTTACATTGATTGAATTTGACCATAAATAGAGGTTGCTTCATGAGCAAGGCACAGTCAATGCACATGTGGGTTATGGTTTCCTTGGGAAACAATCCTCAAGCCCTTTGGGTCATCTTGATCAAATTGGAAAATTGAGATACTTGGGAGACATATATGATGATTAGGAGATTTGTGGACCATTGTCATACTTTTTCTCATCTTCATCTAGCCATTGCATTGAGCTTAAGAGCCTCCTAGGAGCATTGGGGCACATGATCACTTGAGCTTCAAATCAGAAAGAGTTAGTGACATACTTTTGTGCTTTTGGTTAGTAATCAAAATAAGAAAAGCAATAATATATAATACAAGAATGCTTGGTGGTCTCAAACCACTCACACAAGTCCCAACCCTAGGGTTAAGGAGCCAAACATGGTATGATCCTTGAGGCAATGCAATGAGCAATTATATGATGCCATGAGGGATCTTAGGATCAAAATTAGGGTCTTACATATGCCCCTATTTAAGGTCATTCTAGCTGGAGATATGAAGGTTAAAATCTTCGTCTCGACGAGGTAGAATGGGCTTAAATAATAACAAAGAGACGAATTTTGGTCCCTAAGAGACCTCATGATGCACATGTATGCATGCAAAAAAAATCTTCATGGTGAATGATTTCCACGAAGGAAAAGAAATTAGAAGAAACTGAAAAATCCATAGGAGTAACGCACTCACTTGGGAGACAGAGACTCTGGGGAAATAAGGTAAAAATGGGTGAGGAGGCCACGACTTGAAAACCTGTTGGGAAACACGAAGGGATTCCACGAAAATGAATCGATGGAAAGACTCGAGCTGACGCAAACATGCATGTATTGGGGAATATGCCAATACAGCAATACTATCCATAAAGGATACTTCGAATAAAAATCCAGGCTCAGACGGGAATGTCCACAAAGGACTCAGCTGAGGAAGAAACAACGAGATATTACCGGCTACTGGGTAGTAAACTCAAAGAGAGACATGTTATCAAAACACCGGTTACTGGGTGAGAGAACAACACGCTCAGGGAGAGAGTGTTGGTTCTAGGTGTTGGCAGCAATTTTGGTAAAACCAAGAGTGTTCACAAGATGTCACATGTGATGTCTTAACATAAGATATCTTCTACCTGCTGGATGTTGAAAATATAATTATGCAGGATTGTTTCAGGATGTCAGACCCGATGTCATGACATCTAATATCATGTACCTGCTGGATATTTAAAATGAAATTATGCAGGATTGTTCCAGGATGTCAGACCTGATGTCATAACATTTGTATACAGAACATTCAGTCTGAATGTTATGTATTATGTGATTGCGTTTTTAATGGAAATCTGTGTCTGATTGATGAGTTGATTGAACATGATATCAATTAGTAATTACAACGTGATTAACTTATTTTCCAAAGAGATCTAATCAACTATCATAAGAAGATTTGAATGGGAAATAGTTTTAGGGTTTCATGATGTCCTAGCCCAGCAAATTTCTTCTATAAAAAGGACATAGAAAACCTGATCTGATACACAAGAAATACAGAGCAAAATATTGAGAGAGAATAAGGGTTTAAGTCTAATGTGGTCGTGTGACTTGTAAGCCATTTAATTCATCCGTAGATGATTGAATTGGTCTGATTTTTGAGTTGTAATTTGTCACTCTAAGCTTTTAAGCATGAGTGTGTGTCTACTTGATTGAAGCTGCTAAGTAAGATCAAGTGTGTGTCTTTGAAGAGTGTCTTCTTTTCATTGTAATTCTTGTTTAATGTCACTGGTGTGATTGAGGGGGAGTGAGTGGGATCTCATATCTAAGAGTTCTTAGGTAGAAGTCACACAGGTAGAGATTAGGTGAAAAAGACTGTAACCTGTGTTGTTTACTGAGAGTCTTTGAACTGATTCTATTTAGTGGATTTCCTTCCTGGCTTGGTAGCCCCCAGACGTAGGTGAGTTGCACCGAACTGGGTTAACAATTGCTTGTGTCTCTTGCATTACTGTTCTTTATCTTTATCCTGTTTGTATTATTCAGACATTAGTGTCGTGAAATTACCTTAGACATCTTATATCTGATACCAGAATTTCAATTGATATCAAACAGGCATCCTACTCTGGTTCTGGGTGAGATCTAAGGACGATACTTTCTGGTACTATGGAGAGAGATGGAGGATCTGTTCACAGGCCTCCTATTTTGGATGGATCCAACTATGACTACTGGAAACCTCGAATGGTAGCCTTCCTAAAATCTCTGGATAATAAGGCTTGGAAGGTTGTGTGAACAGGCTGGGAACATCCAGTAGTTGCTAAGGAAGGAGGAGCTACAACTGATAAAAAGCCTGAAGAACAATGGACCAAGGAGGAGGATGATCTAGCCCTTGGAAATTCTAAAGCATTGAATGCTATATTCAATGGAGTAGACAAGAATATCTTCAGATTGATAAACAACTATGAGGTGGCTAAAGATGCTTGGGACATTCTCAAAACCACTCATGAAGGCACCTCTAGAGTGAAGATGTCTAGACTGTAGCTGCTCACCGCCAAGTTTGAAAACTTAAGGATGAAAGAAGATGAAAATATTCATGAATTTCATATGAGTATCCTTGAAATTGCTAATGCCCCAGGAGCCCTGGGAGAGAAGATGTCAAATGAAAAATTAGTAAGGAAAATACTCAGGTCACTTCCTAAGAGATTTGCTATGAAGGTGACAGCCATAGAAGAGTCTCAAGACATCTCCAATATGAGAGTTGATGAGCTTATTGTCTCCCTACAAACATTTGAGATGGGAATGTGTGATGGATCTGAAAAGAAAACCAAAAGCATAGCCTTCATGTCAAACATTGAGGAGGAAGAGGAGGAAAGTGGTCAGGATGTTGATGAAGATCTGGAAAACAATGTAGTAATGCTGGGAGGATAGTTCAACAGACTTCTGAAAAAGATGGATGTAAGAACTAAGGCAAATGTCAAGAAGATCTCATCTGACATCAGTAAATCCAACAATGCTGGAAGAAGAACAAGGTCAAATGAAAAGCCCAAAGAAGGAAAAGGAGTCCAGTTCCATGAATGTGATGGGTATGGACACATTAGAACTGAATGTGGAACCTACCTCAAGAAGCAGAAGAGGAGTCTTGTTGCCACTTGGTGTGATGAAAGTGAAACATAAGAGTCTACAAATATGGTAACTACTTTGACTGGAAGATGGGGTTCTGATGAAGATTCAAGTGATGATGAGGTAACCTTTGAAGAGTTGGCCACTACCTACAGAAAGTTGTGTCACAAAATTGAAAAAGTGTGTAAACAGGTTGAAATCCAGAAGAAGGTGATAACTCAACTGGAGAATGAGAAGGTAGAACACTTGGAAACCATCTCTAAATTAAAAACTGAAGCAGTGTTTCTGAATGCCAAACTAGATGAGATTAACAAGTTAAAAGCCAGAAGAAAGTGATAGCACAACTGGAGAATGAGAAGGCAGAACATGTGGAAACTATCTCCAAGTTAAAGACTGAAGTTGTATTCTTGAATTCTAAACTAGATGAGATGACCAAGTATGTAAGAATGCTAAACAATGGATCTGACACCTTAGACAAGATTCTCCAGACTGGACAAATAACAGGAGAAAAATCTGGCATTGGGTTCAATGAATCTAAGCCTGAGTGCAGTTACACTGGTGGAAAACCTAAATCCAAACCTAAGTGCATCCATATTAAAAGCAAACCTGAGATGTCACACCATATGTCACAACATCGTAAGGGAAGATAGCAGAAAGGGAAACACCAGATATGGAGATGTCATTACTGTGATAAATTTGGCCACATAAAGTCCTTCGGCTATAAGCTGTATGGTTATCCTCGTCTTGTTCACCATCAACCTAGACCCAAACATCACAGGCCTGTCAACAGAAAGCAATGGGTTCCTAAGACTAATGTTACAAGTCTAATAGCTCACACTTCCTTCAGAGTTTCAGCCAAAGAAGATTGGTATTTTTAACAGTGGGTGCTCCAGACACATGACTGGAAATAAAAACCTGATAACTGGGCTACATCCTCATGCCTCAAGCTATGTAACCATTGGTGATGGAGCAAAGGGTGAAATCAAGGGGATTGGTAAGCTTGACTGCCCTGGAGTTCTTGACCTTGATAATGTTCTACTTGTTAAGGGATTGACTGCAAATTTAGTAAGCATCAGTCAACTGTGTGACCAAGGTCTAAATGTTAACTTCACTAAAACTGAATGTCTGATTACTAACAAAGAAAATGAAGTGATCATGAAAGAAGTCAGGGCTAAAGACAACTGTTACATGTGGAGTTCTCAAGAAACTGGTTATTCTTCAAAGTGTACCTTAGTCAAAGAAGAAGAAGTGAAGACATGGCATCAAAGATTGAGCCATCTGCATCTTAAAGGTATGAAGAGGATTATATCTGTTGAAGCTGTTAGAGGAATTCCCAACTTGAAGATTGATGAAAGAAAAGTTTGTGGGGAATGTCAGACAAGGATGTCACATCAGAAACTCAGACATGACACCACTTCCAAAGTTTTGGAACTCCTCCATATGGATTTGATGGGACCCATACAGGTGGAAAGTCTTGGTGAGAAGAAGTATGCATATGTAGTGGTGGATGACTTCTCCAGATACACCTGGATCAACTTTATAAGAAACAAATATGATGTGTTTGAAGTCTTCAAAGATCTTTGTCTAAAACTTCAAGGAGAAAGGGAAAGTCAAGTTATCAAAATTAGAAGTGAACAAAGAAGGAAGATGGATCCCAAAAGTAATGAAGGATTATTTCTGGGCTACAGCAGAACATATAGAGTCTTTAATTCCAGAACTAAAGTAATGATGGAATCTATTAATGTTGTGGATGATGACCAACAGACTGATGTCACAGACGATGTTGAGACATCTCTGAATGATCCCCCAGCTGATTTCTCAGAAAAAAATAAGGAGAATGAACCTCCTCAAGCTGAACCTAACAAAACCAACAAGGGACCCTCCATCAGAGTTCAGAAGGATCATCCCAAAGATCTCATTAGAGGAGATCCAAATAAAGGGGTGACAACTAGATCAAGGAAAGTGATTGATCACACTAAAATTTACGTATTTTCGACTCCGATTTCACATGCATTCTAGTTGTTTTATTATCATTTTATTGTGTTATTACTATGTTTTCCTTTGTTTTCAGGTTTTTACTTTAATCGGAGCCCCGATCGAGAAAAGGAGCGAAAAAGAGTCAAAAACCCTAAAAATCAGCATTTTGCTCTTATGGCCTACCCAATGGCGGGCGCCACAGTCCAAGCCATGACGTGTCAAATTCAACTTCCATCAACTCCCATGTTTTCCCACCACTTCCACTAAGGCACCCCACTTTGTGCTTGTGGCGGGCGCCATAGCCTTGTGGCGGACGCCACAAGAAGGAAACAGATAGAAAAAAAGAACATCAGAGACAAACAAGCAGAAACAACAGGCGAAAAAAAAAGACGCAGGAAATAAGCCTAGGTGCCTAAGGGTTGGGAGGAGGAGGCATTCTCTGAAGCAGTTGAGTCAGCAGATTCTGGATGTTGGCGTTGAATGTGTCCTGTTGATCCAATCTGGCTCGGACTTCCTTCTGCTCTTTCTGAAGCTCCTCAAGGGTCTTGAGAACCAGAGGGGCAAAAGTTGAGGACTCCCCCTGAGTCAGAGCATGCTGTTCTTCGGCTCGGAGAGCTTCAGCTTCAGCGGTGGCTTTAGCTTCAGCTTCAGCAGCAGCAGCATCAGCTAGAGCTTTGGCTTCAGCTTCCTTTACCCTTTGAAGTTCTTCTGGTCTTGCTCTTTCTTCTTCTTCCCTTCTGGCCTGTTCCTCAGCTTCTCTGGCTAAGCGCTCCTGTAGTCTTGCCTCAGCGTCTTTGATAAAGTCGTTTCTGACTTGCTCAAAGAGTTTCTTCAGCTTAAAGGCCTCAGAGGTCGTCCAGCCAATGACTCTGTTCCAGTGTGTCCTCACAGAGGAAGGATCATCACTGATGTCAGAGTTTATGGTCAGAGACTTGACCTTTTCCACTGATGCTCCTGCAAATAGCATAATTGCTTCTTCTAGGGTTGGCAGGGAGTGTTCAGGTTCAGATGGGGGAGGTGAGGAAGCGGGAGGGCTTAGGTTGAGGGTTGGAGGTTCAGCGGAAGTGTTTGGAGGGGTAATGTCAGAGGTAATGGGGTCAGAGGGTTGGACGTCAGAGGGAGTGATGGTTGGTTGTTCTGTGGGTGGTGAGGTTACTTCAGGTTCAGGTGGAGGTTGTTGTGGTTGTTGTGAAGCACGGTTTTGAGTCTGAAGTTGGGCTAGAGTAGGAGAAGTGGGGTCAGAGGGTTCTGTGTCAGAAGAAATGACAAAGTAGGGAGATGATTCTGGGGCTCAGGATGAGGAAGTGCTTTCATTCATTTGTTCAGCTTCAGATATGGGTAAGGAGGTATTGGCAAGGTTGAATTTTGGTAGTGGTTGAGATGTTCTGGTCGTTGAGGGAGGTGTTTCAGATGTGGTGTATAGAGGTGTTGGTAGAGGAATAGAAGAAGCAAGTTGCTGTACAGAAGGAGCAGGAGAGGCAGACATACCAGAAGATTCATGCAGAGGTGTTGGTGGTCTTGAACTAGAGGATTCTCCTAGCTTCGCTTTCTTCGCCTTCGATGTCTGCTCAGATGGACCTCTTCTGTGCCTCATGAAGTTGGGAGCTTTATCTGGTAGTTCGCTCAACTTGAATTCTGAGATATCTACTCCTTCATCCTTCAGACGTTGGAGATAGTGGAGGATTGTCTCTTTGGGTTCTTCCTTGGAGAAAAGATATAGACCATAGGGAATTTTCCTCTGATCTTTTAAGGCTTCCCAAGAGGTGTCCAGAGTAGGTCTAACGTTGACCTTCTCCAGAATCCCCATGCTCTTCAGATTCCTGGAGTTCAGAGGCTTTCCAGTGTCTATTGCCATGTCTTCCATGAGCCTGAGCTTTACTAGATGGTCCACGACACCATTTTCTATCAGTACATCTAAGATGAGTCTTCCCAGAGGAATGTGATTTCTGGGCTTCATGTGATTTCTGGTTTCTCGTACAGAATCTCTGAGGTATTTGAAGAGAAGTGCAGGGAGGCATAGCTTCAGACCTTTATGAATGCAGTACAGAATACATTTCTGATCTGTATTGATTAATCTGATGAATTTGACGATGGGCGATGATGGATTGTACCCAGAATGATTTTGAGCCAAACCCGGAGGTTCTAGTGTAATTCCTTGTTCTTTGAGGGGTTGCCTTCTGCGTGTTGTTTGAAGATTGTTGGGTTGATTTCATGAGAAATGTATTCCGCCCTGGGATTGATGTTGTAAATTCTTCTTCCCCCAGCTTTCTCCATGTTTAGGAGAGCAGCGATGGACTTCTCAGTTATCACCATCTTTACTCCCAAAACATAGGAAACGATGAAGTGGTCGTCAGCATCAGCAAATCTCCAGAATTCTTTAATGAGATTAGGGTAAACTGGACCGTAGAGGCGTTGAAAGTAGTTTCCCCAACCTTGTTTGCGAAGTTCTTCAGTGAGGTCTACGCCATTTCTTCTCATGTTTTCAAAATCCACCAAGGATTCACACAGTACTTCCAGTTTGTCAAAGGGCGTTGCAAGATGAATGTGGGGCTCACGATCAAGAATGTGAGGCTCCTTGTATACTGGTGTTGTAACTACGCCTGTAACCGTTGGAGTAGGGTTGCTTGTGCTTTGAGCTGGGTTGCTGGAATCCATTTGCTGAGAGTAGTTAAACACAGATTGTTGTTGAGTATCCATGGTGTAGATGAAGAACTGAGATGAAGATGAACTGTTTGCAGAAATGCCTTGGGAGAACTGGGCTTAAGGAGTGAGTGAGAGTGAAATGTGTGCAAAGTGAAAAAAAGTGTTTAAATACCCAAAAGGGCGCGTGCAAAACGACACAGAAAATAGAGTTTTAGCACACAAACCAAGTTAGCACGTTTAGAGGGAGAAATGATTATGGCTCATAAATGATGTCTAATCCCAACAGTTCGCACACTGCTCGAGGAGATCTCAAGAGTCTGTTCCTTGATTACTGCTGGACAGCTGTCTAGAAGTTCTAAGGTTAGACGCAAGTTACTCCACGTGTTTTGATTTATCTGATCTTCAGGAATACCAAACGATTGGTTCCTGGAGATTTCTAACTCAGATAGCTTCTAACTAGGTAGAAGTATCAGAGTCAGAGGCAGATTCTATTTGTTTATGTTAGAGTCTCATTTAACGACTTCAGAGGCACATTTTATTCAGGGCAGTTTTGAATGTTCAGATTTTCTAAGATAAAGAGGAATCTATCTTCATCTAAGGGTTTAGTAAAGATATCTGCCCATTGATGATCTGTATCAATGAACTTCAATGTTACTATTCCTTTCTGAACATAGTCTCTAATAAAATGATGTTTTATTTCAATGTGCTTGGCTCTGGAGTGTAAAATGGGATTCTTACTTAGACAAATGGCAGCAGTATTATCACAGAAGATAGGAATGTTACTCTCGAAGATTTGCAGATCTTCTAACTGATTCTTCATCCAGAGCATCTGAGTAGTGCACAGTGATGCTGAGATGTATTCTGCTTCTGCCGTGGACATGGCGATAGTTGATTGCCTTTTGCTTGCCCAGGATATCAGATTGTTTCCCAAGAGCTGACAATTTCCAGATGTGCTTTTTCGTTCCAATTTATCTCCTGCATAATCTGCATGACGGTAACCAGAAAGTCTATACTCTGATGTTTTCTCATACATCAGGCCCAGGTTAGGAGTTCCTTTCAGATATTTGAGAATTCTCTTAACTGCAGTTAAGTGAGTTTCTCTAGGATCTGATTGGAATCTAGCAGAGAGACAGACACTGAAGAGAATATCAGGTCGAGTAGCAGTCAGATAGAGAAGGGAGCTTATCATACCACGATAAAGCTTCTGACAAACCTTTTTACTGACTTCTTCCTTTTCAAGAATGCATGTTGGATGCATGGGAGTCTTTGCAGAGTTGCATTCGGCCATGTCAAATTTCTTCAAAACATCTTTTATGTATTTGCTTTTATGAACGTACGTGACTTCTGAAGTTTGGTTAATTTGAATTCCCAGAAAGAATTTTAGTTCTTGCATTAAGCTCATTTCAAATTCTGTCTGCATTAACTCAGAGAATTCTTGACAAACAGAGGCGTTAGCTGAACCAAAAATAATATCATCAACGTATATCTGGCATATCATGAGATCATTATTAAGGTTTTTACAGAAGAGTGTGGAGTCAACTTTTCCTCTGATGAAATTATGTTCCAGAAGAAAGTTACTTAAACGTTCATACCAATCTCTAGGAGCTTGTTTAAGTCCATATAAAGATTTTTTAAGTTTAAAAACATGTTCTGGATAATTTGGATTTTCAAAACCTGGAGGTTGGTTGACATACACTTCTTCTGATATATAACCATTAAGGAATGCGCTCTTGACATCCATTTGATACAATTTGATAGAATGATTTATAGCGAAAGATACAAGAAGAAGAATAGATTCTAACCTGGAGACTGGAGCAAAGGTTTCATTGTAGTCAATACCTTCTTGTTGACTGTAACCTTGAGCCACCAGTCGATCTTTGTTTCTGACGACTTCTCCTTTCTCATTCATCTTGTTTCTGAATACCCATCTGGTTCCGATAACGTGAGTACCTCTGAACTTAGGAACAAGATCCCAGACATCGTTTGTAACACCTCAAAATTTGCCCTCCTCTCTTGGGACTAGCATAACATGTGGCATATCATTTTTAGGTCATTAGGCATTGCATATTGCATATCATGTGGTTACATTGTGCAAGTCATCCTTCCAAGTCTTGGTCAGAAGATGAAGAGGTCATGTGCAAGCCTAGGGTTTTGTTGACTGATCATTAGCCATCTGAGGATTGGACTATGAATTGGGGTTTCATGATTTCTCAAGGAGATTGGTCTTCATCTTGGTTGCAATGGTGCATCATCATCATCATGGTTTTGGTTGTCATCCAAGAGGTTCAAGAGGATTGATCAGACACCTTGAGATTAGGGTTTTGACCACTAGTCAACCCTAATCAGTTGCATTGGGCCAATCAGGGTTTGGCAAGGAGGTGGGGTCTATGATGGATAGGGGGATCATTTCATGATTGTATTGAGCTTATGGAGGCTAGGGTTTCACCATTGAGCCATTTCATCAGACGATTGGGGCTCAGCTTGATCAGTGCATTGCCAAATTCATCTATCAGTTGAAAAGTCAACTGTGGTCAACTATGCTTGATTTTATGGATTTGGAGGTGGGAGAGAGTTGGATACACTTCATTCATGTTGAAACAAGTTTCATTTGACATTTAAAACATCAAGAATGAAGAAAATAAAGTCAGACAAAAAATTGCCAAAAATAGAAAGTGACTTGTAATGGAAGTTTCCAAAAATGGAAAGTTTTTCACCACAAAATTACATGTCCAAAAAAGCTTCAAATGAAAATTTGTTCAACATGAAAGTTGTAGATCTTGCGCTCACCTTTCCAAAAAGTCCAAGAACTTGAAATTCTCAGGTATGGTTGACAAGTTATGGTCCATTCATTTTCCAAAAATGCCTATAATCAATGTGGCATAACTTTCACATGGAATGTCCAATTTGGGTGATCTTTTTGTGAGCAAACTCCATTTCACATGTACTTTCAAGGTGTATGATCAAAATTCATCAAAATTGGCCATGGCAAAAAGTCAAATTTCAAGTGGATTTAAGTGCATTTTTGGTGTGAGATAGTGAATTTGAGAATCACTTGGAATTTGCACATGAGAACCATTCCAACACACTCCAAATACCAATTGAAACTTGTTGGAGCTGTCATGGTACTGTTCCATTGGTTATTTGAAGAGGTCATTTTTGGACTTTCACACAAAATGCAATTATGCTAATCACTTGATTTTTGGTAATTGAGATTAAGAAGTGGATTAACATTGGTATATATTGTTAAGCATAACAGAAAATGTTAATTACATCACACTTCTCAAGATCCATAACAACTTTTCCCTCCAAATTCTCTCAAACTCTCCAAAATTTCATCAAGCATTTTTCAAGATATCTTCATCAATTCTTCATCAAATTGAATGATTCTTTTTGATTCATGCTCCACAAGCCTTGATATACGACTGTTTTGACAAATCCATGCAAGAACCTTCAAGAATCTCAACTGTTGGAAGCAAGCTCCGCAATGGCAATTCCATAATTCTCACAGTTGGAGCATCGTTGAGCTGAGGATCTTTCTCCAATCATCTTCCTATACGTCAATCTCCATCTGTTTTGGCAAATTACACCTTGAAACATCCAAATCGCGCACTGCCATAATCACAAGGTCAGTTTTCGAATTTCACCTTTGCTCAAATCATGATATGCGTTTTAAAGATCTTTCAATGTAAAATCACATGATGTTCATAGTTTGCGAATTGATTGAGTGTGGTGAGAGAAATCATGATTTGAAGTTTTGTGCTCGTATCTTATTTTGCTCGATCCCGTCGCTATGTTGAGAGTTAGGTTAAATCAATTACATGTTCATGTTCCTTGTTGAGAGACGGTTCTTTTGACTATAAGTTTGTTGATTTTGGTTACGTTTTGATGTTCATGATTTTCTGGAATTTTATGATTGTTCATGGTGAAGAACAAGGCACAGTACGCGTTTGATCTTGTGTTTTGGTTGTGGATGTTTGAAAGTTGTTTACCGCCATTCCCGGTCCAATAGAAACGCGCCAGCGTTTTAAATTGAAACTACGTAGTTTGGTGCTTGCGCTTAAAATTTACCAGTTTGCCATTGTTGTATAATTATTTATATTATTTCAATTTCTTTTTCATTTTCATTTTACATTTTGTTACATGATCTTTAGAAATTCATAACTCAGTCATTTTTAATCCAAATTGAGTGAGATTTTTTGTATGATATTCCTTGTGATGTGTAGAATTTAATCATGATTTTTATGATTTTTGTGCATGTGTAAAAAATTAAAATGCCTAGGGTTTGCTTGATGTTGTCACATTTGTGTATACCATGCCATATCTTTCATAAAATGATGATGTCTTCAAAGAAATGAATGAATTTTTTTGTGCCTGTTCTGGACATTTTGATGGTGATTTTCATGTGGAGTTTGTGATTTTTGGATACTTGGTTGAGGAGATATGATTTTTTGATTAGAGGTGTGACAATTTGTGTCACACCAAGCTAGGTCAACTTCATGATTTTATTTGAGATGCTTAGGGACCTTGGATTGAGCCAATTTTTTGCATGATTGAGCATTGGTATGTCAAGATTACATGTGAATTTTGCTGGATTTATTGGTTGCATTTTCTAATTGATTGAATATTTTCTTCCCTGTGTGCTCATTTGGTAACTTTGTGTGACACATGTTGGTATTTCATTGGTGAAATTCTCATAGTGTATTAGATGAAGATGAAATTTGACATGTGGATTGTAGACACATTATAGGTCATTATGGTTTTGATCCCATTCATTTCTTAATTGTTGTCACTGTTTTATGATTTTTGGAAGTTGATGCTTCTGTTAATGCCTTGTGTTGGCTTGTTTGAAATTGTCTGAACTTCTTGATTTTCATTGACCTACTTCCTTTTGTCCAATTGAGCTGAAATTTGACATGTTATCCATTGAATGTGTCCTGTTTAGAGGTGAATTTTTGTGGAATTAATTGAATTGTTTTGGTATGCTTTTGATTGAGATAGTTCTGTTTGGTCATTTGAAGTTGCAAATTGCATGTTTGATACTATTTTGTGCATGAAATGATAATGGTGAATGGTATGAGCATGGGACCAATTGCATTTGCTTCTAATTTGGTTGATTGTGATTTTGGATAATTTTCACTTGCTGTTTTGGATTTTTTACCCCCTTTGGACCCTAGGCTTGGCCTAGTGGTCTAGTTTCTCATATTTGGTTTGGATTTTCAGGTTGAAATGCAAAAGGCTTAAGGGGAAAATTGCAAGCTGATTAAATTGAGTTTTGTTTGATGTTGTAAACTAACATTGGTTTTGTGTTGTAGGGTTTGATGCTTGAGCTTGAGCTCATGGCTTGCACTTGTGTGCATTAACTTGTGTTTAACTGTACAGATTAACATTTGTTGTTTACTGTTGGTTTGTCTGAGTACTGATGATACTTGATTGATTTCAGGTACATTAAGTTGCTTACAGTTCCTTGAGAACTTGTGCTTGCTGTTGCTTGGTTTTTAAACCAATTGAGGTAGAATTTCTATTCTCCATGTAGTCTGGAAGACCTGGCCTGTTACTTGGCCAGGCACCTGTCTGAAGTCCTCCTTAAGAGGCGATGTTTGTGCTTGTTTACTTTTTGTCCCCAAGCAGGTAAAGACCTTGATTAAGGCAATTGGTGGATCAAAGAGATATGCAATCTATCTCCCACTATTCTGTTGAGTCGTCCCTCTGCTCACACCACTGTGTTGATGCATTGGGACATTAACCCAAGATCAGTTGTGTCAGAGTCTTGAGCGTAGAAGGGTTCCCACTTTCTGAACCCACGCTCCTTTGTCTGAAGCTCTCCCCGGCCAGGGATAAGAGCTGTGAAGTCTAATCTTCACTCACCTTTCATCAGCTTCACCTTAGCCCCTCAATGGCAAGGTTAAGAGCTAACAATACCTCTGTACAGATGACTTGCTTCGGCAGTCAAACCCTTTGTTTGAGCCCACTTGACTGGATATAGTGTGTGCTACTTGGAATACTTGTTTTGCTTTGTTTATGATTGCATGCTTGTTTTTCCTGGTTAGGATTAGCTTGCTTGTGCAAGTCAGGATAGAAACCTTAACATAGGGCAATGATGCATGATAACACTAGGCTCGAGTCCAGCTCCCTGGTAGTGTGTCTTCCCTTTGTATCTGGTTAGAATCTCTTTCCCTTTCAGGGGAACTACGTCGCCCTGATCCTCATACCAGATGAGGTACGTAGGCAGGAGACCGTGCGAGGTCTCTCCGGGCACTTTTTTTTCCTTTTTGTGTTTGTGCTTGACAGTTATAGGCTCGAGTTCCCGACTCCCTATTAACTTGTTGGTTGTTGTGTGCTTGGAAGCTGATGTAAGTCCATCAAGTGGCATTCGGGTTCCAGTGTGCTTGTGTTTGTTGGTTCGGATGCCGATGTAAGTCCAGTGATTGGCGTTCGGGCTCCACGTTTGCCTTTTTGTGTGTGTTTTGGTCCGGATGCTGATGTAAGTCCAGTGATTGGCATTCAGGCTCCATGTTTGCCTGTGGTTGTGTTTGTTTGTTTGGCGTGCGTGAGCCGAACTACGGCAGCTCTGATTCTCGTTCCAGACGAGATACGTAGGCATAGGATGCGATATCCTATCGAGCTCGTTCCTCTTAACCCCCACCTGTGTTGTTTTCGGTGAGTGTGTGTGTGGTGTTTTAGCAACCTTTTCTTTCTTAGAGCGTGGATCCCGTCGAGTACGACGGATGCGTAGGGGTGCTAATACCTTCCCTTCGCATAACCGACTCCCGTACCCTTTCTCTTTGGTCGCGAGACCATGTCCTTTCCAGGTTTACTCTGAGCGTTTCCTTTCCCTATTTTGGGATAAATAACGCGCAGTGGCGGCTCTGTTTGTTTTTGTTTTAGCCCGCCGGTTGTTTTTTCGCGGATGCGACAGCTGGCGACTCTGCTGGGGAACTGTAGATGTTGACCTGTGCTGGTCCATCTTCCCTAAGCGAGTCTCTCCTAGCGTTCTAGGATAGTTTAGGTTGCTTTTGTTGTGTTATTTATTGCATTTATTATTCTGACCATATGTATTTGCATAAATATTTGCATGCATCATACTATCATGTTGCCGTCCTCTGTGCAGGTGGTCCCTCTGTTTTGGGGTGGGTGTTCTGAGTGGGGCTAAAACCCAGGCCCGAGTATACACCTAGGATTAGTGTGGTCTCGCGTCCCTCACATGTTGGTTGGGCATGATGTTGCGACGTGACATACCACAAGCCGGACGAGGTTCATCTGAGAAGTGCACTTCCTCAGTGGGGTTTTCCACTTTGGTCGGGTTATCTCTTTTGAACTATTGACTCTGGTGACTGATCATTTCCCGGATCTTTGGTTTAGACGATCTTAAGGGAGCTACAATGGCACACCCGAAAGGGCAAACCCATTGAGTATCTCTGCCCGATTGTCGAGACTATTATCCGCCTTAGGGTAACCTGATTAGAATTTACCTGTGAAGGGAGGGTGATTCTTTCAGATGCATGTTCAGATGGTGACTCAGATGGTGACTTTTGGTTCCGTTGATCAGAGTCCTATTTATAAGTCGGATTTATGGCCGTTTATTTCTGAGACGTCGGAGTGCTGTCCGAGTTATTTATCAGTGGGGATCCGTTTATTTCAGGATTCCCCGGGCCGATTCAGATGATTATGGGTATCTGCTCAGAGATTGTTTGGTGATGATGATGATGATGTATCTTTCAGTTTCGTTTATTTCGGGACCCTTGAGTCAGATTTGTTGGTTACATATTCCTTCAGATGGTTGTGATCAGTTCAGAGATCAGGGCTGTGGTTCAGAGCAACAGACGATCAAATGACTGGGAGGATGGCAGTGCATTGCATTCATACATCTGCACCATTATCATTTTGCATTCATCTGCACCTAAACATGCTTATCCATATGGGGAGTATTATTGATTGAGAATCTGGTTGAGGGACATTCGGATGTCAGAATGTTATTGATGAAATATTATTTGTCTCGATGAAACCAGAATCAAAGGACAGAATCTTCCTCATATGAACAGACGTTGCATTCATGCATATTAACCTGTTTGCTGTTTTGCAGGTATCGGTTCTAACGTGCTTGATTGTTTCAGGAATCATTGCTCGTGCTCGCAGAGCTGTACCTTTGCACTCAACCCGACCTCACAGATACTTCACCAGACGCAATACTCCTAGACTGATGGATCTCCCAAACACTGACATCCTCGAGCTGAAAGACAAAATGAATGAACTGATCAACATCATGCAGGGTTTTGCAGTT
The DNA here is from genome assembly GCF_024323335.1 of Lathyrus oleraceus. NCBI lineage: Eukaryota > Viridiplantae > Streptophyta > Magnoliopsida > Fabales > Fabaceae > Lathyrus > Lathyrus oleraceus. The sequence goes on along the minus strand of NC_066579.1, from coordinate 151,851,777 downwards.
GGTCAGAAAGCTTTGGCTGACAAAGTTGAAAAGCTCGAGCGGGCTTCTGCTGCTAACAGTGCTGTTAACCTGGATGGTGTCTCCAACCAGGGGCTGGGTGGTTCTCGAGATGGTGGAAAGAGAGCAACTGTGGGAGTAGTGAACAATGCTGCTGGGTTTGGTGCTGCTACTGGTGGTGGGCCCGGTCAGGGGCAGAATATGAAGGATAGTCTGTTCCCGCCATTCTTTGGGGTTGATGATGACCGGGAGGAAGATAGAGAGGCTGATCAATTCTCCATGCATAATGAGCCGCTTGGGCAATATGGTGTTCAACCACAAGACAAAGAAATTCAGTTGCTGGCTGAAAAGGTAAGGGCTCTGGAAAGCCACGCCACTCCGGGATTTGTCAACATGTCAAACATGGGGTTGGTCGAGGGGATTGTGATCCCACAGAAGTTCAAAGCGCCCACGTTTGACAAGTACAATGGGAGTTCTTGCCCTGAAACCCACCTTCAAGCGTTTTTCCGCAAGATTTCTGCGTACACAACGGATCAGAAGCTGTGGATGTACTTCTTTCAGGACAGTCTGTCCGGAGGCTCACTGGAATGGTACACCAAGCTCAAGTCCTCAGATATCAAGAATTGGCAAGATCTTGGGGACGCATTCTTTAAACAGTATCAGTTCAACGCTGATATGGCTCCGAGTCGTACCCAGCTGCAGGGTATGTCTCAGAAGTCAAGTGAAGGGTTTAAAGAGTACGCGCAAAGGTGGAGCGAGTTGGCTGCCAGAGTTCAACCTCCGTTGGTGGACAGAGAGATGTCTGATCTGTTCATGGGTACCCTGCAAGGGGTTTTTGCTGAAAGGATGGTGGGTTGTCCGGTAACCAACTTTGCAGACATTGTGGTGGCCGGGGAGAGAATTGAAAGTTGGCTGAAAATGGGGAAGATACAGGGAAGTGCTTCGTCATCAGGATCGAAGAAGCCATTCGGGAATGGTCAGCGCAAGAATGAGGGTGAATCAAGTGCTGTGTATGCCCAAGGAGGACACAGTAGGGATCGTTACTACCAACACACCGCTATGATAACCATCCTTGCTGGTAATCAGTCAGTACGACAGCAACGTCAGCCACCTCAACAGAGAGCTGGGTACCAGGTGAAAGGAAAAGGGATTGATCGCTATTTTGACAAGCCACCTGTGACATATGCGGTTCTGTTCAAAAAGTTGATGGATCTTGGGTTGGTTCAGCCAAGGGCGATGGTTCCGATGAGATCAGATCAGAGGCCTCCTAACTATGATGAGAACGCCCAGTGTGAATTTCATTCTGGAACACCGGGGCATAACATTGAGGGTTGTAGAGCATTCAAGAATGTTGTCCAGGATCTGGTAGACTCCAAGGCTATCAATTTTTCACCATCACCGAATGTTAATGCCAATCCCATGCCGGCACATGGTCAGGCGATGGTGAGTGCAATTGCTGAAGATTCGGATCACGCCTATGCGGTAGGTGAAAGGATTGACAGTGACTGCGAGTTGGATGATTGGATAAAGCCGTGCACACCAGGGATGGAAATCCAGAACTGGAAGGCTTAAAAAGATCAGCACTGTCACTCATCCTGAAGAGTAATAATTTCTGTTTTCAGTTTTATTTGCATGAAAGCCATATGTGTTGCCCGACACGTAATGGTTCATTGTAAGGGCCACCTCATGTTTCATTTTGCAAAATTTGCATCATAAATAAACGGATGTTTTTCAATTAAAAGCGGTGTTCCCTGTTTTTCATTTATTTTTGCAGTTTAAAAACAAATAAAAATGGCAATGTTTATTTTCATTTTTCCCCTTTTTGATTTGTCTCGTTCCGACTTCGAAAAATAACTCTCTGGATCTCGTTGACAACAATTTGGTTACACCTCATATGACTTCGACAATCCGAGCAATCAGGCTGAAGAAGAAGGTGAAGAAGATTGTGATCTACTGGAAGATTAACCAGGGTGTTGAAACAAGAGGAGAAGGTGATTCAGCCGCATGAGGAGCGGGATGAGATTGTTATTCCAAGCACCGCCGAGGTCAGAAAGAAAATGAAAATTGGGGCCGCTTCAGAGGCGAGTCGAAAGCAGAATGGTAGTCCTGTTAAAAGAGCATGTGGATACCTTCACCTGGTCGTGTCAGAATATGCCAGGGTCGGATACCGATGTCGTTGTGCACAAGCTACCATGGAGAGAAGACTGTCCTCTAAAGAAGCAGAACGCCGGTGCCATGTATCAGGGAGCCATGGTGACTTTGTTTCATGATATGATTCATCATGAAGTTGAATGCTATGCTATGACATGATAGCAAAGTCCCAAACAGGAGTGGGGCATCTGGTGGAGATAATTCAGACTGAGGTTGAATTCAAGTAAGTGCGCTATCAGAGTGCGATCCGGTAAGATGTTGGGGTTCATTGTCAGAGAGGAATCGAGGTTGATCCTGCTAAAAAAAAAAAAAGTAAAGTAAAAGAAAATATGAGAAAAATGCCTGAACCGAGACCAGAAAAAGAGGTTCGTGGTTTCTTAGAAAGATTGAACTACCTGTCATGGTTCACATCTCATCTAACAGCCACGTGTGAACCCATGTTCAAGATGTAAAAAAAAAGATCAAACGGTCAGGTGAAATAATGATTGCCAAGGGGTATTGAAAATAAAAGAATAAATTGCAGGAACCTCTGATTCTAATGCCTCCTGTGGAAGGAACAATTATTAATTCTGTACTTGACGGCCTTCGAGGGGTCTACAAGGTGTATTGGGTCAGCATGACGCGTCTTGTCGAAAAGAGCATGCAATTTACCTTAGCAAAAAGTTTACCGACTGTGAAACAATACATTTACTGTTCGAGAAAACTTGATGTACTTTGGCATAGGCTGCTCGCCGACTGAGACAGTATATGCTGGTTCATACCACTTTGTGGATTTCCGAGATGGATCCGATCGAGTATGGGTTTGAGAATCCAGCATTGACCGGACGGGTTGTGAGAATGCAAAAGAATGTTGACTGATTTGTGATGCTCTCAGAAAGAAATCAAGGGGTGTATTGTCTGATTACATCGCCCAGCAACCCATTGATGATTATCAACCGAGGAAGTTTGAATTCCCTGATGAGGACATCTCGAGGTGCTTAAATCGAAAGATTGAGAGTAACCGATCCCGGAGGAGGGGCCTGACCCTGAATCCGAACGGATTCTGATGTCTGATGGGGTTAATGTGAGGGAGTTAGTGCTGCTGTGGTTACGCCAGAAGGATCCCATGTTCCTTTTGTGGCCAGGATGACAGTTGAATGCACCAACGATGGTGGCTGAGTACGAAGTTGGTATCCTGGGTGCCGAACCTCGATGCGTACATTTACTAGGGCAAACGCCTTTCTCACTCAGAGAACCTAATTGAAGAAAAGAGGTTGGCAGCCATCTGTCATGGGCAGTTATATCAGCAGCGGATGAAGCGTGCTTTTGACAAGAAGGTACGACCTCGGGTATATCACGTAGGTGATATGGTGCTGAAAAGGATCCTTCCTCCTCAAAACGATCGAAGGGGCAAATGGACACCGAATTATGAAGGTCCATTTGTGGTCGAGAAGGTCTTCTCTGGCGGAGCCTTGTTGTTAACGACCATGGATGGTGAGGATTTTCCATCCCCTGTGAATGCGGACGCGGTTAAAAAATACTTCGTGTAAAGAGACCCGCTGGACGAAAAGAACAAAATAGTCCAGGCAAAAATGGGCATTCCGGCGAACCAAAAACAGAAAGAAACGTTCGGGCAAAAATTAGGGATAAAAAGAAAAATTGTACACCCGGCAAGTCGAAAACCTGAAAAGGCGACTTGGGCAAAAAGGGTATCCCGGTGGGCTGAAAACCCGAAAGGGCGGTTCAGGCAAAAGAGGGATTAAAACGAACAACTGCGTCTGGCATGATCGTTTGCGCTTTGGTTAAAGCATCATGGATAATACCCGGTAGGGATCAGTCAGAAATGTCTTATTCAGAAGGCAGAAAGCAAGGAGGGTCTGAGGACATATGGGGTGTAACCGAGTTGAAACTCGATGAGATCACGGGTTTCACATTGCCATTAGGATAGTTTTTTCCTTTTATGCGCAATTACCTCTTTTCAGGAATTGCTTCCTTTGTATTGCTCAGTTTGAGCCACACTTTTCCAATCAATAAAATGCATATTCAGTCAAATAATTTTTGTTTTTTGTTTTCATTACCGCTTTGATTGCAAAAACATCCGATTATTTTGATAGAGAATCTTGCATTTTAAGACATACAGGTCCCTTCCAATGCATGTTTATAAGATTGAAAGCTTGAAATCTTATTTGGAAGGATTGAGTGACCCAAGTGTTGAAATCTTGACACGCCTGGGGCACGATTTTATCTAACGATCTGTTTTGCAGGAATTGTTAGATATTTTCACTCACTTGCAGGTTGTGATGTGGAAGCTTTTGATAAAAACAAATCCCATGGAGTCCAATCAGGGACGAGGGAATATGAAGGGACGATGAAGAGACGTTGAGACGTACGACGATCCTTGGATGATAATCAAGAAGACTCTTCAAAATCGGAAGACTGGAAAGTCTGTAGAAATTCCCCGCAGGGTCCAATCAGGGACGAGCGAGTTGGAGGAACGGTGAAGAGACGACGAGAGACGTCCGAGAACCCTTGAAATTAATCAAGAATACTCTTCAAAGTCGGAAAATTGAAATTTCTGTATGAGTCCCAGGAGTTCGCTCTCTGTCGAACGCGGAGCGATTGGGAGTATAAGATGATGGAGCAGAAAAGGTCCAGACAAGTCTGGGAATTCTCAAAAGTGGAAAGCTGATACGAGATTGGGAGGTGGATACCATAGTTCGACAAGTCGACGGGTGTTCTGTACCAACTTTTCTCATTTCCCCAGCGAGGTCCCCAAGCAGAGTCAGAGGACCAAATCCCCAGCAGATTCCATATCTGTGACTTCCCCAGCCGGGTCAGGATGGTTATCCCCAGCAGGTGTCAAATCGATGCTTCCCCAGTCGCCAGGCCTGAAGGTGGCTGTTTCCCAGCAGAGTATCTGTGAGCATTTCCCCCAGTGAAGTCACCAGGTATTTGTGAGGGTTCTCCAAGCAGAGTCGGGATCGATATCCCCAGCAAACCAAAGACAGTTGTATCCCCACAGAGTGCAGTGGTGGATTCTTACCCAGCAGTTTCCCGAGCGGATCGGGTGCAAAGGAGGTTTTCCCCAGCAAGGGTTGTCTTTTTCCCAGCAGCAGCGCTATTCCCCAGCGGGGTGGAGATCGGAGTATTGACGAGTTCCTCAGCAGAGTGTCTCGTGCTCCCCAGAAGAGTCCCTTGAGGGGGATACTTTTTATGCATTCATCATGAAAAATAGCATAGCATATTGCATAATAAATCGCGTAGCATTTCCATAAGTATGGAGCATTACGCAGAAAAATCAATCATGCATCATATTGCAAGCACAAGCTAGTCTCAAGCCGTGGTTACCGTTTGAGAGGTGGTTTTGCTCAAAAGCGAAGGTGTTACTCCGAAGAGTTTAGCCTCACGAGTTAATCAAAGATATTCCCCAGTAGTGCGGTACTGAAGGAAACTTTTCCGTCGGACAGAGATAGAAATGTTACGCGATCAGCACGACTCAAGCCGTGGTTACCGCTTGAGATTTGGTTTTGCCGGACAGTGAAGACGATACTCCGAGGAGTTCAGCATTGTGAGTTTGGAGCAACAGTATTTCCCAGTCATCAGTAAGTGTCTGGTCGAGCTTTCTTTGGTGTCAGTAAACATCATCATTCGATGTCCAGTAAACGTCGAGTTATTTCCCAATCATTGTTTGATGCCTGGTCAACATCATTGTTTGATGCCTGTCAACATCATTGTTCGATGTCCTGTCAACATCATTGTTTGATGCCTGTCAACATCATTGTTCGATGTCCTGTCAACATCATTGTTTGATGCCTGTCAACATCATTGTTCGATGTCCTGTCAACATCATTGTTCGATGTCCTGTCAACATCATTGCTTGATGCCTGTCAACATCATTGCTCGATGTCCTGTAAACATCCTTGTTCGATGTCCTGTAAACATCCTTGTTCGATGTCTTGTAAACATCCTTGTTCGATGTCCAGTAAACATCCTGGTTTGATGTCCAGTAAACGTCAAGTTTCTTCCCAGTCATCAGTCAGTGCCTGGTTGAGGGTGTACCCTCTGATATGTCGCCCTCAGAGTGGTGTTGGGTGTTATTTCCGACGGTGCCAGCGGAATTATCACAAGAAATGGGAGATCGGGGTTCAAATGGAGAAAAGGAAGTGTTGCGACATTTTCTGGAGAACGGGGTTCAAATGGAGAAAAGGAGACATGAGGTGTTTTCTGGAGAATGGGGTTCATTATTTTGGCAAACAAGGTGTCGGGGTTCAAATGCAGTGATCAGGGATCATTGGCGCGAGAAAATTTCGGGGTCCAAGAAAACGAAAAGAGAGCAATTATCAGAAAACTTCGGGGTTCAAGGAAAAAATAAAAGGAAAAGAGATAATAATCCCCAGCGGATGTGGTGTTCATGCCGTGGTTATCCCTGCGTTACCATTTATTTTGGTATCCAGGTCGACGTTGCTGTTTCGGTGATCAGGCCGATTTTCTCCATTCCAGACGGATTTTCTTTTCAAGATTGTTTCTTTGCCGATTCTGACAGGCGTTGTTAATTATTTTCCCATCAGAGTGCAAATTGTTCGTCTGTTCTTGGTATTCAATCACTCTTCATCCTGATCATCTGAAAGCCGAGGCTATTCATATCGACAGGTTCACAGTGGATTGAATAGGGGCAGCTGTAACACCTCAAAATTTGCCTTCCTCTCTTGGGACTAGCATAACATGTTGCATATCATTTTTAGGTCATTAGGCATTGCATATTGCATATCATGTGGTTACATTGTGCAAGTCATCCTTCCAAGTCTTGGTCAGAAGATGAAGAGGTCATGTGCAAGCCTAGGGTTTTGTTGACTGATCATTAGCCATTTGAGGATTGGACTATGAATTGGGGTTTCATGATTTCTCAAGGAGATTGGTCTTCATCTTGGTTGCAATGGTGCATCATCATCATCATGGTTTTGGTTTTCATCCAAGAGGTTCAAGAGGATTGATCAGACACCTTGAGATTAGGGTTTTGACCACTGGTCAACCCTAATGAGTTGCATTGGGCCAATCAAGGTTTGGCAAGGAGGTGGGGTCTATGATGGATAGGGGGATCATTTCATGATTGTATTGAGCTTATGGAGGCTAGGGTTTCACCATTGAGCCATTTCATCAGAGGATTGGGGCTCAGCTTGATCAGTGCATTACCAAATTCATCTATCAGTTGAAAAGTCAACTGTGGTCAACTGTGCTTGATTTTATGGATTTGGAGGTGGGAGAGAGTTGGATACACTTCATTCATGTTGAAACAAGTTTCATTTGACATTTAAAACATCAAGAATGAAGAAAATAAAGTCAGACAAAAAATTGCCAAAAATAGAAAGTGACTTGTAATGGAAGTTTCCAAAAATGGAAAGTTTTTCACCACAAAATTACATGTCCAAAAAAGCTTCAAATGAAAATTTGTTCAACATGAAAGTTGTAGATCTTGCTCTCACCTTTCCAAAAAGTCCAAGAACTTGAAATTCTCAGGTATGGTTGACAAGTTATGGTCCATTCATTTTCCAAAAATGCCTATAATCAATGTGGCATAACTTTCACATGGAATGTCCAATTTGGGTGATCTTTTTGTGAGCAAACTCCATTTCACATGTACTTTAAAGGTGTATGATCAAAATTCATCAAAATTGGCCATGGCAAAAAGTCAAATTTCAAGTGGATTTAAGTGCATTTTTGGTGTGAGATAGTGAATTTGAGAATCACTTGGAATTTGCACATGAGAACCATTCCAACACACTCCAAATACCAATTGAAACTTGTTGGAGCTGTCATGGTACTGTTCCATTGGTTATTTGAAGAGGTCATTTTTGGACTTTCACACAAAATGCAATTATGCTAATCACTTGATTTTTGGTAATTGAGATTAAGAAGTGGATTAGCATTGGTATATATTGTTAAGCATAACAGAAAATGTTAATTACATCACACTTCTCAAGATCCATAACAACTTTTCCCTCCAAATTCTCTCAAACTCTCCAAAATTTCATCAAGCATTTTTCAAGATTTCTTCATCAATTCTTCATCAAATTGAATGATTCTTTTTAATTCATGCTCCACAAGCCTTGATATACGACTGTTTTGACAAATCCATGCAAGAACCTTCAAGAATCTCAACTGTTGGAAGCAAGCTCCGCAATGGCAATTCCATAATTCTCACAGTTGGAGCATCGTTGAGCTGAGGATCTTTCTCCAATCATCTTCCTATACGTCAATCTCCATCTGTTTTGGCAAATTACACCTTGAAACATCCAAATCGCGCACTGCCATAATCACAAGGTCAGTTTTCGAATTTCACCTTTGCTCAAATCATGATATGCGTTTTAAAGATCTTTCAATGTAAAATCACATGATGTTCATAGTTTGCGAATTGATTGAGTGTGGTGAGAGAAATCATGATTTGAAGTTTTGTGCTCGTATCTTATTTTGCTCGATCCCGTCGCTATGTTGAGAGTTAGGTTAAATCAATTACATGTTCATGTTCCTTGTTGAGAGACGGTTCTTTTGACTATAAGTTTGTTGATTTTGGTTACGTTTTGATGTTCATGATTTTCTGGAATTTTATGATTGTTCATGGTGAAGAACAAGGCACAGTACGCGTTTGATCTTGTGTTTTGGTTGTGGATGTTTGAAAGTTGTTTACCGCCATTCCCGGTCCAATAGAAACGCGCCAGCGTTTTAAATTGAAACTACGTCGTTTGGTGCTTGCGCTTAAAATTTACCAGTTTGCCATTGTTGTATAATTATTTATATTATTTCAATTTCTTTTTCATTTTCATTTTACATTTTGTTACATGATCTTTAGAAATTCATAACTCACTCATTTTTCATCCAAATTGAGTGAGATTTTTTGTATGATATTCCTTGTGATGTGTAGAATTTAAACATGATTTTTATGATTTTTGTGCATGTGTAAAAAATTAAAATGCCTAGGGTTTGCTTGATGTTGTCACATTTGTGTATACCATGCCATATCTTTCATAAAATGATGATGTCTTCAAAGAAATGAATGAAATGTTTTGTGCTTGTTCTGGACATTTTGATGGTGATTTTCATGTGGAGTTTGTGATTTTTGGATACTTGGTTGAGGAGATATGATTTTTTGATTAGAGGTGTGACAATTTGTGTCACACCAAGCTAGGTCAACTTCATGGTTTTATTTGAGATGCTTAGGGACCTTGGATTGAGCCAATTTTTTGCATGATTGAGCATTGATATGTCAAGATTACATGTGAATTTTGCTGGATTTATTGGTTGAATTTTCTAATTGATTGAATATTTGCTTCCCTGTGTGCTCATTTGGTAACTTTGTCTGACACTTGTTGGTATTTCATTGGTGAAATTCTCATAGTGTATTGGATGAAGATGAAATTTGACATGTGGATTGTAGACACATTATAGGTCATTATGGTTTTGATCCCATTCATTTCTTAATTGTTGTCACTGTTTTATGATTTTTGGAAGTTGATGCTTCTGTTAATGCCTTGTGTTGGCTTGTTTGAAATTGTCTGAACTTCTTGATTTTCATTGACCTACTTCCTTTTGTCCAATTGAGCTGAAATTTGACATGCTATCCATTGAATGTGTCCTGTTTAGAGGTGAAATTTTGTGGAATTAATTGAATTGTTTTGGTATGCTTTTGATTGAGATAGTTCTGTTTGGTCATTTGAAGTTGCAAATTGCATGTTTGATACTATTTTGTGCATGAAATGATAATGGTGAATGGTATGAGCATGGGACCAATTGCATTTGCTTCTAATTTGGTTGATTGTGATTTTGGATAATTTTCAATTGCTGTTTTGGATTTTTTACCCCCTTTGGACCCTAGGCTTGGCCTAGTGGTCTAGTTTCTCATATTTGGTTTGGATTTTCAGGTTGAAATGCAAAAGGCTTAAGGGGAAAATTGCAAGCTGATTAAATTGAGTTTTGTTTGATGTTGTAAACTAACATTGGTTTTGTGTTGTAGGGTTTGATGCTTGAGCTTGAGCTCATGGCTTGCACTTGTGTGCATTAACTTGTGTTTAACTGTACAGATTAACATTTGCTGTTTACTGTTGGTTTGTCTGAGTACTGATGATACTTGATTGATTTCAGGTACATTAAGTTGCTTACAGTTCCTTGAGAACTTGTGCTTGCTGTTGCTTGGTTTTTAAACCAATTGAGGTAGAATTTCTATTCTCCATGTAGTCTGGAAGACCTGGCCTGTTACTTGGCCAGGCACCTGTCTGAAGTCCTCCTTAAGAGGCGATGTTTGTGCTTGTTTACTTTTTGTCCCCAAGCAGGTAAAGACCTTGATTAAGGCAATTGGTGGATCAAAGAGATATGCAATCTATCTCCCACTATTCTGTTGAGTCGTCCCTCTGCTCACACCACTGTGTTGATGCATTGGGACATTAACCCAAGATCAGTTGTGTCAGAGTCTTGAGCGTAGAAGGGTTCCCACTTTCTGAACCCACGCTCCTTTGTCTGAAGCTCTCCCCGGCCAGGGATAAGAGCTGTGAAGTCTAATCTTCACTCACCTTTCATCAGCTTCAGCTTAGCCCCTCAATGGCAAGGTTAAGAGCTAACAATACCTCTGTACAGATGACTTGCTTCGGCAGTCAAACCCTTTGTTTGAGCCCACTTGACTGGATATAGTGTGTGCTACTTGGAATACTTGTTTTGCTTTGTTTATGATTGCATGCTTGTTTTTCCTGGTTAGGATTAGCTTGCTTGTGCAAGTCAGGATAGAAACCTTAACATAGGGCAATGATGCATGATAACACTAGGCTCGAGTCCAGCTCCCTGGTAGTGTGTCTTCCCTTTGTATCTGGTTAGAATCTCTTTCCCTTTCAGGGGAACTACGTCGCCCTGATCCTCATACCAGATGAGGTACGTAGGCAGGAGACCGTGCGAGGTCTCTCCGGGCACTTTTTTTTCCTTTTTGTGTTTGTGCTTGACAGTTATAGGCTCGAGTTCCCGACTCCCTATTAACTTGTTGGTTGTTGTGTGCTTGGAAGCTGATGTAAGTCCATCAAGTGGCATTCGGGTTCCAGTGTGCTTGTGTTTGTTGGTTCGGATGCCGATGTAAGTCCAGTGATTGGCGTTCGGGCTCCACGTTTGCCTTTTTGTGTGTGTTTTGGTCCGGATGCTGATGTAAGTCCAGTGATTGGCATTCAGGCTCCATGTTTGCCTGTGGTTGTGTTTGTTTGTTTGGCGTGCGTGAGCCGAACTACGGCAGCTCTGATTCTCGTTCCAGACGAGATACGTAGGCATAGGATGCGATATCCTATCGAGCTCGTTCCTCTTAACCCCCACCTGTGTTGTTTTCGGTGAGTGTGTGTGTGGTGTTTTAGCAACCTTTTCTTTCTTAGAGCGTGGATCCCGTCGAGTACGACGGATGCGTAGGGGTGCTAATACCTTCCCTTCGCATAACCGACTCCCGTACCCTTTCTCTTTGGTCGCGAGACCATGTCCTTTCCAGGTTTACTCTGAGCGTTTCCTTTCCCTATTTTGGGATAAATAACGCGTAGTGGCGGCTCTGTTTGTTTTTGTTTTAGCCCGCCGGTTGTTTTTTCGCGGATGCGACATCGTTCTTTGTGAATTGATCTAGCTCTTCTTGCATGGCTAGAACCCAGTCGTTATCTTGAAGTGCCTCATCACAGGACGTAGGCTCGATCAGAGATACTAGTCCCAGAGGAGTTTCTTCAGAGGTCTTGAAGGTAGACCTGGTTCTGACAGGTTCGTCCTTGTTACCCAGAATCAACTCTTCAGATATGTTGAGGCGACTTTTAGTTTTCTTTGGGATTAATGGAAGATTCATTTCCTCAGGATTTTGAGTGGCAGTTGCTTCTGGAGCTTTGTCAGATCCTGCAAGAGTGATTTCCAAATCTGCAAAATTCTCAACTAGCTTTGACTTTTCAGGGTCAAGCTTATCATTAAATCTGACATGAATTGATTCTTCCATAATTTTGGTTTCTGTATTGTATACTCTGTAGCCTTTAGAGCGTTCTGAGTATCCTAACATAATACCTTTCTGTGCTTTGGAATCAAACTTGTTCAGATGTTCTTTAGTGTTTAAAATAAAGCAAGAACATCCAAAGGGATGAAAATATGAAATGTTTGGTTTTCTTCCTTTACACAGTTCATAGGGAGTCTTTTCCAGAATAGGTCTTATGGAGATTCTATTCTGAATATAACACGCTGTATTTACAGCTTCGGCCCAAAAGTGCTTAGCCATATTGGTTTCATTGATCATAGTTCTGGCCATCTCTTGGAGTGTCCTATTCTTCCTCTCTACAACTCCATTTTGTTGTGGAGTTCTAGGGCAGGATAAATCATGGGATATTCCATTAGAGTCAAATAATTCCTCAAAGAAATTGTTTTCAAATTCCCCACCATGATCACTTCTGACTCTTACAATTTTAGAGTCAAATTCTCTTTGCACTTTGGAACAGAAGCTAGTGAAGACAGAGTGAGACTCACTCTTGTGCTTTAGGAATTTCACCCATGTCCAGCGACTGAAATCATCAACAATGACTAGTCCATACTTCTTTCCATTGACTGATGCTGTTTTCACAGGACCAAATAAGTCAATGTGAAGAAGTTCCAGAGGCTTAGAGGTAGAAACATTATTTTTCTTTTTGAAAGATGTTTTAGAAAATTTTCCTTTCTGACATGCTTCACATAGAGCATCTGAAGAGAACTTCAGCTTAGGTAGGCCTCTGACTAACTCGAGTTTATTTAGCTGGGATAATTTCCTCATGATAATGTGGCCCAAGCGTCTATGCCATACCCATTGCTCTTCGTCAACGGACATCAGACACTTCATATTTTGTTCTTTTAAATCAGAAAGATTTATTTTATAAATATTGTTTTTCCTCTTGCCTGTGAATAGAACATAACCATTGTTTTGATTTATGGCTTTACATGTTTTTTGATTAAAGATTACATCATAACCGTTATCACTTAATTGACTTATGGATAACAAGTTATGCATTAATCCTTCTACGTAAAGGACATCAGATATAGAGGGAAGAGTACCATTACCGATAGTTCCGGAGCCTCTGATCCTTCCTTTCTGATCTCCTCCGAAACCTACGAATCCAGCGTCTTTAAGTTCCAGGCTTTGGAACATAGACTTTCTTCCCGTCATGTGTCGCGAGCATCCAGAGTCCAGGTACCATGACTGGTGTTTGAACTTTGCTGCATAAGATATCTGCAACATAAACAATCTTATCTTTTGGTACCCAGAGTCTCTTGGGTCCTTTATGATTAGTTTTCCCAGAGTTTCTTATTACTTTGGGTTTTCTAGCATTTTCAAATTTTTGCTCTTGTGTGTGTGTGTATAGTGATATGAAAATGGAGATTTAAGTTGGTCACTAGTAGAAGTTTTATCTTCCTTAGGATCATACCCAATTCCTTTTCTATTGTTCTGACTGACTCCATAAATCATGGATGCCATTACACTCCTTCCTATCCCATTTTTCAGAAACTTTTGAAAGGCTTTTTCGTATTTATAAATTATCGTGTTTGAGGTTTGTGGAGCTTGAGATAACGCTTCTTCTAGTTTTAAACAACTTTTCTTTGCTGCATCTCTTAGTGATGTTAAAACTTTGTTTTCATCTTTCAGTTCTAGAATTGTCATCTCAAGTTTGCCACATTCTTCAAATTTTTCTTCAAGACAGCCTTTTATTGCTTTAAATTTTTGTTTTAGTTTCTGATATGAGCTAAGAGTTTCAGACAAGCATGATTCAAGGTCAGATCGAGAGAGTTCAGAAAATACCTCTTCTGATTCAGATTCTTCATCTGAGGTGTTCCTGGATGTGGTAGCCATGAACTCCACATTGGCCTGTTCATCAGAGTCAGATTCTGATGAGTCTGATTCACTATCATCCCAGGTAGCCATTAATCCCTTCTTGGTTCTGAGAGAATTTTTCTTGAAGTTCTCTTTTCTGGAACTGTCTTTCTTTAGCTTGGGACATTCATTCCTGTAGTGACCTGTTTCTTTACATTCATAACAAGTAACATCTTTGTTAGTTTTACCTTTTGAGGTTGATTCTGATCGATCCCCTCTGGGTCTTGGTCTCCTGAAGTTATTGTTCCTCTTTTTCCAGAGTTGTTTAACTCTTCTGGTTAGGAGGGACAATTCTTCTTCATCATCAGAATCTTCCTGTTCAGAGTCATCAGCATCTTCTGTTTCGGCCTGGAATGCTTTGTTTCTGTCAGATTTGCGTCTTTCAGATCTGGACTTTAATGCTACAGACTTGTTCTTCTTCTGAGGCTCATCTTCCTCTAGTTCTATCTCATGACTCCTGAGTGAACTGACAAGCTCTTCAAGACTGATGTTGTTCAGATCCTTTGAAAGCTTTAAGGCAGTGACCATGGGTCTCCACTTCTTTGGCAAGCTTCTGACTATCTTTTTGACATGGTCTGCAGTTGTGTATCCTTTGTCTAGAACTTTTAGACCTGCAATAAGAGTTTGGAATCTAGAGAACATTACCTCTATGGCTTCGTCATCCTCCATTTTGAAGGCTTCATATTTCTGGATTAGAGCCAGAGCCTTTGTTTATTTGACCTGAGAGTTTCCTTCATGAGTCATCCTCAGGGAGTCAAGTATGTCTTTAGCTGTTTCTCTGTTGGTAATTTTTTCATACTCGTTGTAAGATATGGCATTGAGAAGTATCGTTCTGGCTTTGTGATGATTCTTGAATTCTCGCTTCTGATCGTCTGACATCTTACTTCTGGGAACTTCAACTCCAGCATCTGTTACAGGAGGTTTGTATCCATCTGTGACAATGTCCCAGAGATCAGCGTCATACCCTAGAAAGAAGCTTCCAATTCTGTCTTTCCAGTAATCGAATTTCTCTCCATCAAAAACAGGAGGCTTAGCATTGTAACTGTCTCTTTCATTTGTGTGGGCCATAGTTTTTCTCGTTCTGGATCTCTCTACACTGTTAAGTGTTTGATTAGAAAATCAATAACAAAGCCGAAGCTCTGATACCAATTGAAGGTGAGAAAAACAAGAAAGGGGGGTTTGAATTGTTTTGGAAAATAAGCGCTTTTTGGAATAAGAACACACAGAATTTTATACTGGTTCGCTTATAACACAAACCTACTCCAGTCCACCTGGCCAAGGTGATTTCGCCTTCCAAAAGGACTTAATCCACTAATCTGGAAAGATTATTACAACCAACGTCTAAGAGAAAGATCTCTTAGTCCTCCCAAGTATATAGACTGCGCAGAGTCACTTGAGGAATAAAAAATAATTTAGATAAAGACAGTATTTGTAATCTAGAGTGCTTCTAGGATAAAGCAAATATTACAGCAGTTTGAGCAAGTAAGAAGTTTCACGTTATGAGCAAAAGCTCGTGAAAGACTAAGAGAGAAGGTAGAGTATTTCTGTGCGCTCAGGTGTATCTCTCAAAGAAGTTTGCCGTCCTTTATATAGAGGTGAAAGAACCGTTGTAGTGATGGTAGAATATTTGACTTTGATTAGAGTTTAATGCCATTACTTCTGTGTTTCTTGCCATAACAAGCTTGTCTCCCTGAATAACTTCTTTCCAAATATAATCTCTTTCTATTTGAAGTTGTAGTTGTCGTTACTCTTTCTAGATAAGGAAATTCTTCGTCAGAGTCTGAGTTACTCTGTTAATCTGAGATCTTTGAGATGTGACATCAGAGCTTCTGATAGTCCTGGTCTTTTAGATCCTCAGCGTTGATTCAAGAGGAAGTTAGAGCTTTTGATATTCTGCTATGCTGTTTTGCTCAGAGTCAGAATCTCTAGAGCGCGCTTCTTCTTCAGATGCTTCTGGTCTTCTGGTACTTCCTATCTGATTTGATTCCGTATCTGATAAAGCGATCAGATTCCTTTGTTCTTGTTCAGAGTCCTGCACATTTAGAACCTTTTCGTTAGAGTGCCATAGTCAGAACTTCCAGAGTCCTGCACATTTAGAACCTTTTCGTTAGAGTGCCATTTTTGGTTGCATCCTTTGTTATCATCAAAATCCTGGAATCTGTTGTAGAACAATTTTTGTTCTTACAGTATACTCAAAAAACGATGGAATATCAATACCGGTTACTAGGTAAAGATAACCAACAAAGAGGGGATTACATCTACCGGTTACTGGTTAGAAAACCACAGAAATAGGAGTTACAACTATGGTTACTGGGTAGAAGGCCACAAGATCCGTTGGGAAGGGATGAACAATTACTGGTTACTGAGCAATTGAACAACTGAACCACAGGGGATAAGAAGAAAGGAGTCAATCTAGGAACAAACTAGAAAGACACAATAAAACAAGACTCAACCCAATGAGGATATAACTTAGGGGAGTAATTCCATCCCGATACACAAATGGGGGGGAAACTAAAACAATAATCATCAACGAGGATATAACTCAGTGGGGAATAATGAAGGAAAGATAGACACTTTCTACTTATGGGGATGACTCTATATGGAGAGATCAGACACAAACATCTTCTTGGGGAAGAACATTTCACCAATATAAGGGAATAATAAGCAAGGATATATGGCAAAGAATGCAATCATGAATCTCTGAATGCTATGATTATGCATATATATGCATGATTTGTGTATGATTAATGCTGACAGACAGACATATTTAACACAAACAGGATCAAGAGCCACGAATGGACATCCGACGCAATATCTTCAAAAAGAAAGACAAGACCCACAGGGGAAATCAGTTCTGGTGGGGATGATCTAATACCAGGAGACATCAAGCACCGCTGGGGATGGGTGTCGCATCCGCGAAAAACAACCGGGATCGGGAGTCGGTTATGCGAAGGGAAGGTATTAGCACCCCTACGCATCCGTCGTACTCGACGGGATCCACGCTCAGAAGGAAAGAATAAGGTTGCTAAACACTGCTCAAAAGAATGCACACACACACTGGAGTAAGACACAGATGGAAGAAGAGGGGAATGGGCTCGCTAGGATATCGCATCCTATGCCTACGTATCTCATCTGGAATGAGAATCAGAGCTACCATAGTTCGGCTCACGCACACCGAAACAAAACACACGCACAGACGCTGAGACATCAAAAGAAACACGCAAATGGAAACAGACTGCCAATAGCTGGTCTTACGTCCGACTCCAAACAACAAACACAACCAAGGAAACCGACTGCCAATCGCAGGATTTACGTCAGACTCCACACAAAGAAACACCAATAGGATACGGAATGCCAATCGCTGGTCTTACATCCATCTCCTAACACACACAAGAAGGTTAAAAAACAGACAAGTTAAAAGGGAGTCTGGCACTCGAGCCTAATAACTGTCAAGCAAACACACACAAAGAAGAAAAAGGGTGCCCGGAGAGATCTCGTACGATCTCCTGCCTACGTACCTCATCTGGTATGAGGATCAGGGCAACATAGTTCCCCTTAACAGGGGAGAAACTTATATCCTAAACCAGAGACTGGGAAATGACAAACTAGAAGGGAGACTGACTCGAGCCTAATAGTTATCATGCAATCCACAATGGTCCTAGGTTGAGGTTTCTATCTAACTTGCACAGGCAGCAAGCTATCCTAAACAGCACAAGCAAAGTCACACAAGCACAAGAGCAAGCACACACACTATATACAAACATATGGGCTCATACAAGGTTAGGCTTTAGTCAAGGGGTCATGTCAACCTCGACAAACAAGCCACTGTAACAGGGTGATGTTAGCTCTTAACCCTAACATTGAGAGTTAGGGTGAAGTAGATGAAATGGAGATGAGGGGTGTGCCTCATAGCTCTTATCCCTGGCCTGGGAGAGCTTCAGACAAATGAAAGTGTAGGAGTTCAGAAAGTAGGAACTCTTCTCCACAAGACTGACACAACATGGATCTTGGGTTAGTATCTACAATGCATCAACACATTGTGTGAGCAAAGTAGATGACACACTGAATAGCAGGAGATGGATTACACATCTCTTTTATCTGCCAATTGCCTCATTAGAGGACTTTTCCTGCTTGGCACAAAAATAAACGTTCACAAGCATTGCCTCTTAAGGAGGGCTTCAGACAGGCGCCTGCCCACATAACAGGACAGGTCTTCCAGACTACATGAAGATTAGAGGTTATACCTAATTGGTTAAGCAACCAAGCAAAAGCAAGTTCAAAATGAACTTAAGCAACTTATGTACCTGTTGAAACATCAAACAAATCAGTACAAAGTTCAGACAATCAGACAACCATGAATATCAAACAGTCAAACCCAATGAGCAAAGGCATAAGCCAACAAGTCAAACTCAACTGAGTTAACAACCCTACAAAACACACAAGGTTAATAGTCAAAAGTAAACATCAAAGGCTCAAGTGATAGAGCACCAACAACTATGGAACTTGAATGCTCCACCTGAAATCAAAGCTCAAACATAAGCAACCAACCACTAGGTCAAAGCCTAGGGTCAAAGATGGAGAAAAAGTTTAAAACAGAAGCTGAAAATTAACATGAATCAACTTCAAACACATCTTGAAACAATCCAAAAGGTCTCATGTCAATATCAATTACCAAATCCATTTCATGATCAATTGAAGTTCAAGGTGATTTTAAAGCTCAAATGTGACCAACCAGAATGAAAATTCTCAATTAAACCAGAAATGATCCAGAAAATTCCAAGAAAATTCATGAGCAATCACAACATTCATACCAAACATCACACATAAAATCAGGACAATTGGAATTCATTTGGCATGGCAAACACATCACCTAAGTTGAACAAGCAAAGGTGTGACACAAATTGTCACACCAACTTCACATGATCATAAAACAGAAATGACACATGATAAAAATACCAAATCAACACCAAAATGTCAAGAAACATGTCTAGTTTCATCATGCAAATTTTCAGATTCATTGGATCAAAGACCAGCATTTCACAAACGAATAAGCAAGGCAAGGTACAAAATGGATACATGTTCAAACATTCTAGCACAAAAAATTATCCAGCCAAGCACGACTTGTGAAAATATGATCAAAAAATAATAGACAAAACTAGCAACACAATGCAAAAATCCTGGTAATTTTTGGATCAATATTCAAATTGATATGAATTTTGCAAGATGAGAAAAAATTAAAAAAAGTATGAAGCATAGCATGGAATAATAGAGGGAAGAGAGAAAATGGGAAAGCATTTTGAAAAAAACAGCGTTCAGCAGGGATCGAACCCTGTACAAATTCAAATTAAGCGCGCCAGCAAAAACCCTAACCAGAGAAGAGTCGATGCATGGCCAGCTATGGTCGACTCAAAAAAACACAGCCAGAGCTTCGGGTCAGCGCAAGACCAGCTACGGTCGACTCAAAGCTGCTGTATGGTCGACGCAACCTTGCTGTATGGTCGACGCATAACTGAAGATCTTCATCTTCTTCATGAAGAAGAAGATGAATAGTGCGCGAGATTCAACATTTTTTCAGAATTTTTTCCAGAACTCAGAAACAAATACATCATCATGAAGCTCTTGCAATGGAGAGCATAGATCAACAAATATTTAAACACAAATCATCAAGATCTAAGAGAATCAAGCAAGAAATTCATGGATGTAAAACTTTAAACACTCATATCTCGCTCAATAATGCACCAATTCACACGATTTTTAGATCAGAATCACCAGGAGAACAAGATCTACCAGAATATATACATGAATTTGGGAATTAAGAGATTCGAAAACTGAACCTCTTGAAGAGCAGTTCTTGATTTTGCACGATCTACAGCTTGTAACTATCCAAATCCACTCTACAATGCTTGAAATGATGTTTGGTGAAGAAAAGGAAGCTTGCACACGTGTAGATCTAGCTTAAACTTGACTTTCCATTTTCAACTTCATGAGCTTGCTATGCACCATTCTTGCACGAATTCTTCAAACAAATACTTGATCTGCACTAAATCAATGCTAGGGAACAAGAATATGCAGTAATATTGCAATACTATTTGGAAATTTTTTGAATTATGAATGGAAGAAAATTTTGGAGGGAGAGAGAATTTGGATCTTGAAATGTGAATTGTGATTAACCTCCTCCAATTCTGTTATGATTAGAGTATATATATGCTTTGCTAATCACTCTTTAATCATGTTTAAGCCAATTGGTAAGTGAAATTAGCAAGAATGAGGTGTAAGTGCAAAATGTGATATTTCACTCTATGCATGAAGTGCATGCATGAACAGTGCACGAAAATCCTTTCAATTCCACTTAAAATTCCATTTTGGAGCCAATGGTAATGGTAGAATGTTCAATCAATGCACCAAATTTAAATTTCATGTTTTCCCTCCAAAAATCTAATGAATTACCAAATGATCATGTGAATATAATTCATGTAATGCAATGCATGATTTGGAACCTAGAAGTCAAGAGGAGAAAAATGCAAAAAGAGCCATCCAACTTGGAGCTTTGGTTGAGAAGTTATGCTCCTTTGAAGTCCAATGCATACTTTGTCAAGTTTTGATCATATCTCCTTAACCACACATGAGAAATTGATGATCTTGGACTTTTTGGAAATGGGAGAGAAAGATCTACAACTTTCATGGTCAACAAAATTTCGTTTGAAGCTTTCTTGATGATGTAATCTTGAGTTGAAAACCTTTCCATTTTTGGCAAGTTTGAATTATAGGTCACTTTCTATTTTTGGCAAGTTTTGACTGGACCTCAAATTCTTCAAAGTTGATGTTTGAAATGTCAAATGAGACTTATTTGAACATGAATGAAGTATTTCTAATCACTTCCCACCTCCAAATCCAACAGTTGACTTGGCAGTTGACAGATGACTTGGTCATGCCCAGATGATTTTGAGCCTCAACCTCTTGATGAAATAACTCCAACATGAAACCCTAGCTTATACAAGCTCAATAAAATCACATGATGATCTCCATCTCATAAAAGACCTCATCCCCTTGAAAAACCCTGACTGGTATAAAGCAACTGATTAGGGTTGACCAGAGGTCAAAAACCCTAATCCCAAGGAACCTGAGCAGGAATAATGAACCATGATGATGATGGTGTACCATTTCAATCAAGACAATGCCCAACCTCCTTGAGGAACCAAAAACCTAATTGAAGCATAAACCTCAGATGATTAGTGATCAATTCATGAGCCCCTCAAGCTTGAATCTTTTAACCTCTCTATCTTCTGAGAAAGACCTAGGAGGATGACTTGCTTATTTTACATGATATGCAAATATGTAATGCCTAATGCCCTAAAAATGAGATGCCATATGCTAAGCTAGTCCCAAGAGAGGAGGACAAATTTTGAGGTGTTACAGCTGCCCCTATTCATTCCACTGTGAACCTGTCGATATGAACAACCTCGGCTTTCAGATGATCAGGGTGAAGAGTGATTGAATACCAAGAACAGACGAACAATTTGCACTCTGATGGGAAATAATTAACAATGCCTGTCAGAATCGGCGAAGAAGCAATCTTAAAAGAAGAATCCGTCTGGTACGGAGAAAGTCGGCCTGAATACCGAACAAAAATTTGACCTGGATACCAAAATAAATGGTGATACAGGGATAACCATGGCCTGAACGCCGCATCCGCTGGGGATTATATTATTATTATTATTTCTTTTACTTTTTCTTGATCCCCAGAACTTTCTGATTGATAATATTTTTTTGCTTTTCCTGAACCCCGAACAAATATTTTCGCGCGTATGATCCCCGATCACCGCATTTGAACCCCGACATCTTCGTAGTAGCCTTGTTTGCCAAACAATGAACCCCTCTCTCCAATTGAACCCCAGTCGCCTGACGATAACTCGCGATCGCCATTGTGAACCCCGTTCTCCAGAAAACACCCCGTGTCTCCCTTTCTCCATTTGAACCCCGTTCTCCAGAAAATACCGCAACACTTCCCTTTCTCCATTTGGACACCGCTCTCCAGAAAATGCCCAACATTTCCTTCTCTCCATTTGGACCCCGTTCTCCACTTTCTTGTGATAATTCCGCTGGCAACGTCGGAAATAACACCAAAACACCTCTCTGATGGCGACATATCAGAGGGTACGCCTTCACCACAGGAAGGTAACATGTGCGTTCCTTCCTTCGAAGACACCCATAATGACTTCTCCTGGCCTCGCCAAAGTCTAAGGTGACACATGATCAGAAGACAATCCGGAGGACCTCATCCCGGAAACAATCTTCAATTCCAATCTCTAGTTGAACCCCGTTCTCCAGAAAATGCCCCGTACTTTCCTTTCTCCATTTGGACCCCGATTTTTGCATTGATCGCGTAACGTTCTCTGATCTTTTCCATCTCCGCCCGATGGAAAATTTCCTCCAATATCGCACTACTGGGGAACATTGTTACTCCAACGTCACGATGCTAAACTCCTCGGAGTAACATCTTCAAATTTCTATCCCGCACGACAGAAATCTCCTCCAGTATCGCACTACTGGGGAATACCGTTGACCCAACGTCACGATGCTAAACTCCTCAGAGTAACATCTTCACCATCCGGCGAAACCATCTCCCAAACGGTAACCACGACTCGAGTACCTGATGCTTGCAATGCTGATGCTGATTTTCCAACTAGCGAAACCACTTCTCAAACGGTAACCACGGCTTGAGTAGCATCTTCACCCACTGGCGAAACCAAATCTCAAATGGTAACCACGACTTGAGACTAGCTTATGCTTGCGATGATGATGCATGATTGATTTTTTAGCGCAATGCTCCATAATTATGGAAATGCTACGCAATTTATTATGCAATATGCTATGATATCTTATATGATGCATGCATAAAAGGTATCCCCCTCAAGGGACTCTTCTGGGGAGCTCGAGGCACTCTGCTGAGGAACTCGACAACACTCCAATCTCCACCCTGCTGGGGACTAGTGTAGCGGTGTATTCGTCACTTTATGATTTATTGACTAAATCAAAAGCAAAGCATACAAAGAAATCGAGTCGCCACCGCACTTTTATTTATCCTAAGGAATGGCTAAAAAGCGAACAAAAGCCTAAGAAGTTTTACACATAGAAAACTAATGAAAAAGATCAGAGAGTCTGGGTAAGGGCTAAATTACGCAATGGGAAGGTGTTAGGCATCCAAAACGTCCTAGGTACTCCTAGGGAGCCCTTTTCACACTTGTTGAATGAAATGTTATTTGTTATGAAAATATTATTGTGCAAACATGATTGGGAAGATGAGAAAAGAATATACAAGTTATTATTTTTGTGTTTGAACGGATGAACCCGTTGCCTACGTACCTTCCATGAAAGGTAAGGATCAAAACGCCGTAGTTCGGCTAAAAGATTTCCAAAATGTAGGTGAATTGATTTTAAAACAAGAGCACTAAGGCTTTTCATTATCAACGGGAGAAAACTCAACCAAGACCAACAATCCACCATGCGAGGATAGCTTCAACATACTAGTGAGGGGTTAACCCTAAAATAAGTATGGAAGACTTACAATCAACTCACTAAGGATATGGTAAGATTTACATCAACCACTATGATAATTGAAACCTATGGCTAATGTATGAAAAATTATTAACAATGGACAAAGCCACAAAACAATTGAATGGGTGAAGTTAATTGATTATGAATATTCACATAAAGATGGTCAAAGTATGATTAGAATTCAGTTCAGAAAGAAGTGTTATGAAATGGAGTTTGAAAATCAAGGGCTTAAGGCCCAGGTTTTTAATTTGAAACAGGTGAAAAGTTTGCACAATAATATTTTCAGGCTTTTGAAAAGTCAACAAGTGCAAAGAGGTTTGAAGAAACAAAAGGATGGGAGGTGAGGGAGTGTAAAACTTCTTAGGTGTTCACCTCTTGAAATCATATAGAAGATGATCCAAGTGTGTCCTTAGGAATAAGCAAATGAGCAAATAACACATAAACAAACAAATGATACTGGATGCCAATCAATGGACTTATTCCAATCTCACAAACAAAGGTGGATATTGGATACCAATCAATGGATTTACACCAAATCTCCTAAAACAAACATGGATATGAGATGCCAATAAACTGGACTTATACTAATCTCCTGAAACAAAACAAAACAAGGATACTGGATGCCAATCAATGGACTTATACCAATCTCACAAAAGCAAACCAAACATGGATATCAGATGCCAATCTATCTGGACTTATTCCAATCTCCAAAGGATGATCATAGGAATACAAATGCCAACAACATGGACTTACAATTGAATCCTCACATACAACAAGCAAACAAAAGCAATAAGAATGAGGAAATAAGTTGCCAATAAATGGGCTTACACTTAACTCCTACCACATCACAGGAAACAATTGCCAATAAATGGACTTATGATTGACTCCTCAATGGTCATAGGAAACAACTGCCAATAAATGGACTTACAATTGACTCCTCAAACAAGACAAAGATGTCACAAAAGCAATGAACAATGATCATGCAATGATGTACAATTAATGATGATAAATGCACAAAGGCACACATAAGCAAGTATGCACAGATGAATCAAATAATCAGACAAACAAGTCAGTTAGCACACACTATATACAAGCAATTAGGCTCAAGCAAGGTGAGACATTAAAGCCAACTGGAATAGGGTATATTGAGCTCTTAACCTTAACATTGAGAGTTAAGGTGAAGCCAGATGAAATGGAGATGAGGGGTGTGCCTCATAGCTCTCATCCCTGGTCAGGGAGAGCTTCAGATGATAGAAAGTGTGGGAGTTCAGAAAGTTGGAACTCTCTCCACAAGTGAATGACTCTATAGATCTTGGGTTAAGATCCACAATGCATCAACATGTAATGTGAGCAAAGGGATGACACACTGAATAGTAGGAGATGGATTACACATCTCTTTTATCTACCAATTGCCTTATCGAAGGACTTTTCCTGCTTAACACAAACATAAACACACAAGAACATGGCCTCTTAAGGAGGGCTTCAGACAGGTGCCTAGCCACATAACAGGCTAGGTCTTCCAGACTACATGAAGAAGAGAAATTATACCTAATTGGTTAAGCAACCAAGCAAAAGCAAGTTCACAATGAACTTAAGCAACTAAGTACCTGTGGAAACATCAAACAAATCAGTATACTATACAGACAATCAACCAACAGTTAATGCAACAGACAACCAAAATAGGCAAAGGCATAAGCCACAAGTCAAACTCAAGAGAGTCAACATCAACCTACAAAACACACATTAGTAATCAAAAGCAAATATCAAATGCTCTCAAGATGAGGCATCATCAATTGTGTAACTTGTATGTGTAACCTGAAACAAAACTTCAAACATGAGCAACCAACCACTAGGTCAAAGCCTAGGGTCAAAGATGGAGAAAAAATTTAAAACAGAAGCTCAAACTTGACATGAATCAACTTCAATCCAATAAGAAACTAATCCAAAAGGTCTCATGTCATTAGCATATACCAAAAGAATTTCATAACCAAAATACATCAAGGTATGCAAGTTGGAAGCACATTGAAGCAACATGATGAACAAATGAACATTAATTCCAAAATGGTTCAATAAATCTCAAGAAAAATCATGGCTAAACAGAACACATAACATGATCAACATACCAAAAATCAATGCATTTGGACAAGTATAAGCATGTCAATCAAATTCATCAAGTCAAGGTAAACATAAACAAGCCCAAAGGAGGCACAAATTGACACATCAACTTAAGGCAATCCTTAAACAGAAATGACATATGATAAATGACTCAAACCAAAGCCACAATAAACTTCAACATGTCAAGAATCAATGTGTAAAATTTCAAGTTCATATGATAAAGCATGAGTATTTCCCAAATCATGGAAGTTCAACATTCATCAAACGTCCAAGCATGACCAACCAGCAAGAAAAATCTCAAACAAATCAGAAATGAATCCAAAAATTCCATAAAAATTCAAGATCCATCCTAACATGTATATCAAGTATCACACAAAAAATCAGATCATTTGGCATTTATTTGGCATGGTAAAGAAAATAAGCAAATCAAATAAGCCAAAGTGTGACACACATTGTCACACCTACATTAATCAGATCATAACTCCATAACCATAAATGCTAAAAATGGAAACTCTACACCAAAAGATCAAGCAAAGTGTCTAGTTTAAGCATGTCAATTTTCACATTCATTGGATCAATCATCATTATTTCACAAATAAAATGGCAAGCAAGGTATATGATAGCATATGCATGAATAAACCCTAGGCAAATTAAAATTCCAACCGAGCACAAATTCTGTAAAAATCATCAAAAAACTAGTAGACATGATAAGGAACAAGGTGCAAAAAATCTCACATCAATTGGATCATCCATTATTTATTTATGAATTTTTGAATGAATGGAAAAACTAAAAAATGACATGAAAGCATGGTGAGAACATGGTTGAAATAAATGTGAAAATAATGCAAAGGCCTTTGGAAATGTTCAGAGCCAAGAATCGAACACGCTACACATTTGAATTGAGGCGCTCACTACATGAAACGTGCCGTTTCATTTAATGATGTGGCACGGCAAATTAAAAACAACCAATCAAAAGGCCATGTGGATGCCTCGCTGGACCAGTACATGCAAGCTAACACAAAAACTCATGCAGGCAAGCGCTCAAGAAGATCAAACACGATCTGGAAAATGGAAAACCTAACATTCATACATGTTCTTCGTGTTCATCATCATCAAGAACAATCATGCACAGAAATTCACAATAAGCATACCAACAGACTCGTCTCACATCATACATCAACATGCCATGCTTAATTTGACCTAATTCTCAATAATATGAATGGATCGAGCAAGAGAAGTTTAACATGTCAAACTTATAATCATCACAACTAACTCATTACTACATGAAATTCATGGATCTAAAGTTCAGCATGCTCAGCATTGAAGGATCTACCAGATGCATACATCAATTTTATGAATCGTGACATTCGAAATCTAACCTTGCTGGAGAAACAGAAGTGGAATCAATGGAATCAGATCCTGAAATGCATAAACAGATGTTCCTCAGCTCCTATATGATGGAATAGATGAATGCTTGATGTTTATCCTTGCACGACTTGGCCAGAAATTCCAACTGCCATTGATGAACATAAGCTTCAACAGTCCACAATTCAGCTCGAAACCTGATGGATCTTGCCTCAACAATATTCAAATATGCTTGTAGATGATGAACAAACCACGAACCAAGCAAAGGATATGAAGAATTTGGATGAACAAGTTGAGAGAAAGTTGAGAGAGAATTTTCAGATCTGAGATTTTGGAAGTGTTGTTATGATTTTCTCTTATGATTAGCTATATATACCATCTATTAATGAAGTTTACTAATCACAATTAAGCAATGCAATTAGATTAAGTGAAATGAAGGTGTTGATGCAAATTGTGCAATTCACCTCTACATGTGCAAGGCAATGGAACAGTGCACGATTTTCACTTGGAATGAGTTTCAAATGCTGTTTGGAGGCAAAGGCAATTGCTAGAAAATGAAAACAATGCATATTTTTCAAATGACCACTTTCCCTCCAAAATTCAAATGAAATTCAAGTGAAAATGCCAATAGTTTTGTAATGGAAATGCATGGTTTATGATGCATGTTTTGGATAGTGCATATCAAGAGAGAAATGTTCCAAAAAGAACCACTTCAATTGGCCTTTTGGTTCAAAAGTTATGCAAGCTTGAAGTTCAAATTTGCTTGGCAATGATTGATCCATAATTTCTTAACCACACACGAGAAATGGATGATCTTGGACTTTTTGGAAAGGTGAGAGCAAAATCTTCAACTTTCATGTTGGATAAAATTTCATTTGAAGCTTTCTTAATGATGTAATCTTGAGGAGAAGACCTTTCCATTTTTGGCAGTTTGAAATTACAGGTCACTTACTATTTTTGGAAACTTTTCATCTGACCTCAAATTCTTCATTGTTGATGTTTGACATGTCAAATGAGACTTGTATGGACATGAATGATGCCTCTCTAACCATCTCCCACCTTCAAATCCATGATTGAATGCCCAGTTGACTTGAGTTGACTTTGCTAGGGTTTCAGTTGACCTGGCTATGCTCTGATGAAATCCAAGCCTCTACCACTTGAGATCTTGATTCAAAATGATATCATAACTCATATGAACTCTTGTGAATGATCAATGGTGCCCAAATTCCCAAGAATGGCCACCATCTATTGCTCAATGAATGCCTTTGACTGGCTTGACCTAGTATTGCTTCAGCTGCAAGTAACAAGGTTAGATGACATATTTTTGTACTTTTGGTTAGTAAACAAATGAAAAGCAATAATATACAAATGCAAAACATGCTTGGTGATCAAGAATCACACTCAAAAGATAACCCACCCACTAAGGAAGCAAGGAAGGTGCACAATGATCCTTGAGGCAATGGTATGTTATGATATGATGCCATGAGGGATCTTAGGGACAAAATTGGGATCTTACAACTAGCACTGCTGCTAGGAAATGGGCAACTCTTGTCAGGGATGACCTTCATTGAACCCGACCCGCCTGGGTACTTCGCTGGGGAATAAACACTAACGCACTCTGTGGGGAAAACAACAATCTCCGACTCGCTGGGGAACTTACAAGCTCCACCATGCAAGGGGACATAGCTACCAACAGGCACTTCCGCTGAGGAAATAGCAACCTTCAGGCCTGGCTGCTGAGGAAACATCGATCTGAAACCTGCTGGGGAGATAACCATCCCGACCCTGCTAGGGAAGTCACAGACCTTGAATCTGCTGGGGAGGTAACAATTCCGCCTCTGCTTGGGGAAACAAGGAAAGTCTGGCACAAAACACCCGTCGACTCGTCGAACCTTGGTATTCAACATCCAAATCTCGTGTCAGCTTTCCACTTTTGAGAGCTCCCAGACTTACCTGGACTTTTCTGATTCATCACCTTGTATTCTCGCCTCCTCCGTACTCGACGGAGACCGAACTCTTTAGATTCATACAAACTTCCCAGTCCTCAGACTTTGAAGAGTCTTTTTGATTAATATACAGGATCGTCGTCATCCCTCGCCGTCTTTTCACCATTCCTCCGTTCATTCGTCCCTGATTGGACTCCACGGGGATCTCTTCGTCAAAAAGGCTTCTCATCACACCTGCAAGTGAGTGAAAATATCTAACAGCTCCTGCAAAAGGGATCGTTAGACAAAAACGTGCCGCAGGTATGTCAAAGTCTCAACACCTGGGTCACTCAACCTTCCGAATAAGATTTCAAGCTTTCAATCTTATAAACATGCATCGGAAGGGATCTCCAAGTTTCGAAATGCAAAGATTCTTTATCAAAATAAACAGATGTTTTTGCACTCAAAGCGGTTATGAAAACAAAAAACAAAATTATTTGACTAAATATGCATTTTATTGATTGAAAAAGTGTGGCTCATAACTGAGCAATACAAAGGAAGCAATTCCTGAAAAGAGGTAATTGCGCACAAAAGGAAAATCTATCCTAATGGCAATGCGAAACCGCGATCTCATCGAGTTTCAACTCGGTTACACCCCATATGTCCTCAGACTCTCCGTGCTTTCTGCCTTCTGAACAAGACGTTTCCGACTGCTCCCTACCGGGGATTATCCATGTCATATCCAAAGTAAACGATCATGCTAGACGCAGTTGTTCGTTTCAATCCCTCTTTTGCCTGGACCGCCCTTTCGGGTTTTCAGTCCACCGGGATACCCTTTTTTGCCCAAGCCGCCCTTGTGGGGTTTTCGACTTGCCGGGTGTACATTTTTTCCTTTTTATCCCTAATTTTTGCCCGAACCTTTTCATTTTTTTTGGTTCGCCAGGATGCCCATTTTTGCCTGGACTATTTTATTCTTTTCATCCAGCGGGTCTCTTTATACGAAGTATTTTTTAACTGCGTCCGCATTCACAGGGGATGGAAAATCCTCGCCATCCATGGTCGTTAACAACAAGGCTCCGCCAGAGAAAACCTTCTTGACCACGAATGGACCTTCATAATTGGGTGTCCACTTGCCCCTACGATCGTTTTGAGGAGGAAGGATCCTTTTCAGCACCATATCACCTACACGATATACCCGAGGTCGTACCTTTCGGTCGAAAGCACGCTTCATCCGCTGCTGGTACAACTGCCCATGACAAATGGCCGCCAGCCTCTTTTCCTCAATCAGGCTCAACTCTTCATATCGGGTCCTTACCCATTCAGCCTCTTGCAACTTCACGTCCATCAGGACTCTCAAAGAGGGAATTTGAACCTCAACCAGTAGCACCGCTTCCATCCTATACACAAGTGAGAAAGGCGGTGTGTCGCATTACGCGAAAAACCGGCGGGAAAACAAGAACACACAGAAGAAGGCAAACGTGGAGCCCGAACGCCAATCACTGGACTTACATCGGCATCCGAACCAAACACACGCACACTGGAACCCGAATGCCACTCGATGGACTTACATCAGCTTCCAAGCACACAACAAGACACAGGATGTGGAATGCCAATCGCTGGGCTTACATCCATCTCCTAACCGAACACACACAAAGAGTGTGGAGACACAAAGGTTAAAAAGAAAAGAAAAGGCGCCCGGAGAGATCAGCTCAATCTCCTGCCTACGTACCTCATCTGGTATGAGGATCAGGGCGACGTAGTTCCCCTACGGAGGGACACAGGATTAGCCTAACCAGATAACAGAGGGAGATACAACTAGGGAGACTACGACTCGAGCCTAGATGTTATCATGCAAAATCATCCTTAAGTTAAGGTTTCTAGCTAACTTGCACAGGAAGCAAGCCTATCCTAAACATGACTTGCACAGGAAGCAAGCCACACCTAACCTAACTTGCACAGGAAGCAAGCTAAAGCAAACACACAAACACAAGTAGCACACACTATATGCAAGCAATGGGCTCAAACAAGGTTAGGTTTTAGTCGAGGGGTCATAATAACCTCAACAAACAAACCACTGTAACTGGGTAGTGTTAGCTCTTAACCTTGCCATTGAGGGGCTAAGGTGAAGCAGATGAAGGGTAAGTGAAGATAAGACTTCACAGCTCTTATCCCTGGCCTGGGAGAGCTTAAGACAAGAATGTGTGGGTCCAGAAAGGGGGAACCCTTATACACATTTGACACTGACTCAACTGTACAATTGTACAAGATCTTGGGTTGGTATCTGCAATGCATCAACACAGTGGTGTGAGCAAAGCAGATGACACACAGAATAGCAGGGGATGGATTGCACATCCCTTGGGTTCTGCCAATTGCCTCTTCACTTAGGAGGTCTTTGAATATGTACAAGGACAAAAGTAAACAGTCACAAACATTGCCTCTTAAGGAGGACTTCAGACAGGTGCCTGGCCAAGTAACAGGCCAGGTCTTCCAGACTACATGGAGTAAGGAAGTTATACCTCAATGCAAATTGCTATTAAGCAAAGCAAAGCAAAGTTCTCAAAGAACTAAAAGCAACTAATGTACCTGAAACCAGTCAAACACAGTTAGTATACCAGATACAAAGTCAAAACAAACAGCATAAACCAAACAGATAACATAGTCAGTCAGATGTGCACAGCACAAGCTCAAGGCAAGTGAGCTAAGCAACCTACAAAACACACAAGTTAGTCCATGATAAACCATCAAACTTAATCAACTTGCATTAATCTCTTTGATGCAATTACTGCTTAACCTGAAACAACAAGTTTAAACATGAGCAACAAGACCACTAGGACAAGCCTAGGGTCAATAGGAGACAAAAGGTTTAAAACAGCAAGTGACAAGTGCCCAAAGTCGAGACAAACCAAACAAGAAGCAAACCCAAGTGGTTTCACAATCATATCATTCATCATCATCATTTCACAAGCAAATTAGGTCAAAGCATGGCAAATAGAACCTCAAAGAAGTCAACAGAATGACTTAACTCAAATTCAATCACAAACATTTCAAAAATTCCTCAAATAAATCATGATAAAACATCATCCACAACATGATAGGCATACCAAATTTCAGCTCATTTGGATCAAAGGAAGTAGGGAAATTAAATTCAGAAAGGCAGGGCAAGTTCAAGCATACTCATTCAAAGCATCAAAACATGCACCAACTTCAATTAACCATAAAACAGAACCAACATATGATAAATGAATGGGATCAAATCCATGATGTACCTTAAGATGTCTATAATGCACATGTCAAATTTCAAGTTCATCCAATAATGTATGAGAATTTCACAAATCATATGGCATCATGTGTCACAAAAGTCAACATTTTGGTCAAACAGGGGAAAAATTGTCAATCAAATAGGAAATTCCTTCCAAGAATTCCATAAAAATTCACACACATCCCAAACATGCACAACTGTGATCATGCAAAAATCCAAACCATTTTGAGTTCATTAAGCAAGGGAATTAAAATCATGAAGTTGGACATGCATAGTGTGACACAAATTGTCACACTCCTATTCAAAAAATCATAACTCCACAACCAGCAATGAGAAAATTCCAACTCTATTCCAAAATCACCATGAACATGTCTAGTTTGAGCACAAACAATTTGGGAAGCATTGGATAAAGTATCACCATTTCACAATCAATTTGGCAAAGCATACACAAAATGGTCAACATGAACAAACCCTAGCACCTTTTAAAATCTACACGTGCAAAAAATCTGGAAAAAATACCATAAAAAACTAGAGATCAAGAGGATCAATCCACAAAAAATCCCATGAAATTTGGATTAAAATTGAAGCACTTATGATTTTTGGAAACTAGCCATGCAAAATGAAATAAAAATTGAAAAAAACAAATTGAATTAATGGAAATATTAAACCGGCAGTGGCAGATTCGTAATTATCCAATCCCTTAAGTGAAACTCTGTGTTTCACTTAAGGACATGCTGGCCAACGATTGGTTCATGGCAATGGCACAGTAACTCTCATGCAAAGCGAAAACCAAACACAAATTCTGGGTTGGAAAACTAGGGTTTCTGGGCAACAGTCATCATGTTCATCCATGGAACCCAGGTCAAGAACAGAGTTTCATGAAAACGGACAAATGATATATCCTCGTGTTCATCTAATCATGCACATCCACGATCCAGCATTCAATAACCCTAATTCATGCTAAAATGGAAACATCATGCAAAATAAAGTTTAACAACCAAACTTAAATTCCATGTTTCTCTCTCAATATGCAGCCATTTCCCTCGATTCAAAGCTCAATACATTCATGGCAAAAAGATCTATAAGATGCATAGCACGATTTGGATAAATGTGTGATTCAAAATCTTACCTAGCTTGAAGCACAGTGATGAAATAGATGTTGTTTGGCCTTGATTAGTAGAAACAGAAGTCCAATGAGGTCCCAGATGATGAATGGAGAAGTATTGCCAGCCCAGTTACCTCAATTCCAGCTCAACGATGCGACTGCCATATGAGAAGCTCCAATAGAACAGTACTTGAAATGGCTTTACAGCTGAGAAATAATGTTTGCAATGGCTTCAAAATGGTTGGTGAATGATGGACCAAAGCTCAGGGACACGAGTTCTTTCAAGATTTTCAGAAAAAGTTCAAATGGAGAAAAAATGAGCTTGAGAGAAAATGCAGTTTTTTGATCTGGTTTTGTGAAGTGTGCTAGGGTTTTTCAGACTGAAAATGAAGTATGTATACTCTGTTTAACATTCCTTAAGCATGGTTAGTGAAGTGGTAAGTGGAATTGGCTTAAAAGAGGTGTTTTTACCAATTTGCTAAAAATCCACCCAATTTGCATGGGGTGCATGGTAATGCACGAAATGGGCCTTGAACAAACTCCAAATGCAATTTCTGAACATATGTAATTGGCACAAATCATTGGAAATGTTTTATTTAAAAGTCCAATTTTCAACTCACCTCTTTTTTAATTCATGTACTTGGAAAAAGGCCATTTTGAATGAAAGGTTTTTGGTGAATTGTGATGAAGGATTTGGATAGAGCCCATCAAATAGGACTTGTAGCAAAAAACCCCACCCAATTTGGCCAAATGGTTTGGAAGATATGCCACTTTGAAGTTCAAAAATTCTTGAGAATGATTTGATCATAACTTGCCAACCATAAATGAGAAATGAGTGTTCTTGGACTTTTTGGAAAGGTGAGAGCAAGATTTTCAACTTTCATGTTGGACAAAATTTCATTTGAAGCTTGTATGATGATGTAGATTTGAGGAGAAAAACTTTCTATTTTTGGCAGTTGAAAATTACAGGTCACCTGCCATTTTTGGAAACTTTTTGTCTGACTTCAAATTCTTCAATCTTGATCTTTGAAAAGCCAAATGAGACTTGTATGGACATGAATGAAACCTTTCAAACCATCTCCCACCTTGAAATGCATAAAATCAGGCACAGTTGACCACAGTTGACCATAGTTGACTTTCTAGGGTTTCTGGTGGACTGCACATTGACTGATGACTTTTGAGCATCCTAACCTTGACCAAAACACTTCAAAAGGACCCCTAGGTCATGTGAACATGTTGG
Source organism: Lathyrus oleraceus (assembly GCF_024323335.1). NCBI lineage: Eukaryota > Viridiplantae > Streptophyta > Magnoliopsida > Fabales > Fabaceae > Lathyrus > Lathyrus oleraceus. The sequence goes on along the minus strand of NC_066579.1, from coordinate 151,817,211 downwards.
ACCAACCCTAGGGCCTTGTCTCAATGGAAATTGTACTTGCTTGCTTGATTGGCTGATCTCCTGACCAGTTTGACCTAATTTGTCAGTTGAACTTGCACTTGGGCCAAAGGACAATGCAATGTTATGCAGTGGACTATGTTATGTTATGACCTACTATGTAAATGTATGTACAAAAGGTAGGTGCAAATTTGAGGTGCTACAGCTGCCCCTATTCAATCAACTGGGAACCCGAACGGATGAGAGCAACGACTGTCAGACTTTCAGGGTACACAGGGATTGAATACCAAAGAACCGTAGAAATTTGCACTCTGCTGGATATGATACAAAAAGAACCGAGTCATTTACCGATGACTGCTGCAAGTGACAACTTCAGAAAAACGAAACCATTTACCGGTGGTTAGAAACTGGAAACTTGATATTTACCGATATCAACTTCAGCGAGACCATTTACCGATGGCTGCTGGGAAACGAACTGATACTAGAAGGAAGCAAGACCATTTACCGATGGTGGCTTCAAAACAACTTGATATTTACCGATATCAACTTCAACAAGACCATTTACCGATGGCTGCTGCAACTGGGAATTCGATATTTACCGATATCGAAGAAAACGGGGCCATTTACCGATGGCATCTCTGCTTGGGGAGGAACAAAATATATTTGTAATGGAATCAGATGAGACGTTTACCGACGACTCCTGGGGATCTTGATTTTATCAACCAGAAGATAATGCACGACCAGACATTTACCGATGACTGGAATGAGACTCGATGTTTACCGACATCGGAAGATGATGTTTACCGACATCCAAAAACAACCAGACATTTACCGATGACTGGGGAAATACTTACTGGGGGAGAAAAAACAAATATTTGCAACCGGAAACCAGATAGGACATTTACCGATGACTCTACTAGAGATCTCTAGCTGGGGATTATCAGACATTTACCGATGACTGGGGAAAAAACTTGATGTTTACCGACATCAGAAAGATGATGTTTACCGACATCAAACAAAGACGACCAGACATTTACCGATGACTGGGGTGGGACTCGATGTTTACCGACACCGAAAGATGATGTTTACCGACATCCAAGAAAAATGACCAGACATTTACCGATGAATGGAGTGAGACTCGATGTTTACTGACACCGAAACAATGGTGTTTACCGACACTAAAAAAAATGACCAGACATTTACCGATGACTGGAGTGAGACTCGATGTTTACCGACACCGATACAATGGTGTTTACCGACACCAAACAAAGAACACACGCGGGTGTTGATATGACACTTACCGGTATCACAAGAATAACATCTTAAGTACGTCAAGGCAAGGCTGACCACTTACTGAGGATCTCACTGGGGAGAAACAAACTTTCTGTCACCAACGGATGAGGAAATAAACCTTTGTGGGGATATCAATCCTGAATGCTGTCAGGAGCAATTGTAGCAGACGTGCTGTACCGATTGTTCGAACAAAATGATCCGCCTCTGTCGGGGATACGGTCTGATAGGTTTCGAACACAATGAATGCATATGTTGAATTTTTCTATGGCGTAATGCTCCATTTATGAATGGAAATGCTGCGCATTTTGAGGATGCAATGATCACTACATGCAAAATGCAAATGAACCCTGGCTATGGAGCCAAAACGATCAGGTACTCCAACTCTGCGGGGAGACTCTGACTGAGGAATACTCTGCGGGGAGAGCCTCGACTTCTCACTCATGCTGGAGAAACAAAACTGTTGCCGGGGAAAAGATAAACTCCGCTGGGGAACATCCTTCACGGGACCTAACCCACTCGGGGACTCCGCTTGGGAAGCAACCAATACTCCGCTGGGGATCAGACCAGGCAACTCTTTGGGGATAATACTCGACGGGAGTAACAAGACGACTTTACCGGGGAGTGATAAAGCGGCTTCACTGGGAAAGACTCAAACAAGCCTCAGGTAGGATAAACTCTGCTTTGGGGAATATCTGTTACTCCGCCGGGGACGACCCACGCAATCCACAGGTAGAATAGATTCAAGCTGGGGATGCACATATCACTCTGATACTGAAACCCGTCCACCCCACCGGTAGGATGAACTCTGCTGGAGAAATATTTCATGAAACCCGCTCCACTCGGGGACGACCTAACCAATCCATAGCTAGGAGAAAAGCTTTGTTCTGGGAAATAAACTGCTGGAGAATGCTCACAAGTGACGACCTGCAAAACGGAATAACAGATGCCCCCAGAGAATACATGGACAAGATACGCTCAAGTGTCCTCAACATCCAAAATGATTTTCAAATGTTTTGATCTTTCTGCACATTATTGTTTAGCCTTCATGTTTTTATATGTAATGTTTATCAAAAATTCGGACGTTTTTGCAAACAAAACAGTAAAAAATAAAAGAAGAGAGCAATTTATCTGAATAACGACTTTTATTGATTGAAAATGTGCCTGAAAAGGCAAATACATTGGGAAGCAATTCCTAGGAAGAGGTAATTGCGCACAAAAGGAAAATAAACTATACTAATGGCAATGTGAACACGGCATCCACTGTTTCCCAACTCTGCTATAACTCATAGATCATCAGTTTTTCCCCCAACTCCTTGCTTTCTGAGAAGACTGACTGGACCGATCACATCTTTCGAGATGGCAGCTGACGAAGCGCGATGAAGTACAGATAACTCAGACTGTAGTCTTCGCTCTAATCCCTCTTTTGGCTGGATCGCCCTTTCGGGTTTTCAATCCACCGGGATACCCATTTTTGCCTAAGCCGCCCTTGCGGGTTTTCGACTTACCGGGTGTACAAATTCTTTTCATTTTTTATCCCTAATTTTTGCCCGAACCTTTTCTTTCTGTTTTTTGGTTCGCCGGGATGCCCTTTTTTTGCCTGGACTCTTTTATTCTTTTTGTCCAGCGGGTCAATTTATGCGAAGTATTTTTTGACTACATCTGAGTTAACAGGGGAAGGAAAATCTTCACCATCCATAGTCGTAAGCATCAAGGCTCCACCGGAGAAGACCTTCTTCACAACATACGGACCTTCGTAATTAGGAGTCCACTTGCCCCTGTTATCTGTACCGGGAGGAAGGATCCTCTTCAAAACTAGATCGCCAGTCTGAAATGTCCGAGGACACACTTTCTGATCAAAGGCTCGCTTCATCCTTCTCTGATACAACTGCCCATGGCACACAGCTGCTAACCGTCTCTCTTCGATAAGGCTTAACTCGTTAAACCTTGTACGAATCCACTCGGCTTCGTCCAGCTTGACATCCAATAATACCCTCAGAGAAGGGATCTCCACCTCAACTGGTAGGACTGCTTCCATACCATACACAAGGGAGTAAGGGGTTGCCCCGGTCGACGTACGCACTGAAGTACGGTACCCATGCAAAGCGAAATGCAGCATCTCATGCCAATCTTTGTACGTTCCGACCATCTTCTGCACAATCTTCTTGATATTCTTGTTAGCCGCCTCTACAACACCATTCATCTTCGGTCTGTAAGGAGAAGAATTGTGATGTTCAATCTTGAAATCTCTGCAAAGCTCTTTCGTCATCTTGTTGTTGAGATTTGAACCATTGTCAGTGATGATTCTCTCAGGAACTCCATAACGACAGATGATTTCTTTCTTGATGAACCGGGCAACCACTTGTTTGGTGACGTTAGCAAAAGACGCTGCTTCTACCCATTTGGTGAAGTAATCGATCGCAACCAAGATGAAGCGATGTCCATTCGAAGCAGTAGGCTCGATGTTCCCAATCATGTCAATGCCCCACATGGCAAACGGCCAAGGCGAATTCATGACATTCAACGGGCTTGGTGGTACATGCACCTTATCAGCATAGATTTGACACTTATGGCACTTTCGAGCGTACTTGAAGCAATCGGATTCCATAGTCATCCAGTAATATCCGGCTCTCAACAGTTTCTTTGACATTGCATGACCACCAGCATGGGTACCAAACGAACCTTCGTGCACTTCTTGCATCAACATGTCTGCTTCGTGTCTATCCACGCATCTGAGCAAGACCATGTCAAAGTTCCTTTTGTACAACACGTCATCCTGATTCAAGTAAAAGCTTCCAGCTAGCCTTCTCAGGGTCTTCTTATCATTCTTTGACGCACCCTCAGGATACTCCTGAGTCTTGAGGAAGTTTTTGATGTCATAATACCACGGTTTCTCATCAATCGCAACAGACTCGGCTGCAATCACATACGCAGGCCTCTCGAGTCGATTCACCGCAACATGTGGCACATGATTCCACCAATGAACTTTTATCATGGACGATAAAGTAGCCAAAGCATCAGCCATCTGATTCTCATCCCGAGGGACATGATACAACTTCACCTTCTTGAAGAACGTCAGTATTCTTCTGGTGTAATCTCTATACGGAATCAAATGCGGCTGGTTCGTATTCCAATCTCCATTGACCTGATTGATCACTAGAGCTGAATCTCCAAATATGTCAAGAGTTTTGATCCTCAGATCAATGGCTTCTTCTATCCCCATGATACAAGCCTCATACTCAGCTTCATTGTTGGTGACGTCGAAAGTCAATCTGGCAGAGAAAGGCATATGAGCCCCTTTAGGATTAATGAGCACTGCCCCAACACCGTTACCGTTCATATTCACAGCCCCATCAAACATCAGTGTCCACTTGTCATCAGGATCCGGTCCTTCCTCGACAAGCGGCTCTTCACAATCTTTCATCTTTAGATACATGATGTCCTCATCAGGGAATTCAAACATCATAGGCTGATAGTCATCAATTGGTTGCTCGGCAAGGTAGTCTGACAGAATACTACCTTTGATGGCCTTTTGTGACGTGTATTGAATGTCATATTCTGTTAAAATCATCTGCCATCGAGAAACGCGCCCGGTGAGAGCCGGCTTCTCAAAGATGTACTTGACTGGATCCATCTTAGAAATCAATAAGGTAGTATGGTTCAACATATACTGCCTCAGTCGGCGAGCAGCCCAGGCCAAAGCACAGCAAGTTTTCTCGAGTAGTGAATATCTTGTTTCACAGTCGGTAAACTTTTTGCTAAGGTAGTATATGGCATGCTCTTTTCGACCAGACTCGTCATGATGTCCCAATACACACCCCATTGAGTTCTCGATTACTGACAGGTACATTATCAGTGGTCTCCCTGGAACTGGAGGTATCAGGATTGGAGGTTTCTGTAAATACTCTTTGATTTTGTCAAAAGCTTTCTGACAATCATTGTTCCACTTGATCGTCTGATTCTTTCTAAGCAATTTGAAAATTGGCTCGCATGTGGCTGTTAGGTGAGATATGAACCTTGCAATGTAGTTCAACCTCCCTAAAACCCACGGACTTGCTTTTCCGTCTTCGGTTCAGGCATCTCTTGAATAGCTTTGACCTTAGCTGGATCAACCTCAATCCCTTTCTCACTGACAATGAAGCCTAAAAGCTTCCCAGATCTCACCCCAAACGTACACTTGTTCGGATTCAGCCTCAGTTTGAACTTGACCAATCTGTCAAACACCCTCTGCAAATTAACCAGGTGCTCCTCTTCTGTCTGCGACTTCGCGATCATATCATCCAGGTACACTTCGATCTCTTTGTGCATCATGTCATGAAAGAGAGTCGTCATTGCCCTCTGGTAGGTAGCACCGGCATTCTTCAGCCCAAATGGCATCACTTTATAGCAGAATGTGCCCCAAGGTGTAATGAATGTCGTCTTTTCCATGTCCTCTGGCGCCATCTTGATCTGATTATAGCCTGAGAAACCGTCCATGAAAGAGAATACCGAGGATTGAGCCGTATTATCCACCAATACATCGATGTGAGGTAATGGGAAATCATCTTTCGGACTCGCTCTGTTCAAATCCCGGTAGTCGACACACATTCTGACTTTGCCATCCTTCTTCGGCACAGGAACAATGTTGGCCACCCATGGTGGATAACTGGTAACAACCAGAAAACCCGCATCCCACTGCTTCTGAACCTCTTCCTTGATCTTGACAGCCATATCAGGACTTGTTCTGCGAAGCTTCTGCTTGACCGACGGACACTCTTCTCTAAGAGGTAGTCGATGCACCACAATGTCTGTATCCAATCCAGGCATATCTTGATATGACCAGGCGATTATTTCCACATATTCTCTTAGCATCTCAATCAGCCTCCTCTTGACAGAGTCCTCTAAAGCATCCCCAATCTTGATCTCTCTTCTGGCGTCCTCAGTACCCAGGTTAACAATCTCCAACTCCTCCTGATGAGGTTGGATGACCCTTTCCTCCTGCTTCAGCAATCTGACCAATTCTGTGGGGAGTTCACAGTCTTCCTCACTCTCCTCTTCAGCTTGGTAGATGGGATTATCAAAATCATACTGAGCCATAACAGAATTGTTCACAGTGGATTCCATGATATCACTTCTGCATGTTTAATGTTTTGTTTTAGAAAAAGAGTTCAAAAAAAGTCACAAAAACAAAAACATTGCCATTTTTATTGTTTTGAAAAAAAAAATGAAAACAAGAAATAGAAAGACAGGGATCACAAAATTTGATTGCAAAACGTCCTTTATTTATGATAATCATTAAAACATGATGAGGCCCTACAATGAACCGCTACGTCTTGGGCAGAACGTAGGGTTTTCATGCAAAATGAAAAAACAAAGGAAAATTACTCTGTCTGAAGAGTAACTTGAACCACTTCTTCAGCCGTCCAGTTATTGATAGACTCCCCTGGTGCACACGGGCGAACCCAGATATCTAGATCACAGTCGCTGTCACAGTCTTCACTACCAGTTGTAAAGACGTCGCCATGATTCATCAGCCCGGCGCTGGTGAAGGTACTCGGACCCGTCTGCATACTCTGCTCTGCTTGGAGAGGCTCATAACCAATGCCAAATTTGTCCTCCTTGACAGGCAAGTCTAACATCTTGCCCCAGCCCTCAGCTTTGCCGGAATCCACAACCTCCTTGGCTTGCTTGTATGAAGCAATCGAAGCACCCGGCTTCCTCTGATCAGCGTAGGCTACCTTCTCCAGAGCCACGGTCTCAAATGCCTGGCATAATGTTTCGTGGATCTCGCCATCTACCTCGACATATTTGAACGAGGATAGGTGACTCACCAGGATCTCTTCTTCGCCACACACGGTCACAATTTGGCCATTCCAGACATACTTGAGTTTTTGGTGGAGAGTTGACGAGACTGCTCCTGCTGCGTGAATCCACGGACGCCCCAACAGACAGCTGTAGGCGGGTTGAATGTCCATGACATAAAAAATTATGTCGAAAACCTCCGGACCTATCTTCACTGGCAAGGTAACTTCACCAAACACGGAACGTTTGGATCCATCAAATGCGCACACAATAAGGTCACTGGGAGTGAGCACAACTCCTTCAACATCAATCTTCTTCAGAATCTGCTTCGGTAGGACATTCAACGACGACCCGGTGTCTACCAACACGTGAGACAGAACTGCCCCCTTACACTCCATCGTGATGTGCAAAGCCTTATTATGATTACGACCCTCAGGCGTTAAGTCTAGGTCAGTGAAACCTACACCATGCCTGGTGCTCACGTTGGCCAACACTCCCTCTAGTTGGTTGACAGAAATCTCTTGCGGTACGTATGCCATGTTCAGCATCTTCAACAAAGCATCACGATGTGCCTCAGAGCACAGTAGCAAAGAGAGAATTGAAATTTTGGACGGAGTCTGGTTGAGATGATCTACGATCTTGTAGTCACTCTTCTGTATAATCTTCATGAATTCTTCCATGTCCTTTTCAAATGAACCCTCAGCCTCCTTCTGAACCGGTTCCTCGTCAACAACAACTTGTTTGCCTTTCGCCCTAGCGGATGCTTCAGCATTAGCATCCCTCAACGGCTGAGGAGCAAACAGTCGTCCACTCCGAGTAAAACCTCCTGGTCCACCCACGTTGTCCACAACGGGACTTGCAACCACAGGAGTTTTCACTGGTGCACTGATCGTCACAGGCGCTTGACTTGCTGGCCTCGTCTGATTATCAGCCCTTCGATTGCTGCGATAGGCATTATCATACTTCCAAGGGACAACCCTACTATTCTCAATTGGTCTTCTTCCAGACGCCACTATAGTAGTTGGAGCATTGATGGTTACCGGAGCGGAAATGGTAACTGGAGTACCACTTGCTGCAGATGAACTAACAACCCCTTGTCCTCGTCCTTCAGCTGGTTTGAAGTAGATGGTGACAGTTGACACTGACCCATTATCTTTGACAGCCCGACTGAACTGAACACAACCTTCATCGATCAGCTTTTGAATACCAGCCCTCAACTGGTCACAACCATTATCAGCTTCAACACAATCAAAACAGCCCTCATCACAACCCGGGTAGACACTCCTATTCAGCAGACGGCCCTTTACTACCAGTAGAGAAGTCTGAACATCATCAACACTAGCAACCAGATCTTCAGCTTCCCCTTCAATATTGTTCACTCTATGCCCACCATGCTGAGGCATAGGATTGTTCACAACGTTAGGCACAGGAGAGAAATTGATTGCCTTGGAATCAATCAAATCTTGGACTTTGTGCTGGAAAGCCCGACATTTTTCAGTGTAGTGCCCTGGTGCCCCGGAATGAAAATCACAGCGGACGTTGGCGTCATATCCAGGTGGCAACACTGTTGGTGGAGCCATTGTACGCAGCTCAACAAACCCCAACCTGAGTAGTTCGGGCAATAGTTCGGCGTACGACATTGGTAGAGGATCAAAACGTCGATCAGGCATTCTCTGTCTGGGCTGATACGGACGTTGTTGCTGTTGTTGTTGTTGTTGTTGCGGTTGTTGAACCCTTTGTTGTTGTTGACGGGGTTGAGGTGCAGGAATGGTCACTGCAGCAACTGGGCGATATTGATCTCTGTTTGCACTGCCTCTGTACACATTTCCTCGGTGTTGTACAACATTGGTTTCACCTTCTCTACGGCGAGGTGCCCTAGAGAAAGGTTTCTTTGATGACGAAGAAGAACCCACATCTTGAATTCTGCCGGCCTTGATCAGACTTTCATTTCTTTTGCCACAGATGACGACATCAGAAAAACTACCGAATGGGCAGCTTCCCATCCGGTCCATAAACACACCTTGAAGAGTGCCGATGAACATGTCTGTCAACTCCCTTTCCAGCATAGGGGGTTGAACTCTTGCAGCAAGTTCACGCCATCTCTGGGCGTACTCTTTAAAGCTCTCGTTGTTTTTCTGGCACAGACTCTGCAGCTGAGTCCGGCTAGGTGCCATATCCATGTTATGTTTGTATTGTCTGAGGAAAGCTTCTCCCAAATCCCTCCAGCATCTGATCGAATCTCTTTTTAACTCCATGTACCATTCCAAAGACGCCCCAAATAGGCTGTCTTGGAAAAAATACATCCACATCTTCTCGTCGTCAGTATACGCCGAGATCTTTCGATAGTATACCTGCACATGAGTGCGAGGACAAGAGGTACCGTTGTATTTGTCGAAGGACGGTGCTTTGAACTTGTATGGGATCCTCAAACCTTCCACTAACCCCATATTAGTTACGTCAAAACCAAGAGAGTTTTGACACTCCATAGCACGGATCTTCTCAGCAAGGGCCTCAACTTTACGGTCCCTCTCATCAACCCTTCCCAAAATGTCTTCGTCTTCGCTGAGCAAAGTAAACATATCCTCTTGTCTGTCGACAATCGGAGCTTGATTACGGGCCGGAGCACGGACTACTCTGGCATTAGCAGTGTCTGGAGCGATAGGTTGACCGTTGATTCGAATACCCCTCAACTCATCCCCTACAGCAAAGTTGTTGATGGGCACAGCAGCAGTAGGGTTATCATTAATCGGGCCTCCTTCTTGCAAAGGTTGGTTGGGCGGTGGAATTACAACCTCTTGCCTCTGAACTAGAGCTCGGAGTTCTTCTTGACCTTGTGCGACCCCTTGCATCATGTGAATGAACTGGGCCATGCTAGCCCCCATCTCTGCTAACTCAGCTTGCACTTGATCCATATTCCTTTGATGGTTGAGTCTCGTTGAGTAGCGGTGAGGTCTCTGATCAGCTATCCTGCCTGAACACAGGAATCAAAGTGAGAAGTCGGCACAAGAACACCTGTTATGCAAATGAGATGAGTATGATGTTAATGATGTGTATGATGCACATGATATGCTCATTTCTCAAGCATTCAAAGAGCCTGATCCATCCTCAAAAGATGGCAACCTGCAGCAACAAGGGAACAACAAAGTACAAGGCAAAATGAAAACAACGGGAAATACCAACAACCTTATCTATAAATAAGGGCAAAAAGATCATACAACCAAGTCAACAAATATCCAACAAACGGAGTACAAACAAATGAATCCCATCCAACAAGCCTGGAGGTGATTCTCAACATAAATATCAAAGATACAATCTAAGACAAACGGTCTTCCGGAATGAGGGTCTTCAGATACTGGCACTGGTCTATCAATAGTGTGCATTCTGAACATTCTGGTAGAGGGGTGATCTTCTCCTTCAGTTGTCTTCTAAGCTCCATAACTTCTCCTCCAAGATAGTTCTCTGATGTCTGTCTCAAATCTACCTCCTTCTTCAACTGGATGTCCTTGTCTCTGAGTTGCTTCTCCAAGTCTCTGATCTTCTTCTGGTAACTGGCTTCAACTCTCTGCAGCCTCAAACATTCCCGGTGTTCTGCATCTAACATGGATTCCATCTCCTCGTAGGATCTCTTCTTGTTTCTTGCTCTGCTAGCATCCTCTCCTTGCACTCCCTTGAGTTGATGGGCCAAGTTCAACCTATCAGCCTTGGCTTTGTAAAGCTCCATCTGGGTATCTTGCTCCTTCTCTATCAACCGACGATTCTCCATCAAGGCTTGTTTATAGTGCTCAGCAGGCACACTCTCAGCAAGGACCAAAGGTGGGTGCTCCTGTAACGGCTCCATCCTATCGTAGGGTAGCAACAAAGTTTCCACTCTCTTCTTTACCCAATCAGTGTAATCAGGCATAGCGATGGCAAACTTCTTCTCTAAGACAGCTCCATCCTTCACCCCAACAAACCTCCAAGCTCTTCCTATCTGCTCCAATCTAGCCGGGTCGCTCTGCTTCTCAAAATACACACTTTCAGCTATCTCAGCTTCAAGTGGTTTTCTTCTCATTACAAACCCTAACTGACGAAGAGAAAGAACTGGATTATAATTTATGCAACCTTTGGTCCCCACGAGTGGCACATTCCGGAATTCTCCACAGCTCATAATAACATTCTTCACATCCATCCGGTAAGATTGCCATCTGATGTCATAGGAGGTAAGTGACATGACCCTCTGAGTCCACTTAAGAGTGCTCTGAGTATCCATAAAGGGTCCACTGACTGGCAGAAGAGACATGAACCATCTGAGCAGGAGAGGTAGACAACATCTGAAAGCTCCACCCTTACCATGCCTACTGTGAATAGCATAGTAAGTGTCAGCTAACAGAGTGGGAACTGGATTCCTTCCCATGAAGACACTGATGGCAGCAAGGTCAATAAAATTGGGCATGCTTGGGAATAGGACGATCCCATAGATCATAGCAGCAAGCTGGGCATGAAAAGCTTCCCAATTCCCTTTTTCTGCTTCATCTCTGGCAACTCTCAGCAGAAATTTCAACGGCAGACCCACAACACCCCCACTGGGCTTCCAGTTATCACAAACTTCTTTGACACTCAACCGGAGAGCTCTGGCAACCACTCTGAAGTCAACTTCTTTCGGTACGTCCAAGAAAGGAACCTGATGCTGAATCAGGATACTCAACAGAATAGAATACTCCTCGAGAGTAGGAGCCAACTGATAATCTTGAAAAGTGAAACATCTAAGCGCCGGGTCATAGAACTCAAGAAGTGTCTGCAGCGGCACCGGATCGACTACCATCTTCAATAGCGTCAGAATATCTCCATACTGCCCAACAAAACTCTTCAGCTGATCACTAGTCACAAGGCTACCCAACTCTATCAATGAAGTCAACGGCTCACGATGAAAGCTATAGGAACAGGTCTTCCGCTTCGGCTCTGGGACCGTTGCCATCTCTATCAGTGAACAAGCCCTGGAATGTACCTGAGAAATGATACGCATGCAGAGATTAGTTTTTTTCTTTTCTTTTTTTTTTTTCTTTTTTTTTTATTCATTTTTTTTACGGCGTTTCTTTTGAAAAAATAAATATGCTATGATGCACATGATGCAGACAGGACTGGCTGGTTGCATCTCTGAATCACAAGGTCGAAGCTTCGGTCTAAACTCAGAACCCAAATCCAACTTGAAACCCAAGGTCAACTGAGACACTGTTGTCTGAACCCAAAGTCACCAACAGAACTACAAGTCACCAACGGTACCTGTAATAATGATCAGACCCTTCCCCACTCACGGGTGTCGTCTAGGCCAGGGTAAGGTCGAGAGAAACGCAGCATAAATAACCTTTCGCAGAATACCATCATATACACACCTGAAGTATGCAACGACAATATCCCACCAGGGTCTGAACTGCTCGTGATATCAATGTTCCGCTAAGTGGCGCAATACCACCCGCTTCCCATGAATCATTCTATTCCTAAGCATCCTAGATTTCACTCATGGTCTGGGTATTGGACCTTTTACCTCAAGTGACTCCCACCCCAACAGAGAGAAACAGACAACTAGCCAGCCAGATAAACAATGAATGTGAATGAATGCGAACATAAGTGCAAACATAAATGCAAACAATAAATGAAATGAATGCAATAAACAAACACAGCACAAAGCAACCAAAACCCTAACCTAGAGAGCGATAGGAGAGACTCGCTTAGGGAAGATGGACCAGCACAGGTCAACTTGTGTATTCCCCAGCAGAGTCGCCAGCTGTCGCATTACGCGAAAAACCGGCGGGAAAACAAGAACAACAGAGCCGCCACCGTGCGTTATTTATCCCAAAAGAGGGAAAGGAAACGCTCAGAGTAAACCTGGAAAAAGCATGGTCTCGCGACCAAAGAGAATGGGATCGGGAGTCGGTTATGCGAAGGGAAGGTATTAGCACCCCTACGCATCCGTCGTACTCGACGGGATCCACGCACAATAGGAAGGAAAATGGTTGCTAAAACACTGCTCAAAACACACACACACACTGGCTGAAAGAGACACAAGAAAACAGACAAGACTGACTCAGCAGGATATCGCATCCTGGGCCTACTTAGTCTATCAGGCATAGACATCAGAGTCAAAGTAGTTCGGACTGGGGAAACGACACATGCTCGCTAGGATATCGCATCCTATACATACGTATCTCCTTTGGACGAAGGAAAATCAGAGCATTCGTAGCTCGGCTAACACGCACACACACAAACACAGGCAAAGGCAAACGTGGAGCCTGAATGCCAATCACTGGACTTACATCAGCATCCGAACCAGAACACACACAAGAAGGCAAACATGGAGCCCGAACGCCAATCGCTGGACTTACATCAGCATCCGAACCAGAACACACACAAGAAGGCAAACGTGGAGCCCGAACGCCAATCACTGGACTTACATCGGCATCCGAACCAAACACACGCACACTGGAACCCGAATGCCACTCGATGGACTTACATCAGCTTCCAAGCACACAACAAGACACAGGATGTGGAATGCCAATCGCTGGGCTTACATCCATCTCCTAACCGAACACACACAAAGAGTGTGGAGACACAAAGGTTAAAAAGAAAAGAAAAGGCGCCCGGAGAGATCAGCTCAATCTCCTGCCTACGTACCTCATCTGGTATGAGGATCAGGGTGACGTAGTTCCCCTACGGAGGGACACAGGATTAGCCTAACCATATAACAGAGGGAGACACAACTAGGGAGACTACGACTCGAGCCTAGATGTTATCATGCAAAATCATCCCTAAGTTAAGGTTTCTAGCTAACTTGCACAGGAAGCAAGCCTATCCTAAACATGACTTGCACAGGAAGCAAGCCACACCTAACCTAACTTGCACAGGAAGCAAGCTAAAGCAAACACACAAACACAAGTAACACACACTATATGCAAGCAATGGGCTCAAACAAGGTTAGGTTTTAGTCGAGGGGTCATATCAACCTCAACAAACAAACCACTGTAACTGGGTAGTGTTAGCTCTTAACCTTGCCATTGAGGGGCTAAGGTGAAGCAGATGAAGGGTAAGTGAAGATAAGACTTCACAGCTCTTATCCCTGGCCTGGGAGAGCTTAAGACAAGAATGTGTGGGTCCAGAAAGGGGGAACCCTTATACACATTTGACACTGACTCAACTGTACAATTGTACAAGATCTTGGGTTGGTATCTGCAATGCATCAACACAGTGGTGTGAGCAAAGCAGATGACACACAGAATAGCAGGGGATGGATTGCATATCCCTTGGGTTCTGCCAATTGCCTCTTCACTTAGGAGGTCTTTGAATATGTACAAGGACAAAAGTAAACAGTCACAAACATTGCCTCTTAAGGAGGACTTCAGACAGGTGCCTGGCCAAGTAACAGGCCAGGTCTTCCAGACTACATGGAGTAAGGAAGTTATACCTCAATGCAAATTGATATTAAGCAAAGCAAAGCAAAGTTCTCAAAGAACTAAAAGCAACTAATGTACCTGAAACCAGTCAAACACAGTTAGTATACCAGATACAAAGTCAAAACAAACAGCATAAACCAAACAGATAACACAGTCAGTCAGATGTGCACAGCACAAGCTCAAGGAAAGTGAGCTAAGCAACCTACAAAACACACAAGTTAGTCCATGATAAACCATCAAACTTAATCAACTTGCATTAATCTCTTTGATGCAATTACTGCTTAACCTGAAACAACAAGTTTAAACATGAGCAACAAGACCACTAGGACAAGCCTAGGGTCAAAAGGAGACAAAAGGTTTAAAACAACAAGGGACAAGTGCCCAAAGTCAATAGAAATCAAACAAGAAGCAAACCCAAGTGGTTTCACAATCATATCATTCATCATCATCATTTCACAAGCAAATTAGGTCAAAGCATGGCAAATAGAACCTCAAAGAAGTCAACAGAATGACTTAACTCAAATTCAATCACAAACATTTCAAAAATTCCTCAAATAAATCATGATAAAACATCATCCACAACATGACAGGCATACCAAATTTCAGCTCATTTGGATCAAAGGAAGCAGGGAAATTAAATTCAGAAAGGCAGGGCAAGTTCAAGCATACTCATTCAAAGCATCAAATCATGCACCAACTTCAATTAACCATAAAACAGAACCAACATATGATAAATGAATGGTATCAAAGCCATGATATACCTTAAGATGTCTACAATGCACATGTCAAATTTCAAGTTCATCCAATAATGTATGAGAATTTCACAAATCATATGGCATCATGTGTCACAAAAGTCAACATTTTGGTCAAACAGGGGAAAAATTGTCAATCAAATAGGAAATGCCTTCCAACAATTCCATAAAATTTCACACACATCCCAAACATGCATAAGTGTCATCATGCAAAATTCCAAACCATTTTGAGTTCATTAAGCAAGGGAATTAAAATCATGAAGTTGGACATGCATAGTGTGACACAAATTGTCACACTCCTA
Source organism: Lathyrus oleraceus (assembly GCF_024323335.1). Taxonomy (NCBI): domain Eukaryota; kingdom Viridiplantae; phylum Streptophyta; class Magnoliopsida; order Fabales; family Fabaceae; genus Lathyrus; species Lathyrus oleraceus. Next base: position 151,801,665 of record NC_066579.1, on the reverse strand, counting down.
TTCAAAAAATCATAACTCCACAACCAGCAATGAGAAAATTCCAAACTCTATACCAAAATCACCATGAACATGTCTAGTTTGAGCACAAAAAGTTTGGGAAGCATTGGATAAAGTATCACCATTTCACAATCAATTTGGCAAAGCATACACAAAATGGTCAACATGAACAAACCCTAGCACCTTTTAAAATCTACACGTGCAAAAAATCTGGAAAAAATACCATAAAAAACTAGAGGTCAAGAGGATCAATCCACAAAAAATCCCATGAAATTTGGATTAAAATTGAAGCACTTATGATTTTTGGAAACTAGCCATGCAAAATGAAATAAAAATTGAAAAAAACAAATTGAATTAATGGAAATATTAAACCGGCAGTGGCAGATTCGTAATTACACAATCCCTTAAGTGAAACTCTGCGTTTCACTTAAGGACATGCTGGCCAACGATTGGTTCATGGCAATGGCACAGTAACTCTCATGCAAAGCGAAAACCAAACACGAATTCTGGGTTGGAAAACTAGGGTTTCTTGGCAACAGTCATCATGTTCATCCATGGAACCCAGGTCAAGAACAGAGTTTCATGAAAACGGACAAATGACATATCCTCGTGTTCATCTAATCATGTACATCCACGATCCAGCATTCAATAACCCTAATTCATGCTAAAATGGAAACATCATGCAAAATAAAGTTTAACAACCAAACTTAAATTCCATGTTTCTCTCTCAATATGCAGCTATTTCCCTCGATTCAAAGCTCAATACATTCATGGCAAAAAGATCTATAAGATGCATAGCACGATTTGGATAAATGTGTGATTCGAAATCTTACCTAGCTTGAAGCACAGTGATGAAATAGATGTTGTTTGGCCTTGATTAGTAGAAACAGAAGTCCAATGAGGTCCCAGATGATGAATGGAGAAGTATTGTCAGCCCAGTTACCTCAATTCCAGCTCAACGATGCGACTGCCACATGAGAAGCTCCAATAGAACAGTACTTGAAATGGCTTTACAGCTGAGAAATAATTTTTGCAATGGCTTCAAAATGGTTGGTGAGTGATGGACCAAAGCTCAGGGACACGAGTTCTTTCAAGATTTTCAGAAAAAGTTCAAATGGAGAAAAAATGAGCTTGAGAGAAAATGCAGTTTTTTGATCTGGTTTTGTGAAGTGTGCTAGGGTTTTTCAGATTGAAAATGAAGTATGTATACTCTGTTTAACATTCCTTAAGCATGGTTAGTGAAGTGGTAAGTGGAATTGGCTTAAAAGAGGTGTTTTTACCAATTTGCTAAAAATCCACCCAATTTGCATGGGGTGCATGGTAATGCACGAAATGGGCCTTGAACAAACTCCAAATGCAATTTCTGAACATATGTAATTGGCACAAATCATTGGAAATGTTTTATTTAAAAGTCCAATTTTCAACTCACCTCTTTTTTAATTCATGTACTTGGAAAAAGGCCATTTTGAATGAAAGGTTTTTGGTGAATTGTGATGAAGGATTTGGATAGAGCCCATCAAATAGGACTTGTAGCAAAAAACCCCACCCAATTTGGCCAAATGGTTTGGAAGATATGCCACTTTGAAGTTCAAAAATTCTTGAGAATGATTTGATCATAACTTGCCAACCATAAATGAGAAATGAGTGTTCTTGGACTTTTTGGAAAGGTGAGAGCAAGATTTTCAACTTTCATGTTGGACAAAATTTCATTTGAAGCTTGTATGATGATGTAGATTTGAGGAGAAAAACTTTCTATTTTTGGCAGTTGAAAATTACAGGTCACCTGCCATTTTTGGAAACTTTTTGTCTGACTTCAAATGCTTCAATCTTGATCTTTGAAAAGCCAAATGAGACTTGTATGGACATGAATGAACCCTTTCAAACCATCTCCCACCTTGAAATCCATAAAATCAGGCACAGTTGACCACAGTTGACCATAGTTGACTTTCTAGGGTTTCTGGTGGACTGCACATTGACTGATGACTTCTGAGCATCCTAACCTTGACCAAAACACTTCAAAAGGACCCCTAGGTCATGTGAACATGTTGGACCAACCCTAGGTCCTTGTCTCAATGGAAATTGTACTTGCTTGCTTGATTGGCTGATCTCCTGACCAGTTTGACCTAATTTGTCAGTTGAACTTGCACTTGGGCCAAAGGACAATGCAATGTTATGCAGTGGACTATGTTATGTTATGACCTACTATGTAAATGTATGTACAAAAGGTAGGTGCAAATTTGAGGTGCTACACGTTGCCCCTGTAGATGTACGCACCGAAGTTCGATACCCATGCAATGCAAACGGAAACATCTCATGCCAATCCTTATAGGTTACAACCATCTTCTGCACAATCTTCTTAATATTCTTATTGGCTGCCTCAACCGCCCCATTCATCTTCGGACGATAAGGAGAAGAATTGTGATGCTCGATTTTAAATTCCCGGCACAGCTCTGCCATCATCTTGTTGTTCAAATTAGAACCATTATCAGTAATGATTCTTTCGGGAACCCCATATCTGCAAATGATGTCTCTCTTGAGAAATCTGGCAACGACCTACTTCGTCATGTTCGCATAAGAGGCTGCTTCCACCCACTTGGTGAAGTAATCAATAGCCACTAATATGAACCGGTGCCCATTCGAAGCCGTAGGCTCAATCTTCCCAATCATATCAATGCCCCACATAGAAAATGGCCATGGAGACGACATCAAACTCAACGGATTTGGAGGCACGTGCACCTTGTCGACATAAATCTGGCATTTATGACACTTCCGCACAAAATTGAAACATTGGGCCTCCATTGTCATCCAATAATATCCGGCTCTCAACAACTTCTTCACCATTGCATTCCCACTGGCGTGGGTACCGAACGACCCCTCGTGAACCTCTTTCATCATCAGGCTTGCTTCTTTATCATCAACACATCTGAGCAAGACCCAATCGAAATTACGCTTGTACAAAACCGCATCCTTGTTCAAGTAAAACACCATGGCCATCCTCCGCAGAGTCTTTCGGTCCTTCTTGGATGCTCCCTCAGGATACTTCTGGGTCTCCAGAGAGCGCTTGATATCGTAATACCACGGCTTCTCATCGTCAGGCACTGTGTCAACAGCAAACACATAAGCCGGTCTATCCAGACGTCCCACCTCAACATTGGGGAACTGATTCCACCACTGCACCTTAATCAAGGCAGCCAGAGTAGCCAAAGCATCCGCCAACGGATTCTCTTCTCTAGGCACATGATGCATTTTCACCTTGGTGAAGAACGTCAACAATCTCCTCGTATAATCCCGGTATGGAACTAAATGAGATTGATGCGTATACCATTTTCCATTAACCTGATTCACAACCAAAGCTGAATCTCCATATATAACAAGGTTCTTGATCCTCAAATCAATCGCCTCTTCAATCCCCAGGATACAAGCTTCGTATTCAGCCACGTTGTTGGTGCACTCAAATGTTAGCCGGGCAGCAAAAGGAATGTGGGATCCTTTCGGCGTAACCAAAACAGCACCAACTCCGCTACCATTCACGTTAACGGCCCCATCAAACATCAGAATCCATTCGGATTCAGGGTCAGGCCCCTCCTCCGGGATTGGTTCCTCGCAATCTTTCGATTTGAGAAACATGATGTCCTCATCAGGGAACTCAAACTTCATGGGTTGATAATCCTCAATGGGTTGCTGGGCGAGGTAATCAGACAATACACTCCCCTTGATTGCTTTCTGAGAGGTATACTGGATATCATATTCGGTCAAAATCATTTGCCACCTTGCAACCCGTCCGGTCAATGCTGGCTTTTCAAAAATGCACTTGATTGGATCCATCTTGGAAATCAATAAAGTGGTATGAACCAGCATATACTGCCTTAGTCGGCGAGCAACCCAGACCAAAGCACAGCAAGTTTTCTCGAGCAGTGAATATCTTGTCTCACAGTCGGTAAACTTTTTGCTAAGGTAGTATATGGCATGCTCTTTTCGACCAGACTCGTCATGCTGCCCCAATACACACCCCATAGACCCCTCGAGGACCATCAAGTACAGAATTAACGGTCGTCCCTCCACAGGAGGCATCAGAATCGGAGGCTCCTGCAAATACTCCTTTATCTTTTCAAATGCCGCTTGGCAATCATTATTCCACCTGACCGTTTGATCTTTTCTCAACAACTTGAATATTGGTTCACACGTGGCTGTTAGGTGAGATATGAACCGTGAAATGTAGTTCAATCTACCTAAGAAACCACGAACCTCCTTCTCCGTTCTTGGTTCAGGCATTTCTCGTATTGCTTTTACTTTAGCAGGATCAACCTCGATTCCTCTTTCACTTACAATGAACCCCAACAATTTACCGGACCGCACTCCGAAAGTGCATTTATTCGGATTCAACCTCAGTCTGAACTGTCTCAACCGGTCAAACAACTTGGCCAGATCTACCAAGTGCCCCTCTTATGTTTGGGACTTTGCTATCATGTCATCAACATAGCATTCAATTTCATGATGAATCATATCATGAAACAAAGTCACCATGGCCCTCTGATAAGTAGCACCGGCGTTCTTGAGACCAAATGGCATCACCTTATAACAAAAAGTACCCCACGGTGTGATGAACATTGTTTTCTCCATATCATCTGGCGACATTTTGATTTGATTATAGCCAGAAAAGCCATCCATGAAGGAAAACACCGAGAACTGAGCTGTATTATCTACCAACACATCAATATGAGGTAATGGGAAATCATCCTTCGGGCTAGCTCTGTTCAGATCCCGGTAGTCCACACACATTCTCACCTTCCCATCCTTCTTCGGGACCGACACAATGTTCGCGACCCAAGGCGGGTAATTAGTGACGGCGAGGAACCCAGCATCCCACTGCTTCTGCACTTCCTCTTTAATTTTCATGGCCATCTCGGGTCGAGTTCTGCGCAACTTCTGCTTCACTGGAGGACAATCTGCTCTCAACGGTAGCTTGTGCACAACAATATCAGTATCCAACCCTGGCATATCTTGATAATACCAGGCGAAGATATCAACATACTCTTTCAACAATGCTACCATTCTGCTCTTAACACTCGCCTCCAAAGCAGCCCCAACTTTCACTTCCTTTCTGACCTCGTCGGTACCCAGATTCACAACCTCAACCCGCTCCTCGTGCGGCTGAATCACCTTCTCCTCTTGTTTCAATAACTTGGCTAATTCCTCCGGCAGTTCACAATCTTCTTCGCCTTCTTCTTCAGCATGATAGATTGGATTGTCGAAGTCATATGAGGGTGTAACATGATTGTTATCAATGAGATCCGGAGAATGATCGCATCTGCATGAATGTTGATTCATGCATTGCTTTAGAACCGGAGCGAGACAAATTGAAAAGGAAAATGAAAACATTGCCATTTTTATTTTTGTTTTTAAACTGCAAAAATAAATGAAAAAACAGGGAACACCGCTTTTAATGAAAAACATCCATTTATTTATGATGCAAATTTTGCAAAATGAAACATGAGGTGGCCCTTACAATGAACCATTACGTTTCGGGAAAAACGTATGGCTTCCATGCAAATAAAATTGAAAACAGAAAATATTACTCTTCAAGTAGAGTGACAGTGATGATCTTTTCGGCCTTCCAGTTCTGGACTTCCATCCCTGGTACGCACGGCTTTATCCACTGATCCATCTCACAGTCACTGCCAACTTCTTCACCCACCATACAGATATGATCTGGATCCAGCATTCCAGCACTGGTGAATGTGAATGAAGGACAACGTCCCTTACCTTGTCCAAATGAGCCTCGGCCCGGCTGATAACCCACTCCGAATCGGTCTTTCTTGGTGGCGATGTCCATCATCTTCCCCCAACCCGGAGCTTCTCCACTCTTTACCACCTCAGCAGCCTGTTTATACGAAGAAATGGACGGTTTCTCCTCTTCTTTGGCAAAAAGAGAATTCTCCACCTTAACGGTTTCGAATGCTTGACTTGGCGTTTCCATAATTTCACCGTCCATTTCCACGTATTTGAACGATGACAAGTGGCTGACGAAGATATCCTCCTCTCCACAGACCGTGACGACCTGCCCGTCCCAGATATACTTCAATTTCTGGTGCAAAGTCGAAGTCACTGCCCCTGCAGCATGAATCCATGGGCGACCCAACATGCAACTGTATGCCAGCTGAATATCCATGACATAAAATACCGACTGGAACACCTCGGGCCCAATCTTCACCGGGAGCTCCACTTCCCCGAACACAGCCCGCTTCGAACCGTCGAAAGCTCTCACTATCAGGTCAGTGGGCGTCAAAATCAAACCTTCACAGTCCAGCTTCGCCAGGGCTTTCTTTGGCAACACATTTAAAGACGAGCCGGTATCAACCAACACGTGTGAAAGCACGGCCCCTTTACATTCCATAGCAATATGTAAAGCCCGATTATGATTCCTCCCATCCATAGTCAGATCCATATCAGTGAAACCCAGCCCATGACTGGCATTGACGTTAGACACCACCGTCTCCAACTGATTAATTGTTATCTCCTGAGGAACATAGGCTCTTTTTAGAATTTTCAATAAAGCCTCTCTATGCCCCTCGGAGCTCAGCAACAACGACAAGATTGAGATCTTGGATGGGGTCTGCTGTAGATGGTCAACAAGCTTGTACTCTGACTTCTTGATGATTCTCAGAAACTCTTCTACTTCATCATCAAGTTCTCTCTCCGACCCATCAGGCGCCGGTGTCACCACAGGAGTACCTTCATTTACCACTTGTTTTCCTCTTGCCCTGGCTAAATCCTCGGCCTTTTCTTTCTTTCTTTTTCCCCTTCTCCACCCCTCAAAGTGTCCGGTGCAAACAACCTTCCACTACGAGTGAAACCACTAGGTCCGGCATTATCCACCTTTGAAATGGTGGTTTAACTTGCAGTTTGATCCTCCAATTTCTCCCTATTACAGTACACCTCCCCACCATAATGCCACGGCACGGCGTCATCTTTTTCATAAGGAATTGGCCCAGGTACCGTGATAGTAACTGGAGCCGCATTTGCCAGCGTTGACAAATCAACCGGGTCGAAATAGATGGTTATGGTGGAGACATCTTCCTTCCCTGAATCCACTTTCTCAAACCTGAGGCTTCCCTCATCCATCAGCCTCTGGACAGCCTCCCTCAAGAAAACACACCCATTGGTAGCAACGGTGCACGCAGCACAACAATCATCACAGCCCGGGAAGACCCCATTCTTCAACAATTGTCCTTTGACCTCAGCCAACGGAGTCTTCAACTGGTCTATACTCAACAGCCCGATTCTGCCCTCTTCAGCAATTGCATTCACCCCCACCTGACCATGCGCAGGCATGGGATTAGCATTCACATTCGGAGATGGTGCAAAGTTGATGGCTTTAGAATCCACCAAATCCTGGACCACATGCTTAAAAGCTTTGCAATTTTCTACATTGTGTCTAGGGGCACCTGAGTGGAATTCACATTTGGCGTTCTCATCAAAACTGGCTGGCCTATGATCAGGTCTCAACGGAGCCAAGTTCTCAGCTGAACCAACCCCAAGTCCTTCAACTTCTTCAACAAGAATGAGTAGGTTACAGGTGGTCTATCAAATTGACGATCATTCATTCGCCCTCGTACCTGATACCCATCCCTCTGCGGTCTCTATTGAAATGGCTGCCGTTGTTGTTGCAGTTGTTGCTGCTGCTGTGCAGGCTGATTATCAGCAGGAATGGTTACCGCAGCAGCATGCTGGTAGTAACGATCCCTACTCTGTCCTCTTTGGGTATATACGGCACTTGTATCACCCTCCTTCTTCCTCTGACCATTTCCAAAGGGCTTCTTCGATCCAGACGACGAAGCATTACCCTGTATCTTCCCCAGCTTCAACCAACTTTCAATTCTTTCCCCAGCCACCACTATATCAGCAAAGTTGGTAACCGGGCATCCAACCATCCTTTCTGCAAATGTCCCCTGCAGGGTACCCATAAACAGATCCGACATTTCTCTATCCACCAATGGAGGTTGGACCTTGGCAGCCAGCTCCCTCCATCTCTGCACATACTCTTTAAACTCCTCATTAGGCTTCTGAGACATACCCTATAGCTGGGTACGGCTAGGAGCCATGTCAGCGTTGAACTGGTACTGTTTAAAGAATGCATCTCCAAGATCTTGCCAGCTTTTGATGTCAGAAGACTTCAGCTTGGTGTACCACTCCAGGGATTCTCCAGACAGACTGTCCTGGAAGAAGTACATCCACAACTTCTGATCCATTGTATAAGCAGAAATCTTGCGGACAAAAGCCTGGAGGTGAGTTTCCGGGCAAGAACTCCCGTTATACTTGTCAAACGCAGGCGCTTTGAACTTTTGTGGGATCACAATCTCCTCAACCATCCCCATATTCGACATATTAACAAACCCCGGAGTAGCATGGCTTTCTAAGGCCCTGATCTTCTCTGCCAGCAACTGAATCTCCTTGTTTGGTGGTTGGATACCATATTGACCAAATGGTTCATTCAACATGGAGAATTGATCTACTTCTCTGTCCTCCTCTCTATCCTCCTCAACCCCAAAGAAAGGAGGAAACAAACTGTCCTTCAAATTATTGCCCACCAGACCTGGTCTACCGCTTGTGGCAACACCAAAACCACCAGCATTATTGATCACCACGCCAGCAGTTGTCTTTTTTCCAAGATCTCCTCCATCCCTGGAACCACCAAGGCCCTGGTTGGAGACACCCTCCAAATTGACACCACTGTTGGCAGCTGAAGCCCGCTCGAGCTTCTCCACTTTATCAGCAAGTGCTTTCTGGCCCACAGCAAACCCTTGCATAACATTAATCAATTCGTTCATTTTCTCCTTCAGCTCGAGAATATTTGTATTGGGTAGATCCATCAGCCTTGGCATGTTGCGTCTGGTAAAGTATCTGTGTGGACGTGTTGTGTGCAAGGGTGCAACTCTACGCGCACGAGCAATGATTCCTGAAACAACCAAGCACGTTAGAAACCGACACCTGCAAAATAGAAGACAAGTTATTATGATTATGCCTGAATGCAATGTCTATCCATATGAGGAACACTCTGTCCTTCGATCCTGGTTTCATCGGGACAGATAATAACTCGGCAGCAATATTCTGACATTCATCGAATGATTCCATCATACAGATCAGAGATATATGATTTAGCAAAGATACCACCCAACCATGTGTGTGCTATGTGAGTGCATACAATGGTAAAGCAAATAAAGCTTGAAGATTGATCACTGAATAAAAATAACCATTATATACCAAAAGTGCACAACAAGAGCGAGAGTCATACATCAAACTGATACAAGGCAAATACAATTCTCCAGACTCAGAAAGAAAATACAAGCGAGTGAATTTCGTCAACAGGCCTGACGGTAATCCAACACAAATAAGAAAGGTCTACACTGAAGGAGGTCCCACAGATGGCTCTGCATCATCAACCATCTCGGTAAACTTCACCGCGAACCTAAGCTCAGTGTTCTCCTGCTGCAATCTCCCTATCTCCTTCTGGTGAATCTTCATCTGACGGAAGTAATGATCCCTCTCAGCAAGATAGTGATCTCTCTCAGCAATAATCTTCACATTCTCTTCTTCCTTGGTCTTCAGCTTCGCCTCCCACTCAGCGATAAGGGTTCTGACTCTGTCTTCCCTCTGATTCCTCACAAGGATTTGTCTCCTCTTCTCATCTTCAATGACCTGCGAAGCTCTAGCCAACCTCTCCTTGGTGATGTCGTGCTCCTTTGTAGACGACTCCAATGCTTGACTGATCTTGCGGTAATAAGCGGTGTCTATCTCAAAGCGCTTCACCTCAATGGCATGTCTCTTATCCTGATCTTCCATTCTCCCTCTGATTTCCTGATTAGCCATCTGAATTCTAGCAACACTCATCTCCAACTCAGTCTTCTCTGCTTGCAGCTGATCTCTGGCTTTCTTCATCTCAAGGAACTCTTCCATACTGACAGAAGAACGTGGACCTTCAATCAAAGGACACCAAGGATCACCTCCAGGAAATGGTAGATGCGTGAGCTCAATCCTCTTCCTAAGCCAATCATCAAATGGAGGAAAAGACCTGCTGTTAACCTTGCCAAAAGGAACCTTGCCCTTTCTCTGAATGTCACGCCACTCATCAAACACTTGCCTCAACTTTGTCTGATTACCCTCAATTGGGAAGTAAAAAGACTCCTGAATCTCTCGCCCGAGAGGAGGACCCTCCATAGCAAATCCCATCTGTCTCCTAAGAAGCACCGGGTTGTAATTAATGCAACCTTGAACTCCTATAAGAGGCACATTGGGAAGACTCCCACAACTGTAAATGAAGTGTCGTCCAGACATACCATTATGAGTCCAAGCTATGTCCTTGGCTCGCAAACCCATTAACCTGATTGACCACCTAACAGTAGGATCAAGAAAAGCAAAGGCACCCCTGGAAGGCAAATATCCCATGAACCACTTATGCAACAGCTGAGCACAACATCAGATCAATCCCCCACGCCGCTTCTCGTTTCGATTATGGACCAGGTAATAAACATCCCCAACCAGAGTAGGAATGGGATTCCTCTGCATAAACAACCTGATGGCATTAATATCCACAAAGTTCTTTTGATTAGGAAACAGTATGGTCCCATAAATGCTCACAGCAATCAAGGCACAGACGGTCCTCCAATTACCCACAACAGCATGCTCCTTGGCTCTAGCCTCCAAGAAACTCAGATGAAAACCGGGTAACTTTCCTTTCTCCTTCAAACCCCCCTTTGTCACCTCCGGGCTCAAATAAAGAGCACGAGAAATCTCAATGATATCAGGTTCCCCCTCAGTGGCATAGAAAGGAATCTGATCTCTGATCAGAATACCCAGGATGCTAGCATAGTCCTCCATCAAAGGCCCCGACAAGTAATCCGGAAAGACAAAACATCTCAAACCAGGGTCATAAAACTGGAGAAGAGTATGGATGGCGCTCCTATCACTGTCTGTGAGCCTGAAAACCAACTTCAGAATACCACCGTATGTCTCTCGGAACATCCCCACATGGTCAGGTGTAATCAATGCTATCATATCTCTCAACACATCAATCTCTGGGTTGAAGAAACTGTAGACGACGTCATCTTTCAAACCGGTCCTCATGTCTGGAACAAAGAAGTCTCTCAACCAGGATCTCGATCAAGAATGTCCCCTGCATATGGATAAACATGTGTTAGATGCAGATAAATGCAAAATGTGAATGATGTTGATGTATGAATGCAATGCACTATGCCATCCTCCAAGTCATCTGAACAACCACTGCACTGAGTTACAGCCTCTGAATTGATCACAACCATCTGAGGTCCTGAGCAACCACAAATCCGACTTGGGGTTCCGAAATAAACGAAACTGAAGGATACATCACCATCATCACCAGAGATCCTCTGAACCAGTCCAGGGAATCCTGAAATAAACGGATCCCCACTGATAAATACCACGGACAGAACTCCGGCGTCTCAGAAATAAATCCATAAATCCGACTTATAAATAAGACTCTGATCAATAACTGAACCATTAGTCACCATCAAAGTCACCATCAGAACATGCATCTGTAAGAATCAAACCTCCCCTCACAGGTGAATTCTAATCAAGTCATCCTAAGGCGGATAATGGGCTCGACAATCGGGCAAAGATACTCAACGGGTTTGCCCTTTCGGGTGTGCCGTTGCAGCTCTCTTAAAATCGTCTAAACCAAAGATCCGGGAAAGATTGGTCACCGAAGTCAATAGATCAAAATGAAGTGACTCAACCAAAGTGGATACTCCACAAAGGAAGAGCTCCCTCAAAAGAACCTCGTCCGGCTTGTGGTATGTCACGTCGCCCAAAACATGTTGACCTAACATGAAAGGCAACATGAGACCACGCTAATCCTAGGTGTATACTCGGGCCTGGGTTTTAGCCCCACTAAGAACACCCCCCCCCCCCAAATCAGAGGAACCACCTGTACAGAGGACAGCAAAATGATAGTATGATGCATGCAAACATTTATGCAAATATATACACAACATAATAATCATAAATGCAATAAATAGAGCAACATAAGCAACCTAAACTATCCTAGAGAACGCTAGGAGAGACTCGCTTAGGGAAGATGGACCAGCAGGAGGTCAACTTCTTGTGTCCCTAGCAGAGCCGCCAGCTGTCGCATCCGCGAAAAACAACCGGCGGGCAAAAACAAAAGAAACAGAGCCGCCACCGTGCGTTATTTATCCCAAAGAGGGAAAGGAAATGCTCGAAGTAAACCTGGAAAAGACATGGTCTCGCGACCAAAGAGAGATGGGATCGGGAGTCGGTTATGCGAAGGGAAGGTATTAGCACCCCTACACATCCGTCGTACTCGACGGGATCCACGCTCAGAAGGAAAGAATAAGGTTCCTAAACACTGCTCAAAAGAATGCACACACACACTAGAGTAAGACACAGATGGAAGAAGAGGGGAACGGGCTCGCTAGGATATCGCATCCTATGCCTACGTATCTCATCTGGAATGAGAATCAGAGCTACCGTAGTTCGGCTCACGCACGCCGAAACAAAACACACGCACAGACGCTGAGACGTCAAAAGAAACACGCAAATGGAAACAGACTGCCAATAGCTGGTCTTACGTCCGACTCCAAACAACAAACACAAACAAGGAAACCGACTGCCAATCGCTGGATTTACGTCAGACTCCACACAAACAAACACCAATAGGATACGGAATGCCAATCGCTGGTCTTACATCCATCTCCTAACACACACAAGAAGGTTAACAAACAGACAAGTTAAAAGGGAGTCTGGCACTCGAGCCTAATAACTGTCAAGCAAACACACACAAAGAAGAAAAAGAGTTCCCGGAGAGATCTCGTACGATCTCCTGCCTACGTACCTCATCTGGTATGAGGATCAGGGCAACGTAGTTCCCCTTAACAGGGGAGAAACTTCTATCCTAAACCAGAGACTGGGAAATGACAAACTAGAAGGGAGACTGACTCGAGCCTAATAGTTATCATGCAATCCACAATGGTCCTAGGTTGAGGTTTCTATCTAACTTGCACAGGCAGCAAGCTATCCTAAACAGCACAAGCAAAGTCACACAAGCACAAGAGCAAGCACACACACTATATACAAACAGATGGGCTCATACAAGGTTAGGCTTTAGTCAAGGGGTCATGTCAACCTCGACAAACAAGCCACTGTAACAGGGTGATGTTAGATCTTAACCCTAACATTGAGAGTTAGGGTGAAGTAGATGAAATGGAGATGAGGGGTGTGCCTCATAGCTCTTATCCCTGGCCTGGGAGAGCTTCAGACAAATGAAAGTGTGGGAGTTCAGAAAGTAGGAACTCTTCTCCACAAGACTGACACAACATGGATCTTGGGTTAGTATCTACAATGCATCAACACATTGTGTGAGCAAAGTAGATGACACACTGAATAGTAGGAGATGGATTACACATCTCTTTTATCTGCCAATTGCCTCATTAGAGGACTTTTCCTGCTTGGCACAAAAAATAAACGTTCACAAGCATTGCCTCTTAAGGAGGGCTTCAGACAGGTGCCTGCCCACATAACCGGACAGGTCTTCCAGACTACATGAAGATTAGAGGTTATACCTAAGTGGTTAAGCAACCAAGCAAAAGCAAGTTCAAAATGAACTTAAGCAACTTATGTACCTGTTGAAACATCAAACAAATCAGTACAAAGTTCAGACAATCAGACAACCATGAATATCAAACAGTCAAACCCAATAAGCAAAGGCATAAGCCAACAAGTCAAACTCAAATGAGTTAACAACCCTACAAAACACACAAAGTTAATAGTCAAAAGTAAACATCAAAGGCTCAAGTGATAGAGCACCAACAACTATGGAACTTGAATGCTCCACCTGAAAGGAAAGCTCAAACATAAGCAACCAACCACTAGGTCAAAGCCTAGGGTCAAAGATGGAGAAAAAATTTAAAACAGAAGCTGAAAATTAACAATAATCAACTTCAAACACGTCTTGAAACAATCCAAAAGGTCTCATGTCAATATCAATTACCAAATCCATTTCATGATCAATTGAAGTTCAAGGTAATTTTAAAGCTCAAATGTGACCAACCAGAATGAAAAATCTCAATTAAACAAGAAATGATCCAGAAAATTCCAATAAAATTCATGAGCAATCACAACATTCATACCAAACATCACACAAAAAATCAGGACAATTGGAATTCATTTGGCATGACAAACACATCACCTAAGTTGAACAAGCAAAGGTGTGACACAAATTGTCACACCAACTTCACATGATCATAAAACAGAAATGACACATGATAAAAATACCAAATCAACACCAAAATGTCGAGAAACATGTCTAGTATCATCATGCAAATTTTCAGATTCATTGGATCAAAGACCAGCATTTCACAAACGAATAAGCAAGGCAAGGTACAAAACGGATACATGTTCAAACATTCTAGCACAAAAAATTATCCAGCCAAGCACAACATGTGAAAATATGATAAAAAAATAATAGACAAAACTAGCAACACAATGCAAAAAACCTGGTAATTTTTGGATCAATATTCAAATTGATGTGAATTTTGCAAGATGAGAAAAAATTAAAAAAATTATGAAGCATAGCATGGAATAATAGAGGGAAGAGAGAAAATGGGAAAGCATTTTGAAAAAAACAGCGTTCAGCAGGGATCGAACCCTGTACAAATTCAAATTGAGCGCGCCAGGAAAAACCCTAACCAGAGAAGAGTCGATGCATGGCCAGCTATGGTCGACTCAAAAAAACACAGCCAGAGCTTCGGGTCAGCTCAAGACCAGCTACGGTCGACTCAAAGCTGTTGTATGGTCGACGCAACCTTGTTGTATGGTCGACGCATAGTTGAAGATCTTCATCTTCTTCATGAAGAAGAAGATGAACAGTGCGCGAGATTCAACATTTTTTCAGAATTTTTTCCAGAACTCAGAAACAAATACATCATCATGAAGCTCTTGCAATGGAGAGCATAGATCAACAAATATTTAAACACAAATCATCAAGATCTAAGAGAATCAAGCAATAAATTCATGGATGTAAAACTTTAAACACTCATATCTCGCTCAATAATGCACCAATTCACACGATTTTTAGATCAGAATCACCAGGAGAACAAGATCTACCAGAATATATACATGAATTTGAGAATTAAGAGATTCGAAAACTGAACCTCTTGAAGAGAAGTTCTTGATTTTGCATGATCTACAGCTTGTAACTATCCAAATCCACTCTACAATGCTTGAAATGATGTTTGGTGAAGAAAAGGAAGCTTGCACACGTGTAGATCTAGCTTAAACTTGACTTTCCATTTTCAACTTCATGAGCTTGCTATGCACCATTCTTGCACGAATTCTTCAAACAAATACTTGATCTGCACTAAATCAATGCTAGGGAACAAGAATATGCAGTAATATTGCAATACTATTTGGAAAGTTTTTGAATTATGAATGGAAGAAAATTTTGGAGGGAGAGAGAATTTGGATCTTGAAATGTGAATTGTGATTAACCTCCTCCAATTCTGTTATGATTAGAGTATATATATGCTTTGCTAATCACTCTTTAATCATGTTTAAGCCAATTGGTAAGTGAAATTAGCAAGAATGAGGTGTAAGTGCAAAATATGATTTTTCACTCTATGCATGAAGTGCATGCATGAACAGTGCACGAAAATCCTTTCAATTCCGCTTAAAATTCCATTTTGGAGCCAATGGTAATGGTAGAATGTTCAATCAATGCACCAAATTTAAATTTCATGTTTTCCCTCTAAAAATCCAATGAATTACCAAATGATCATGTGAATATAATTCATGTAATGCAATGCATGATTTGGAAACTAGAAGTCAAGAGGAGTAAAATGCAAAAAGAGCCATCCAACTTGGAGCTTTGGTTGAGAAGTTATGCTCCTTTGAAGTCCAATGCATACTTTGTCAAGTTTTGATCATATCTCCTTAACCACACATGAGAAATTGATGATCTTGGACTTTTTGGAAATGAGAGAGAAAGATCTAAAACTTTCATGTTCAACAAAATTTCATTTGAAGCTTTCTTGATGATGTAATCTTGAGTTGAAAACCTTTCCATTTTTGGCAAGTTTGAATTATAGGTCACTTTCTATTTTTGGCAAGTTTTGACTGGACCTCAAATTCTTCAAAGTTGATGTTTGAAATGTCAAATGAGACTTGTTTGAACATGAATGAAGTATTTCTAATCACTTCCCACCTCCAAATCCAACAGTTGACTTGGCAGTTGACTTTTGTAGTTGACAGATGACTTGGTCATGCACAGATGATTTTGAGCCTCAACCTCTTGATGAAATAACTCCAACATGAAACCCTAGCTTATACAAGCTCAATAAAATCACATGATGATCTCCATCTCATAAAAGACCTCATCCCCTTGAAAAACCCTGACTGGTATAAAGCAACTGATTAGGATTGACCAGAGGTCAAAAACCCTAATCCCAAGGAACCTGAGTAGGAATAATGAACCATGATGATGATGTTGTACCATTTCAATCAAGACAATGCCCAACCTCCTTGAGGAACCAAAAACCTAATTGAAGCACAAACCTCAGATGATTAGTGATCAATTCATGAGCCCCTCAAGCTTGAATCTTTTAACCTCTCTATCTTCTGAGAAAGACCTAGGAGGATGACTTGCTTATTTCACATGATATGCAAAGATGTAATGCCTAATGCCCTAAAAATGATATGCAATATGCTAAGCTAGTCCCAAGAGAGGAGGACAAATTTTGAGGTGTTACAATGGGCAAGGTTATAACTTCCAACTGCCACTACTTCCTATCCAATGCTGAAAAACAATAAGATCCATTGTAGAAGAAACTCTATTGGGGAACTTATCAAGGGATGATGTGAAATTCTGTAGGGAACAACCGCCAAATAGACACCCATCAAACAATTTCTTCTAACTGCTGGAGAGAGATATCTGCTAGAGGGAGAAAGAACAATTTGCTCTGTTGGGGAAGGAAACACCACATCTTCCTCAACATCTCTCAATACTTAGAAGAAATCTTCAAACACGGATGGGATACAAATCATCAAATTCGGGTCAGGTAACCTGTCGGGGATAAGCTGCAAGCAATCCTCGAAGGAATCATGCCTTGGCTGCAGGAATCGTGACATGCTAGGGATGAAAAGGGAAACAAGCCCTTTACCAATTGCTCTAGACAACTTCTTATTGAGGAAACAATTGAATGCTAATGAAGAGGGTATAAACATGCCAGAATATGAACAAATATCTTTCCCTTTGGAAATCATACTATCCTTGGGAGAGCACTGAAGACGTTTCAACTATCCTTTTAGTCATTGTGAATGTTCACTTTGTTTAAAACATTTTATAAAAACTTTATTCGTTTAAAACAATGATATTTATCAATTAAAACATGCAAACATTTGTTAAACAGAAACAAGTAAGAGTGCTAAGAATTGGATAAAGGCTCAAATTTATTTGATAGAATGGTAGTCCGCAAATGGCGAGACTCCATGGATCTTTACAAATTTGAAATTGGTGATATATATTGGAAAAAGGGCTACATTGAACATAATGACCATTTCTCCACCAACTCTGAATCCAATGTATTTGAAGCTTCAGTTGACGATGACTGAGCGAGAATCTTTGACAGAAGACATCTATAGAACAAAGTCTTGTCAGGATGCAGTTACTTGCCAAATCCCTAATTTTTGCCTAGATTGCCCAGAGTGAGGTACTCAATGTAGCGGGATATATCTATTTTTTTATGTCTCTAACTTTTGCCTGGATCGCCCTTTCGAGTTTTCAATCCACCGAGACGCTCATTTTTGCCTAAGACGCCCTTTTGGGTTTTCAACTTAGCGAGCTAATCTTTTTTTATCTTTAGGCGAAGTATTTCTTGACTGCATCTGAATTCACAGGACAAGTGAAATCCTCCCCATCCATAGTTGTAAGCAACAAAGCACCACATGAAAAGGCTTTCTTAATAACATATGGACCTTCATAGTTTGGAGTCCACTTGCCCCTGGAATCGGGCGTGAAAGACAAGACTTTCTTGAGCACGAGGTCACCTTATCGGAACACACGAGGCTTGACCTTCTTATCAAAGGCTTTCTTCATTCTCTGTTGATATAACTGACCATGACACATGGCAGTCAATCTCTTCTCTTCAATTAAATTCAACTGGTCATAACGACTCTGAACCCATTCAGCCTCAGTCAACTTGGCTTCCATCAAAACTCTCATTGATGGGATCTCAACCTCCACGAGGAGCACAACCTCCATTCCATATGCAAGAGAGAAAGGGGTTGCCCCTGTTGAAATGAGAACAGATGTACGATAACCATGCAACGCAAATGGCAGCATCTCATGCCAATCTTTGTACGTAACAACCATCTTCTGGATAATCTTCTTGATGTTCTTGTTAGAAGCTTCAACAGCCCCATTCATCTTGGGTCTATAGGGAGAAGAGTTATTATGTGCAATCTTGAACTCGCTACACAGCTCTTTCATCATCTTGTTGTTCAAGTTAGATCCATTATCAGTAATGATCTTGTCTGGCACACCATATTGGCATATAAGTTGGTTCTTAATAAACTTCACGACCACCTTCCTGGTCACATTTGCATACGATGCCGCTTCAACACACTTGGTGAAGTAATCAATAGCTACGAGAATAAAATGGTGACCGTTAGACGCCTTTGGCTCAATCATGCCAATCATATCAATTCCCCACATGGAGAAAGGCCATGGTGAGGAAATAACATTCAAAAGTGTCGGGGGAATATGAATCTTATCCGCATAGATCTGCCACTTGGGGCATTTCTTCACATATTTGTAGCAGTCAGACTCCATTGTCAGCCAATAGTAGCCTGCTCTCAACATCTTCTTTGCCATAGCATGTCCATTGGAATGAGTACCAAACGAACCTTCATGGACTTTAGTCATTAATAGGTCTGCTTCGTGTCTATCCACACATCTGAGCAGAACCATGTCAAAATTCCTCTTGTAAAGCACATCGCCATTAAGGTAGAAACTGCCAGATAATCTCCTCAAGGTCTTCTTATCTTTAATAGATACGCCTTAGTTCAGCTAAAAGATTTCCAAAAGAGGAGTATATTGATTTTAAACAAAAACCCTAAGGTCTTTCATTATCAAAGGGAGAACACTCGACCTAAACCAACAATCCACCATGTGAGAATAACTTCGACATACTAGAGGTGTTAACCCTGTTTTCAGTATGGAAGACTAAGGATGCGGTGAGATTTACATCAACCACTATGATAATTCAGATCTATGGCTAATGCATGAAAACATGATTAAGAAGTGGATAAGGGCCACCAAAAGCAATTGAGTGGGTTGAATTAACCAATTAGAGTATTCACAAAAACAAGTCAAAGTTGACATTAAGTTCAATTCAGAAGAAGTATTGTGAAAATGAAGTTTGAAGATCAAAGGCCTAAGGCCTAGGTTTCTAGTTTTGAAAACAGATGAAAATGTTTGCACAAGAGTTTTCTGGTTTGGGTTAAGGATGGAAAACATGGATCAAGGTTAAGCACAAAAGAGTGAGGGTTAAGGGACAAAGCCACAGGTAGGATTGCTTTCTCAAAATCATAGAAATGATTCAAGTAAGTTCCTTTGGAATCAGGCAACAAAAGCAATAAGCAAATAAACAAGCTCAACGGAGCAACAAAACTGGAAATGGAGTGCCAATCAATGGTCTTATGTCCAACTCCGAAAGCACAAATGGGAAACAGACAACCAATCGATGGTCTTACATCCAACTCCACAAAGCAAAAGATAGGAAACAGATAGCCAATCAATGGTCTTGCATCTGACTCCTTACACAAAACAGATAACAAATGCAAAAGCAATATGCAAACAGATATGCAAAAAGCAAACATGAGAGATGCACAATTAAGCAATCAAGCAATCAATTAGCACACACTATACACAATTAAGAGGCTCAATCAAAGTTGGGCTTTAGTCAAGGGGTCATATCGACCTTGACAAACAAGCCAATACTATTATGGGTGTTTTTGAGCTCTTAACCCTAACATTGAGAGTTAGGGTGAAGCAAATGAAAAGGAATGAGGGTTATGCCTCATAGCTCTTAACCCTGGCCGGGGTGAGCTTGAATCAATAGAAGGTGTGGGAGTCCAGAATGAGGAACTCTACTCCAAATGACAGACTCTACAAGATTTTGGGGTGTTTATTCAAATGCATCAGCACGTAGTGCGAGCAAACAGAGGTCAACTGAGCAGAAATGAATCAAACAATCATGGAAATTTTTATGTGCATACAACATGTCAAACACAATCATCATGCCAAAAATTAGAATCAACAGAGGTCAACTGACATAGAAATGAAAATGAGAAAGCATGACATCAAATTGTGTGACACACATTGTCACACCATACAATCACATGCCTAAAACAGAAATGAAAAATGGTAAAAATGCACAACCAAGCCTCAAAAATCAAGCAACATGTTGAGAATCAGCATACAAAATTTCATGGCATTTGGACAATGTATGAGCATTTCACAATAGAATGAATGAGGCATGTCACATTTGCATACATGTCCAAGTAATCCAACACAATCACAATCCCAGAAATGATAAAATCATGAAATCAGCATCACAAAATAGAAGACATCCATATGATCATTTAGAAAAAAATTGGGAATTAAATGGATCAATATTCAATTTTTTATGATTTTTACAAATAACATGCATAAAATGAAATAAAAATTGAAAACACGAAGAATAATATGAAATGGATATGGAAATTCGGAAATGCATTCAGGCAGACTCGAACTCATAACACACTGGCTCAAGGCGCACTACAAAACGCACCGTTTAAATAATTGATGTGGCAAGCCACATCGCTGGTCAAGGCATTGCGTGGAAAGGTCAAGGGATTTGAGCCAATGGAAGTGCCAACGGTATGCACACGCAAGCGCCAGCAAACAGAATTAAAACAAATCAAATGCAACATGAAGGATCGAACACGCGACATGTACATGCAAGGCGCTTCTACAGTAACATCTCAAGGCCTGAACCAGAAAACCCTAGGTGGCGGCGCTCACGGTGGTTTCCACCATCTTCTTCATGAAGACGGTGGTGCTACAGTACGTGCTTCAAAAATTTTCCAGATCCATGCAATATGTACATCATTGGAACGCTTATTCAATGAGGAATACAGATCGAGCAATATCTAAGCCTAATTCTTCCTGAATCATGAGAATCGAAGAGAAACATTTATGCATTCAAAACTTCAAGTTCACATATCTTGCTTATTTTCTAACCAAATCACGATCTAAAAGTAGCAGCATCATCAGCATGGAGAGTTCTACACAATTATGTACATAAAGAGAAGAATTGAGAGGTTCGAAAACCCTACCTCTTGAAGAGCAGTCACTGAAATCTATGGATTCAAGGCCTTGCAAGCTGCAGATCGAATCCTATATTGATGTTATGAAGCTTGATGTGTGAATTAAAGCCTGAAGATGCTTGGATCTAGCTCAGATTTCAAATTCCATCTTCATGTTCTTGAGCTTGCACAGCATGAATCCTGGCCAAAATCCTCAATCCAGAGCTTGATTCATACTCAATGAAGATCAGAGAACAAGAATATGTAATAAAATCCCAGTGTTATGTGGAAGAAATTGAAGTTTCAAATTGGAGCAAAAATGGAGGGAACTTGAATCTAGATCTAGAATTGATGAAGAGAACCTGAAATTCTGTTATGATTTGGTTTATATATGTTGTCCTAATCACATCCAAATCATAATTAAGCATGAGTTAATTGAGATTAGTGAAAATGAGGTGTATGGCAAAAAATGGAAAATGGGAGGTGCCATGCAAATTTGGACGTGAACAGTGCTATATGGAAGTGTAAACTCACTCAAAATCATCTCATGCACATGTTGGCAATGGTATTTAGCTCATGTAATGCACCAAATTTGAATTTCCAAATTTCCCTCCAAAATGAACATGAATGGGCATATGATCATATGATGAAATTTCATGCAATGTGATGAATGATTTGGAAAGTATATGTCACGAGAAGCATTTTGGAAAAAGAGGCACTCATTTTGGAGCTTTGGATCAAAAGTTATGGCTTGTTGAAGTTCCATGCACACTTGGCAATCATTTGGCCATATCTTCTCAACCATTCATCAGATGCTCATTGTCGCAACCTGAAAAATACAGTGCGCGAAAAAACAACCGGCGAAAGAAAATGACAGAAGAGTCGCCACCGTGCGTTATTCATCCCAAAGGAGGGAAAGGAAACGCTCGAAGTAAACCTGAAAAAGGAAAGGACAAGACGGAGTCTCGCAACCAAATCTTGGGTTCGGGAGTCGGTTATGCGAAGGGAAGGTATTAGCACCCCTACGCATCCGTAGTACTCTACGGGATCCACTTTTGTAGTTCTTGTCTAAAGGGTGTGAGTTTATCTTGTGCTGTTATTTACTAAAAAAAGGGTTAAATGAAAATGACTCGCGCGGATGTCGCATCCACTGCATACGTATCTCATCTGAATATGAGAATCAGAGTCTTCGTAGCTCGGCTGACCTATGGGTTGGGGGGATGTGTGCTCGCTAAGACATCGCGTCTTATGCCTACGTATCTCATCTGGAATGAGAATCAGAGCAAGCCGTAGTTCGGCTAACTACGGGGTTATGGATTGGGTTTTGGACGAACGACGTCACTACGCAATCTACCGGATGCTCGACCTTTGGAGACTTACTCGCCTGTAGTAGAAGGAGTTAACGTGTTGCTTTGGGTTTTAGGGTTTGGGATGCTCAAGGGAAAAAAGGCAGTCCTTGACGAAGGAACCGCGCTACCTGCAGGGATACGAACACATACAAAACAAACATGTATAAAGTAAATGTGCCAACAAGGGGCTCAGAAGTAAATAAACAAAAGAAAACACACTACGCCAAAAACTGGAATAGACAGCGCACCTTAGAGGGCGCTTTCTTAAAGAAGCGCACTCTAAAGTGAAGAGAAAAATAAGGAGGAATAGACAGCGCAATTTAGAGGGCGCTTTTGGAACAAAGCGCCCTCTAAAGTGAAGCAAAAAAATAATGAGGAAATGGAGGGACACCAATAGAGGACGCTTTATTGAAAGCGCCCTCTAAGGGTAACCTTAGAGGGCGCTTTTAAAAAAGCGCTCTCTATGTCCATGTACATTTCCAGTTTATAAGGCGCTTTTGGAAAGCCTTAGAGAGCGCTTTTAGAAGCGCCCTGTTAGGCCCCCTTTAGAGGGCGCTTTTGTAACAAAGCGCCCTCTAAAGTGAAGCCAAAAAAAAAATAATGAGGAAATGGAGGGACAACAATAGAGGGCGCTTTAGTGAAAGCGCCCTCTAAGGTTACCCTTAGAGGGCGCTTTTAAAAAAGCGCTCTCTAAGTCCATGTACATTTCCAGTTTAGAAGGCGCTTTTGGAAAGCCTTAGAGAGCGCTTGCAGAAGCGCCCTCTTAGGCCCCCTTTAGAGCGCTTTTTTTTTCCAAAAGCGCCCCCTAAGGTCCCCTTTAGTAAACATTAAAATTATAACATACTGCGCGTTTTGTTATTTCACTCTCTGTTATTTTCGTTCTTTTTCACGTTAGGGTTCTAAGGCGTTCTCCTTCCACCTCTGTTAGATCTACGACGTTTCCTCCTTCTACCAATCAAAGGTACGTTTGTTTCGTTTTAGCTTTGCCCTATTTCTTGCACTATTGCTTTGTTTTAGCTTTGCCCCATTTCAGTTTTATGTTATTGTTGTCTATGCTACGTTTGTTTCAACCTGTAAAGTTTCAATATTCATAGTCATTTTAAATTTGATAGCGCATGCGTTAAATTTCAAGCCCTACGTTTGTTTGGGTTTATTAGGCAATTGACGGTTGGTTTTTAGTGACCATGATAGCGCATGTAATGGGACTACATTACCCAGTAGTTAGGGTTATACGACCTATGAACATCTGAAATTGGTATGGATGTTGTTTGATAGAGTAAATGGAGACATGAATGCCCTGCACAGAGTATCTTCTAAAATTGGTTTCTCTTCTGAAATTGTTTTTTGTTTATTCTAATTAGTAATGGATAATACATGGATGTTTTCCAATCGATTGTCGAGAGAGTACGAGAATGGGGTATCAGAATTCGTTAAGTTTGCCGTTGCGCACGCCGAAGACCCCAGTAGAATGATATGTCCTTGCTTGGGTTGTTGTTATGGGAAACGGGTTGACGCAGTTCAGTTGACATCGCATCTAATGAGGCATGGAATTGATCGAAGTTATACATGTTGGAATTTGCATGGTGAGAAAAGTAACGAGAATGTTGAACCGGGGGATAGTACGACCTATGCCTCAAACTATAGTGGCGCAAATACATACGATTGTGATCGAGTTGAAGAGATTGCAGAAGCACTTGAAGGAGATCTTAAGGATTGTCCCGAAATGTTTGAGAGGTTGGTAAGTGATGCAGAGAAACCTTTGTATGATGGTTGCACTAAATTCACAAGATTGTCTACGGTATTAAAGTTGTACAACTTAAAGGCGGGCAATGGATGGTCGGATAAAAGTTTCACAGAGTTATTAGCCCTTTTGAAAGATATGCTTCCTGAGGATAATGTTCTTCCCAATCGAACATATGAGACCAAAAAGATGTTGTGCTCTATTGGCATGAGCTATGATTAGATACATGCATGTCCAAACGATTGCGTTTTGTTTCGAAATGAGTATGCATCGTTAAATGAGTGTCCTAAATGCGGTGTCTCGCGATATAAGAACAAGTTGTCTCCAGCAAAAGTCTTGTGGTATTTTCCTGTTATTCCGAGATTTAGACGCATGTTTCGTAGTGAAACCGATTCAAGACACTTGACCTGGCATGCAGATGAAAGAATTATAGATGGAAAGTATCGACATCCGGCAGATTCACCACAGTGGTTGAAAATTGATAATGATTATCCTGAATTTCGAGAAGAATAAAGAAACCTTCGCTTGGCATTATCTACTGATGGAATGAACCCACACGGTATCCAGAGTATCTCACACAGTACATGGCCTGTGATTATTTTGATTTATAACCTACCTCCATGGCTATGTATGAAGCGTAAGTACATGATGTTGTCTATGTTGATTTTTGGACCTAAACAACCAGGGAATGACATAGACGTGTACTTGAAGCCCTTAATAGAAGATTTAAAGATTTTGTGGGAGACCGGTGTGGAGGTTTATGATGGATATAGGAAAGAAAGTTTCAACTTGAGGGCGATGTTGTTTGGCACAATTAATGATTTTCCAGCATACGGAAATCTATCAGGGTATAGCATAAAAGGTTAATGTGCGTGTCCTATTTGTGAAGATAAAACAGATTGGAAGCGCTTGGAGTTTGGTCAGAAGAATGTCTTTCTCGGTCATCGGAGATTCTTAAATTCAAATCATCACTACCGTGGATGGAGAAAGGCGTTCAATGGAGAGACAGAACAAGGCAGAGCTCCACCTATATTGACGGGTGATCAAATTTTTGAAAAGGTGAAAGATTTGGATACTCAGTTTGGCAAGCCTTTTGCCCACACACTTGTCAAAAGTGGGTGGAAGAAGAGGTCAGTTTTTTTTGAATTGCCGTATTGGAAGTCCTTGTATGTGAGACATTTTCTTGATGTTATGCATATTGAAAAAAATGTATTTGAAAGTGTTATTGGCACGTTACTCAATATACAAGGAAAGTCTAAGGATGGCCTTAAGGCAAGAAAGGACTTGATAGCGATGGGAATAAGAACTGAATTAGGACCCTTGAAGAAAGGAAAACGAACATATCTACCGCCTGCTGCTTATACTCTATCTAGAAAGGAGAAAAAAACATTGTGTAAGTTTCTAAGTGAAGTTAAAGTTCTAGAAGGGTACTCTTCAGATATTAGAAGACTTGTGTCTATGAAAGACCTCAAGTTAAAGAGTTTAAAGACCCATGATTGCCATGTTATAATGGAACATTTTCTCCCAATAGGTATACGTTCTATTCTTCCAGAAAAAGTAAGAAGCTCTATAACTAAGTTGTGTTCTTTCTTCAAGTCAATTTGCAGTAAGGTGATCAATCCTGCGATCTTACCAATGTTGCAAAAAGAAATCGTTATTACTTTGTGTGAGCTTGAAATGTTTTTTCCTCCATCATTTTTTGACATAATGGTACATCTAGTTGTTCATCTTGTGAAAGAGACACAATTGTGTGGACCAGCTTATATGAGATGGATGTACCCTGCTGAACGTTATATGAAAATATTAAAAGGGTACGTGAAGAATCGAAGTCGGCCAGAAGGTTGTATGGTTGAAAGATACATTGTTGAAGAAGCGATTGAGTTTTGTACTGAATATTTGTCTAATGTTCAGTCAATCGGACTCCCCAAGTCTCAGCTTGTCGAAAAGAAAGAAGGAAAAAATCTAATTGGAAATAAAATCGTGGCAGTATCAAGGGTCGAACGGGATCAAGTGCATTTGTATGTTCTGCACAATGAGAATGAGGTTGAGCCGTATGTTGAAATTCACAAGGATGTTCTCCGAGGTTTAAATCCCAATAGAAATGAAAATTGGATAGTACGAGAGCACAATCGATGTTTTATACCTTGGTTTAAGGATCATATTTATTCAAAGTATTATTCAGATCCCGCTTCAATAACAGAAAGGTTGAGATGCTTAGCATATGGTCCAAGTTTCCATGTTTTTTCTTATAGCGCATACGCGATTAATGGATACACATTTTATACCAAAGAACAAGATGATAAAAGTACTATGCAGAATAGTGGTGTCACCGTGGTAGCTGAAGCAATGCACATATCAAGTGTGAAGGACTTAAACCCCAAATTTGCAAATCTGTCGTATTTTGGTGTTATCGAGCGCATTTGGGTGTTTGATTATGAGAAGTTTCAGATTCCTATATTTGGTTGCAAGTGGGTTGAAAATAATAACGGCATTCGAATGGATAAGTCAGGATTTTTGCAAGTGGATCTTAATAGGGTGGGATACAAAGATGAGTCTTTTATTCTAGCCTCTCAAGCTAGACAATTGTTCTATGTCAATGATCCGAAAAGTACGAAATGGTCTATAGTTCTTTTTTCCAACAAAGTAATTGATGAAAACACTGGAGATCAAGGTGATATTGATGTTGAGATTGAATCGTTTACCAGAAATGATCAAGATGAGAATATTATATCAAATGATTCATATATTAGAAATGATCATAATGAGGGTATTTGGATCAATCCAACCGTCCGTGTTGTTAAGAGACATGTAGAACATATTCCAACCAAGAAAAGAAAGAGAACTTAGTGAAAAAGGTACAGGTCAAATGATTTTAATTGTTTTCTTTATTACAGGTAAAATGACTTTTATGATTTTAATTGTTTTTACATTTGTCATCTGATTTTAATTGTTTTCTTTATTACAGGTAAAATGGCTATTATGAAGTCAATCATTCGTGCAAGGGGCAAGGGATACTCGAAAGTATCAATTGATATTTGTTTAGATGGAGATGCTCCATTGTCGTCAAGCCTCATTCGCGTAGATGATGATGCTGGATATTTGAAAGTATCCCTCTACGACAATGGAACATGTCCATCTAAACAAATACCAATTCTATCTTCAAAAGATAAGGGACCAAAAATATAAGGGGATTGACTGTTATGAAGTCAATTCAATTCTATCTTGAAAGTATCCCTTATACATCACCTAACTAATTTTATGATATTTTAGGTTCATGCTATTGATGTTGAAAAAGAAATCAAACGAGGATTGACTGTTATGAAGTCAATCATTCGTGCAAGAGACAAGGGTGTAAAATTTGAAGTACATTGGAGTGCTGAAGACCAACTAATTGAGGATGGGTATCTACCTAAAGTTACTTTTGTAGTGGTCCAAAAGAGACATCATACCCGTCTCTTTCCTGTCAACCCCAAAGAGACCGATAGAAGTGGAAATATTATGCCAGGTTTTTTCAATATATTTCTCAACGCAGCTGGTATATATTATCATTTGAATTTATCACTTTTTGCTGATTTTGTTGTTCTAAATTGTCAAAGGAACCGTGGTAGACACCAGCATTTGTCACCCTAGGGAATTTGATTTTTACCTTAACAGCCATGCAGGAATTCAGGTAATATTAGCTATGTCATTTAACTTTATGCCATTGTTTACTATTTGTTGCTCAATCGCCTTTTGACAGTTCTGTGTTATTTGCATTTGGACGTGTTCTTTTTGCAGGGGACTAGTCGACCAACGCATTATCATGTGCTGTATGATGAAAATAAATTCACTGCAGACCAGCTACAGAGTTTGACCAATAACTTGTGCTACACGTAATGATATGATTTGCTTTTTTAATCTTAATTAATGTTTTCTAAACTTGTACTG
Source organism: Lathyrus oleraceus (assembly GCF_024323335.1). Taxonomy (NCBI): domain Eukaryota; kingdom Viridiplantae; phylum Streptophyta; class Magnoliopsida; order Fabales; family Fabaceae; genus Lathyrus; species Lathyrus oleraceus. The sequence goes on along the minus strand of NC_066579.1, from coordinate 151,773,255 downwards.
TTTTCATTTAATTTTAGAAGCCTTCTGATACTATTTTTTTCCATTCAGTTATGCGAGGTGTACTCGATCTGTCTCAATAGGTTTGTTACTCGATTCCCTTTGCTTGTTTTTGTTTTAGGCTATACAAAACTTTAGTTTAACAAAAATGTTATCTTGTATGCAGTTCCTCCTGCCTATTATGCACACTTGCTAGCTTTCCGCGCTAGATACTACATAAGTGAAGTTGAAAATTCTGATTCTAGTTCTGCAAGTGGAAATAGGAGTGCCACCAACTTTGTGTCGACTCTGCCATCTATCTTGGAAAACGTCAAAGAAGTAATGTTTTACTGTTGATCTTGATTTGTCGTACAAGCTTCGAGGATAGATTTGGGAGTTAGGATATTCACCATGCCTTTTTTGGATATACTACTTATGCTGCCATCTGTTTTTTTGGTTGAGCCTTATTTTGTATGGATGTGCGATAGAACTACTAGACAGCTTTTGGATATATAGAACATGTTTGCCACCATGGGTGGATGGGCGTTATTTTGTTTAGTATTGGTTAGAACTACTAGACAGCTTTTGGATACAGTGGTCACTGGGTGTTGGTTGCTATGTTTTATTCTCTTAATTGTAGTACTTTGAGGAATACAAATCTTACTCAAGAGCTCATTTGGATGAAATGAAGGATGAATATATGTATGGAATGTTGTTGTTGTATGCTGTTGTTGTATATATGTTGTATATTGTTGTTGTACTTTTACTAAATCATGAATATGTTGTTGTATATTGTTGATCAAAGAATCATATATTAATGTTGTATATATGGAGGGTTAATGTTGTATATAAATGGATTCATGTTGTATATATCAATGGATTAATGGTGTATAACATTGAATTAAAGGATGAAATCAATATGAATTTTACACTTTTGCAGCATGCGAACAGGTTACCAATTAAATATATATCCACTGTTTTTCAAACAAATTTTTTTAAAATAACTAACACTTTAGAGGGCGCTTTGTCCAGAAAGCGCCCTCTAAACACTTTACATTGATAACTTTAGAGGGCGCTTTTTCCTGAAAGCGCCCTCTAAACACTTTACATTGACAACTTTAGAGGGCGCTTTTTCCTGAAAGCGCCCTCTAAACACTTTACATTGACAACTTTAGAGGGCGCTTTTTCCTGAAAGCGCCCTCTAAACACTTTACATTGACAACTTTAGAGGGCGCTTTTTCCTGAAAGCGCCCTCTAAACACTTTACATTGACAACTTTAGAGGGCGCTTTTTCCAGAAAGCGCCCTCTAAGGTGTCCCTTTATGGACCACTCCAGAGGGCGCTTTTTTCTAAAAGCGCACTATAATGTGGCCACTTTAGACAGCGCTTTCTCCAGGAAAACAAAGCGTTGTCTTTACCTATGCCAGCGCCAGATTAGAGGGCGCTTAAAAGCGCTATTATAGGCCAAAATAAGCGCCCTCTTTTCCCTTATTTGGCGTAGTGACAAATGCCTCCTATCGAGGTCTTCCAGCTAAGAAAGCGATAAAATGCGGAAAAGAGGTAAAAGTACCACACGGATAAAGATCCGAAGCAACAGCAATTAAAGGAGTAAGCAACCAAGGGATCTCCCAAGCTAATGCCATCAAAGAAAGGTGAGTCAGTACAGGTAATCGGAATGAAACCTCCAGGGGGTATCCCACAAATAAAGTGGAAAACCACGCAAGTTATCCCTGCAAAAGTCATGTGAGCCCTCACAAAAACTCAACAAACAGGGTTAGTGAAACACGATAAGCATTTTTTTCATGGATAACAGTATGGTTTCAGAAACCTCAAACCCTGTGGCATACACTTCAAAAATTAAACGATTAAGCATTCAAGACATTATTTATACATTCATACATAATTATAAACCCGTGGGCAAAAACCTAATGAAATTCATCCATCATACCTCAAACATTCAGAGTATTCAACTTCAAAGCAAAAAGGTAATGGGAATAAGGGCAAACCTGATTGGAGAGCTTGATTGAAATTGAGTTGCACCCGTGAGGTTTACAAAACAATCTTTAGGGTTTATGTGAGGCAGAAGTGATTCTGTGTAGTTGAGTTCTCTTCAGGGTTTGGAGGCTGCTCTGAACTCCGTTAGGTCTTCTCTCACTATCTTTTTCCTCAGGGTTTTGTTTCAATGAAACCTCAGAGTATTTTGCTTCTCTTCTTTTTCTCTCACTATCTTTTTCCTCCAGCCAAGGTAATAGGAATAGAATGAATATTTTCTTTCACTGAAACTCTGAATTTATAAACCTGATTTTGTGGACCTGTGGGCTCAGATGAGAGAGACCCAAGTCCAAATTTTTTCTTTTATATTTTATTTATTTTTTTATTATTATTTTTATTTATTTATTTATTTTTTGTGAAAAAAAAAATTTCGTTTTATTTTTTATTTTTTTTATTTTTTTTCGTTTTTTTTATTTTTTTATTTTTTTATTTTTAAAAGTTTCTTGGATCTAATTCTGATTGACATGATGAAATGCAATATGAAATGCTAAATGAATGCATGAATGAGGAGGGTAAATTTTGGGGTGTTACACTCATGATCTTGGACTTTTTGGAAATGGGAGAGAAAGATCTTCAACTTTCATGTTGGACAAAAATTCATTTGAAGCTTCTTTGATGTTGGAAAGTTGAGTTGAATTTGATCCAAAAACCTGCTATTTTTGGAAACTTGAAATTATAGGTCACTTTCCATTTTGGGAAACTTTTGCACTGGCTTCAAATTCTTCAATGTAGATGTTTGACATGATGAATGTGCCTTGTTTGAACATGAATGGGATGAAGAAACTCAATTCTCACACTCCAAAGCCTTTAGTTGACTTTCAGTGGTCCTTAGATGACCTGAAAATGTTCTGATGAACTTGAGCCTCAACCACTTGGGGAATTTGCTCCAAAATGAACCTCTAGCTCACACAAGCTCAATATAATGATCACATGATCCATATCTCAATGGAAACCTCATCTCTTGCACAAAGGATTCACTTGAATTGCCTTGACCTGTTGACTGCTTAAGCTGTAAAACAAATGTTAGATGACATATTTTTGTACATTTTTGGTTAGTGATTACAAGAAAAGCAATGATATACAAATGCAAGAAATGCTTGGTGATCAAGAATCACTCTCAAAAAGATCCCACCCACAGGGAAGGAAGCAAGGTGTCCAATGATCCTTGAGGCTATGCAAATGCTATGATAGGATGCCATGAGGAATCTTAGGGACAAAATTGGGGTCTTACAATACCCCAGGCGGGTAAGTCTGACTTTGGAGAAAACACTTGATATCATAGTACCACGGCTTATTATCTTTTACTTCTTCAACTGCAAACACATGAGCTGGTCTATCCAAGCGCATCACAGTGATGTTGGGAACTTCATTCCAATACTTCACTACAATCATTGAAGCAAGCGTAGCAAGAGCATCTGCCATCCGATTCTTATCTCGAGGAATATGATGGAAGTCAACCTTAGTAAAGAAAGTTGGAATCCTCCTCGCATAATCTCTGTATGGGATGAGGCCAGGCTGATTCGTCTCCCATTCTCCCTTAATCTGATTAACAACAAGGGCCGAATCACCATAAACATCAAGATGTTTGATCCTAAGATCAATACATTCTTCCAAACCCATAATACAGGCCTCATACTCCGCCATATTATTCGTGCATTTGAAAGTTAGCCTTGCTGTAAAAGGAAAATGTGTGCCTTGAGGAGTAATAATCACTGCCCCAATACCATTTCCATACTGATTAACAGCGCCATCGAACACCATACTCCATCGGGAACCAGGCTCTGGCCCTTCATCGAGCGTAGGCTCATCACAATCTTTCATCTTCCAATACAGAATTTCCTCATCATGGAAGTCATACTGAACAGAATGATAATCTTCAATTGGTTGATGTGCCAAATGGTAGGCCAGGATACTACCTTTAATAGATTTTTGAGCTCGATACTTAATATCATACTTAGATAGCAACATCTACCAACGAGCAATCCTCCTAGTTAAAGCAGACTTCTCAAAGATATATTTGATTGGATCCATTTTGGATATCAACCAAGTTGTATGATTTAACATATACTGGCGTAAGCGCTTAGCAGCCCAAGCCAAAGCACAGCATGTCTTCTCAAGCATTAGTACCGAGACTCACAATCAGTAAACTTCTTACTCAAGTAGTATATTGCATATTCTTTCTTTCCTGATTCATCTTGTTGACCCAATACACATCCCATGGAATCATCAAGCACAGTCAAGTACATAATCAATGGTCTCCCTTCAACAGGCAGAGACAGAATCAGAGGCTTAGACAAATACTCTTTGATACTATCAAAGGCCTTTTGGCAATCCTCGGCCCAATCATGACGCTGATCTTTCCGGAGGAGCTTGAATATAGGCGCACATGTGGCAATCATGTGGGATATAAATCTGGAAATGTAATTCAAGCGGCCAAGAAAACCTCGGACTTGCTTCTCAGTTTTGGGCGCAGGCATCTCTTGTATTGCTTTGACCTTAGCAGGATCAACTTCAATACCTCTCTCGTTGATAACAAAGCCCAATAACTTGCCGGAACGGACTCCAAATTTACACTTGTTCGGATTCAGGCGGAGTTTGTACTTCCTCAAATGCTGGAAAAGCTTCAACAAGTGTTCTACATGTTCAACTTTCATTTTCGACTTTGCAATCATATCATCAACATACACCTCGATCTCTTTGTGCATCATATCATGAAACAAGGTAGTCATAGCGCGTTAATACGTGGCTCCGGCATTCTTCAAACCGAAGGACATCACACGATAATAGAATGTTCCCCAAGGTGTGATGAATGTTGTCTTCTCCATATCCTCGGGTGCCATTTTAATCTGATTATAACCGGAAAATCCGTCCATAAATGAGAAGACATTGAATTTAGCTGTGTTGTCTACCAACATATCAATGTGTGGTACAGGAAAATTATCTTTTGGACTAGCTTTATTCAAGTCACGGTAATCCACACACATTCAGACTTTTCCATCTTTCTTAGGCACGAGCACAATATTGGCCACCCATTGAGGATATGTAGAAGTCACCAGAAACCCCGCATCAATTTGGTTCTGAACTTCTTCTTTAATCTTCACTGCCATATCAGGATGAGTTCTCCTAAGCTTTTGCTTCACAGGCACACACTCATGCTTCAACGGCAAGAAATGTTACACGATATCAGTATCTAGACCAGGCATGTCTTCATATGACCAGTCAAAGACGTCGACATATTCTTGTAACAACTCAATCAACCCCTTCTTAACAAACTCTTCTTGGAGTGCCCCAATTTTCACTTCACGAATGAAGTCTTCAGACCCCAAGTTGACTGTTTCCAGATTCTCAAGATATGGCTTAATGATCTTCTCCTCGTGCTCAAGAAGATAGGTAATCTCATCAGGAATCTCTTCAACATCATCTTCTTCTGCCTCAAATACAGGAAACTCAAAGTTGGGAGATGGTGTTGGATCATTATGTTCAATGGGTTTGATTAACATGAATAATGATTTTGAGTATAAAAGAGATTTCAGAATTCAAACAAGGCAAATCGTTATGCAGATGAAAAGATTGATTTTATTCTCTTTTTTAGGGTTTTATGGTGATCACCAATTTCATGCAAAAAGCAAAAAGGAAAAATAAATTGAAAAACAAACATTTAACACACGATTATTGAATGAATATCATTGTATTAATCAAATTATGCCAATCATGTCTTCACTTCTCCTTTTGGCATGGGATAAGGGTTTTCAAACAAAATGAACACATTACGTTGACTTATGGATAAATGTTGGAACATCAACAGTGATCCAATTATTGCAGATTCCACCGGGTAGGACAAAGTTGCCAAGGTCTTCCTTTTCATCATCTTCAACAATGGCGGAAACTTCCTGATCTTCAACTGTGTGGATAAAACCTCCACTCTGGAACAACCCACGCTCATTGGAAACACCAGAAGAGTACCCTATGCCATCTCGGGACTTGTTATCTTCCAACTTGATCATTTTCCCCAATCCATTAGTTGCACCATACTCAATGGCCAACTTAGCATCATTGTAGGAGACAAATGAAGAAAGTCCTTTCCTAGAAGGCTCAGCAATAGACAAGGCTTGGAATGGAGTCCCAACCTCATCCTTAGCATCAATATAGGAGAAGGAAGATAATTGAATGACCAAGAGATCCTTCTCTCCCCCTATCACCACCAACTTTTTATTCTTTACAAACTTCAATTTTTGGTGTAGGGTGGATGTCACGGCGCCTGCCTCGTGAATCCATGGTCTGCCAAGCAAACAACTGTAAGATGGATGAATATCCATGACTTGAAAAGTGATATGGAAATCACTAGGTCCAATCTTGATCGGGAGTTCAAATTCGCCGATCACAGTCTTGTGCGATCCATCAAACGCCTTCACAACCACTCTACTCTGCCTCATGGGAGGCCCCTGGTACGAAAGTTTAGCAAGAGTGGATTTTGGCAACATATTAAGTGATGATCCTGTGTCCACCAACACATTGGACAAGACATCATCCTTACAGTTCATCGATATGTGCAAATCCAAATTGTGGTATTTTCCCTCCTCGGGAAGATCAGCATCACAGAAGCTCAAGTTGTTGCAAGCAGTTATATTTGCAACAATGCTATCAAAGTGCTCAATTGTGACATCGTGGTCCACGTATGCCACGTCCAACACCCTCTACAAAGCTTCGTGATGTGGCTCAGAATTCATCAACAAAGATAAGACAGATATCTTTGATGGAGTTTGTAGCAGTTGATCAACAACATTATATTCACTCCTTTTGATGAGCCTCAGTATCTCATCACCATCCTCTTTTAACATGCCAGACTGGCCAACTAGGATAGGAGTGTTATTATTCTTGACAGCAACAAGGTCAACAACAGGAACATAATTATTTTGAGAAGAAGTCACCACGGGACCGGCATGATTAACAACAGTTTTCTTCAAAATATCTTCATGGGATTTCGGCGGAGTCGAGAAAACATGACCACTACGGGTCACACCACTGACGTCTAAAATGCTCACTACAGAAGTTGATGGCAACGACACCTCCTTTCCATCTTCTAGCATCACAACATTATATCGGTAGGGAACAGCCTTGTCTGATACATACGGGACAGGGCCCACTGGCTTGATCACAAGAGCTGGTGATACCTTCTTCTTGCTGCCATCATACTTGACAACGAAAGGCTCAGGAATTCTAAATACAGGGGAGATAACATCAACTTCATCCTCATTGCGATTCTGAAGTATTTCAATCATTCCCTGATCAATCATCTCTTGGATATCCTTTCTTACTTGACGGAATCCTCTCTCGTCGATAGTGCACACCTGGCACCTATCGTGGTCATGCTCATAGTGGCTGTGTTCACACAACAGCTTATGGATCTCGACCAAAGATTGCCTTATGTCACTTACATACAGGACTTTGTACTTGCTAGGGCATCCCTGGACCATGTTAACATCTGCTTTCCCATGCTCGGGCAATGGGTTCTTCTTGATATTCGGACCTACATCCTCAAAAAACAATATCCCACTTCTCACAAGGTCTTTCACCTTGGTTTTCAACGGGTAACAGTTCTCCACATCATGCCCGGAAGCACCAAAATGATATACACAGTGAAGCTCAGGCTTATACCACCACTGAGGGTTGGTTGGTACAGCAGGAGGGTCTCGTGGAGTTATCAGCTTCCTATCAATCAAGGAAGGATAGAGCTCAGCATATGTCATCGAAATCAGGTCAAAAGTTACCCTTTTCTTCTCGTAGTTGTTGGTGCTAGTGTTATTATTGTTGTGAGGCTGGTAGGCCTGTTGTTGTTGACGGTGTTATTGTTGTTGTTGATGATGATGAACTTCTCTAAAAGCAGGTGCTATATGAGCCACCTAGTGTTGGTTGACGGTGGGACGCACATCCTTCCTCCTTACAGAGGGCCTTCTTTTGACATGAGAGGACACATCATGAGTCTCTCCCTCTTTCTTCCTAGAAAAGCCTCCATACTTCTTTGCTGAGGAACTGTCATCTTTAGATAAACGCCCTTCACGGACCCCCTCTTCCAATATCATCCCCATATTCACCATTTCGGTGAACTCTGAGGGAGATCTGGCAATCATCCTTTCATAATAGAAAGAGCTCAAATTCTTTAAAAAGATCTTTGTCATCTCCTTCTCTTCCAGGGGTGGCACTATCTGAGCTGTCAATTCTCGCCATCTCTGGGCGTACTCCTTGAAGGTCTCCTTGTCCTTCTGTGACATTGATCTCAATTGGTATTTGTCTAGAGCCATATCCACATTATATTTATACTGCTTGATGGAGGCCTCGCCTAGATCTTCAAAAGAGCGGATGCTTGCACTCTCCAGCCCCATATACCACCGGAGCGTAGCACCTGTCAGGCTATCCTGAAAGTATTGGATTAACAGTTGGTCATTATCGATCTGTGTTGACATCTTGCGAGCATACATCACAAGATGGATGAGCGGGCATGTGTTTCCCTTATATTTCTCAAAGTCAGGTACTTTGAATTTAATAGGGATCTTCACATTGGGCACTAGGCACAACTCAGCAGCACTTTTACCAAATAGGCCCTTACCCCTCAAAGTCTTTAGTTCCTTGCGCAGCTCAAGGAATTGGTCTTTCATCTCGTCTATCTTTTCATACATGTCCGGGCCCTCAACACGGGGTAAGGTGTGCACAACGGGAGGTGGCACGGACAGGATCGGGCTAGATGCCGGCAAAGAAGCAAGAGTAGGAGCAAAACCCTCTGGTATGAAATTGGCAGGCATTTCCCAAGGGAACCCGGCTGGCATAGATGGAGCAAATTGGGTTGTTGCAGCAGGCACAATTGAAGTTGTTATCTCAGAAATGACAGTCCTCGCGGGAGGAGTTGCAGGAGTGGGCGAAGCTTGGCTCTGTGCGGCCAGAAATGACTCCATCATGGCAGTCAGCCTAGCAATATCTTCTTTCAGATCCATGTTCTCTTGCTCTAGATGCTCCATTATCTTCGGATGATTGTCTCTAGTGTTATACTGGTGCATCAACTTGTCTTCAAAATAAAGGAAGAGCAAATAGTTAGACCACTGATCAAGAGCTCAGAACAAAACCTGCTTATGCATATGATGCATGCAATGTTTGTGCACATGGTTTGTTTTTATTAGAGGAACTTTATAGGGATCTATATGCAAATATTTGGAAATATTAATCTTTTAAGATATATATGGAATACTCAGAGCAATAATATTTGGAAACTTTTTACACCAAAGAAGTAGTACAATTTTGGTAACCAAATACAATACAAGAGAAAAGGAGAATAAACATCCTATGGAGCCCTAGAAACAATCATCCAAAGCCTTCGATATCAAAAGATAAACTGCACAAAGCCTCTTCACCTCTCCCTCATAAGCTGCTTCCATATTGGCCTTCTCCTTAGCGAGCTGATCATACTTCTTCTTCCAAAACCTAGACGAGTGAGGAAGAAGAGAAGTAACTACATCATCAAGCTCATCAATAACTTGATGCTCTAGAAATTCTATCATTGCATCCTTATCTTTGAGCTGCTGAAGAAGTTCCTCACGCTCACGAACCCATGCACGCGATAGGTCTTCGTCTCTCAACTCCTCTACTCCTTGGTTAGGGAGGGTTGAAGGCCCAACCATAACCATAGGGGCAGGTCTCGGATAATCATATGGCATGCGGTACTCAAGAGCTCTCTTCCTCACCCAAGAGGTATAGGGTTCCAAAGCAATGCAATTCTTCGGACCAAGCTCTTTCCTTCCTTTCCTATGAACCTTGCGCCAGGCGCGGACCATCCTATCCTTCAAGTTCTGGGGATCTTTACCCTCTTGAAAGAATACATCTTCCAGCAAAATGTTGTTTGGTTTATCCTTTAAGGGGAACCCAAGCTGACGGCGAGCCAAAGTAGGATTGTAGTTAATTCCACCATATGTACCAAGAAAAGGCACATTGGAGAACTCACCACAAGAGTCAATAATCTGAACGCCATCATAAACACGGTTATACCAAGAGATATCATCATTAGTGAGAGACATGAGTCTCGCTGACGACCGTAGACATCCATTGTTCTCCTTGAAGGCAAGCGTCTGAGGCAAGTGAGAAATAAACCACTTGTACAACAGAGGCAGACAGTACACAATGGATCTACCACCCTTTGCATTCCTCATATGCAAAGAGAAATAAGTGTCACCCAACAGAGTCGGAATGGGATTAAGAGAAGAGAAAATCCTAATAGCGTTCTGTAACACCTCAAAATTTGCCCTCCTCTCTTGGGACTAGCTTAACATATTGCATTGCATTTTTAGGTCATTAAGCATTGCATATTGCATATCATGTGGTTACATTGTGCAAGTCATCCTCACAAGTCTTGATCAGGAGATAGGAGGTCATGTGCAAGTTAGGGTTTCATTGGACTGGTCATCAATCATCTAAGGATGTGGAGGTCCAAATTAGGGTTTTGTGATTCTCAAGGAGATTGGTCTTCATCTTGTTTGAAATGATTCATCATCATCATCATGGTTTGTCATCATCAAGTGTTGGAGCACATTCCTTGAGATTAGGGTTTTGACCACTGGTCAACCCTAATCAGTTGCATTGGGCCAATCAGGGCATGGCATGGATATGGGGTCTATGATGGATATGGGGATCATTTCATGATTATATGGAGTTTATGGAGGCTAGGGTTTCATCCTTGAGCCATTTCATCAGAAGATTGGGGCTCAGATTGATCAGTGCATTGCCAAATTCATCTATCAGTTGAAAAAGTCAACTGTGGTCAACTGTGCTTGATTTTATGGATTTGGAGGTGGGAGAGAGTTGGATACACTTCATTCATGTTGGAACAAGTGTTATTTGACATGTCAAAGCTCAAGAATGGAGAAAATAAAGTCAGAACAAAAATTGCCAAAAATAGAAAGTGACTTGTAATGGAAGTTTCCAAAAATGGAAAGTTTTTCACCACAAATTTACATGTCCAAGGAAGCTTCAAATGAAAATTTGTTCAACATGAAAGTTGTAGATCTTGTTCTCACCTTTCCAAAAAGTCCAAGAACTTGAAATTCCCATGCATGGTTGGCAAGTTATGGTCCATTCAATTTCAAAAAAAAGACCCATAATCAAAGTGGCATAACTTTCACATGGAGTGTCCAAAATGAGTGATCTTTTTATGAGCAAACTCCATTTAACATGTACTTTCATGGTGCATAATCAAAATTCATCAAAAATGGTCAATGCAAAAGGTCAATTTTCAAGTGCACTAATTAAAATCCAAGGGCAAAATGGTCCAAATTGAGAAATAATTGGAATTTTGGAATGGGAGTTTTTGCAACACATCACAAATGCAAATTAGAAGTGGTTTGAACTGTCATGAGTTTTCAAGATGCAATATTTGGCTAGGCTACTTTTGAACTTGCACTTAAAATGCAATTTTGGCATAGCATAGTGAAAATGAATTGTACAAGGCCAATCAACATGAGACCAAAGCCAACACATTCCAAATGATAATTAGAAGGTGTCTGAGCTGTCACATTGCTGTCATGTGCCCTAATGTGAAAAGTTATTTTTGCCCTTGCATTGAAAAATGGCATTATGCTAATTATTTCATTTTTGGTTAATTGGTGATTAGAAGGTGATTAAGCTGAAGTATAAAGTGTTAATTGTAACTGAATTGCACACATAATCACAATTCACAAGAACCTAACTAACTTTCCCTCCATTTTCTCTCAATTCTTCAAGAATCTTCATCAACATTTTTCAAGATTTCTCCATCGTTTCTCAACCAAATTGCTTGATTCTTCTTGATTCGTGCTCCACATATCTTCTTCTCCAACTGTTTTGGTGAATCATTGCCAATAGCATCAAGAACCTCGACTGTTCATCATGAGTGCAACAATGGAGTTTTGTGATTTCTTTCAATTTAAGCAACTTTGAGCTAAGATAACTTCTCCATCCACCTTCCTATACCTTGGCACGCATCTGTTTTGAAGAATTACATCAAGAAACGTCAAATTCAACAGCTGCTTCATTCAAGGTACCAAAATTCGAATCTCACAATTCTTTGAATTGAGATATGCTTTTTGAAGTTCATTCATTGTAGATCATCATGATGTGCGTGGTTTTTGATTTGGTGAACTATAGAGAGAGTTATCGCGATTTGAAGTTTTGTGCTCACATCTTAATTTGATCGATCCGTGCTGTGTGTTTAGTGTTAGGTTAAATCATTAGCATATTCTTGATGTACGTGGAGAGACGGTGAGAACGGTGTGCCATTTGCCAATTTTTGTTGAAATTTGTTTTTCGTGTATTTTCTGCATTTTCTGGAAATTGTTGTTGAAGAACATGATGAAATCCGATGTTTGATCCATTGCCTTGGTTTTTCGTTTGAAAATGATGTTTCCCTCCAGCGCCAGCGAATCAGAGCGCTCCACTGCTTCTTTTCCAAACGCTGTCGTTTTGGATATTGTTTTAAAATTTACAAAAATGCCACTGCTTCATTTATTTAATTATTATTTCTTTTTCTTTTTCTTTTCTTATTTCATTTTGTTACAAGAACTTCAAAAATTCCTAGAGGCTTCATTTTTCATCCAATTTTTGTGAAATTTTTTGTGCCATGCTCATGATGATGTGTAGAATTTTATGATGATTTTTGTGGATTTTTTGCATGTATAGAAAAATAATTGGTCTAGGGTTTGTGGAATGTGTCACATTTTTGTATGCTTCACCATATCCTTCATGAAATACTCATACTTCCAAAGAAATGAATGAAATTTTTTGTGCTTGTTCTGGACATCTTGATAGTGATTTTCATGTAGAGTTTGTGATTTTTGGGTACTTGGTGAAGGAGATTTGATTTTTTTGAATAGAGGTGTGACAATTTGTGTCACACCAAGCTAAGTCATCTTTCTGATTTTATTTGCCTGGCTTAGGAATGTTTGATTGCTCCAATTTTTTTGCATGAATGATCATTGATATGTCAAGATAACATGTGAATTTTGCTGGAATTATTGGTTGCATTTTCAAATTGATTGATAATTTTCTTCCCTGTTGGTTCATTTTGCAACATTGTGTGACACATGTTTGTATTTCTTTTGTGAAATTCTCATATGGTATTGGATGAAGATGAAATTTAACATGAGCATTCTAGACACATTGTAGGACATCATGCTTTTGATCCCATTCATTTCTTAATTGTTGTCACTGTTTTATGAATTATTAAAGTGAATGCTTGTGTGGATGCCTTGAATTGGCTTGTAGAATTGTGTCTGGATTTCTTGATTTTCATTGACCTACTTTCTTTTGTCCAATTGAGCTGAAAATTGACATGCTATACATTGAATGTGTCCTGTTTAGGTGTGAAGTTTTGTGGAATTAATTGAATTGTTTTGGTATGGATTTGATTGAAGTCATTCTGTTTGGTCATTTGGAGTTGCAAATTGCATGATTGATGTTAAATTGTGCATAAAATGATAATGGTGAATGATATGAGCATGGGACCAATTGCATTTGCTTTTGATTTGTTTTAATGTGATTTTGGTTGAAATTCACTTGCTGTTTAGAATTTTTTATCCCTTTTGGACCCTAGGCTTGGCCTAGTGGTCTAGTTTCTCACATTTGGTGTGGATTTTCAGGATGAAATGCAAAAGGCTCAAGGAAATAAATGCAAGTTGCAATTTGAATTTGTTTGATGTTGTCCACTAACATGATTTTGTTTTGTAGGGATTGATGCTTGAGTTTGAGCTCGTAGCTTGCACTTATGTGCATTAACTTGTGTTGTCTGTATAGATTGATTTTTGCCGTTTATTGTTGGTTTGTCTGAGTACTGATGATACTTGATTGATTTCAGGTACATTTAGTCGCTTACAGTTCTTTAAGAACTTGCATGCTGCTGCTTGGTTTTTAACCAATTGAGGTAGGACTTCTATTCTCCATGTAGTCTGGAAGACCTGGCCTGTTACCTGGCCAGGCAACTGTCTGAAGTCCTCCTTAAGAGGCGATGTTTGTGATTGTTTACTTTCGTGCCAAGCAGGTAAAGACCTCTATGAGGCAATTGGTGGATCAAAGGGATATGCAATCTATCCCCCACTATTCTGTTGAGTCGTCCCTCTGCTCACACCACTGTGTTGATGCATTGGGACACAAACCCAAGATCTTGTGCTGTTGCACAATCGAGTCAGAGTCTTGAGCATAGAAGGGTCCCTCCATTCTGGACCCACACTCCTTTGTCTGAAGCTCTCCCTGGTCAGGGATAAGAGCTGTGAAGTCTAATCTTCACTCACCTTTCATCTGCCTCACCTTAGCCTCGCAATGGCAAGGTTAAGAGCGAACACTACCCATGTACAGATGACTTGCTTCGGCAGTCAAACCCATTGTTTGAGCCTCACTTGACTGGTTATAGTGTGTGCTTTGTGAATATTTGTTTGCTCTGTTTGCTTGTATGCTTGTATGCTTGCTTTCTTCCTGGATAGGATTAGCTTGCAGTTGTGCAAGTAGGATAGAAACCTGAACATAGGGCAATGATGCATGATAACACTAGGCTCGAGTCCAGCTCCCTGGTAGTGTGTCTTCCCTTTGTATCTGGTTGGCATTTCTTTCCCTTTCAGGGGAACTACATCGCCCTGATCCTTGTTCCAGACGAGGTATGTAGGCAAGAGACCGTGCGAGGTCTCTCCGGGCACTTTTTTTTCTTTTTGTGTGTGTTTGCTTGTTATCTTCTTGTGTGTCAGGATATGGACGTAAGCCCAGCGATTGGCTGTACGTATCCTGATTGTGTTTGTAGGTTTGGATGCCGATGTAAGTCCAGTGATTGGCGGTCGGGCTCCATGTTTGCCTTTTTGTGTGTGTTTTGGGTTCGGACGCTGATGTAAGTCCAGTGATTGGCATTCAGGCTCCATGTTTGCCTGTGTGTTTGTTTGTTTGTTTGGTGTGCGTGAGCCGAACTACGGCAGCTCTGATTCTCGTTCCAGACGAGATACGTAGGCATAGGATGCGACGTCCTATCGAGCTCGTTCCTCCTAACCCCCACCTGTGTTGTCTTCGGTGTGTGTGTGTGTGGTGTTTTAGCAACCTTTTCTTTTCTTAGAGCGTGGATCCTGTCGAGTACGACGAACGTGAGGGGTGCTAATACCTTCCCCTCGCGTAACCGACTCCCGTACCCTTTCTCTTTGGTCACGAGACCATGTCTTTCCAGGTTTCTCTGAGCGTTTCCTTTCCCTATCTTGGGATAAATAACGCGCAGTGGCGGCTCTGTTTGTGTTTTTATTTTAGCTCGCCGGTTGTTTTTTCGCGGATGCGACACGTTCACATCCACAAAATTTCCGATGTTGGGAAATAACACTAGCCCATAGATGAGTAGTACAAATATGGCTTCAAAGGCGTCCTCACTCATGGCCCTCCCAAACAAAGTAGCTTGGGCAATGAGGAAATCAGATGGGAGACCTTGAATTCCACCTTTGGTAGTTATATGAGCAACAATATCAGATACATCTATGTGAAGCATATCAGCAATCTCTTGAGAAGACGGAATCTTCTCCAAACCACTGAACGACAACTAATCAAGAATAGGTATACCCACATGATAGGCATACTCCTCAAGTGTAGGCAAAATCTGGTAATCCGGAAAAGTGAAGCAACGATACAGAGGATCGTAGAACTGCACCAACACACTCATCAGACCTTCATCCACCTTGGTAGAAAGAATAGACAGAAGCTTCCCATGGCGAGCTTTGAACTCCAAGGGCTCTAATACATAGATGTAAAACTCCTTAACTCTTTCAAGTCGGGTTGTCTGAAACTGTACTTCTTCGTATTCCTTCTTTGCTTATCCATGTCTGAAAATTTGCAAATAGACCTCTTAAGTTCCTTGAAAATCTTTCGTTGTTGATGATATGGATGCAAATTAATGCATGAATGCATGGATGCAACAATCACACTCAAGGATCAAAATCACTTAAAATCATCTCATGCACATGTTGGAATTGGAATTTAACATGTATGATGCACCAAATTTGAATTTGGCATTTTCCCTCCAAAATGAACATCCATGGATAAATGATTATATGATTAAATTTCATGCAATGCAATGATGGATTTGGAAAATATGAGTCATAAGGAGCATTATGCAAAAAGAGTGGCCTAAATTGGAGTCTTGAATCAAAAGTTATGGCACTTTGAAGTTTCATGCACACTTGGTGATCATTTGCTCATAACTCCTAAACCATCCATCAGATACTCATGATCTTGGACTTTTTGGAAATGGGAGAGAAAGATCTTCAACTTTCCTGTTGGACAAAATTTCATTTGAAGCTTCTTTGATATTGGAAAGTCAAGTTGAATGTGGTCCAAAAACTTGCCATTTTTGGAAACTTGAAATTACAGGTCACTTTCCATTTTGGGAAACTTTTGATCTGACTTCAAAATCTTCAAGGTAGATGTTTGACATGATGAATAGACCTCTTTTGGACATGAATGAAGTGTCTCAAACCATTTCTCCACCTCCTAGCCCTTAGTTGACTTTCAGTTGACTTTTATGGGCCTCAGATGACCTGGCAATGCACTGATGACTTTGAGCCTCTAACACTTGGCAAAGTTGCTTCAACATGAACCTTGGCTCCTGTAAGCTCTTATGAATGATCAAATGGCCTCCATCTCAAGAAAAACTTGCTCTCTTTGCACAGATGAATTCTCTTGATGCCAATGCTTATTGATATGGTGCAATGCAGTATGCAATGTTAATGACCTAAAAAAATGAAATGAATGCATGAATGGGGGGTGCAAATTTGAGGTGCTACACTCGTTGACACCGGTTTGTCACTCAATGTGCTTCTGAAGTCAACATTGTCAAAGTTATCTTGCCAAGGAGCTCCCATGAGATATATTGGGGTGATTGTCAAAGCCTTTGATGGCTCTCGCAAAACAGTCATTGATGAAGTGGGCCTTCCAGTCAAGATAGGTCCGAGTGATTTTCAAATTACTTTCCAGGTAATGGATATTCACCCGTCCTACAGTTGTTTATTGGGAAGGCCATGGATTCATGAGGTAGGGGCGGTTACGTCCACTCTGCATCAGAAGCTCAAATTTGTCAAGAATGGCAAGCTGATAATTGTTGGAGGAGAGAAAGCGATGTTGGTTAGCCATCTGTCATCTTTCTCCTATGTGGAAGCTGAGGATGAGGTTGGAACTCCGTTCCAAGCCTTATCTATTGCTGCTGAGAAGAGAGTTGGGGCACCTATATCCTCTCTGAAAGATGCACAGAAGATTGTTGAAGAAGATGTTGTGGATTCGTGGGGGCGTGTGGTAGATGTCTCCGACAACAGAGAAAGAACTGGTTTGGGTTTCCAGAAGGGCTTGTAAACCGTTAGATCTGAAAAGATGTAACTCAGCTTCCGTAGCGGAGGGTTCATTCATGGGAATGAACAACACTAACCTGTTGTGCTAGAGGATAGTGAAGAAGAAGACTACACCAACTTTGTAACGCATGGAGGGACATGCAACAATTGGACTGCCGTTGATATTCCTGTTATTTTGCATCAATCTAAGTAATTGCTTTTATATTTTAAAAAAATCCTTCTCCTATGCCTAAGGGAGAAGTGAACATTGTTTGGGAATTTTAAATTGATCATCAATAAAATTAATTCTATTCATCCATATCTTTGATGTTTATTTTTACTTTTTGCTTTATTCTAAAAATGGTAATCACAAAAAAAACATAAATTAACAATATAATTGTCCATCTGCATAATATTTGGTCACAAATTCACTTCTCTAAAATCAAATATCAAATCATTATGCAGGTTGGTTCCTAACCCTTTTGAATACCATGATCTTTATCCTTCTCCAAATTTTGAATTCCCTGTGTTTGAAGCCGAGGAAGAAAGTGATGTAGAAGTGAGTGATGAATTGTCTCGTCTTCTTAAGCAAGATGAAAAGATCATTTAGCCGTTTGAAGAGCAGATTGAGCTAGTCAACTTGGGTTCTGAAGATGATGTGAAGGAAGTCAAGATTGGGTCTCGACTGTGTCCAGAGGCTAAGAAGGGGTTGATTGACCTTCTTCGAGAATATTCAGATGTGTTTTCTTGGTCCTATCAAGACATGCCCGGGTTGGATTCCGATATTGTGGAGCATAGATTGCCGTTGAAGCCAGAATGCCCGCTAGTCAAGCAGAAGTTGAGAAGAACGCATCCTGATATGGCTGTGAAGATCAAAGAGGAAGTTCAGAAGCAGATTGATGTCGGTTTCCTTGTAACTGCTGAGTATCTGTAATGGGTGGCTAATATTGTGCCTGTGCCAAAGAAAGATGGAAAAGTCCGCATGTGTGTTGATTATAGAGATTTGAATAAAGTCAGTCCGAAAGATGATTTCCCTCTGCCACACATTGATATGTTGGTAGACAATACTGCTAAAATCAAAGTCTTTTCGTTTATGGATGGATTTTTCGGATATAATCAGATTAAGATGGCACCCGAAGATATCGAGAAGACCACATTCATCACACCCTGGGGAACATTCTGTTATAGAGTGATGCCTTTCGGTCTAAACAATGCTGGTGCAACTTACCAGAAAGCAATGACCACTCTTTTTCATGATATGATGCATAAAGAGATTGAGGTATATGTCGATGACATGATTGCCAAATCAATTGATGAAGAGGAACGTGTTGAGCATTTGTTAAAGTTATTCCAGCGTTTGAGGAAGTATAAACTCCGCTTGAATCCTAATAAGTGTACTTTTGGTGTTCGCTCTGGTAAGTTGTTGGGCTTTGTTGTCAGTGAGAAGGGTATTGAAGTTGATCCTGCCAAGGTCAAAGCAATACAAGAGATGCTTGTGCCCAAAATTGAGAAGCAAGTCAGAGGTTTTCTCGGCCGCTTGAATTATATTTCCAGATTCATCTCCCACATAACTGCCACATGTGCGCCTATATTCAAGCTTCTTCGGAAAGATCAGTCTTGTGATTGGACCGAAGACTGCCAGAAAGATTTTGACAGTATCAAGGAATATCTGCTTCAGCCTCCGATTCTGTCTCCACTTGTTGAAGGAAGATCGTTGATCATGTATTTGACTGTGCTAGAAGACAGTATGGGTTGTGTTCTTGGTCAGTAAGACGAGACTGGAAAGAAAGAATTTGCTATTTACTACCTCAGTAAGAAATTCACCGACTGTGAGACTCGGTATTCAATGCTTGAGAAGACTTGTTGTGCATTAGCTTGGGCTGCTAAGCGTCTACGTCAGTACATGTTGAATCATACAACTTGGTTGATATCCAAAATGGATCCAATCAAGTATATATTTGAAAAGCCTGCTGTAACTAGGAGAATTGCCCGTTGGCAGATGTTGTTGTCCGAGTATGATATTGAATACCGATCTCAGAAAGCGATCAAAGGTAGTATCTTGGCTGACTATTTGGCTCACCAAACAATTGAAGATTATCAGTCAACACATTATGATTTTCCCGATGAAGAGATTTTGTACTTGAAAATGAAAGATTGTGATGAACCATTGCTAGAAGAAGGGCCAGAACCTGGTTCCCGTTAGGGCATGGTATTTGATGGAGTTGTTAATCAATATGGAAATGGCATTGGGGCAATGATTATTACTCCTCAAGGCACGCATCTACCATTTACAGCTAGATTGACTTTCAAATGTACAAACAACATGGCAGAATATGAAGCTTGCATTATGGGGCTTGAAGAGGCCATGAATCTCAGAATCAAGTATTTGGATGTCTTCGATGATTCGACTTTGGTTATGAATCAGATCAAAGGAGAATGGGAGACGAATCAACCCGGTTTAATACCATATAGAGATTATGCGAGGAGGATTTCAACTTTCTTTACAAAGGTTGAGTTTCATCATATCCCACGAGATGAAAACTGGATGGCAGATGCTCTTGCAACATTGGCATCAATGATTATAGTGAAGTATTGGAATGAAGTTCCCAATTTATCTGTGATGTGTCTTGATAGGCCAGCTCATGTGTTTGCTGTTGAAAAGATCAAAGACGAGAAATTGTGGTATTACGACATCAAATGTTTCCTCCAAAGTCATATTTACCCGCCTGGGGCATCTTTGAAAGATAAGAAGACTTTGAGAAGATTAGCCGGTAATTTCTACTTGAATGGTGATATATTGTACAAGAGAAACTTCGACATGGTTTTGCTCAGATGCATGGGTAGACACGAAGCAGACTTGTTGATGACCGAAGTGCATGAAGGATACTTTGGTACTCATTGCAATGGACATGCAATGGCAAAGAAGATGTTACGAGCAGGTTACTATTGCCTGACAATGGAATCTGACTGTTGTAAGTTTGTGAAGAAGTGCCACAAGTGTCAAATTTATGCTGATAAGATTCATGTTCCTCCGACATTACTGAATGTTATCTCTTCCCCATGGCCCTTATCCATGTGGGGATTGATATGATTAGGATGATTGAGCCCAAAGCTTCGAATGGGCATCGTTTCATTTTGGTGGCAATTGACTACTTCACAAAATGGGTTAAAGCATCATTGTATGCTAATGTAACCAAGGAAGTTGTTGTAAGGTTTATCAAGAATCATATTATATGCCGTTATGGTGTGCCAAGTAAGATCATTACTGATAATGGATCAAACTTGAATAACAATATGGTGGAAGCTCTTTGCAAAGACTTCAAGATTGCACATCACGATTCTTCTCCCTACAGACCCAAGATGAATGGGGATGTTGAAGTTGCGAATAAGAATATCAAGAAAATTATCTAAAAGATGGTTGTCACGTATAAGGATTAGCATGAGATGCTCCCATCTAATTTGCATGGGTATCGTACATTCGCCGCACTTCAACAGGGGAAACCCCTTTCTCTCTCGTTTATGGTATGGAAGCAGTGCTCCCCGTAGAGGTTGAGATTCCTTTGTTGCATGTGCTCATGGAAGCCAAGTTGACTGAAGCTAAATGGTGTTAGACCAGGTTTGACCAGTTGAATTTTTTTGAAGAGAAGAGATTGACTGCCATGTGTCATGGTCAGTTATATCAGCAGAGAATGAAGAAAGCTTTTGATAAGAAGGTTAAACCTCGAGTGTTCAGAGAAGGTGACCTTGTGCTCAAGAAGATTTTATCATTCAAGCCAGATTCCAGAGGAAAATGGACTCCCAATTATGAAGGCCCGTATGTTGTTAAGAGAGCTTTTTCAGGCGGTGCCCTGATTCTTACAACTATGGATGGTGAAGAGTTCACTCGTCCTGTGAACGCAGATGCAGTCAAGAAATACTTCGCCTAAAAAAGAAAAATAACAGGTTGTTAAGTTGAAAACCCGAAAGGGCGGCTTAGGCAAAAATGAGCGTCTCGGTGGATTGAAAACCCGAAAGGGCGATCCAGGCAAAAATTAGAGACATAAAACAGAAATAATTTCCCGATAAGTTAAGTACTCCACCTTAGGGCAACTTATGCAAAAATTAGGGATTATGGCAAGTAACTGCATTCTGCTGATCCTCAGTGATTTTTGAAGACTTGTTTGAGCACAAGGGTTGACATCGGTTCATCTCCAGCGGCCTTCGAGAGCACAGTGGATATCAAGATTTGGTAGAAGGATTAAGGATCATTTGTATTCAATGTAACCTTTTCCATGTAAATTACCATTTTCAACTTTGTAAAATCTATGGAGTCTTGTCATTTACAGACTACCATTCCATTAAATAAAGATGAGCTTTCATCCAAATTGTTTCTATACTTATTTATTCCAGCCAATAGTTTTAAATTTTATTATGATCATTTTGAAATTAAAATTTTTCAAAATCAAGTTTTCTTTAATATATAAAAGCAAGAACTTTTCCAAAGCAAGTAGCAAGAATATCAACAGCATTTCAATGAATAGAAAGTCCTTAAGTGTGAAGCATCTGAGGTTCCCCAAGCAGTAACTCTTCGGGTATCCCTAGGTGTTTGTGTTGATTCAGTTCCCCAGTGGAACTTCTTTCTTTTTCCCCAGCTAAGTTGGTTGATTCAGATACCCTGTGGCGTATCCTTGTCCCCAACAGAGTTTTGACCTCCCTTAGCGGAGTTCGTATTTCCTCAGCAGGAGGATCTTCATCAGAGATATTTGATATTTTCCCCAGTAGATTGCTTTGGTATCCCTACCAATCGTTGTATCTTTGCTCCCAGTCAGAGTTTCCTCCTGGTTTTTGAGCGACTTTTGTTGTTGATATTTCCTCTGTAGGGTTGTCTCCCATTTTTATGGTGTTGACCTAAAATTCCCTGAAGTTGATATTGTTCTACCTTGATAACATGAAAATGCATCAGATATTTGCCTTGATTTACACTCAAAGATCATACCACTTTGATTAATATTCTGATTATTCCGCAAGTATTCGAGTTGTTTTTGCAGGTATTTAAATCTCCAAGCATTAATGAGCAAAATGTAGGAAAGGAAGAAAAAGAAGAAGAAACACATGAGAAAGAATAGAAAAAAAAAGCAGAAAACCAGAATGCAGAATTTGCTGATGTGACGACCGTCACGACCCAGCCTGTGACGACCGCCACAGGCCCATGACGAGCGTCACACAGCCAGATTTTATGCTTTGAAACAGTCAATCAGAGGCACCCAAATGTGCCTAAATTCTCTCCAACAGCATGACTCCCCCGTGGATTCCTCATTCAACCAGTCTTCCTTAATTTTCTCAACCGCCAAGACCTACCAGAGCAATATATAAAGGACCAAAGTTGGAAAAATTGGAACATCTACACTTACGCTCTGCAATTGAATTTTTTTTTACAGCATTCTAGCTTTTTAGTTATTTTCTTTTCAGCAAATTTGTTTCCGTTGCCTTAGTACATTGTCATTCTTTTTAGAATTTCCTTTTCTCCTTTCCTTTCTATTTTCCAGTTAGCCATAGTAGTAGTTTCCTACACTGGGAAACTACTACACTTTATTTAATTTAGTAAGCAATTGTATTGAAGAAGCAGAATCCTACCTACTTGTGGAGGACTGCTCAAGTACTCAAAGATTCGCCATACTCTGTTAATCCGATTGTCAGGTTTTTATTAAATTATTATTATTGCCTTGTTATTGCTATAATTATGTCCGTTGCATTGTTAATCTATTTAAGCTCTGTGTTTGCTTTATTTAACATGTCCGGCTAAATTACCGGTATCGGTATGTAACAATTTAATTAGATGGGATTTAATAATAATCGGTGAAAACCCTTTTTCTCAAACAATCTTTTAGGCTGAGGTTTTTAATTTAAATTTGATTAACTTTATCACAAAAGCGTGAGAAGCTATTTAATACGATTTTGCCACGAGAGTGGGAAATTAACTAAGGCGAGAACCAACAATCGCGAGAGCGTGAGGCTCGAGCTGGATAGTAAAAATTAGGCATTGAGTTTAAAAACAGCGAGAGCGCTTTAAAAGCAATTAGGACTTATTTATTTTCAAAAAGTAATTTTAACTTCAAATGGGACAGCGAGAGCGTGCATTCTGACTTAAAGTTATAGGCCGAATCAACAATCACGAGAGTGTGAGATAAAGCTTTTTAAATAAATATTTTCTACTTAGAGATATTTGGCATTTAAACTATTCACCGGTGACTTATCGAATCCCTGACAATTAATGCGTTCCATACTGATTCCTTCCATCAATTTTCTTAAAACTAAATTTCCCTTAGATTTAATATTCTGCACCCGAACTTCTACTAATCATTCCCTTAGCTAAACATAGTGACGTTAGTAACACTAGTTTGACCATAGGTCCCTGTGGGATCGATATATTTTAAAACTAAAGCGACTGGACTGTGCACTTGCAGTCAAGTACCCGATAGACTATATTTTATATATAGTCACGACAAGCATCAAGTTTTTGGCGCCGTTGCCGGGGACCTGTTTTAGTCGAATAGTGCGATTCTTTCGTTGCACGGTATAGACTAAGGTAAAAATAAAAACTAATTTATTCTCCCTTATTTTCCCCGATTGTATGCCAAGTACTCGCTCACAAGGCGATAACTTAGCACCACCAGTCCAAGAATTAGAGTGTTTGTTATACATAAGACGCCGAATACAAGAATATCAACAAAAGTACGATATTCCCGATATCTTCTCTCCTCCTAAACTAGAAGAAAAACCAACCATGGCTGAAGAAGGACCACGTAATCGTCCTCTTAAATTCTACGCTACCCCGTCCCAACAAGAACCTCACAACAACATTGTTGCCCCAACTATCAATCGAAACGATTTCGAGATGAAACCCTCACTATTATCAGCCGTCCAACAACATCAATTTGCTGAAAATCCTACGGACGATCCTATTGAACACCTGACCAAGTTTGTGTAGTACGCAGACACTGTAAAGGAGAATGGTGTATCTCAAGATGTGATAAGACTGCGCCTCTTTCCTTTCTCACTAAGAGACAGAGCTTGGGCTTGGTTGCAATCCTTGCCCTCCAACTCCGTTACAACATGGGAAGAACTGAAGAACATCTTCTTATCCCGATATTTTCAACCGAGCAAAACTGCTATGCTGAGAGCTCAAATCAACGGATTCAGGCAAAAAGATGTAGAATCTCTCTACGAAGCATGAGAGAGATACAAGGACATGATGAGAATATGTCCACATCACGGTCTCAAAGACTGGGAGATCATTCACACATTTTACAATGGGCTTCTGTATAACACGAGACTGACAGTAGACGCTGCCGAGAGTGGTGCACTTATGAACAAGCCATACAATGAAGCCTATCAACTCATTGAAAACATGGCCTAGAACCATTTCCAATGGGGAGGTGAAAGAACTCCAGTGGAAAAGTCCCAGACAAAGGGTGGAATGTACGAAATCAGTAGCCTTGACCATGTTCATGCAAAGGTAGATGCCCTTGTTAAAAAATTAGACAACTTGACCATACCACCCACAGCACCGTGGCTGTTGTAACTCCAAACTGTGAGTTATGTGGAAACCCTGGACACACTGCACAAGAATGTAAAATACTAGTAGGAGTCCCAACTGATCAAGTGAATTACACACAAGGAAACCCATATTCGAATACCTATAACCCAGGTTGGAAAAACCATCATAATTTCTCGTATAAGAATAACAACGCCCTGTATGCACCTGGCCAAGCACCAGCTATCCCGCCTGGATATCAAAAGCCAGTTAATAATGCTCCTAACATGCCTAGGAAGTCAAATCTCGAATTAATGATGGAAAGCTTCATAGCTACCCAAGCTCAGACAAACAAAGACTTCTTGAACCAAAACATACATACTAGCGAGCAACTCAAACAACTAGCGAGCAAACTAGACGCCTTAGCCACCCACAATAAAATGCTTGAAACACAGATTTCACAAGTGGCTCAACATCAAGCATCTATAGCCACTCCAGCTGGAACATTTCCTAGACAGCCGCAACCTAATCCAAAAGGACATGCAAATGCCATTATACTGATGAGTCGAAAAGAAGTAGACGAACCCGTAGATCCAAGACTCCAAAACCCTGCCATGTACCAAAAACCAGACAAAACATCCACTGAGCAGGTGAATGAACCAAAGGAAATAGGAGATAATACCCGAGAGGCCGAAGAGAAAGAGAAACCTTATGTGCCTCCGCCTTCTTATAAACCACCCATTCCGTATCCTCAAAGACTCACAAGTTCTACAACTGTGAGTCAATTTAATAAATTTGTTGAACTTCTGAAGCAACTAAACATTACGATACCCTTTACAGAAACCATCACACAAATGCCCTCCTATGCCAAATTTCTTAAGGAAATCCTATCCAATAAGAAAAAAATTGAGGATAACGAAACAATTACACTTACTGCCGAGTGTATCGCAATAATCCAGAATAACATGCCTCCCAAACTAAAAGACCCAGGTAGTTTTTCCATACCCTGTGTCATTGGAAAATTCGTCATAGACAAATCTCTATGCGATATAGGAGCCAACATTAGTGTAATGCCCTTAACCATCTGTAAAAGGCTCAGTATGGGAGAATTAAGACCGACCAAGATGTCTGTTCAATTAGCTGACCGCTCAATCAAATATCCTGTCGGTATACTAGAGAATGTCCCAGTACGTGTAGGAAAATTTTACATTCCTACAGACTTCATAATCATGGACATCAAAGAAGATGCCAGTACACCTATCATACTAGGAAGGCCATTCTTGGCTACCGCCGGAGCCATAATAGACGAAAAGAGAGGTAAACTGACATTCGAAGTTGGAGAGGAAAAGGTTAAATTCATCTTGACCCAATTCTTACAAGCACCAGCTATAGATGATACTTGTTATCTATTTGATGTCATAGACGAGTGCGTGAGAGAGATGGAGATGCAAGAAACCACATACTCTGATATAATGAAACTCCAAATCCCCCAATCTTTGAAGACGATAATTGGCATGAACCATACCAAAACGAAAGTCTAAGCGAATGCTTAGCACTTACACCTAACCACATGCCATGCCCAAAGAAACCTAAATTGGAATTAAAAGCACTACCAAAGAACCTAAGATACAAGTTCCTAGATACTGAACTGAGAAGACCAGTAATAGTCAACGCTGACTTGGGACAGATGGAAACTGAGAAATTACTAGATGTCCTAAGAAAATATCCAACTGCGTTAGGATATAACATCGCCGATCTAAAAGGAATAAGTCCTTCTATCTGTATGCATCACATTATACTGGAGGAAGATTGTAAAACCTCTAGAGAACACCAGAGAAGGATCAACCCAATCCTAAGCACGGTAGTCAAGGATGAAGTAAAGAAACTTCTAGATGCTGGAATCATATACCCGATCTCCGATAGTCAATGGGTTAGCCCGTTCATGTAGTACCCATTAAAGGGGGTGTTACAGTTGTTAAGAATGAGAAGGGCGAATCTATAGCACAAAGAGTTGTTACCGGAAGTAGAATGTGCATCGACTATAGAAAACTAAACAAAGCCACTCAGAAATATCATTTTCCTCTGCCCTTCATTGACCAAATGCTCGAACCATTGGCTAAGCATTCTCACTTCTTCTACCTAGACGGTTATTCAGGATTCTTTCAAATTCCAATCCATCCTGACAACCAAGAAAAGACTACCTTCACATGCCCTTATGGTACATTCGCCGACCGAAGAATGCCATTTGGATTATGCAACGCTCCCGCAACATTTCAAAGATGCATGATGGAAATCTTCGCCGATTTTATAGACGACATCATGGAAGTATTTATGGACGATTTTTCTATTTGTGGGCAGAGTTTTGAAGGATGTCTATCAAACCTTGAAATGGTACTCGAAAGATGCGTGAAAGTAAACCTCGTTTTAAACTGGGAGAAATGCCATTTCATGGTCCAACAAGGAATCGTGTTAGGTCACGTGGTATCTAACAGAGGAATTGAAGTAGACAAAGCTAAGATCGAAATCATAGAGAACCTTCAACCTCCGAAAATCGTACGAGAAATACGAAGCTTTTTTGGACATGCCGGTTTCTACCGACGTTTCATTAAAGATTTCTCGAAAATTACCAAGCCACTTACGGGTTTATTAATGAAAGACACTGATTTCATCTTTGATGAAAAATGTTTAACAGCGTTCAACCAACTGAAAACATCTTTAATCACCGCACCCATAATACAACCACCTGACTGGAAATTACCTTTTGAAATCATGTGTGATGCGAGTGATTACGCAGTAGGCGCAGTACTAGGACAAAGAAAGGATAAGAAGCTTCATGCTATTTACTATGCAAGTAGAACACTAGATCCAGCCCAAATGAACTACGCCACCACTAAAAAAGAACTTCTAGCCGTCGTGTTCGCCTTGGACAAATTCCGTTCCTACCTAGTAGGGGCGAAAATTATCATCTATACCGACCACGCCGCTATTAGATATCTGCTAAGTAAGAAGGATGCCAAACCAAGACTTTTAAGATGAATCCTGCTCTTACAAGAATTTGACTTAGAGATAAAAGATAAGAAAGGTACTTAAAACGTAGTAGCGGACCACTTATCATGAATCGAAGGGAATAAACCTGAACAAGTTCCAATTAATGATGATTTCCCTTACAAACGACTCATAGCCCAAATGTAAAGCGATATGTCTGAACGACCCATTGCCTACGTACCATCACAAAGGAGGATCAAAACCTCGTAGTTCGGGGTAAAAATCTCAAAGATTGGTGAATTGATGTGATCAAAAGCCTTAAGGTCTTTTGTTATCAAAGGGAGAAAACTCAACCTAAACAAACAATCCACCATGTGAGGAAGGCTTCAACATGCTAGTGAGGGGTTAACCCTATAATAAGCATGGAAGGCTTATAATCCAACACTAAGGATGAGGTGAGATTTACATCAACCACTATGATAACTCAAACCTATTACAAATGTTTTTGAAAAGGGTTTTAACAAAGTGGCCATTGGAACCACAAAACAACTTGAAATGGGTTGTATTCACAAGTTAGACTTATTTACAAAATGAAGTCAAAGTTTGGATTAAACTTTATTCACAATGAGTATTTATGAAAATAGTTTTGAAAAGTCAAAGGCTTGAGGCCTAGGTTTCTAATTTGAAACAAAGTCAAAGTTTTGAAAATGATTTTTGGCTTGGTTAGAGTGGGGAGAAGAAGAGAAGGGCTATTCCTAAAGCAAACAAAGATAAGAGGGGAAAGATAAAACCCTTGGAGTTCCTTTTCTTAAAGTCATAGAGATAACTCATGATGCTCTTTTCCTTTGGACTTAGCACACAGACAAGCAATCAAACAATTTGAATTCAAGCTCCTAGGATCTCCATTTGGCTTGGCTCTTAACTTGGCTACTCATGACAATGGTCCTCTTTTCACAATCTCAAGGTGGGATCCCTATCACACAAAAGCAAACATCAAAAAGTTCACAACACAATAAAGGGAATGGACAAAGAATAAGTTTGGTTCACACAAAAGAAACACAAAGCAAAACAACATAGCAATATACATACACAATAATGGACTCAAATGAGCAAAAGAAAAATGACATAAACATAAAATATGTTCTCAAGTGAGCAAAGTGAAAATCAATATGAATAATGAGCAAGAAATAAATGACATTAAAAGTAAATGGCAAGAAATTAAATGCTCAAATTAAAGTTAGTAGTTAGTAAGGTTATGTTAGCTTGTCATAAGACAATGTAGCGCTATGTTAAGCAATCGTAAGTGGACTAATGTAGTAGTCACACCTATCTGAGGCCGGTCAATAAAAATATGGGCAAAAAACACAAGTTAGAGATCATGACTAGTAAGCCAAGCTCCATAAACTTGCCATGCCAAACAAAAGGGGAAGGGTCTTGTATTGACTTTTGATTATTTTCTTGACCAAGAAGCAACTTATTTTGTACACAAAACAACTCACTTGATCTTGGATCAATTTGAGTTTGGTTTGGATCAAAGAAGGTTAAAACTTCTCATTTGTCAAGACCAACCATAAGACTTTAACTCATTGATCATTGATGGAAAGAAAGGGATGAAGATGAAAGGGAAGGGAAAGGAAGATAACAACCAAATCCAATTGATCAAATATGAAACAAATCATCATCAACCAACACCAAACAGAAGAGAAATGAAGATAACAAGTCAAAGAGTCAATGGTAATTTTTTTGGTATTTTTTGAATTAAAATAAAATGCAAAAAAAAAAATAAACAAATAAGGTTGAACCTCAAATTCAATTCAAATCAACTTAAAAAACTCCAATTAAATTCTTATAGGTTCAACATAGTCAAACAATCTTTGACTAATTTTCTCACAAATTTTTGAAACCAGAAAGTATTTAAAATCAATTAAAAACAATAAAAAATAGCATAATATGAATTAAAATCTCAAATAATCTCAAAATAATCAAGAAATTGTTGAGACTATTTTTCATTGATTTATCTTGATCCATAAATGCTATGAAAATATTTTTGGATTTCTCAAAAGTCAGAAAGTATTTTAAAATGAATTAAAACTATTAAAAATAAAATAATCCATGAATAATATCAAATGAACTCACAAAAATAATTAAAAAATCATAATATGAAACTAGATTTTTCAAGAAATTTTTTGGAGTTGGTCTCATATTTTTATGACTTCAAATGAATTTTTTATGAATTTTTGAAAATAAAAGGAATTAACTGAAAATAAAATGAAAATGGAATAAATGGAAAAAACCAGCGCCACAGGATGCGTTTCATTAATTGATGTGGCATCAATGGACGGTCAAGATTATAGGGAACACGGTATGCTTGGGTCAAACGCGCAACAACATGCATTAAATGAAGTAAACACAATGAATGAACCAGATTAAAACGTCGAAACCAAATCCAAGGGCCGGGAGGATGCACACGTGGTGCTGGTGGTGGAAACCACCATCTTCTCCAGTCAGACAACAAATTCCGGCCAGCAGTTGCAGGAAAATGAACTTTAATGAAAATTAAAAACAAGGCCATGGAAATGAAGCTCGTGTGATGGAGATCATCATTGTACCAATGGATCTCCCTCACTCTTCCTATATTGATAGAAATATGAAGGAGAAGAGCATGGTGTTCAAACTGTTTGTTCATGAAATGATGAATTGAAAGCACCAATGGCTTGCCTCAAGTGTGAGGACTTCAGAAATCCACAGAAACACAAGGATGCTACATTGAATTAAGAGTTCTAGATCCAAAAAGTTTGAGAAATAACCTTTGAATTGAAGCACTTCTGGCCATGAATCCTCCAAGTTCCTTGCTCCTCTTTGATCCTTGAGTGTAATGGAAATGAAAGGCTAAGGAATTAGGCTTTAAAACTCAGCTAATGATGCTGAATTTGAAGCTCGAAAATAAGAATAATTTTTGAAGAATTCCTTTGGTATGGCTATGGTTTTACTTTTGCAGCAATTTAGATCTCCAAAAGGTTGAGAAATGAGGGAGATGTAGCCTCTATTTATAGCTAAATATGGCTGATCACACACTTCTCTCGTGTGCATGGAATTTGAACTTTGATGTGCATGGGCCTGTACAGGCGTGTGGAAGGACCAATGGTGGCTGAAAGAGATTGTTGAGTTCATGTGAAGAGCAATTGGACGTGTACATGAAATGGAAACAACTTGCATATCAAGTTATAACATAAAATATCCAAAATGCACCTAAATGAAGATGATTTCGAAACTCACAAATGGTAGATCCAAAAGAGTAATGTGAGTAATGGTTGGAGCCCTTGAAATAAGGAACAAAAGTCATGTTGGGAAAAAATTCATTTGGCATGTGAAAATTGATGAAAATTGGCTGTGAAAAATTCAAGTACAAAACATATTCAAAACACTTTGAAAAATTTCACCAAAAGCAAGCTTAATCAAACCCCTCTATTTTCATGATGCAAGCTTCAAATGAAAAAACATTCAACATAAAAGTTGTATGTCTTTTCAAGATGGTCAATTTATACTCAAAGTTTGCACCATTTGTATTTTCTATGACAAAGTTATGGGCATTTGAAGTTGGGTACTTTTTCAAATTCAATGAAATAGGTCCAATATGACCTATAATGTTTTGTATTATAACATGTATTTATTTTATGATTATGAAATTTTGTCCAACATAACATTTGAATTATACATCTCAAGATTTACAATTAATTTTGTCTCTCCTCAAAATTACAAAAATTAAGGAAGTTATGCCCTTGGTAAGTTGACCCACAATTAGGGTTTCAGTCAAAATGACCTATAATGTTTTGAAATGAATGATAACCTTCCAAGTTTCAAATGGATTTTTGATGAACATGAAAGTTGTACAGATGGTTCTTAAGAACATTTTTTATCTTGGGTTTATCTTCATTTGACAAACACATCAAAAGTTATATCTCAATGGTGCTCAACTTAGTCGGATGACTTGACTGGTCAACTTTTTCAAGGCCAAACTTCCAATCTTGATGAATAAATGATTGAGGATCCTCAAATAGGCTCAAATATGCATAAAATGATGAATGAAAGAACTTCCCTTGATTAAATTTGATCAGAAGTTAAGGTTGCTTCATGGGCAAGGCACAGTCAAAGCATAGTGAAATTAGGGTTTCCTTGGGAAACAATCCTCAAGCCCGTTGGGTTATCTTGATCAAATTAGAAAATTGAGATACTTGGGAGACATATATGATGATTAGGAGCCTTGTGGACCATTTTCATGCTTTTTCTCTTCTTCATCTAGCCTTTTCATTGGGCTTAGGAGCCTCCTAGGAGCATTGGAACGCATGATCACTTGAGCTTCAAAACAAAGAGAGTTAGTGACATATTTTTGTGCTTTTGGTTAGTAATAAAAATAAGAAAAGAAATAATATACAATACAAGCATGCTTGGTGATCTCAAAACACTCAAGCAAGTCCCAACCCTAGGGTTAAGGAGCCAAACATGCAATGATCCTTGAGGAAATGCACTTGTGCAATGATATGATGCCATGAGGGATCTTAGGGTCAAAATTAGGGTCTTACAGATGCCCGTATTTAAGGTTATTCTAGCCGGAGATATGAAGGTTAAAATCTTCGTCTCGACGAGATAGAATCGGCTTAAATAACAGCAAAGAGACGAATTTTGGTCCCTAAGAGACCTCATGATGCAAATATAAGTATGCAAAATAAAATCTTCATGGTGAATAATTGCCATGAAGGAAAAGAAATCGGAAGAAACTGAAGATCCTTAGGAGTAACGACTCACTAGGGAGACAGAGACTCTGGGGGAAATAAGGCAAAAATGCGTGAGCAGGTCACGACTTGAAGACTTGTTGGGAGACACGAAGGGATTCCACGAAAATAAATCGATGGAAAGACTCGAGCTGACGCAAAGATGCATGTATTGGGGAATATGCCAATACAGCACAACTATCCATAAAGGATACATCGAATAAAAATCCGGACTCAGATGGGGACGTCCACAAAGGACTCAATTGAGGAAGAAACACCGAGATATTACCGGTGACTGGGTAATAAACTCAAAGAGAGACATGTCATCAAAAACACCGATTATTGGGTGAGAGAACAACACGCTCAAGGAGAAAGAATATCTAAGACCGGTATAAGGGTGAGAGATATCAATCATCCG
Source organism: Lathyrus oleraceus (assembly GCF_024323335.1). Lineage (NCBI taxonomy): Eukaryota > Viridiplantae > Streptophyta > Magnoliopsida > Fabales > Fabaceae > Lathyrus > Lathyrus oleraceus. The sequence continues at coordinate 151,740,195 of NC_066579.1, read as the reverse complement.
AAACATCTGAGGAGGACCCAAAAGGCACATCTCAACTCAGGAAAATCTGACTCCACAGGGGACAAAAAGTCATAATAGGGAGCAGAAGGAAGGAACACCAGGGATACCGGTTACTGGGCATATAATAGGTGACCAATCAGGCGTGAATTGGGAACATATCCAAGACACTCATCATCCGAAAGGAGGGCTGAAGAAGCAAACTCGACTTACAGGATGGGCATTCGATTCCACAAGGAAATACGAATCTTACTCGACGGGGGAAGAAAAAGACTTCGACTGAAGAGCGCATGAGATATATTATCTACTACCGTTATATGGGTAAAACGTAGGTAACATACTCGCATGGAAGATTATCCACATCCGGTTACTGGGTTAATAAAGGATAAATCGACCGAAAAGAAAGGATATCGGGATACTGGTTACTGGGTATATAATGATGACCAATCAGAAGGAGAAGCAATCATCACCAAACAATGGTAAATGAAAGATGACTCGCATGGTATGAATTCCTTGATTAAAGCAATTATCCAAGAGATATATCACCGGTTACTTGGTGGTATACTCAAAACGAAGAAATATCAATACCGGTTACTGAGTAAAGATAACCAACAAAGAGGGGATTACATCTACCGGTTACTGGGTAGAAAACCACAGAAATAAGACTTACAACTACCGGTTACTGGGTAGAAAGCCACAAGATCCACTGGGGAAAGGATGAATAACTACTGGTTACTGAGCAATTGGACAACTGAACCACAAGGAACTGCAGGGGATAACAAGAAATGAAATCAATCTAGGAACAAACTAGAAAGACATAATCAAACAAGACTCAACCCGATGAGGATATAAATCAGGGGAGTAATTCTATCCCAATACACAACTGGGAGGAAACTGAAACAATAATCATCCACGAGGATACAACTCAGTGGGGAAGAAAGAAAGAAAAGATAGACACTTTCTGCTTATGGGGTTGACTCTATATGGAGAGATCAGATACAAACATCTGCTTGGGGAAGAACATTTCAGCAATAGCGGGAGATAAGAAACAAAGATATATGGCAAAGAATGCAACATGAATATCTGAATGCTATGATTATACATGTATATGCATGATTTGTGTATGATTAATGCTGACAAACAGACATATCTAACACAAATAAGTCCAAGGATCACGAGCAAACACTCAGCCAACGTCTCGACAAGAAGGGAGAAGCCTACTGGAGAACTCAGCTTGGGAACAACCCGAGAAAGGGTGAAAATAAATCATCAGGGATATCAAACCCTATCCCAAAGCTATACTCGCTGAGGATACAAAGGAGATGTATTCAGGAGCAGCGAAAGAAAATCATCAAACAGAGAACTCAAATCTGATGGGGATCATCTCTGGGATAAGAGTAAACAAGGGAAGACTTCCAGGAGCAAGCAATCCTGACATAAGGAAGATGCAGCAGATCTGCCGGGGAATTTCCATCAACTCTCTCGGGGACAGGTGGTTAAAACCCAATAAGATCCACCTGAGAAGAAACTCTACTAGGGAAGTTTATCAAGGGATGATGTGAAACTCCATGGGGAACAACCACCAAATCAGATGTACGTCAATTCTGCAAAGGGGAAAATAGAATTTTGCTCCACTAGGGAAGGAAATAAACATCTTCAACACCAGCTCTCAATGCTATAAGAAATCTTCAGACTCGGAGGAGATACAAACATCAAACTCTGATCTGGCAAACCCTACCAGGGACAAGCTGTAAATGCTCTTGAGGGAACCACCCTGGCTGGAGAGACTGGAAATGGATCCATCATCCACAAGCGACATACCGGGGAAATGATTATCACATGCTCACTCTCCTGGAGATTCCTACTCAGGCTGGGGAAAGACAACCTTCCTCATGAGTAAACAGTGAGGCAAGGAAAATTTTCAACTCAAAGCATACCAACTTTTATCAATCTATAAGGTATTTTAGGTCAGTCCAAACAAGGGATGGCAACCATACAAATGATAAAACAAAAATGCTAGTGCCTATTATAGAGGGATACACGTCTCTAAAAGATCAAGGCAAGAACTGGGACCGAAGGGATCATCCATAGATCAACCTAACAACCAATCATGGATTGCTAAGACTCTGCGGGAGAAACAAGCATGTATGCACAAACAAACTATCTGGGAATGCGTTGGATGAACATCCACAAATTCTGCTAGGGGAAAGCAATCCAATAAGATAGATCCATCCAGTGCCATCAAAGAGAACTTCTCATATCAGACTCTCTGGGAAGTTGATGATGTATCATTCTTTTTGCGCTCGCTGGGAGACAACTTGAAAGCTGATGAAGAGGATATAAAAATGCCAGAATATGAATAAATGTCTTACCTTTTGGTAATCATACTATCCTTGGGAAAGCACTGAGGACATTCCATTTATCCTTTTAGTCATTGTGAATGCTCATTTTGTTTAAAACAGCTTATTTATGAAAACTTTATTTGTTTAAAACAATGATATTTATCAATTAAAACATGTAAACATTTGTTAAACAGAAACAAGTAAGAGTGCCAAGAATTGGATAAAGGCTCAAATTTATTTAAGAGAATGGTAGTCCGCAAATGGCGAGACTCCATGGATCTTTACAAATTTTGAAATTGGTGATACATATATATATATATATATATATATATATATATATATATATATATTTATATATATATATATGGAAAAGGGCTACATTGAACATAATGACCGTTTCTCCACCAATTCTGAATCCACTGTATTCGAAACTTCAGTTGACGATGATTGGGCGAGAATCTTTGATAGACGACAGTTGTAGAACAAAGTCTTGTCAGGATGCAGTTACTTGCCAAATCCCTAATTTTTGCCTAGATTTCCCCAGAGTGAGGTACTCAATCTAGCGGGATATATATTCATCATTTTTTCATGTCTCTAACTTTTGCCTGGATCGCCCTTTCGGTTTTTCAATCCACCGAGACGCTCATTTTTTCCTAAGCCGCCCTTACGGGTTTTTAACTTAGTGAGTTATTTTGTTTTTATTTTTAGGCGAAGTATTTCTTGACTGCATCTAAATTCACAGGACGAGTGAAATCCTCCTCATCCATAGTTGTAAGCAACAAAGCACCGCCTGAAAAGGATCTCTTAACAACGTATGGACCTTCATAGTTTGGAGTCCACTTGCCCCTGGAATCGGGCGCAAAAGACAAGACTTTCTTGAGCACGAGGTCACCTTCTCGGAACACACGAGGCTTGACCTTCTTATCAAAGGCTTTCTTCATCCTTTGTTGATACAACTGACCATGGCACATGGCAGTTAATCTCTTCTCTCAATCAAATTCAGTTGGTCATAACGACTCTGAACCCATTCAGCCTCAGTCAACTTGGCTTCCACCAAGACTCTCATTGATGGGATTTCGACCTCTACGGGGAGCACAACTTTCATTCCATATACAAGAGAGAAAGGGGTTGCCCCTGTTGAATTGCGGACAGATGTACGATAACCATGCAAAGTAAATGGCAGCATCTCATGCCAATCTTTGTACATATCAACCATCTTCTGAATAATCTTCTTGATGTTCTTGTTAGCAGCTTCGACAGCCCCATTCATCTTGGGTCTATAGGGAGAAGAATTATGATGTGTAATCTTGAACTCGTTGCACAACTCTTTCATCATCTTATTGTTCAAGTTAGATCCATTATCAGTAATGATCTTGTCTGGCACACCATATCGGCATATGAGTTGGTTCTTGATAAACTTCACAACCACCTACCTAGTCACATTTGCATATGATGCCGCTTCAACCCACTTGGTGAAGTAATCAATGGCTACGAGAATAAAACGGTGACCGTTCTACGCCTTAGGTTCAATCATACCAATCATGTCAATTCCCCACATGGAGAAAGGCCATGGTGAGGAAATAACATTCAGAAGTGTCGGGGGAACATGAATCTTATCTGCATAAATTTGACACATATGGAATTTCTTCACATACTTGCAGCAGCCAGACTCCATTGTCAGCCAATAGTAGCCTGCTCCCAACATCTTCTTTGCCATAACATGTCCATTGGAATGAGTACCAAATGAACCCTCATGGACTTCAATCATCAACAGGTTTGCTTCGTGTCTATCCACGCATCTGAGCAGAACCATGTCAAAATTCCTCTTGTGAAGCACATCACCATTAAGGTAGAAACTGCCAGATAATCTCCTCAAAGTCTTCTTATCTTTAACAGATGCCCCAGGCGGGTAAGTCTGACTTTAGAGAAAACAATTGATATCATAATACCACGGCTTATCATCTTTCACTTCTTCAACTGCAAACACGTGAGCTGGTCTATCCAAGCGCATCACGGTAATATTTGGGACTTCATTCCAATAATTGACAACAATCATTAAAGCAAGCATAGCGAGAGCATCCGCCATCCGATTCTCATCTCGAGGAATATGATGAAAGTCAACTTTAGTAAAGAAGGTTGAAATCCTCCTTGCATAATATCGGTATGGGATGAGACCAGGCTGATTCGTCTCCCATTCACCCTTAATTTGATTAACAACAAGGGCCAGATCACCATAAACATCAAGATGTTTGATCCTAATATCAATACATTCTTCCAAACCCATAATACAAGCCTCATACTCCGCCATATTATTCGTGCATTTGAAAGTTAGCCTTGCTGTAAAAGGAAAATGTGTGCCTTAAGGAGTAATAATCACTGCCCCAATACCATTTCCATACTGATTGATAGCGCCATCGAACACCATACCCCATCGGGAACCAGGCTTTGCCCTTCATCGAGCACAAGCTCATCACAATCTTTCATCTTCAAATACAGGATCTCCTCATCAGGGAAGTCATATTGCACGGACTGATAATCTTCAATTGGTTGATGCGCCAAATGATCAGCCAAGATACTACCTTTAATAGCTTTTTGAGCTCGATACTCAATATCATACTCAGATAACAACATCTGCCAACGGGCAATCCTCCCAGTTAAAGCAGGTTTCTCAAAGATATACTTGATCGGATCCATTTTGGATATCAACCAAGTTGTATGATTCAACATATACTAGCGTAAACGTTTAGCAGCCCAAGCCAAAGCATAACATGTCTTTTCAAGCATTGAGTACCGAGACTCACAATCATTGAACTTCTTACTCAAGTAGTATATTGTGTATTATTTCTTTCCTGATTCATCTTGCTAACCAAGGACACAACCCATGGAATCATCAAGCACAGTCAAGTACATGATCAATGGTCTCCCTTCAACGTGCGGAGACAGAATTGGAGGCTTAGACAAATACTCTTTGATACTGTCGAAGGCCTTTTGGCAATCCTCAGTCCAATCGTGACGCTGATCTTTCCGGAGGAGCTTGAATATAGGCACACATGTGGCAGTCATGTGGGATATAAATCTCGAAATGTAATTCAAGCGGCTCAGAAAACCTCGGACTTGCTTCTCAGTTTTGGGCGCAGGCATCTCTTGTATTGCTTTGACCTTGGCATGATCAACATCAATACCTCTCTCGCTGACAATAAAGCCCAATAACTTGTTGGGACGGACTTCAAATGTACACTTGTTCGGATTCAAGCGGCGTTTGTACTTCCTCAAACACTGGAAAAGCTTTAACAAGTGTTCTACATGTTTAACTTCCATTTTCGACTTTGCAATCATATCGTCAACATACACCTCGATCTCCTTGTGCATCATGTCATGAAACAAGGTAGTCATAGCACGTTGATACGTGGCTCCGGCGTTCTTCAAACCGAAGGGCATCACTCGATAACAGAATGTACCCCAAGATGTGATGAATGTTGTCTTCTCCATATCCTTGGGTGCCATTTTAATTTGATTATAACCGGAAAATCCATCCATAAATGAAAAGATATTGAATTTAGCTGTATTGTCTACCAACATATCAATGTGAGGTAGAGGAAAATCATCATTCGGACTAGCTTTATTCAAGTCACGATAATCCACACATATTTGGACTTTTCCATCTTTCTTAGGTACAGGCACAATATTGGCCATCCATTGAGGATATGTAGAAGTCACCAGAAACCCCACATCAATTTGCTTCTGAACTTTTTCTTTAATCTTCACTGCCATATCAGGATGAGTTCTTCTAGGCTTTTGCTTCACAGGCACACACTCAGGCTTCAACAACAAGAAATGTTGCACGATATCAGTATCTAGACCAGGCATGTCTTCATACAACCATGCAAAGACGTCGACATATTCTCGTAGCAACTCAATCAACCCCTTCTTAACAAACTCTTCAAGGAGTGCCCCAATCTTCACTTCACGAATGCAGTCTTCAGACCCCAAGTTGACTGTTTCCAGATTCTCAAGATGTGGCTGAATGATCTTCTCCTCGTGCTCAAGCAGACGGGTAATCTCATCAGGAATCTCTTCAACATCATCTTCTTCTGCCTCAAATACAGGGAACTCAAAGTTGGGAGATGGTGTTGGATCATTATGTTCAATGGGGTTGATTAACCTGCATAATGATTTTGAGTATAAAAGAGATTTCAGAATTCAAACAAGGAAAATCATTATGCAGATGAAAAATTGATTTTATTCTCTTTTTCATGCGAAAAGCAAAAATGAAAAATAATTTGAAAAACAAACAGTTAACATGCGATTATTGAATGAATATCATTGTATTAATCAATTATGCCAACAATGTCTTCACTTCTCCTTTTGGCATGGGAGAAGGGTTTTTTAAACAAAATGAACACATTACGTTGACTTATGGATAACTGTTGGAACATCAACAACGACCCAATTATTGTAGATTCCTCCAGGTATGACAAAGTTGCCAAGGTCTTCCTCTTCATCTTCTTCAACGATGGTAGCAGCTTCTTGATCTTCAACGGTGTGGTTGAAACCTCCACTCTGGAACAGCCCAAGATCATTAGAAACACCAGAAGAATACCCTATACCAGCCCGGGATTTATTATCTTCCATCTCTATCATTTTCCCCAAACCAGTAGTTACGCCATGCTCGATGGCCAACTTCGTGTCATTATAGGAGGCAAATGAAGAAAGTCCATTCCTAGAAGGCTCAGCAATAGACAGGGCTTGGAACAGCGTTCCAACCTCATCCTCAGCATCAGTGTAGGAAAAGGAAGATAAATAGCTGACCAAGAGAGCCTTCTCTCCCCCTATAACCACCAACTTTTTGTTCTTGACGAACTTCAACTTTTGGTGCAGGGTGGATGTCATGGCGCCTGCCTCGTGAATCCATGGCCTACCAAGTAAACAACTGTATGACGGATGTATGTCCATAACTTGGAAAGTGATCTGGAAATCACTAGGTCCAATCTTGATTGGGAGGTCTAGTTCACCGATCACGGTCTTACGCGATCCATCAAAAGCTTTCACTACCACTCCACTCTGCCTCATGGGAGGCCCCTGATATAAAAGTTTGGCAAGAGTAGATTTTGGCAATACATTAAGTGATGACCCTGTGTCCACCAACACGTTGGACAGGGCATCGTCTTTACAGTTCATGGAGATATGTAAAGCTAAATTGTGGTCTTTTCCCTCCTCGGGAAGATCATCATCACAGAAGCTCAAATTGTTGCAGGCAGTTATATTTACAACAATTCGGTCAAATTGCTCAATCGTGACATCGTGATCCACGTATGCCACGTCCAACATCCTTTGCAACGCTTTACGGTGTGGCTCTAAATTCATCATCAAAGATAAGACAGATATCTTTGATGGAGTTTGAAGTAACTGCTCCACAACATTGTACTCACTCCTCTTGATGAGCCTCAACATCTCATCACCATCCTCTTTCAACATGCCAGACTGGCCAACCAAGATAGAAGTTTTGACAGATTTGACAATAACAGGGTCAACACCCTTCACAACAGGAACAGAATGATTTGAAGAAGAAGTCCCCATGGGACTAGCAGGACTGACAGCATCCTTCTTCACGGCGTCTTCATGGGATTTCGACTGAGCCGAGAAAACATGACCACTACGGGTCACTCCACTAACGTCGGAAATGCTTACGACAGAGGTTGAGGGTAACGACACCTCCTTCTCATCTTCTAGCATAACAGCATTGTAACGGTACGGAACCGCTCTATCTGATACATACGGGACAGGGCCCGCTGGCTTGATCACAAGAGTTGGCGACACTTTCTTCTTGCTGCCATCATACTTGATGACAGCAGGATCAGGAATCTTGAACACTGGAGTGATAACATCAACTTCATCCTCATTACGATTTTGAAGTATCTCAATCATCCCTTGGTCTATCATCTCTTGGATGTCCTTTCTCACTTGACGGCATCATCTTTCGTTGGCAGTGCACACATGGCACCTATCATGATCATGCTCATAATGATTTCACACAACAACTTATGCATCTCTACTAAGGACTGCCTTATGTCATTCACATAAAGGACTTTGTATTTTCCAGGGCACCCCTGAACCATATTGACAGTTGCCTTCCCATGCTCGGGCAATGGGTTCTTCTTCACATTTGGGCCTACATCCTCGAAGAATAGTATCTCACTCCTCACAAGGTCTTGCACCTTGGTCTTAAAAGGAAAACAATTCTCTACGTCATGTCCGGGCGCACCAGAATGATACACACAGTGAAGTTCGGGCTTGTACCACCACTGAGGATTGGCTGGCACAGGAGGAGGATCTCGTGGAGTTATCAACTTCCTATTGATTAAGGAAGGATAAATTTCAACATAGGTCATAGGAATCGGGTCAAAGGTCACCCTGTTCCTCTCATAGTTGTTGGTGCTGGTGTTGTTATTATTGCGAGGCTGGTAAGCCTGTTGTTGTTGACGATGTTGTTGTTGTGGTTGTTGTTGAGCTTCTCTAAAAGCAGGTGCTATATGAGCCACCTGGTGTTGATTAACAGCGGGTCGGACCTCTTTCCTCCTTACAGAGGGCCTTCTCTTAACATGAGAAGAAACATCATGAGTTTCCCCTTCTTTCTTCCTGGCAAATCCTCCATATTTCTTTGCCGAATTATCATTACGGAACAGACGTCCTTCGCGGACTCCCTCTTCTAGCCTCATCCCCATATTTACCATTTCGGTAAAGTCCGAGGAAGCACTAGCAATCATGCACTCATAGTATAAAAAGATCAAAGTCTTCAAGAATATCTTTGTTATCTCCTTCTCCTCCAAGGGTGGCACTATCTGAGCTGCCAATTCCCTCCACCTTTGGGCGTATTCCTTGAAGGTCTCCTTGTCCTTCTGGGACATCGCCCTCAGCTGATCTCTGTCTGGAGCCATGTCCACATTTTACTTATACTGTTTCACAAACGCCTCTCCTAAATCATTGAAAGTGTGGATGCTTGCACTCTCCAGCCCCATATACCAACGGAGCGCAGCACCTGTCAGGCTATCCTAAAAATAGTGAATCAACAGTTGATCGTTATCTGTTTGCGTTGACATCTTTCGATCATACATCACAAGATGGATGAGTGGACATGTATTTCCCTTGTACTTCTCAAAGTCAGGCACTTTGAGTTTAACTGGGATCTTCACGTTTGGCACCAAGCACAATTCGGCAGCATTCTTCCCAAAAAGGTCCTTACCTCTCAAAGTTTTCAACTCCTTGCGCAACTCAAGAAATTGATATTTCATCTCATCCATTTGTTCATATACGTTCGGGCCCTCAGATGGCTCGGAATGATAGATAGTGTCTTCCGCTCGATGTAAGGTATGCACTACAGGTGGCGGTACAGACAGGACCGGGCTAGATGCCGACAAAGAAGCAAAGGTGGGAGCGAAACCCTCTGGTACAAAGTTAGATGGCATTCCCCAAGGGAATCCAGCAGGCATGTTAGGAGCGAAGTGGGCGGTGGCAGCAGGCACTGTCGAGGTAACCACTTCAGAGATGATCGTCCTCACGGGAGGAGTTGTAGGAGTTGGAGAAGCTTGACTTTGCGCAGCAAGGACTGACTCCATCATGGCAGTCAGCCTGGAAATCTCCTCTTTCAGATCCATGTTCTCTTGTTCGAGGTTTTCCATGATCTTCTGATGATTTGCTCGGGTGTTGTACCGGTGCGTCAGCTTGTCTTCAAAATAAATGAAGAGCAAAGAGTTAGACCACTATATCAGAGCTCATAACCAGAACCTTCTTATGCATATGATGCATGCAATGCTCGTGCATATGATTTGTTTTTTATCAGAGGAACTTTATAAAGATCTATTTGCAAATGTTTTGAAAATATGAAACTTTTTTAAGACATATATGGAATACTCATAGCAGTATAATATTTGGAAATTTTTTTACACCAAAGAAGTAGTACAGTCTCGGTAACCAAATACAATACAAGAGAAAATGAGAATAAACATCCTATGGAGCCCTAGAAACAGTCGTCCAAAGCCTTCGAGATCGGAAGATACGTCGCACGAAGCCTCTTCACTTCTTTCTCATAAACGTCTTCCATGTCGGCCTTCTCCTTGGCGAGCTGATCATACCTCTTCTTCCAAAACCTAGACGAGTGAGGAAGGAGAGAAGTAAACACATCATCGGGCTCATCAATGACCTGATGCTCTAGAAACTCTATCACTGCATCCTTATCCTTGAGCTGCTGAAGAAACTCCTCACGCTCACGAACCCAAGCACGCGAACGGTCTTCGTCTCTCAACTCCTCTACTCCTTGATTAGGGAGGGTTGAAGGCCTAACCATAATCATAGGGGTAGGTCTCGGATACTCGTACGGCATGCGGTACTCGAGAGCTCTCTTCCTTACCCAAGAGGTGTAAGGTTCCAAAGCAATATAGTTCTTCGAACCAAGCTCATTCCTCCCTTTCCTATGAACCTTGCGCCAAGCGCGAACCATCCTATCCTTCAAGTTTTGGGGATCTTTACCCTCTTGAAAGAATAAGCCTTCCAACGAAATCCTTTAAGGGGAACCCAAGCTGACGGCGAGCCAAAGCAGGGTTGTAGTTAATTCCACCACACGTACCAAGAAGAGGTACATTGGAGAACTCACCATAAGAGTCAATAATCTGAACACCATCATAAACACGATTATACCAAGAGATATCATTATTAGTGAGAGACATAAGCCTCGTGGACCACCGTAGACATCCCTTGTTCTCCTTGAAGGCAAGCGTCTGAGGCAAGTGCAAAATGAACCACTTGTACAACAAAGGCAGACAACACACGATGGAACCATCACCCTTTGCATTCCTCATATGAAAAGAGAAATAAGTGTCACCCAACAGAGTAATAACAAGATTAAGAGAAGAGAAAATCCTAATAGCGTTCACATCCACGAAATTGTCGATGTTGGGAAATAACACTAGCCCATAGATGAGGAGTACAAATATGGCTTCAAAAGCTTCCTTGCTCATGGCCTTCCTAAACAAGGTAGCTTTGGCAATCAGAAACTCAGATGGGAGACCTTGAATTCCACCTTTGGTAGTCATATTAGCCACAATGTCAGATACATCCATATGAAGCATATCAGCAATCTCTTGAGAAGACGGAATCTTCTCCAAGCCACTGAACGGAAACTGGTCCAGAATAGGTATACCCACATGATAAGCATACTCCTCTAGTGTAGGCAAAAGCTAGAAATCCGGAAAAGTGAAGCACCGATACAGAGGATCGTAGAACTGCACCAACACACTCATCAGACCTTTATCCACCTTGGTAGAAAGAATAGACAGAAGATTCCCATGACGAGCTTTGAATTCCAAGGGCTCTAATACATAATATGCCAAACTCCTTAACTCTTTCAGGTCGGGTTGTCTGAAACTGTACTTCTTCGTATTCCTTCTTTGCTTATCCATGTCTGAAAATTTGCAAATAGACCTCTTAAGTTCCTTTTGAAATCTTTATTGTTGATGACATGAATGTGAATGAATGCATGAATGCATGAATGCATGTATGCAACAAACACACTCAAGGATCAAGCAAGTCACACCACGCAAAGGTCACGGTATGGCTCACGTCATCGTCAATATCAATCATCCATTTTGGTGGATTATGGTTTACACCTTATCAACACCCAAGTTCCATTGATATTGAGGATATACGAGAACGGATCGACCGCGAATCACGGGTTTGTTGTATGTCACGAGCATGGAGTCTCGGTTAAGAACCACCCAACAGGAGTGTACTATGGTTAAACCTGACAATCATGTTCTAAAAATGTTCCCATAGTCATCATCTCATCTTTTGGATATTATCGGATAAAACGACTACTCGTCCTCCAAATATATTCTCAAGAGGGACTCTTATAAGTGTAGTATCGCGTAACATTCGCATCAAGTCTTACACTTAAACGACCTTCGCACTACGTCGTAAAATAGGCCAATATGGGCTAGGTATCTAAGGTCCTTGGCTTCTAGGGTTCATATTGGAAAGAGTAATGCATAACCACGACTACTCGTGTGGCATTAGTGATCCCAATAAAAACCTCCACCAAGTGAATGGACTTGCAAGTTAAATTGTTAAGGAATAACTCCACACAAGCCAACAAGACTATGCCATTCTCCTATCATAAGTGCTCTCGAGTTCGGGTAGAGAACTCATCTCACAAGAAACCACCAAGCATACAAGCAATTAATATATCAAGCAATTCATACATTACAAAAAATACATTCATCCCAAATTTGCACAAAAATATGTCACAGGTAAATATAAACATACAACACATACAAGCAAAAAGTAGGCTAAACCCACTAGAGAAATATATCCCCAGCAAAGTCGCCACTTTTCTGTAGCGGGGTTTTCTTACCTTTAGGTTTATTGACTAAACCAAAAGTCAACATACAATTCGAGTCGCCACGGCACTTTTATTTGTCCAAAGGAAAGGCTAAAAAGCGAACAAAACCCAAGTAAGAAGTTTTTCAAATCAAAAACTAATAAAAATGTCAGAGATCTAGGTAACGGGGTTGGTTATGAAATGGGAGGGCTTTACGCACCCAAAACATCCTTAGTACTCTAAGGGAACCCTTTTTGCAAATATGTGTTGTAGGTTGGTATTTGTGAAAATATTTGTGCAAAAAGATTGGAGGGATTAGAAAAGAATAGATTATATTTACAAATTTTATTGTTTGAATGGATGAACCCATTGCCTACGTACCATCATAAAGGAGGATCAAAACCTCGTAGTTCGGGGTAAAAATCTCAAAGATTGGTGAATTGATTTGATCAAAAGCCTTAAGGTCTTTTGTTATCAAAGGGAGAAAACTCAACCTAAACCAACAATCCACCATGTGAGGAAGGCTTTAACATGTTAGTGAGGGGTTAACCCTATAATAAGCATGGAAGGCTTATAATCCAACACTAAGGATGAGGTGAGATTTACATCAACCACTATGATAACTCAAACCTATTACTAATGTTTTTGAAAAGGGTTTTAACAAAGTGTCCATTGTAACCACAAACCAACTTGAAATGGGTTGTATTCACAAGTTAGACTTATTTATAAAATGAATTCAAAGTTTGGATTAAAGTTTATTCACAATGAGTATTTATGAAAAAAGTTTTGAAAAGTCAAAGGCTTAAGGCCTAGGTTTCTAATTTGAAACAAAGTCAAAGTTTTGAAAATGATTTTTGGCTTGGTTAGAGTGGGGAGAAGAAGAGAAGGGTTGTTCCTAAAGCAAACAAAGATAAGAGGGGAAAGATAAAACCCTCGGAGTTCCTTTTCTTGAAGTCATAGAGATGAATCAAGATGCTCCTTTCCTTTGAACTTAGCACACACAAACAAGTAATCAAACAATTTGAAATCAAGATCCTAGGATCTCCATTTGGCTTGGCTCTTTACTTGGCTACTCATGATAATGGTCCTCTTTTCACAATCTCAAGATGGGATCCCTATCACACGAAATAAAACATCAAAAAGTTCACAACACAATAAAGGGAATGGACAAAGAATAAGTTTGAGAAGAAGTCCTTTGAGATCAACTTTGAATTTTAGCATTCTAAAGGCATGAGGCCTAGTTTCTCTTTAACAAGTTTTGCATTCTAAAGGCATGAGGCCTAGTTTCTCTTGAACTTATTTAAGCATAGGTAAGTCCTAATTCTAAGTCCTTTCTCCTTTTGAATTTGGTTCACACAAAACAAACACAAAGCAAAACAACATAGCAATATATATATATATATATATATATATATATATATATATATATATATATATATATATAATAATGGACTCAAATGAGCAGAAGAAAAATGACATAAACATAAAATATGTGCTCAAGTGAGCAAAGTGAAAATCAATATGAATAATGAGCAAGAAATAAATGACATTAAAAGTAAATGGAAAGAAATTAAATGCTCAAATTAAAGTTAGTAGTTAGTAAGGTTATGTTAGTTTGTCATAAGACAATGTAGCGCTATGTTAAGCAATCGTAAGTAGACTAATGTAGTAGTCACACCTATCTGAGACCGGTTAATAAAAATATGGGCAAAGAACACAAGTTAGATATCATGACTAGTAAGCCAAGCTCCATAAACTTGTCATGCCAAACAAAAGGGGAAGGGTCTTGTATTGACTTTTGATTATTTGCTTGACCAATAAGCAACCTATCTTGGACACAAAACAACTCACTTCATCATGGATAAAGTTGAGTTTGGTTTGGATCAAAGAAGGTTAAACTTCTCATTTGTTAAGACCAACCATAAGAATTTAACTCATTGGCCATTGATGGAAAGAAAGGGATGAAGATGAAAGGGAAGGGAAAGGAAGACAACAACCAAATCCAGTTGATCAAATATGAATCAAATCATCATAAACCAACACCAAACAAAAGAGAAATGAAGATAACAAGTCAAAGAGTCAATGGTATATTTTTGGTATTTTTTGAATTAAAATAAAATGCAAATAAAAAATAAACAAATTAGGTTGAACCTCAAATTCAATTCAAATCAACTTCAAAAAGTCCAATTAAATTCTCATAGGTTCAACATAGTCAAACCAGCTTTGACTAATTTTCTCACAAATTTTTGAAACCAGAAAGTATTTAAAATCAACTAAAAACAATTAAAAATAGCATAATATGAATTAAAATCTCAAATAATCTCAAAATAATCAAGAAATTGTTGAGACTATTTTTCATTGATTTATCATGATCCATAAATGCTATGAAAATATTTTTGGATTTTTCAAAAGTCAGAAAGTATTTTAAAATGAATTAGAACTATTAAAAATCAAATAATCCATGAAAAATATCAAATCAACTCACAAAAATAATTAAAAATCATAATATAAAACTAGATTTTCAAGAAAATGTTTGTAGTTGGTCTCATATTTTTATGACTTCAAATGAATTTTTTATGAATTTTTGAAAATTAAAGGAATTAACTGAAAATAAAATGAAAATGGAATAAATGAAAAAAACCAGCGCCACAGGATGCGTTTCATTAATTGACGTGGCATCAATGGACGGTCCAGATCATAGGGAACAAGGTATGCTTGAGTCAAACGCCCAACAACATGCATTAAATGAAGTAAACACAATGAATGAACCAGATTAAAACGTGGAAACCAAATCCAAGGGCCAGGATGATGCACACATGGTGGTGGTGGTGGAAACTGCCATCTTCTCCGGCCAGACAAAAAATTCCGGCCACCAGTTGCAGGAAAATGAACTTTAATGAAAATTAAAAACAAGGCCATGGAAATGAAGCTCGTGTGATGGAGATCATCACTGTACCAATGGATCTCCCTCACTCTTCCTATATTGATAGAAATGTGAAGGAGAAGATCATGGTGTTAAAACTGTTTGTTCATGAAATGATGAATTGAAAGCACCAATGGCTTGCCTAAAGTGTGAGGACTTCAGAAATCCACAAAAACACAAGGATCCTACATTGAATTAAGAGTTCTAGATCCAAAAAGTTTGAGAAATAACCTTTGAATTGAAGCACTTATGGCCATGAATCCTCCAAGTTCCTTGCTCCTCTTTGATCCTTAAGTGTAATGGAAATGAAAGGCTAAGGAATTAGGCTTTAAAACTCAACTAATGATGCTGAATTTCAAGCTCGAAAGTAAGAACAATTTTTGAAGAATTCCTTTGGTATGGCTATGGTTTTACTTTTGCAGCAATTCAGATCTCCAAAAGGTTGAGAAATGAGGGAGATGCAGACTCTATTTATAGCTAAATGTGGCTGATCACACACTTCTCTCGTGTGCATGGAATTTGAACTTTGATGTCCATGGGCCTGTACAGGCATGTGGAAGGCCCAATGATGGCTGAAAGAGATTGCTGAGTTCATGTGAAGAGCAATTGGACGTGTACATGAAATGGAAACAGCTTGCATACCAAGTTATAACATGAAATATCCAAAATGCACCTAAATGAAGATAAGTTCGAAACTCACAAATGGTAGATCCAAAAGAGTAATGTGAGTAATGGTTGGAAAGCCCTTGAAATAAGGAACAAAAGTCATTTTGTGCAAAAATTCATTTGGCATGTGAAAATTGATGAAAATTGGCTGTGAAAATTCAAGTACAAAACATATTTAAAACACTTTGAAAAATTTCACCAAAAGCAAGCTTAATCAAACCCCTCTGTTTTCATGATGCATGCTTCAAATGAAAAAACCTTCAACATCAAAGTTGTAAATCTTTTCATTATGATCAATTTAGACTCAAAGCATAGTGAAATTAGGGTTTCCTTGGGAAACAATCCTCAAGCCCTTTGGGTTATCTTGATCAAATTGAAAAATTGAGATACTTGGGAGACATATATGATGATTAGGAGCCTTGTGGACCATTGTCATGCTTTTTCTCTTCTTCATCTAGCCTTTTCATTGGGCTTAGGAGCCTCCTATGAGCATTGGAACACATGATCACTTGAGCTTCAAAACAAAGAGAGTTAGTGACATATTTTTGTGCTTTTGGTTAGTAATCAAAATAAGAAAAGAAATAATATACAATACAAGCATGCTTGGTGATCTCAAAACACTCAAACAAGACCCAACCCTAGGGTTAAGGAGCCAAACATGCAATGATCCTTGTGGCAATGCACTTGTGCAATGATATGATGCCATGAGGGATCTTAGGGACAAAATTAGGGTCTTACAGTATTGACTTGTTTGAGTTTATTGTTTGTTGTTGGGCCTTGGTCAAGGTTAATTTGACTTTGTCAAGAAAATATCATTGGATTTAGGGGATTGATGGAATGTACATTCCATCTCCCAAAATGAATGAATGATATTAATTTTGTAAAATTCCTCCTTTGACCAATTTGTGATCTCATTCATCCCCTTACCTTTCATCAAATTCCCCTTCTTCATTCATCCATTTCCATTTGGCCAATGAAATCTCAAAGTCCTAATGCTAGTTGATTGAAAGATTAACATGAGTATGGATGAGATTAAGCCACACCTTTTGCATATTTTTGTGTGTGGTATGTTTAATGAGCATAGTTCATAATACTATGTCTCCAACATGCATTAACACCAAAAGTTTATTGCCCGGCCTCAAATAGTTGTGACTTCTACATAAGTTCAATTACGATTGCTTAACATAGCACTAAATTTGTGACACAAAAGGCATAAGCATTCTAGTTAGTGAGATTGTAAGTCTCCCCTCTTCCATGGTATTGTTTGGAAACTTGGCCTTCTTTCCTACCTTTGGAAGATGTTTTGGTTCAAGGATCCATGCTTATGTCAAGGGGGTTGAGTGTTCTCTAAAGAATGTATTGAAATCAAAAGCAAAACAAAACTAACTTCTAACTTACTAACCATTAACTTTTAATTTCAAGCTTTTACTTTAATGCAATTTACTTTTAGCACTTTATATCATTTGCCATTATACATATCATTCTAATTGTTTATGTTTATGTAATTTTCACTTTGTCCATTTGGACCACATTGTGTGATATTATTGTTTTGTGTTCCTTTGCTTGTTTGTGA
Source organism: Lathyrus oleraceus (assembly GCF_024323335.1). NCBI lineage: Eukaryota > Viridiplantae > Streptophyta > Magnoliopsida > Fabales > Fabaceae > Lathyrus > Lathyrus oleraceus. Next base: position 151,722,325 of record NC_066579.1, on the reverse strand, counting down.
GGTCTTTGACCATTAATGTACATAATAATAACAAAAACCCTAAAAGACTTTTGAGTGGACTGTTGGTTTGATCTTGCCCAATTGGACTTAGAACTTAGGCAACATTCCTTTGCTAATGGACTTGACAAATGCCAATTTGTTGAATAACCAAGTGCTTGCAATTTGAAATTCATCTGATACATCATTCAAAATCTCTCCAGTTCATCTATAACATTGATCATTGTTAAGCTGTTATGTTGAACCTGTGACTTGTGGAATTTATCTGCTACATGGGCTATTTTGAAGAAGATCATTAAGTGGATAAGCTTGGATGAGGCCATCTTTATTTGATGCCTTTGCTCTTCAAGATTGATATAATTGTGCATTTGTGTGTTGTTTGATTGAAAAAGTCCAAGGGAATTCTGGGGTTCTATTGTCATACTTGTCTATTGGATTGCTACCCATTTGGTCAGATCTTTTCAACTCTAAAATTTTAAATTTTTGTGCATAGGATAGTCCCTTCATCTTCTCCCTATTTCTTTAATTTCAAAATCTCTCCCTCCATTTTCAAAACCTTCTTTGTGTGAACTATTTTTGTTCTAAACGTTGACCACTTTTGCAAAAAAGATAGAAACTTTGGCCTTATACCATTGCCTTTTCAAACTTATTTTCTTAAATTAAACTTGTAAATGAACTTAACAATACTTGACTTAAACTTTCAAAAAGTCAGAAAGAATTAACCCATTCAAATCATTTTTAGGCCTTGGTGCCTTTCAAATTTAAATTTTGTTAAAATCAATGCATCCATTTTGAAATTTATAGCACGAACTACGAGGTTTTGATCCCTCATTTTTATGTTGGTACGTAGGCACAAGTCCGAAGGTCTTGTCAAACATAAAAATAATCAATGAATTCTTTTCTCATCCTCCCATTCTATTTGTTTGTAAACATCACTTTGTACAAAATACATATGCACACAAAAAGGGCTCCCTAGGAGTACCTAGGACACTTTGGGTGCTAACACCTTCCCTCTGTGTAACCAACCCCCTTACCTGTGATCTCTGATTTTTATTAGTTTTCATTTGAAAAATTCTTACTATTTGGGTTTTGTTCGTACTTTTTCCCTTTTCCCTTGGAAACAATAAAAGCGCGGTGGCGACTCTTGTTAATTGATCTATAGCTTGTCAATAGCTTGATGATCACGAATTTCCCGCTACACTCATTTCCATAACCTAGATTATATCTTTAAGTTATTAATCAAGTTATTCTCCTAGGTTTTCTCACTCATCTTTGTAAGGTTTTTAGTCATGTTATTTCACATTCAACATAACAATAATGTTTAACATTCATCATAATATGATTTATAGCATTTATAAATCACATAATATACTATAACATGGAATAAGAATAATAGCCATTTACGTTATCTTTCTAACGCAACCGTCCGCGTCCAAAACGGAGTTACAACTCTCAAATAATTTAACAATCTAACTTAATCAAGAATATAGGTTAACATTTGTATCTTGCACAAATATTCAACAACAAGAGCTTAGCCTAGTGGTAAGGCTTGTTCCATACCAAGTAGGTCTCCGGTTTGACCCCCATTGGTAGCATATTTTAATTTATCAAAGAATTAATTCATGTCAATTGATTGATCAAATGAATCAATCGATTGGTTTCGTACTCACAAAAATATGGTTCCTGATAAATTTCACTTCTAGTAAGTCCATTTATTCTAACCATAACCATCTTTAATTCATTCCAACAACCTAACCAACATGAGCATCATGAAAATAAGAAACAACACCTTAATCCATCACAACATAGCATTTATTCATATGGCAACATGAAAGATCACAAACAACAGACAACAACAACATGGCACCAACACATAGCATCCAAGGGAAGTATAAACACAACAATTACATCATAAATTCACACAAATCCTAACTCCCAAAACATAGATTATCCCCCCCCCCCCCAAAGTCTAAATCTATCTAAGAACTCACCTTGAAGATGAAGTTGGTGATGGTGATGGTGATGATGAAGATGAGATGATGGCGGTGATGATGAAGATGACACCATCTTCTTGTTCCTCCATGATTTTATTCTTCTTCTTCGCATTCTTTCTCTTCCTTCCTCTTCTCTCTTCTCTTCTTATTTCCTTTCTCTTCTTTCTTTCTTTCTTTCTGATAACTCTCTCTTTTCTCTTACCTACTTCTTCTTATCCTCTTCTTCTTTCTTTCTTTCCCCCACCACATAAATATATATATATATATATATATATATATATATATATATATATATATATATATATATATATATATATATATATATATATATATATATATATATTAGATAGTGATATAAAATATCTCAATTGATATTTTATCTTCCAGTATCAATTGACCAATTATTAATGTTATCAAAATATCCTCTCTTGTACTTGTTAATATTGGTCTGTCTCTTTTATTAATAATTAATCTCTTCAAAGTTAACTGGTTACTCTATTGGTCCCAACTGATAACACTTAGAGTACATATGAGCTCAAATTGTTACAATTGATAATAGATAGAGTACATAGGAACTCAATTGGACTCAATTGACAATTCATTGAGCATTTAAGGGAATATCGGATATTACATTCTCCCCCCCCCCCCCTTTAAATTGAAATTCGCCCCCGAACTTCCTCTAATCAACAAATAAACACTTCTTGCATCAACGTCTTAGACCAACACATGACTTTTCTTCGATTTGAAATCCTCGACATATTCATTCTTCCAACTTATCCTCCTTGGCAAACTTATTTCTTGTGAGAACCCTCAATACTTCATGGTCTTAACCATATCCTCCTTCCAATGCTGAATTAACATTTGAACTGGCCCCTACTTAATTCATCTGATATACCGCTCTACATCAGTTGGTCACCTTCCTTCCGAAAATCGCGACTTACCTTCCTTGCACTAAGTTACACAAAACATAATTTCAACATCTTATCTTGATTTGGCTAATCAATACTCATTAAATCTTCATAAGAAAACTTATTGATTCCTTGACCGCACACAATATTAACTACTCTTCTCTTGTTATTCCTTCAACAAATGTGATAAACTTGTAATCCATCCACCGATAATCTCATCAACTTCACTTGATCTAATGTTATATGCTGTAAGCCTCTACTCCTACTGTCTCCCTTCCCTCGTACTACTCCAATAAGATAGCACCATTAGCACGAGATTGTCTTACTCTCATTCTTATGAGTAACGACCTCTCTGATTCCCATAATCTCGATTGAGCCCTTTCTTCCATCACCTTCCATTGTGATACTCCGATTCCAACAGTGGAACATCTGGGATTCCTAAGCACCACTGGTTAGCTAACAATTTACATAGAAGATCACGTCTATCCTCCAGAGTGCCCACCACCCAAAACAATAAATTTCTCGCTGATACACAAAGGTTTAAAATATGACCAACATCCTCCAATATATATATATATATATATATATATATATATATATATATATATATATATATATATATATATATATATATATATATATATATATATATATATATAGGAGCCACACGACTACAACCATAGAGGTGTATGACATTCAGATTTATCCTATGCTCGAATGAACTTATCCAAATTAGTTTGACAATATCTAATTCTTGTTATTATGTTCCATATCAAATCCTCTTATAGGGTTCTGATTCCTTCAAGGTTTCTACTGACACGGGATCCCGACCAATAACAAAATAACACCATCCAGGAACTTCAAGTCATTAACGAGATGCCACTTCCAAGAAACCTTAAGCAACTAGACTGTAACTGTGATTTTCCATACTACTCACAGAGTCACGCAAAACTTCACACCTTCAGGAATAACATTGCACTTGTTATCTAGAACCCTTCATCTTAACGTCCTGATCCATCTTCAATAATCTTAGCTCATGCTCTTACTAATATACAACTTGAGTTACATGGTTAAATTCAGGAATATTTGATCCTCGTTCCTCCTCGGAAGTATAACTCAGGAATCCTTCCAATAGGGTAGAGTATCATTGTATACAAAAATACTACTCTCATGGGGGTCATCATCCGAAGCCATGAATCCAAGAAATTATTGAATGCCCTATTCTGACTAATCAATTTACACCTTACTAATGCATACAATATACTGAACTAATTTCTTCCAGATCATCACTTAGTAAGTCTCTTCCAACGTCACTCTGTAGGGTTCTCATTATCCGTAGTAGTGATACACCAAAGAGTTACTCACACCGAATATGGTTCAGTAGTTAGGTTCCCCAAACATATGACTTCTATGATATCTCTACAGATGACCAACTATGCACTACACCTTCAGAAATCCCAATTTCGAAACTACCAATCTGACTTGTGGTGACTTGTAACTCCATCCTCAATTTGTACATCCACAACGGTACACTTATACATTTAAGATACCCTTTTCTCTAACACGGTGTGAATGTTTATACTCCATGATAAAGCAACCAAACACTCCTCAAGAAGATAAATAACAACCAGACTTCCAATAAGCCATTATTACTCTTGCAATTCAAATAAAATGCACTTAAGATGAACCTTAACATTGCCACACACTTATGACTGAAATTTTCTTCTAACCCAATACCTACTACACACTTCATCATACTGGGTTTACTTGTCTAGATGACTTGCCACGAACAATCCTCATTGTCTCCCCATAAGCTCTTACAACTTAACATATTTCACATCCTACACTTAGTCCCCATGCTCCAACTTAGCTTGTCTTTAATTGTCTATCATCAACTCATCTTCTCAGAATATAAGACTCACTACTCAACAAAGTGTGTGTTACTTCACATCCATCTCAAGACAAGGAATCCATTACACATATTGTTGTTGTTTTAGGTGTTTGTTCGTTGTTGTGGTTGTTGTTGTTGACGTTGTTGTTGAACTAGTGCTGATTGACTTTCTGAAAACACAAGAATTACGGAGGATACTGTAAGACCCCAATTTTGACCCTAAGATCCCTCATGGCATCACAATATTGCATTTGCATTGCCTCAAGGATCATAAGCATCTTGGCTCCTTACCTTTAGGTGGGATATCTTCTTGTGAGTGGTTTGAGATCACCAAGCATGATTGAATTGTATATCATTGCTTTTCTCATTTTTGTTTATTAACCAAAAGAACAAAAATATGTCACTAACATCTTTCGTTTGTAGCTTGAGCAATTACAAGGTCAAAAGCCTCTAGGAGATCATAAGTACAAAGGTATGGCCAAGAGAAGATGAAAGCAAGCATGGTAATGGTTCCCAAAACTCTCATCCATCAAATATTCCTCCCTAGCATCTCAATCCATCATTTTGATCAAAGCAAGTCAAAGGGTTTGAGGTTGGTTCCCCAAGGAAACCCTAATTCATCTGTGTACCACAATGCCCTGCTCTTGAAGCAACCTCAGCCCATGATCAAATACAATCAAGGGAAGTTCTTTAATTCATCATTTCATGCATATTTGAATTTATTTGAGTGTCCCCAATCATTAATTCATCAAGATATGAGTCATGGACTTGAGAAGTTGATCAGTCAATTCATCTGACTATTCTGAAAAACACTGAGACCTAACCTTTTATGTGTTGGTCAAATGGAGATGATCCCAAAATCAAAAATGTTCTTAAGGACAATATAAACAACTTTCATGTTCATCAAAAATTGATTTGAAGCTTGGAAGGCGATCTCCCATTCCAAGACATTATAGGTCATTTTGACTGAAACCCTAATTTTGGGTCAACTTCCCAAGAACATAACTCATTCATTTTTTTATGATTTTGAGGTGGGATCAAATTAATTGGAAAGCTTAAGATTTCTACTTCAAATGTTATGTTGAACAAAATTTCAAAATCTCAAAGGAAATACATGTGATAAAGCAAAACATTATAGGTCACTTTGGACCAAATGCATTGAAAGGCAAAAAAGTCCAACTTCAAGTGCCCATAACTCTTCCATAAAAAATCCAAATGATGCAACATTTAAGTCTATTTTGATTGCCTTGAAAAGATCTACAACTTTTATGTTGGAGGTTTTTTCATTTGAGGCCTTCATCATTAAAACATAAGGGCTTGAACATTGGCCAAATTTGGAAACTTTGCCTTTGCATGTTTTGCACCTTACACTTTAAACTCAAATTTCACCAATTTCCACACTTCAAATGGATTTTTTCCCAACATAACAATTGTTCCTTACATCAAAACCTTTCCAACCATTACTCACATGCTCATGTTTGGATTTGGCAAATGGCATTTTCGAAGAGGAGAAGTTTTAGGCATAATTATGCATAACATGTTGAAACTCATTATACAAGCTTGTGCATTACCAATTCCACGACCATTTCAGCTCAATTATGCTTCAGAGTGCATTTGGCATTGAATTTGGGCCTTTTGAATGATCATGCAAGCCCATGCAATGAATATCCAATTCCATGCACACGGCTTTGATCACACTTGCCTTGCCTCTCCATCTATAAATAAGAGCCTCACTCCATTCAAATTTGATCCATGAATCAACCTGAAGTGCTGCAGAAATCGAAACCGAGCCACACCTAAAGGAACTATTTCAATTTTCTTCAATTTCTCAGATCTGAAATTCAACTAAATCAGGTTGAATTTCTAGATCTAAAGTTCCTAGACCTCTCTCTCATACTCCATTGATCTTTTGTTTGGCCAAAGGAAGCAAGGAAGCAAGCTCAAATCTCCAGAATTCAAAGGTGATCATCAACTGGTTTTCTCTTCGAAACTCATTACTCTTTGATCTATTTTCCTGGCCAATGTGTTTTCTCAAGTCCTCACTTGAGAGGCAAGCTAATGGTAGCTTCAATTTCGTGTTTTATTGAACTGCACTTTTTATACCTGAATCTTCCAGCTCAGATTTCTTACTCTATAGGAATTTTGAGTGTGATTCAAGGTTACAGGGGTGATGTACATCACCCCAACTTCATTTTGATATATGGATCGTGGATTTTGATTGAGGTTTTTGAACTTGCAATTCTGGCCGGAGTTCATGTACTCACCGGAGAAGACGGTGGCACTGGCCACCGTCCCATTGCCAAATCAATCCTGGACCGTTGGATGCTTTCTCCAGTTTATATCACAACCATTTGATCTTATGACTTTTATTAAGTGTCCATGTGATACGTTTGACTGAGGACCATGGTGAGCGCGCGTTTAAGATCCATTAGATTTGCCAGGTCAATTAATGAACTGGATCCAACGCCTCTCCTTTTTCCTGATTTTCTGAATTTCCATTTAATTTCTTTTATTTCCATTATTTTCAAAAATTCATATCTCCTTCATTTTAATTCCAAAAAATATGGGACCAATTGCATTCTTCTCCAAATAATTTCTAGTTTCTAATTTTGATTTTTAATATTTTTTATTTTGTCATTTGATATTTTTTATGAATTTTCTCTTTTCTGGTTATTTTTAATTCATTTTAAATAGTTTTTGATATTCAAAAAATAGAAAAATATTTTCCTAACCTATTTGAATGATGATGAATCTATGAAAAATATTCTCATCAATATTTTAATTGATTTGAGATTTATTTGAGATTTTAGTTCAATTAGGTTATTTTTATTCATTTTTAATTGATTAAAAATAGTTTCTGACTTTTAAAAATGCTTAAATTTTTTGTCAAACTTTGTTTGACCTTGTTGAACTTGGTATAAATCACTTGGACCTTTCAAGGTTGATTCGAAGTGATTTTGAAGTTTGACCTTTCTTTTATTTTTAATTCAAGTTTATTTTAATATTAAAAATGCCGAAAATATTTTGCTTATTTGTTTGACCTCCAATCTTCATCCCATTTCTGATTTCTCATTGTTTGACTTTGACTTTCAATGTCATTTGTTCAACACACATGGATTGGTACATTTTATTTCACCTTATGCACTTTATTCTTTCCATTTCCTTTTCTATTATTTATCTCTTTCTTCTTCTTCTTCTTTTTCTTTTTTGATCAATGAGTTGAAGGTTGATAAGTTAGAATTGATTAGGGAGACTTAACCTTCCTTGATTCAAATCTAATTCATCTTGATCAAGTAAATGGCTTTGCATTAAGGATAGGTTGTTTCCTAAATTATGCAAAAGACTTAAACCAATACAAGATCAATTATCTTCTTCTTTTTGGCATGGCAAGTTGTTGGAACTTGGTTCACTAATCAAGACTTCTAACTTGTGTTGTTGCCTACATTATTATTGACCGGCCTCAGATAGTTGTGACTTCTACATAAGTCCAATTACGATTGTTTAACATAGCGCTAAATTTGCCTTATGGCACACTAACTACTAACACTAATCATTAACCATTAACATTTACTTTTTGCTCTTTACTTTTATGCAATTTACTATTCTTGCACATATTATTCTTTTTTTTTTCCTTTGCTCACTTGAGCACATGTTTATGTTAATGTCATTTGCCTTTTGCTCACTTGAGCACATAATTGTGTATATAATATTGTGCTTGTGCTTTGTTTTGATTGTTGTGAACCAAATGCAAAGAAATGGACAAATGGACTTAGTTTCTAGGACATTCCCTATGCAAAAATTGGAGTAAAAGGACCTTAATGTTGAAGATGATCATGAAGGACCCAACCTCTAAACTCACTCTTGTCCATTCTTGATTTTCTTCATAAAACTATTTGATGTGTGTGCTTTTGTGCTAGGGACTCCACCTTGATTCAAATTTGAGGAACCATTGCCATGAGCTTCTAAGAGAAATGGTTACAAGATGCCTTGAAGAGCCTTCCAAGAGTTCATTTGATTGATGATTGCTTGGGTTTATATTTATGTGATTGCTTATTCCAAAGGATGGGAGCTACTTGGATCATCCATATGATCTCAAGAGAGGAACTCCTTTTGTGGTTTTGTTCTTATCCCTCACTTTTGCATTGCTTAGGATCTTAGCCATTCTTCTTCTTCTCTCCACTCTGACCCAAGCCAAAACTTTTTGTGCAAACATTTAACAATTGTTTTCAAATATTAGAAACCTAAGCCTTATGCTTTTGATTTTCAAACTTTCTTTTCATAACACTTATTTTGAATTGAACTTTTAAGTCAACTTTGACCATATTTTGTAAATACTTTTCATTGGTAAATATAACCCATTCAAATTCTTTTTATGGTTTCAATGGCCACTTCCTTAATCAAAACTTTTCATAACCTTTAGCTATTAGGTTTGAGTTATCCTTGAGGTAGATGTAATACTCACCTATACCCTTAGTGATGGACAATGAGTCTTCCATGCTTATTATAGGGTTAACCCCTCACTAGCATGTTGAAGCTATCCTCACATGGTGGATTTGTGGTTTGGTTGAGTTTTCTCCCTTGGATAACAAAAGACCTTAGGGCTTTTGGACCAATCAATTCACCCACTCATTTTGAGATTTTTACCCCGAACTACGAGGTTTTGATCCTAATCTTTTTTAAGATGGTACGTAGGCAATGGGTTTATCCATCCAAACACAAAAATATAAATAAACTTGTATATTCTCTTCTCATCTCTTCAATCATGTTTGCACAAACAAATTTTTCAAAAAACAACAACCATTATAACAAGTATGAAAAGGGCTCCCTAGGAGCACCTAGGATGTTTTGGGTGCCTAACACCTTCCCATTGCATAACCAACCCCCTTACCCAGATCTCTGACTCTCTTTTACTAGTTTTTGATTCGATAAAACTATTAGGTTTTTGTTCGCTTTCTAACCATTCCTTTGGATAAATAGAAGTGCGGTGGCGACTCGACTTGTATGATTTACCTTGGATTTAGTCAATATCTCTAATGGTAACGAATACCCCGCTACAGAAAAGTGGCGACTCTGCTGGGGATTTGTTTGCCTAGTGGGTTTTGCCTACTTTTCATATTTGTTGTATTATATTGTTTTGTGACATATTTTTGTGCAATTTGGGATTACTGTATTGTATGTAATGATTGAATTGCTTGAATATTAATTCCTTGTATGCTTGGTGATCTTTGTGAGATGAGTTCTATACCCGGACTCGAGTGCACTTAGGATAGGAGAATGGCATAGTCTCGTTGACTTGTGTGGAGTTATTCCTTAGCAAGTTGACTTGCAAGCCCATTCACTTGATGGAGGTCATGTTAGGATCAATAATGTCACACAAGTAGTTGTGGTTAGACATTACTCTTTCCAATATAGACCTTAGAAGCCAAGGACATTAGTTTACCAAACCCGTCTTGGCCTATTCATAGGATGTGGTGCAAAAGTCGTTCAAGTGTAAGGTTTGATACGATTGTTACGCGATACTACACTCATAAGAGTCTCTCTTGAGAATATTTTTGGAATACGAGTAGTCGTTTCTCCGATAATATCCGAAAGATGGGATGATGACTATGGGAACCTCTTGTAGAACATGTTTGGCTGGTTAAGCCCTAGTACACTCACTTTGGGTGGTTCTTAACCGAGACTCCATGCTCGTGATTTGCAACAAACCCTTGATTCGTGGTTGATCCGTTTATGTATCCTTAATATCGATGGAACTTGGGTGTTGATAGGGTGTAAACCATAATCCACCAAAATGGATGATTGATATTAAGGATAACATGATCCATCCCATGACCTTTGTTTGGTGTGCTTTGTTTGATCCTTAAGTGTGATTGTTGCATGCATGCATTCATACATCCATTTGCATCCATATCATCAATAATGAAGAAAATTTTCAAGGAACTTAGAAGGTCTATTTGCAAATTTTCAGACATGGAAAGACAAAGAAGGAATACAAAGAAGTACAATTTCAGACAACCAGATTTGAAAGAGTTAAGGAATCTGACATCCTATGTACTAGATCCCTTGGATTTCAAGGATCGTTTTGGGAAGCTTCTTCCTCTTCTGACTACTCAGGTGGATGAAGGATTGATGAGTGTATTGGTTCAGTTTTATGATCCTTTGTACCGTTGCTTCACATTTCCGGATTTTCAGCTTTTGCCCACGCTTGAGGAGTATGCCTGTCTTGTGGGTATACCAATTCTAGACCAGTTGTCGTTCAGTGGCTTGGAGAGTATTCCTACTTCTCAAGAGATAGCTGACATGTTGCATATAGATGAATCTCTGGTTAGTGCTCATATGACTACCAAAGGTGGAATTCAAGGTCTCCCTTCTGAGTTCCTCATTGCTCAAGCTACTATGTATGGGAAGGCCATGAGTGAGGAAGCCTTTGAGGCCATATTTGTACTTCTCATTTATGGGTTAGTGTTGTTCCCCAACATCGACAAGTTTGTGGATATGAATGCTATTAGGATCTTCTCTGATCTTAATCCCGTTCCGACTTTGTTGGGCGACAGTTATTTTTCTTTGCATATGAGGAATGCAAAGGGTGGTGGTGCCATAATGTGTTGTTTGCCTCTGTTGTATAAGTGGTTTATTTCTCACTTGCCACAGATGGTCGCCTTCAAGGAGAACAAGGGATGTCTACGGTGGTCCACGAGACTTATGTCTCTCACTAATGATGATATCTCTTGGTACAACCGTGTGTATGATGGTTTGCAGATTATTGACTCTTGTGGTGAATTCTCTAATGTACCTCTTCTTGGTACATGTGGTGGGATTAACTACAACCCTGTTTTGGCACGTCGTCATCTTGGGTTCCCCCTAAAGGATAAACCTAATAACATTTTGTTAGAGGGTGTGTTCTTCCAGGAGGGTAAAGATCCCCAAGGCTTGAAAGCAAGGATGGTCCGGTCTTGGCGCAAGATTCATAAAAAAGGAAGGGATGAGCTGGGGCCGAAGAACTGTATCGCTTTGGAGCCTTACACTGCTTGGGTTAGGAAGAGAGCGTCTGAGTATCTCATGCCTTACGAGTATCCAAGACCTACACCTTTGGTTATGGTTGGGCCTTCAACCCTCCCTAACCAAGGCGTAGAGGAGTTGAGAGACGAAGACCGTTCACATGCCTGGATCCGTGAACGAGAAGAGTTGCTTCAGCAGATCAAGGAAAAGGATGCTTTGATTGAGTTCCTCGAGCATCAGGTTATTGATGATCCTAATGATGCATCGACTTCTCTACTTCCCCAGTCTTCCAAGTTCTAGAAGAGGAAGTACGATCGACTCGCCAAAGAGAAGGCAAATATGGATGCAGCCTACGAGGAGGAGGTGAAGAGGCTTCGTGCATCTTATCTTCCTGTGTCCCGAGCTTTAGATGATTGTTTCTAGGGATCCATAGGATGATTATTTTCCTTTTCTCTTTGTATGTGGTTACCAGTACTGTACTTCTTTGATGTAAAACTATTTTCCAGATATTAGTGACAAGATACTTTCATATATGATAAGTGTTTAATATTTCCAAAATTTGCAAATAAGACTCTAAAGTTCCTTTGAAATAAAAACAAATCATATGCACGAGCATTGCATGCATCATGTGCATTAGCAGGTTTTGTTCCCGGCTTCTTGTCCTATGGTCTAACCCTGTGTTCTTCATTTATTTCAAAGACAAGCTGACTCACCGATACTACACCATAGCCAATTCTTCGAGACTGATGGATCATCTAGAACAAGAAAACCGCGAGCTGAAAGAGGAAGTAGCCAGGTTGACTGCCTTGATGGAGTCATTCTTGGCCGCTCAGAGCCAATCTTCTCCAACGCCCTCAACTCCTCCCCAGAGGACGATCATCTCCGAGATCGTGGCCTCTATTGTGCCTGCTGCAACGGCTCACTTCGCATCATCCATGCCAGTCGGTTTCCCTTGGGGAATGCCCCCCAACTTTGTACCAGAGGGTTTCGCCCCTACTCTTGCTTCTCTGCCGGCATCTAGCCCGGTCCTTTCTGTGCCACCTCCCGTTGTGCACACGTTACCAAGGGTCGAAGATACCATCTACCACTCTGAGCCATCTGAGGGCCCAGACGTTTATGAAAAGATGGATGATATGAAGGACCAATTCCTCGAGCTTCGCAAGGAACTGAAAACTTTGAGGGGGAAAGACCTCTTTGGTAAAAGTGCTGCCGAGTTGTGCCTTGTGCCCAACGTGAAGATCCCTATTAAATTCAAAGTGTCTGACTTTCAGAAGTATAAGGGAAACACATGCCCCCTCAGCCATCTTGTGATGTATGCTCGCAAGATGTCAACGCAAACTGACAACGACCAACTGCTCATCCATTACTTCCAGGACAGTCTGTCCGGTGCCGCTCTCCGTTGGTACATGGGTTTGGAGAGTGTGAACATCCGATCTTTCAACGATCTTGGCGAGGCCTTCGTCAAGAAATATAAATACAATATGGATATGGCTCCTGATAGGGACCAATTAAGGGCGATGTCCCAAAAAGAGAAAGAGACCTTCAAAGAGTACGCCCAGAGGTGGCGCGAATTGGCAGCTCAGATAGTGCCTCCCCTAGAGGAAAAAGAGATGACCAAGATCTTCTTGAAGACCTTGAGCTCGTTTTACTACGAGAGGATGATATCCAGTGCTCCCTCAGACTTCACCGAGATGGTGAATATGGGAATGAGATTGGAGGAGGGGGTCTGTGAAGGACGCTTAACCCGAGACGAAGGCTCTTCGGCAAAGAGATATGGAAGCTTTGCGAAGAAGAAGGAGGGAAAGGCATATGTCGTGTCTTCCCATGTCAAAAGAAGACCCTCTGTGTAGAGGAAGATTGCCCGCCTAGTCAATAGTCAGCATCAGGTGGATCATATAGCACCTGTTTTCAGGGAAGCTCAACATTATCAGCAACCGCAAACTCAGCAATATCAACAACAACAGCAGGCCTACCAGCCTCGAAATAAAAACAATAATGCCAGCACCAGCTATGAGAGGAAGAGGGTCACCTTTGATCCAATTCCGATGACTTATGCCGAACTCTATCTGTCGCTAATCGATAGAAAATTGATTACTCCGCGAGACCCTCCCGCTGTACCTGCTAACCCCCAGTGGTGGTACAAGCCTGAACTTCATTGTGTGTATCATTCTGGTGCTCCCGGGCACGATGTAGAAAACTGTTATCCCCTGAAGACCAAGGTGCAAGACCTTGTGAGAAGTGGGATTTTGTTTTTCGAGGACGTAGGTCCGAATGTGAAGAAGAACCCATTGCCCGAGCATGGGAAGTCTGTCAATATGGTCCAGGGCTGCCCTGGCAAGTTCAAGGTGAAATATGTCAGTCATATCCGACAATCGCTGGTTGAGATGCATAGATTGCTGTGTGACTATAGCCATTATGAGCACGACCATGATAGATGTCGAGTATGCTCTGTTAATCAGAGAGGTTGCCGCCAGGTGCGCAAAGATGTGCAAGAGATGTTAGACGAAGGAGTCATTGAGATCCTTCAGAATAGAAATGTTGATGAAGATGAGCCCGAAGTCAATGTGATTTCTCCGGTATTCCGGATACCCGAACCTATTGTCATCAAGTATGATGGTAGCAAGCATAAGGCTCCTCCCGCTCTCGTCATCAAACCAGCCGGACCTGTACCGTACTCCTTTGAGAAAGCGGTTCCCTATCGCTACAACGCTGTGGCAGTGGAAAATGGGAAAGAGGTGTCCCTGCCTTCTTCGTCTGTCGTAAATATTGCTGATGTTAGTGGTTTGACCCGTAGTGGTCGTGTATTTTCAGCACCGCCAAAACCTCAAGCTGATGCCGATTTTGTTGAGCGCCCGATTGGGAATGCTGTGATCACCCCGAATCCGGCACTTGTTGTTAAGCCCTCCTCTATGTTAAAAACTCCTGCTTCTGCTGGCCCGAGTGGCAATACGAAAGAAGACTGTGATGAGATGCTAAGGCTCATCAAGAGAAGCGAGTACAACGTTGTAGACCAGATTCTACAAACGCCATCCAAAATATCTGTGTTATCATTGCTTTTGAATTCAGAACCACACTGAGAAGCTCTGCAGAAGGTGTTGGATGTGGCATACGTAGATCACGATGTCATGATAGAACAATTTGATAGCATTGTTGCAAACATTACCGCTTGTAACAGTCTGAGTTTCTGTGACTCTGATCTCCCCGAGGAGGGAAGAGACCACAACTTGGCATTACATATATCTATGAGCTGCAAGAATGACGCCATGTCCAATGTGCTTGTGGACACTGGGTCATCATTGAATGTATTTCCAAAGTCCACTCTTACGAAGCTATCATATTAGGGGCCTCCCATGAGGCAGAGTGGAGTAGTTGTGAAGGCTTTCGATGGGTCTCGCAAAACTGTGATTGGTGAGGTTGATCTCCCAGTCAAAATCGGACCAAGTGATTTCCATATTACCTTCCAAGTTATGGACATTCACCCATCGTATAACTGTCTCTTAGGCAGACCATGGATTCACGAGGCTGGTGCCGTGACATCCACCCTACACCAGAAATTGAAATTTGTGAAAAATAAGAAGCTGGTGGTGGTAGGGGGAGAAAAGGCTCTCCTGGTTAGCCATTTGTCTTCCTTCTCTTATATAGATGCTGAGGATGAAGTCAGAACTCCGTTCCAAGCTTTATCTGTCGCTAAACCTCTTAAGAAGGGAACTTCTTCATTTGCTTCCTACAAAGATGCAAAATTGGCCATTGAGCATGGCGCAACTGCTGGTTTGGGGCAAATGATTGAGTTAAAAGACAACAAGTCCCAGGCTGGCATATGTTATTCTTCTGGGGTTTCCAATACGCAAGGGTTGTTCAAGAGTGGAGGTTTCATCCACACCAGTCAGGACGAGGAGGCTGCTGCCATCTTGGAAGAGGACGAAGAGGATTCTGGCAACTTCGTCATCCCTAGGGGGATCTGCAATAATTGGGTCGCTGTGGATATTCCAACAGTTATCCATAAGTCAAAGTAATGTTCATTGCGTTTAAAAACCCTTCTCCCATGCCAAAAGGAGGAGTGATGACATTGTTGGCGCATAAATACAATGATATTTTCATTCAATAGATATATGTTAAATGTTTGTTTTCCAATTATTTTCCCTTTTCGCTTTTGCATGAAATTGGTGATCACATAAAACCTCCAAAATAGAATAAAATCAATCTTTTCATTTGCATAATGATTTTCCTTGTTTCAATTCTAAAGCTCTTTATATCCAAAATCATTATGCAGGTTAATCAAACCCATTGAACATAATGATCCAACACCATCTCCCAACTTTGAATTCCCTGTATTTGAGGCGGAAGAGGATGATGTTGAAGAGATTCTTGACAAGATTACCCGTCTACTTGAGCATGAAGAGAAGATCATTCAGCCGCATCTTGAGAATCTGGAAACAGTTAACTTGGGGTCTAAGGATTGTGAGCGAGAAGTGAAGATTGGGGCACTCCTGGAGGAGTCTGTTAAGAAAGGGTTGATTGAATTGCTACGAGAATACGTTGACGTCTTTTCCTGGTCATACGAAGACATGCCTGGTCTAGATACTGATATCGTGCAACATTTCCTACCTTTGAAACCTGAGTGCGTGCCTGTGAAGTAGAAGCTCAGAAGAACTCATCCTGATATGGCAGTAAAGATCAAAGAGGAAGTTCAAAAGCAAATTGATGCGGGGTTTCTGGTGACTTCTACATATCCTCAATGGGTGGCCAATATTGTGCCCGTGCCTAAGAAAGATGGAAAAGTCCGAATATGTGTGGACTATAGAGACTTGAATAAAGCTAGCCCAAAAGATGATTTCCCTCTACCACACATTGATATGTTGGTAGACAATACGGCTAAATTCAATGTCTTCTCTTTTATGGATGGATTTTCTGGATATAATCAGATTAAGATGGCACCCGAGGATATGGAGAAGACAACATTCATCACACCTTGGGGAACATTCTGTTATCGAGTGATGCCCTTCGGTTTGAAGAACGCCGGAGCCACGTATCAACGAGCTATGACTACCTTGTTTCATGATATGATGCACAAGGAAATTGAGGTATATGTTGATGATATGATCGCTAAGTCAAGAACGGAGATTGAACATGTAGAGCACCTGTTGAAGCTTTTTCAGCGTTTGAGAAAGTATAAGCTTCGTCTGAATCCTAACAAGTGTACATTTGAAGTCCGTTCCGGTAAGTTATTGGGCTTTATTGTCAGTGAAAGAGGTATTGAAGTTGATCCTGCAAAGGTCAAAGCAATACAAAAGATGTCTGCACCCAAAACTGAGAAGCAAGTCCGAGGTTTTCTTGGCCACTTGAATTACATTTCCAGATTCATATCCCACATGACTACCACATGTGCACTGATATTCAAGCTTCTCCGGAAAGATCAGTCCCATGATTGGACCGAGGATTGCCAGAAAGCTTTTGACAGTATTAAAGAGTATCTGTCTTAGCCTCCGATCCTGTCTCCACTCGTGGGAGGAAGACCATTGATCATGTATCTGACTGTTCTTGAAGACTCTATGGGTTGTGTCCTTGGTCAGCAAGACGAATCAGGAAAGAAAGAGTATGCCATTTACTACTTGAGCAAGAAGTTCATTGATTGTGAGTCTCGATACTCAATGCTTGAGAAGACATGTTGTGCTTTGGCTTGGGCTGCTAAGCGCTTACGACAGTATATGTTAAATCATACGACTTGGTTGATATCCAGAATGGATCCAATCAAGTACATCTTCGAGAAACCTGCTTTAACAGGGAGGATTTCCCGTTGGCAGATGTTGTTGTCTGAGTATGATATTGAGTGTCGAGCTCAAAAGGCTATTAAAGGTAGTATCTTGGCTGATCACTTGGCGCATCAGCCGATTGGGGATTATCAGTCAGTTCAGTATGACTTCCCAGATGAGGAGATTCTGTATTTGAAAATGAAAGATTGTGATGAGCCTACGCTCGATGAATGGCCAGAGCCTGGTTCCAGATGGAGTATGGTATTTGATGGCGCTGTAAATCAATATGGAAATGGTATTGGGGCAGTAATTATTACTCCTCAGGGCACACATTTTCCTTTTACAGCAAGGCTAACTTTCAAATGCACGAATAATATGGCTGAGTATGAGGCCTGTATTATGGGATTGGAGGAGTGCATTGATCTAAGGATCAAGCATCTTGATGTATATGGTGATTCGGCCCTCGTTATTAATCAGATTAAGGGTGAATGGGAAATGAACCAGCCTGGCCTCATTCCATATAGGGATTATGCGAGGAGGATTTCAACATTCTTTACTAAGGTTGACTTCCATCATATTCCTCGAGATGAGAATCGAATGGCAGATGCTCTTGCTACACTTGCTTCGATGATTCTGGTAAGACTTTGGAATGAAGTTCCCAATATCACTGTGATGCGCTTGGACAGACCAGCTCATGTGTTTGCAGTTGAAGAAGTGAAAGATGACAAGCCGTGGTATTATGACATCAAATGTTTCCTACATAGCCAGATTTACCCGCCTGGGGCATCTGTGAAAGATAGGAAGACTATGAGGAGATTGGTGGGCAGTTTCTACCTCAATGGTGATGTACTTTATAAGAGAAATTTTGACATGGTATTGCTCAGATGCGTGGATAGACACGAAGCAGACCTGTTAATGACTGAGGTCCATGAGGGTTCATTTGGTACTCATTCCAAGGGACACGCCATGGCCAGAAAGATATTGAGAGCAGGCTACTATTGGCTGACAATGGAGTCTGACTGCTGCAAGTACGTGAAGAAATGCCATAAGTGTCAGATTTATGCGGATAAGATTCATATTCCCCCGACACTTCTGAATGTGATTTCATCACCATGGCCTTTCTCCATGTGGGGAATTGACATGATTGGCATGATAGAGCCAAAAGCGTCCAATGGACACAGATTTATTCTCGTAGCAATTGATTACTTCACTAAGTGGGTTGAAGCAACATCATATGCTAATGTGACCAGGCAGGTGGTCGTGAAGTTTATCAAGAATCAACTCATATGCCGTTATGGTGTGCCAGATAACATCATTACCGATAATGGATCTAACCTGAACAACAAGATGATGAAAGAGCTATGTAGCGAGTTCAAGATTGCGCATCATAATTCTTCCCCTTATAGACCCAAGATGAATGGGGTCGTTGAAGCTGCTAATAAGAATATCAAGAAGATTATCCAAAAGATGGTTGTCACGTATAAAGATTGGCATGAGATGTTGCAGTTTGCTTTACATGGATATCGTACATATGTCCGCACTTCAACAGGGGCAATTCCTTTCTCTCTCGTTTATGGCATGGAGGTTGTACTCCCAGTAGAGGTGGAGATCCCATCAATGAGAGTCTTGATGGAAGCCAAGTTGACTGATGCTGAATGGGTTCAGAGTCGTTATGACCAGTTGAATCTGATAGAAGAAAAGAGATTGACTGCCATGTGCCATGGTCAATTATATCAACAAAGGATGAAGAAAGCCTTTGATAAGAAGGTCAAGCCTCGTGTGTTCCGAGAAGGTGACCTTGTGCTCAAGAAAGTCTTGTCTTTAGCACCCGATTCCAGGGGAAAGTGGACTCCTAACTATGAAGGTCCATATGTTGTTAAGAGAGCCTCTTCAGGCGGTGCTTTGATACTTACAACTATGGATGGGGAGGATTTCACTCGTCCTGTGAATTCAGATGCAGTTAAGAAATACTTTGCCTAAATAAAAACAGAATAGCTCGCTAAGTTGAAAACCCGAAAGGACGGCTTAGGCAAAAATGAGCATCTCGGTGGATTGAAACCCGAAAGGGCGGTCCAGGCAAAAGTTAGAGACATGAAAAAAAGGAATGTATCCAGCTAGATTCAGTACCTCACCTGGGGAAATCTAGGCAAAAAATAGGGATTTGGCAAGTAACTGCATCCTGACAAGATTTTGTTCTACAACCGTCAGAGATTCTCGCTCATTCATCATCAACGAAAGCTTCAAATACATCAGATTCAGAATTGGTGGAGAAATGGTCATTATGTTCAATGTAGCCATTTTCCAATATATATCACCAATTTCAAATTTGTAAAGATTTATGGAGTCTTGCCATTTGCAGACTACCATTCCATCAAATAAATTTGAGTCTTTTATCCAATTATTTGCACTCTTATTCGTTTCTATTTAACAAATGTTTTGCATGTTTTGATTGGAAAAATATCATTGTTTTAAATAATCAAATTTTTCATAATTTGTTTTTAAACAAAGTGAACATTCACAAGGACATAAGGATACTTAGGAGATCTTCAGTGCTCTCCCAAGGATGGTATGACCCCCAACAGGGTAAGACATTTGTTCATATTCCGGGCATGTTTGTATCCTCTTCATACCGGAGCCTTTTATGGTTTTTCCGCCAAGCAGAGTGTGTGATAAGATATTCATCCCTCTTTCCTCCTCATCAGATGTGATCTTTGGTAGTACGGTATTTAGTGGTGACCTTGGAAGCTTCCTATTGGGTGTTTGTTCCCCATAGAAGTTCCCTTTCCTCCCCTGATTGGTTCCCCAGTAGAGTTGCTTATGCGGCGGATTTTATCTGTGCAAACTCCTGTCCCCAGCTGGAATGACTGATGTTCATTCCCCTGCAGAGATCTTTGATTCCTGGTATTTCTTGCCCTCATCAGATGGGATACTCCCCAGCGGGCCTGGCTTCCTCTCTTGAGGTGTAGTACCGGATGTGTGTGAACTTCTTCATGGGATTTGTTGGTACTGGAAACGTCTGTTTGTCAGCATTCATCATACATAAACCACGCATGCGTGCATATAGTTTTCAAACACTTGGATATTCATATTGCATTCTTTGCCATATATCTTTGTTTGCGATCCCCTGCTAGTTGGTAATACATTTCCCCAAGCAGATGTATGTGTCTGATCTCCATATAGAGTCAGCTCCTTAAGCAGAAAGTGTTTATCTTTCTTTCCATATTCTCCACCGAGTTATATCCTCGTGGACGATGATTATTTCTGTTCCCACCCAACGCATACATTGGGATGGGATTCCCCATTGAGTTGTATCCTCAACGGGACGAGTCTTGATTCAGTTTGCCTCTTTAGTTTGATCCTAGATTGGCCTCTTGTGACTGTTTCCTATGTTTCCCCGTGGTATAAATGAATAATTGCTCAATAATCAGTAATCATTCATCTTATCCCCGGCGGAGTCCGTGGTTTTTTACCCTTATACCGGTAGTTGTAAACCCTATTTCATCCCCTTGCAAGGTTAACCTCTTGTTCATCCTAATAGATGACGGTTACCTTTCCGTGGTTTTCTACCTAGTATCCGGTAGATGTAATCCCCTCCTTGACGGTTATCATTATCCAATATTCGGTATTGATAAGTCCTTCACCCCCGGTGATATATTTCTTGGATGATCGCTCTTTTCAGGCAGTTCATCCCCAGCAAGTCATCTTTCATGTACCGATTGCCGGTGAGGGTTGTTGCTCCCCTTGATTGGTCATCATTGTATACCTAGTTTCGGCATCCCGATGCCTTTCTTTGTCGATCGATCTATCCTTTATTAACCCAGTAACCAGTTGTGGATAGTATTCCATGCGAGTATATTATCTACGTTCTGACGGTAATAGATAATATATCTCATGCACTCTTTGGTTGAAGCCTTTTGTCCTTCCCCAGTTGAGTAGGATTTGTACCCCTTTTTGTAATCGAATGTCCATCCTATAATCGAGTTTGCGTTTAGCCCTCTTTTGGATGATGAGTGTCTTGGGAATATTCCCCAACTCACGTTTTGGTTGGTCACCTATTATATGCCCAGTAACCGGCATCCCTGGTGTCGCACCTCGAAAAATATGGGGATACGACTTCAAAGCGAAGCGCGATCGCACGCTCGCAATGATGGACTGAACAGAGTCGCCACCGAACTTTATTTTATCCTAAAAAGGAAAGGGGAAATATAGATAAAACCCAAGACAAAAGAAAGGATAAGATATGGTCATCGCAACCAATATCAGGGTTCGGGAGTCGATTACGCAAGGGGAAGGTATTAGCACCCCTCACGTCCGTTGTACTCAACGGGAACCATTAGGTTAGTTGTGTGCATTAGTGTTTGTTGAAATATTAGGCTTTTCAATTTATTAGGTGGGAAAGAAAGGAAGGATGAGAAGAGATGTTTTTGGATTTTTTAACGAAGGACTAAACCTAAGTTTTTTATTAGTGGGCCTGACAAGATTTACAAATCCTGCTCCTACGTATCTCAAAAGAGAAATCAAGGCTTACGTAGTTCTGGGTAGAAAAATGTTTGTTTGTTGGTCGATTTTAGCGAAAGCTATATTGTATTAATCGACGAAAACATTGTTTTACCCAAAACAGATGAGGAGTGGACGCATACCACACATCGAACGGATTTATAAATCTACATTCGGAAAAGCGTCACTTATCTCGACTCAACAATCGTGGCCGAAACATTGTTTTGTATCACTTAAGACAATATATATTTCATTTATGAAAAAGGTTCTTGATTAATCGCACGACGGCGAGAAAAAAAGTTTGATTGGTTGGAGGTATTTTGAGTGATGGCGAGAACTTGGATGAGCGAGATATACATCTCGAATCCTAGCCTCAGGAGTGCATGGTATACACCATGTTCCATTTCCATCTTTATTGAAAGAGGTTAAGGTAGGAATTAAGTATTTGAAGTTTGAAAGACGAGTACTTGTGACTTACAAGCTCTTACAACTTGGGTCTAATACTCGGGACTACGTCTGGACATTCCACCCAGGCAGTCTGTTTCTTTCCAATATTGCTAAGAAAATGATTCGAATATTTATGAATGTTTTGGAGGGAAGACGAATATTTATGGCTTGCAAGCTCTTACAGCTTGAGCCTAATATTCGGGATTACGACTGGACATTCCATCCAGGTAATCTTTTTCTTCCAACTTTATTAAGAAGATGGTTTGAGATGTTTACAGGTGTTTTGGAGAGAAGACGAATATTTATGGCTTGCAAGCTCTTACAGCTTGAGCCTAATATTCGGGATTACGACTGGACATTCCATCCAGGTAATCTTTTTCTTCACGTTTTATTGAGAAGACTGATTTGAAATTAAATGTAAAATGATTAACGTACAAAGGTTTGAAATTATTGAAAATTAAGTTGATATTGCTTAAAAGCTCATTGTAAGAAGGCCCAAGAGTAAGCCATGCAAAATAAATGACACAACAAGTTATATTTACAACACACTTAAAAAATTAATTCAAAAGAAGTAAAAATCGGTATTTGCACGGATGGAAATTGAGGGACACACAAAACCTAAATAATGTGCTCCAAGTCGGTTTGCACATATTGAAAACAATCGAAATGTCATATGTGATTGACCATAACGCGGCGAAATACTATCGATGTATCGATAAAAATAATCATGGATAAACAACATAGGAATTGCCTAAATCCATAGATTAAAAATCAATGTTTAAACAATAAAATAAATTAAGGATAAACATTAAAATCAACAAGTGTCAGAGAAGTGAGAATAAAATATAAAAGAAATAAATATAAAATAACATTAAAAAAGAATGGTAAAAATAATGAAATAAATAGAAATTTAGTTGAAACTTAGAAAAAGAAGAAAATAAAACAAGCTAAAAAATGAAAATGGCACACAATAGGATTGAACTCAGGACTATTGGAAGGAAAACCCTTAATCTAACCACTCAACCAATCTTATTTCCTTGTTATAATAACGCGTCCAGTAATATATGTATTATTAAGTGACGCTGAGATAAAACAAAATAATTTTTACAGCAAGCAGTAGCAGTAACAATATGTGATTTTTTTTAATTCCTCTTCTTTCTAAACCAAGTGCAGCAAAACAAAATACATAATTAACCAAAACATAAGCTATGCTAATAACAAAAATCCCTCTAAAAATGACAATACCAAACAAACTTGAATAGAACTACAAGACACTATTGCCAAAAATCATAAACCAGTAGCATTATGTTTGACCTTATATTAGATATAAAAAAACAAAACTGTTCAAACTTGTATCAGTTAAAAGGAAAAAATAACAACGCCATGCCATTCACATAAATAGAAAAAATGCCATGAACATGATACAACAACACGCACCTTGTATTCATAATTTTATTTAATGCAAACCGGCGCAAACTAAAACATTAGCAGAAACAACACAAACTATCACAGCACCCAAAATCCGACATAAACACAGTTTAGCCAAATCACGGATTATGCATATAATCAAAACAATTAATAGCATGACTATACTTTGTGTTACGAAAAAAAAAATCGAAACAGTTCTGATATAGTCGAAGTAATCCCGGTATTCGCAGCATAACCGACAATCAAACCACACAAAGCAAATGAAATGATATACATATGTTCACAATTTCAGCAGTGCAACATTAGCAGAAACTAAGTTAAACCAGTAATAGTACTAGTATTAATCTCATTAATCTCATTAGTTCAAAAACAATTAACTCAAAATGTTTCACAATCGAAAACCGTAAAACCGGCATAAATCCTCAAACATAGAAGCTATACATCAACAAATGAAATGAATCATAAAACTCAGAATAAAGAGTAAGAAAAAAGTGAAGCTATAGGATAGAAAAATGTTACCGAACCGAGTTGGATTCATTCTGTTTGTTAACGTGCGTGGGCTACTGCTCAACCGGTAATGTTTGTGAGTTTATCAAAACTGATTTCTGAATGCTCTTGTTGTAGATCTGATCCTGCTGCAAAAAATCAAGCGTGAACTGAAACCGAGGGTGCTTTGGTTGCACTTTGCATCGACGGAAAGGGTCGTTGGGTGGATAAAGTATATGACGCACACTGAATGATTTTTGTGGTGGTAGTGAGAAAAATGAGCTTTGTATTGTTGTTGCTTTTTCTTTATTTTTTTGAAAATGAGATGGAGTTACATGTTTTTATGTGGTGGAGGGGTGTGAGGTGCGGCGGCGGTCGTGACGTGGGTTGTGAGGTTACGCGGCGGTGAATGTTTGTGGTGGGTTTTAAAAAAGCAGAAGGGAGCGTGGGTTAACGGCGGTGCAAACAGAGTGGTGGTATCAATGCCTTTTCGAGTGAATATGAGGGAAGAAGTATATTGTTAAAGTTGTTATGTTACTGCAATTTTGGATAGATGAATGTGTGAAGTATGGATTGCATGAAGAAGAAGATATTGGTCACGCCTTCTTCCAAATTTTTATTTTCTGTTACTTTCTCTACTTTTTTCAATTTTGAAGAGAGAGCTCTCATTGGTGTGTGCCGCTTCTCTTCTTGGTCACCCCCCATCATGCATTGGCCAATGAGTTTATATAGTAGAAAATATAGGGTTTCAATTTTAAATATTCCCAAAATGCCCATATGAGATATGTTAGTGAGATTAAAAGAGGTTAAATAATTACAATGAAATAAATTAAATGTTTTTTTTTTATAAAGACAAATAAAATCAAATGATCAAAGATTTGTCTATATTTATTTTTTCTAAATGCTTTGACAAATACGTAAAAATAAAAGGGCTTAAAATGAAAAAAAAATTGAGTGTAAAAATGCTCGAAAAAAAAATTAAATTGAATGTACCAAAATGATCAGCACGAAATAGACTTATTGGAAAAATACAACATTTCTTTTAATTTTGAAATAAATTTTGACCGGTTAAAAGGCTCAGGCGGGTCGAAAGGTGGCTAAAAATTTAGCCGAAAAATAATTCGAGCATACCAGATTAAACTACGCGAAACGTAGATTAATAAAAATGGTGTTTGCAAGCTTGATTTTAAAATTTTTCATTCACTGATTTGACGCACATCCGTTGATTAATTCAATCGGTTTGTCTGTAATTTCCAAAAAATTATTTCGACTGATATTTTAGGCACTATGCGGTATGGAATGCGTGGTATGATATGTAGACATGCAACAGCTATGATTAATGTGTTGAATCAGCGATTCAGGGTCAAAATTGGGGTATGACAGTTGCCCCTATTTAAGTATCTTCAACTAGAGAATATGAAGCAGGACACTCTTCATATGATCATAGTGGGAGATAGTTAAATACTAAGAAGACCCGGATTTTGATCCTGAATCCCTATGACATAATGTGATATGATATGATATGATATGCATGGATGGATGATTTTTTGTAATTTTATCTGCTAGGGATATGGTAGACCCTTGACAGGAGATGCTACTAGACAAACCAATCTGTGGGGAATGCTGATGGTCCACAGGGAGAAAGACAAATGGTAAAAAAAACAAGTTTGCTGGGGAAGACAGTTCTGCTGGAGAATCAGACACACACTGGGGAGTAACCAAAGTGGAATTTGATAAGCAGCAATCAGAGTACAAGAGATTTCGGTAGTAAGTTCACATATGACTTACTAGACCCGAATAAGAAAGAAAATGCACAACCGGTTCAGACACAACAAACAGGTTCATATATGACCTGACAATGCTGGGGAATAATCATGGAGAATAACTCTTCAGAGCAGGTTCATATATGAACTGACACCGGAATAAAAGTTCAACAATAGGTTCATATATGACCTGAATAGTATTGAACAAAACTGGAAAAACTCTTCAGAGCAGGTTCAAGTATGACCTGACCCCGGAATAAAAGCTCAACAACAGGTTCATACATGACCTGAATAGTATTGAACAAAACTGGAAAAACTCTTCAGAGCAGGTTCAAGTATGACCTGACCCCGGAATAAAAGCTCAACAACAGGTTCATACATGACCTGAATAGTATTGAACAAAAAATCTTCAGAGCAGGTTCAAGTATGACCTGATACCGGAATAAAAGTTCAACAACAGGTTCATATATGACCTGAATAGTATTGAACAAAAAATCTTCAGAGCAGGTTCAAGTATGACCGGACCCCGGAATAAATGGTTCAACAACAGGTTCATATATGACCTGAATAGGATTGAACAATGAATCTTCAGAGCAGGTTCAAGTATGACCGGACCCCGGAATAAAAGGTTCAACAACAAGTTCATACATGACCTGAATAGGATTGAACAAAGAATCTTCAGAGCAGGTTCAAGTATGACCGGACCCCGGAATAAGGGTTCAACGACAGGTTCATATATGACCTGAATGGTATTGAACAAAAGTTGGAAAAACTCTTCAGAGCAGGTTCAAGTATGACCTGACACCGGAATAACAACAATTGGACTCTGACCGTAAGCAATGGACTACAACCGGCTTTTAACGGATTTTGCCAACAACAATTGGACTTGAAAATGACCGTGACAACCGGAGGTTGGTTTAAGGATACCAAAGACAAACTGGAATTAGAGGTCCAAAGACATAGGATCAACAACAAGACCTAGGTCAATGCAAAATGAGCACGAAGTACATTTCGGCTATGCATGATTTGAATTTCCTTTTATGCATGATATATGAATGATCATGATTATGAGGATGCTGACACTGGGCAGACTGGGAGTTTGTAAAGGCTTTTTATGGAAGCTCATGATTCCTCAACACCGAGAACTCAACCGAATATTTTATGATAGATGTTATCAAAGGAGAATTCTATCAAGCTTGACACCACAACTTAGCCAATGGGATCCTTTTGGAGAATTAATGAATCATGCTAGCATCATTTCCAGGCGCTCGTCTTAAACTCAATAGTTGTTGACGTATGGCAGAATTTATTTGAGCAGTTTGAAAGCATGAAGAAAGAGGTTCTGCCCCTCTGTGGCTCATCTTGCCCCAGTTTGTCGGGTCTTTGAAAATGTTCACCTTGAAAGTGAGTTTGGAAACAACTTCCCATGAGACTACCTCGAGATGGCTTGCCCCAAGTGTTTGAAACTTGCAATGGTTTGAACTTGACTAACCAAATGTTGGAATGGTAGACTCTTGATTGACTTTCCTTGGATAGTTAGACTCATTGAGCTCTGAGGTGGCTTGCCCCAAGTGTTTAAAACTTGCAATGGTCCGAACTTGACTAACCAAATGTTGGAATGACAGACTCTTGGTTGACTGTCCTTTGGATAGTTGGACTTACTGAGCTCTGAGGTGGCTTGTCCCGGTTTAAGTCTTGAAGCAAATTACTCTTGGTTAGATGACCCTTAGGGTGATTAGCTCGAATTAACTGATGCTCGAAGCGATTTGCCCCTGACCAGGCTTCTTTCACTTTATCAAGTTCCTCAACTGTATTTGGAATTTCTTTGATGCTAAGTGTTGACTCGCAAATAAGATTGTTCATTCAAAAATGGTAATTTTAATTCCATGCTTATGCAAAAATTTGAAATCAAAGTTTATTGATATGAATGAGTGAAATACAATGACCGAGTCGTTGATAAGAACACAATGGTGATCAAGTCATTCACAGTACGCAAGTTGGTGCCATCAAATGATTAACAAAAATCGTTTGGAGTCAGGTTAACACAACCTTGTTGTAGTATGCTTTCAAAATAAACCCTGTCTCAATTAGGTCTTTTAAGGGTTATAACGTGGTCTGGTTCACGGTTTTTTTTGAAACAAAAGGATATAAGGCTCAAAATTTACTTTTACCCACCCCATCTTCTTGATGATCTCCAGTTCCTATGTTCAGTTAATTCAATACACGCATTCGACTTCCAAGAGGGTTCGAAGGTGTGATGAGGATTCAAGACGAATTTTCTTGAAATGGCAGTCACCTTATTTTGTTTTTGTCGAGGATTCAATGACCTCTTTTGATTGATTTATTTTATCCCTAATTTTGCCTGGACCGTTTTTTTTTGAAGCTTTCGGTCCATCGGGATGCCCTAACTTTTGCCTAAGTCATTTTGTGGTTTTTGACTTAGCGGGCTTTTTTATTTTATTTTTTAAAGGTATTGACTGCCACATTATTGGTGGATGAGGATCAACCAACACTAATTTTAGCTTTTCTCAACCTTTTCGACGCTCCAACACGTGCGCGAAGGATAACATGTGGTTGAACCTAATTGGAGGGTGTTCATATGGACGATTTTTTTGAAAGATCGAATGCATGACCAAACTATCTGAACATAACTACCCTGCCCCAGGTTAAGATTAAGGGTTTTAGATCCGAAATAAACACCAACTTCTAGGCTCAAAGTGGTTGACTAGGGATTAACTCCTTATTTCTTCAGTGTTTGGGGATTTGAAACAATGCCTTACATCATCGACAAGGTTTTACTCAAAAGCATACCACAACAATTTCAAGTGTTTAGTTTTCATCATCCTCCTTCCAATCTTTGTTAACAAAACGGTTTGATAAACAAAAGTGAATGAGAAGAGTATTTTTGTTTCTAACGTAAATGAGAAATGAGTGAATACGAATGGATTAATTCAAAAGATGCATAAACATTTCATTAATCTTACCGATTCAAAGAAAACAACAATGCTTAAAAGCAATTAACAATCAACATGCAAGGAAACTACAAAAGAAATGCTGAAACGGCCAAATGATTGCCAGCTTTAGGGAATTGACTTCTTCAAACTTGAAGGTTGGGATCAACAAGCTTTTTGACATTGGCATGATGATCTTCAAATTCCTTTCCTTCAATCTCATCGTTGAACGCAACCCTCTTGGATCCACTACTCACTTGTACTTTTCTTTCATTGGTATGGGCCGTGACATTGGAAATCCAAGGCGGTATCTCAATGCTCTTACCAGGAAACAATGATAGCTCATTAGCCACATCCCTGACATCTTCCTTGTGGTACAAAACCTTGAGGGGTCTCAAGGGTCCTTTCCCTTTCTCATTACATGGCTCAGAAATCAAGGTATATGTACCCGAGCCTTCCTCCTTGAGTGTTAGTGACCTTATGTCAATCAATCCTTGCAACTTGAGCTTAAAACTCTTGCATTCCTCGATGGAGTGCCCCATTGTCCCAGTATAGTATTCGCACTTGACCTTGGGATGATCTTCTTCAAAGATTAAGCTCTTTTTGTTAATCAACCCTCGCACCAAGGCTTTCAGCGCTAAGCAAGAATCCAGGTCATGTCCCAATGCTCCTTTATGGAATTCACATGTTGCATTTGGATTGTACCATGACAGATATGGTGACACAGGTGTAAGAGCTTGAGGGGTCACCAAAGCATTTTGGATCAGTTGCGGGTAGAGCTTGCTATATGGCACCGGAATCCAGTCATTGTGATCCTTGTTCCTCTTGTTCTGATTCTGATTTTTGTTCTGAACCTGGCTTTGGCGACTTTGAGGAGCAATAGCCAAAGGAGGTTGATGATGAAGCCTTGAGGGAGGTCCATATACTGGTAAATGAGGAGTTGCCACATAGAATCTCTCTTGACTTGGGGTAACACCAGATGGATGTGGCGTAGTAGCTATCTTTGTTGCAGCAGCGTAAATTGGGTGACCCTCTTTTCTCAACAAGACTTGCAGGGTTTCCAAGACCCATCTCATTTGGCTCTTCAAAAGATTAAGTTCCTCCTTCAATACTTCTTGACTCTTCCTTAGCTCGTCCATCATCTCCTGAGACATTGTTCTTTGTTCTAAATGCGTGTTGAGAATCACTTTGCTGATCACGGACAAAGGATGGATGAGTTTTTTTGTATTTTGTCTAGAAAATGACATGCATTATGATGAGATGCAAATGCAATGGAATGCGAATGAATGCAATGCAAGCCATGCACATTTGTCTTTTTTTTCAATACACGGGTTCAAAAGTCCGAGGTACTGATAAATTTGATTGCTTTTCCAAAACGGGGTTCTCACCGGGTATGGTCTAAGATTTTTGAAAAAGTTCCTAGAGTCATGGATCCATTAGACTGTTTGCTACCTGCGGCAACTTACTTGCCGGGCATCAACTCCATCTAAAGAATCTACTCTAAGTGAGGTTCTCGCATCGATCCAACGAGAAATACATCTCGCAGACCCACACTACGCAACCATCTTTCCTAGTTGGGCAAAGAACTAAGGTTCTACAAATGGTTCTTAGAGTCATGGATCCTAAAGAAAATATCGAAGCTTACGGCAACTTACTTGCCGAGCGACAACATCCTCTCAAGAATCTACTCTAAGTAAGGTTCTCGTACCGACCCAACGAGAAATACATCTCGCGGACCCGCACTACTCAACCTCGTCCTATCTTATGTTTTTACTCGAGACTCGGGTAAAAAGTCTTTCCCACAAGGTTTGCAATCAGAGTAACCAAATACCAAACCATAATCGAACCAATACAACAGATTCATATCAATATGACAATAGAGATAGTAAAAACAATAAAGAAAAGCCACATAGGTAAACAAACAAAGGCACACAAACGACCTAACTAGGCTTGACTCACTTAGGGATAGGATTGTCTTCCCCAGCAGAGTCGCCATCTGTCGCACCTCGAAAAATATGGGGATACGACTTCAAAGCGAAGCGCGATCGCACGCTCGCAATGATGGACTGAACAGAGTCGCCACCGAACTTTATTTATTCCTAAAAAGGAAAGGGGAAATATCGATAAAACCCAAGACAAAAGAAAGGATAAGATATGGTCATCGCAACCAATATCAGGGTTCGGGAGTCGATTACGCAAGGGGAAGGTATTAGCACCCCTCACGTCTGTTGTACTCAACGGGAACCATTAGGTTAGTTGTGTGCATTAGTGTTTGTTGAAATATTAGGCTTTTCAATTTATTAGGTGGGAAAGAAAGGAAGGATGAGAAGAGATGTTTTTGGATTTTTTAACGAAGGACTAAACCTAAGTTTTTTATTAGTGGGCCTGACAAGATTTACAAATCCTGCTCCTACGTATCTCAAAAGAGAAATCAAGGCTTACGTAGTTCTGGGTAGAAAAATGTTTGTTTGTTGGTCGATTTAAGCGAAAGCTATATTGTATTAATCGACGAAAACATTGTTTTACCCAAAACAGATGAGGAGTGGACGCATACCACACATCGAACGGATTTATAAATCTACATTCGGAAAAGCGTCACTTATCTCGACTCAACAATCGTGGCCGAAACATTGTTTTGTATCACTTAAGACAATATATATTTCATTTATGAAAAAGGTTCTTGATTAATCGCACGACGGCGAGAAAAAAAGTTTGATTGGTTGGAGGTATTTTGAGTGATGGCGAGAACTTGGATGAGCGAGATATACATCTCGAATCCTAGCCTCAGGAGTGCATGGTATACACCATGTTCCATTTCCATCTTTATTGAAAGAGGTTAAGGTAGGAATTAAGTATTTTGAAGTTTGAAAGACGAGTACTTGTGACTTACAAGCTCTTACAACTTGGGTCTAATACTCGGGACTATGTCTGGACATTCCACCCAGGCAGTCTGTTTCTTTCCAATATTGCTAAGAAAATGATTCGAATATTTATGAATGTTTTGGAGGGAAGACGAATATTTATGGCTTGCAAGCTCTTACAGCTTGAGCCTAATATTCGGGATTACGACTGGACATTCCATCCAGGTAATCTTTTTCTTCCAACTTTATTAAGAAGATGGTTTGAGATGTTTACAGGTGTTTTGGAGAGAAGACGAATATTTATGGCTTGCAAGCTCTTACAGCTTGAGCCTAATATTCGGGATTACGACTGGACATTCCATCCAAGTAATCTTTTTCTTCACGTTTTATTGAGAAGACTGATTTGAAATTAAATGTAAAATGATTAACGTACAAAGGTTTGAAATTATTGAAAATTAAGTTGATATTGCTTAAAAGCTCATTGTAAGAAGGCCCAAGAGTAAGCCATGCAAAATAAATGACACAACAAGTTATATTTACAACACACTTAAAAAATTAATTCAAAAGAAGTAAAAATCGGTATTTGCACGGATGGAAATTGAGGGACACACAAAACCTAAATAATGTGCTCCAAGCCGGTTTGCACATATTGAAAACAATCGAAATGTCATATGTGATTGACCATAACGCGGCAAAATACTATCGATGTATCGATAAAAATAATCATGGATAAACAACATAGGAATTGCCCAAATCCATAGATTAAAAATCAATGTTTAAACAATAAAATAAATTAAGGACAAACATTAAAATCAACAAGTGTCAGAGAAGTGAGAATAAAATATAAAAGAAATAAATATAAAATAACATTAAAAAAGAATGGTAAAAATAATGAAATAAATAGAAATTTAGTTGAAACTTAGAAAAAGAAGAAAATAAAACAAGCTAAAAAATGAAAATGGCACACAATAGGATTGAACTCAAGACCATTGGAAGGAAAACCCTTAATCTAACCACTCAACCAATCTTATTTCCTTGTTATAATAACGCGTCCAGTAGTATATGTATTATTAAGTGACGCTGAGATAAAACAAAATAATTTTTACAGCAAGCAGTAGCAGTAACAATATGTGATTTTTTTTAATTCCTCTTCTTTCTAAACCAAGTGCAGCAAAACAAAATACATAATTAACCAAAACATAAGCTATGCTAATAACAAAAATCCCTCTAAAAATGACAATACCAAACAAACTTGAATAGAACTACAAGACACTATTGCCAAAAATCATAAACCAGTAGCATTATGTTTGACCTTATATTAGATATAAAAAAACAAAACTGTTCAAACTTGTATCAGTTAAAAGGAAAAAATAACAACGCCATGCCATTCACATAAATAGAAAAAATGCCATGAACATGATACAACAACACGCACCTTGTATTCATAATTTTATTTAATGCAAACCGGCGCAAACTAAAACATTAGCAGAAACAACACAAACTATCACAGCACCCAAAATCCGACATAAACACAGTTTAGCCAAATCACGGATTATGCATATAATCAAAACAATTAATAGCATGACTATACTTTGTGTTACGAAAAAAAAAATCGAAACAGTTCTGATATAGTCGAAGTAATCCCGGTATTCGCAGCATAACCGACAATCAAACCACACAAAGCAAATGAAATGATATACATATGTTCACAATTTCAGCAGTGCAACATTAGCAGAAACTAAGTTAAACCAGTAATAGTACTAGTATTAATCTCATTAATCTCATTAGTTCAAAAACAATTAACTCAAAATGTTTCACAATCGAAAACCGTAAAACCGGCATAAATCCTCAAACATAGAAGCTATACATCAACAAATGAAATGAATCATAAAACTCAGAATAAAGAGTAAGAAAAAAGTGAAGCTATAGGATAGAAAAATGTTACCGAACCGAGTTGGATTCATTCTGTTTGTTAACGTGCGTGGGCTACTGCTCAACCGGTAATGTTTGTGAGTTTATCAAAACTGATTTCTGAATGCTCTTGTTGTAGATCTGATCCTGCTGCAAAAAATCAAGCGTGAACTGAAACCGAGGGTGCTTTGGTTGCACTTTGCATCGACGGAAAGGGTCGTTGGGTGGATAAAGTATATGACGCACACTGAATGATTTTTGTGGTGGTAGTGAGAAAAATGAGCTTTGTATTGTTGTTGCTTTTTCTTTATTTTTTTGAAAATGAGATGGAGTTACATGTTTTTATGTGGTGGAGGGGTGTGAGGTGCGGCGGCGGTCGTGACGTGGGTTGTGAGGTTACGCGGCGGTGAATGTTTGTGGTGGGTTTTAAAAAAGCAGAAGGGAGCGTGGGTTAACGGCGGTGCAAACAGAGTGGTGGTATCAATGCCTTTTCGAGTGAATATGAGGGAAGAAGTATATTGTTAAAGTTGTTATGTTACTGCAATTTTGGATAGATGAATGTGTGAAGTATGGATTGCATGAAGAAGAAGATATTGGTCACGCCTTCTTCCAAATTTTTATTTTCTGTTACTTTCTCTACTTTTTTCAATTTTGAAGAGAGAGCTCTCATTGGTGTGTGCCGCTTCTCTTCTTGGTCACCCCCCATCATGCATTGGCCAATGAGTTTATATAGTAGAAAATATAGGGTTTCAATTTTAAATATTCCCAAAATGCCCATATGAGATATGTTAGTGAGATTAAAAGAGGTTAAATAATTACAATGAAATAAATTAAATGTTTTTTTTTTATAAAGACAAATAAAATCAAATGATCAAAGATTTGTCTATATTTATTTTTTCTAAATGCTTTGACAAATACGTAAAAATAAAAGGGCTTAAAATGAAAAAAAAAATTGAGTGTAAAAATGCTCGAAAAAAAAATTAAATTGAATGTACCAAAATGATCAGCACGAAATAGACTTATTGGAAAAATACAACATTTCTTTTAATTTTGAAATAAATTTTGACCGGTTAAAAGGCTCAGGCGGGTCGAAAGGTGGCTAAAAATTTAGCCGAAAAATAATTCGAGCATACCAGATTAAACTACGCGAAACGTAGATTAATAAAAATGGTGTTTGCAAGCTTGATTTTAAAATTTTTCATTCACTGATTTGACGCACATCCGTTGATTAATTCAATCGGTTTGTCTGTAATTTCCAAAAAATTATTTCGACTGATATTTTAGGCACTATGCGGTATGGAATGCGTGGTATGATATGTAGACATGCAACAGCTATGATTAATGTGTTGAATCAGCGATTCAGGGTCAAAATTGGGGTATGACAGTTGCCCCTATTTAAGTATCTTCAACTAGAGAATATGAAGCAGGACACTCTTCATATGATCATAGTGGGAGATAGTTAAATACTAAGAAGACCCGGATTTTGATCCTGAATCCCTATGACATAATGTGATATGATATGATATGATATGCATGGATGGATGATTTTTTGTAATTTTATCTGCTAGGGATATGGTAGACCCTTGACAGGAGATGCTACTAGACAAACCAATCTGTGGGGAATGCTGATGGTCCACAGGGAGAAAGACAAATGGTAAAAAAACAAGTTTGCTGGGGAAGACAGTTCTGCTGGAGAATCAGACACACACTGGGGAGTAACCAAAGTGGAATTTGATAAGCAGCAATCAGAGTACAAGAGATTTCGGTAGTAAGTTCACATATGACTTACTAGACCCGAATAAGAAAGAAAATGCACAACCGGTTCAGACACAACAAACAGGTTCATATATGACCTGACAATGCTGGGGAATAATCATGGAGAATAACTCTTCAGAGCAGGTTCATATATGAACTGACACCGGAATAAAAGTTCAACAATAGGTTCATATATGACCTGAATAGTATTGAACAAAACTGGAAAAACTCTTCAGAGCAGGTTCAAGTATGACCTGACCCCGGAATAAAAGCTCAACAACAGGTTCATACATGACCTGAATAGTATTGAACAAAACTGGAAAAACTCTTCAGAGCAGGTTCAAGTATGACCTGACCCCGGAATAAAAGCTCAACAACAGGTTCATACATGACCTGAATAGTATTGAACAAAAAATCTTCAGAGCAGGTTCAAGTATGACCTGATACCGGAATAAAAGTTCAACAACAGGTTCATATATGACCTGAATAGTATTGAACAAAAAATCTTCAGAGCAGGTTCAAGTATGACCGGACCCCGGAATAAATGGTTCAACAACAGGTTCATATATGACCTGAATAGGATTGAACAATGAATCTTCAGAGCAGGTTCAAGTATGACCGGACCCCGGAATAAAAGGTTCAACAACAAGTTCATACATGACCTGAATAGGATTGAACAAAGAATCTTCAGAGCAGGTTCAAGTATGACCGGACCCCGGAATAAGGGTTCAACGACAGGTTCATATATGACCTGAATGGTATTGAACAAAAGTTGGAAAAACTCTTCAGAGCAGGTTCAAGTATGACCTGACACCGGAATAACAACAATTGGACTCTGACCGTAAGCAATGGACTACAACCGGCTTTTAACGGATTTTGCCAACAACAATTGGACTTGAAAATGACCGTGACAACCGGAGGTTGGTTTAAGGATACCAAAGACAAACTGGAATTAGAGGTCCAAAGACATAGGATCAACAACAAGACCTAGGTCAATGCAAAATGAGCACGAAGTACATTTCGGCTATGCATGATTTGAATTTCCTTTTATGCATGATATATGAATGATCATGATTATGAGGATGCTGACACTGGGCAGACTGGGAGTTTGTAAAGGCTTTTTATGGAAGCTCATGATTCCTCAACACCGAGAACTCAACCGAATATTTTATGATAGATGTTATCAAAGGAGAATTCTATCAAGCTTGACACCACAACTTAGCCAATGGGATCCTTTTGGAGAATTAATGAATCATGCTAGCATCATTTCCAGGCGCTCGTCTTAAACTCAATAGTTGTTGACGTATGGCAGAATTTATTTGAGCAGTTTGAAAGCATGAAGAAAGAGGTTCTGCCCCTCTGTGGCTCATCTTGCCCCAGTTTGTCGGGTCTTTGAAAATGTTCACCTTGAAAGTGAGTTTGGAAACAACTTCCCATGAGACTACCTCGAGATGGCTTGCCCCAAGTGTTTGAAACTTGCAATGGTTTGAACTTGACTAACCAAATGTTGGAATGGTAGACTCTTGATTGACTTTCCTTGGATAGTTAGACTCATTGAGCTCTGAGGTGGCTTGCCCCAAGTGTTTAAAACTTGCAATGGTCCGAACTTGACTAACCAAATGTTGGAATGACAGACTCTTGGTTGACTGTCCTTTGGATAGTTGGACTTACTGAGCTCTGAGGTGGCTTGTCCCGGTTTAAGTCTTGAAGCAAATTACTCTTGGTTAGATGACCCTTAGGGTGATTAGCTCGAATTAACTGATGCTCGAAGCGATTTGCCCCTGACCAGGCTTCTTTCACTTTATCAAGTTCCTCAACTGTATTTGGAATTTCTTTGATGCTAAGTGTTGACTCGCAAATAAGATTGTTCATTCAAAAATGGTAATTTTAATTCCATGCTTATGCAAAAATTTGAAATCAAAGTTTATTGATATGAATGAGTGAAATACAATGACCGAGTCGTTGATAAGAACACAATGGTGATCAAGTCATTCACAGTACGCAAGTTGGTGCCATCAAATGATTAACAAAAATCGTTTGGAGTCAGGTTAACACAACCTTGTTGTAGTATGCTTTCAAAATAAACCCTGTCTCAATTAGGTCTTTTAAGGGTTATAACGTGGTCTGGTTCACGGTTTTTTTTGAAACAAAAGGATATAAGGCTCAAAATTTACTTTTACCCACCCCATCTTCTTGATGATCTCCAGTTCCTATGTTCAGTTAATTCAATACACGCATTCGACTTCCAAGAGGGTTCGAAGGTGTGATGAGGATTCAAGACGAATTTTCTTGAAATGGCAGTCACCTTATTTTGTTTTTGTCGAGGATTCAATGACCTCTTTTGATTGATTTATTTTATCCCTAATTTTGCCTGGACCGTTTTTTTTTGAAGCTTTCGGTCCATCGGGATGCCCTAACTTTTGCCTAAGTCATTTTGTGGTTTTTGACTTAGCGGGCTTTTTTATTTTATTTTTTAAAGGTATTGACTGCCACATTATTGGTGGATGAGGATCAACCAACACTAATTTTAGCTTTTCTCAACCTTTTCGACGCTCCAACACGTGCGCGAAGGATAACATGTGGTTGAACCTAATTGGAGGGTGTTCATATGGACGATTTTTTTGAAAGATCGAATGCATGACCAAACTATCTGAACAT
The DNA here is from genome assembly GCF_024323335.1 of Lathyrus oleraceus. NCBI lineage: Eukaryota > Viridiplantae > Streptophyta > Magnoliopsida > Fabales > Fabaceae > Lathyrus > Lathyrus oleraceus. Next base: position 151,684,029 of record NC_066579.1, on the reverse strand, counting down.
AACTACCCTGCCCCAGGTTAAGATTAAGGGTTTTAGATCCGAAATAAACACCAACTTCTAGGCTCAAAGTGGTTGACTAGGGATTAACTCCTTATTTCTTCAGTGTTTGGGGATTTGAAACAATGCCTTACATCATCGACAAGGTTTTACTCAAAAGCATACCACAACAATTTCAAGTGTTTAGTTTTCATCATCCTCCTTCCAATCTTTGTTAACAAAACGGTTTGATAAACAAAAGTGAATGAGAAGAGTATTTTTGTTTCTAACGTAAATGAGAAATGAGTGAATACGAATGGATTAATTCAAAAGATGCATAAACATTTCATTAATCTTACCGATTCAAAGAAAACAACAATGCTTAAAAGCAATTAACAATCAACATGCAAGGAAACTACAAAAGAAATGCTGAAACGGCCAAATGATTGCCAGCTTTAGGGAATTGACTTCTTCAAACTTGAAGGTTGGGATCAACAAGCTTTTTGACATTGGCATGATGATCTTCAAATTCCTTTCCTTCAATCTCATCGTTGAACGCAACCCTCTTGGATCCACTACTCACTTGTACTTTTCTTTCATTGGTATGGGCCGTGACATTGGAAATCCAAGGCGGTATCTCAATGCTCTTACCAGGAAACAATGATAGCTCATTAGCCACATCCCTGACATCTTCCTTGTGGTACAAAACCTTGAGGGGTCTCAAGGGTCCTTTCCCTTTCTCATTACATGGCTCAGAAATCAAGGTATATGTACCCGAGCCTTCCTCCTTGAGTGTTAGTGACCTTATGTCAATCAATCCTTGCAACTTGAGCTTAAAACTCTTGCATTCCTCGATGGAGTGCCCCATTGTCCCAGTATAGTATTCGCACTTGACCTTGGGATGATCTTCTTCAAAGATTAAGCTCTTTTTGTTAATCAACCCTCGCACCAAGGCTTTCAGCGCTAAGCAAGAATCCAGGTCATGTCCCAATGCTCCTTTATGGAATTCACATGTTGCATTTGGATTGTACCATGACAGATATGGTGACACAGGTGTAAGAGCTTGAGGGGTCACCAAAGCATTTTGGATCAGTTGCGGGTAGAGCTTGCTATATGGCACCGGAATCCAGTCATTGTGATCCTTGTTCCTCTTGTTCTGATTCTGATTTTTGTTCTGAACCTGGCTTTGGCGACTTTGAGGAGCAATAGCCAAAGGAGGTTGATGATGAAGCCTTGAGGGAGGTCCATATACTGGTAAATGAGGAGTTGCCACATAGAATCTCTCTTGACTTGGGGTAACACCAGATGGATGTGGCGTAGTAGCTATCTTTGTTGCAGCAGCGTAAATTGGGTGACCCTCTTTTCTCAACAAGACTTGCAGGGTTTCCAAGACCCATCTCATTTGGCTCTTCAAAAGATTAAGTTCCTCCTTCAATACTTCTTGACTCTTCCTTAGCTCGTCCATCATCTCCTGAGACATTGTTCTTTGTTCTAAATGCGTGTTGAGAATCACTTTGCTGATCACGGACAAAGGATGGATGAGTTTTTTTGTATTTTGTCTAGAAAATGACATGCATTATGATGAGATGCAAATGCAATGGAATGCGAATGAATGCAATGCAAGCCATGCACATTTGTCTTTTTTTTCAATACACGGGTTCAAAAGTCCGAGGTACTGATAAATTTGATTGCTTTTCCAAAACGGGGTTCTCACCGGGTATGGTCTAAGATTTTTGAAAAAGTTCCTAGAGTCATGGATCCATTAGACTGTTTGCTACCTGCGGCAACTTACTTGCCGGGCATCAACTCCATCTAAAGAATCTACTCTAAGTGAGGTTCTCGCATCGATCCAACGAGAAATACATCTCGCAGACCCACACTACGCAACCATCTTTCCTAGTTGGGCAAAGAACTAAGGTTCTACAAATGGTTCTTAGAGTCATGGATCCTAAAGAAAATATCGAAGCTTACGGCAACTTACTTGCCGAGCGACAACATCCTCTCAAGAATCTACTCTAAGTAAGGTTCTCGTACCGACCCAACGAGAAATACATCTCGCGGACCCGCACTACTCAACCTCGTCCTATCTTATGTTTTTACTCGAGACTCGGGTAAAAAGTCTTTCCCACAAGGTTTGCAATCAGAGTAACCAAATACCAAACCATAATCGAACCAATACAACAGATTCATATCAATATGACAATAGAGATAGTAAAAACAATAAAGAAAAGCCACATAGGTAAACAAACAAAGGCACACAAACGACCTAACTAGGCTTGACTCACTTAGGGATAGGATTGTCTTCCCCAGCAGAGTCGCCATCTGTCGCACCTCGAAAAATATGGGGATACGACTTCAAAGCGAAGCGCGATCGCACGCTCGCAATGATGGACTGAACAGAGTCGCCACCGAACTTTATTTATTCCTAAAAAGGAAAGGGGAAATATCGATAAAACCCAAGACAAAAGAAAGGATAAGATATGGTCATCGCAACCAATATCAGGGTTCGGGAGTCGATTACGCAAGGGGAAGGTATTAGCACCCCTCACGTCTGTTGTACTCAACGGGAACCATTAGGTTAGTTGTGTGCATTAGTGTTTGTTGAAATATTAGGCTTTTCAATTTATTAGGTGGGAAAGAAAGGAAGGATGAGAAGAGATGTTTTTGGATTTTTTAACGAAGGACTAAACCTAAGTTTTTTATTAGTGGGCCTGACAAGATTTACAAATCCTGCTCCTACGTATCTCAAAAGAGAAATCAAGGCTTACGTAGTTCTGGGTAGAAAAATGTTTGTTTGTTGGTCGATTTAAGCGAAAGCTATATTGTATTAATCGACGAAAACATTGTTTTACCCAAAACAGATGAGGAGTGGACGCATACCACACATCGAACGGATTTATAAATCTACATTCGGAAAAGCGTCACTTATCTCGACTCAACAATCGTGGCCGAAACATTGTTTTGTATCACTTAAGACAATATATATTTCATTTATGAAAAAGGTTCTTGATTAATCGCACGACGGCGAGAAAAAAAGTTTGATTGGTTGGAGGTATTTTGAGTGATGGCGAGAACTTGGATGAGCGAGATATACATCTCGAATCCTAGCCTCAGGAGTGCATGGTATACACCATGTTCCATTTCCATCTTTATTGAAAGAGGTTAAGGTAGGAATTAAGTATTTTGAAGTTTGAAAGACGAGTACTTGTGACTTACAAGCTCTTACAACTTGGGTCTAATACTCGGGACTATGTCTGGACATTCCACCCAGGCAGTCTGTTTCTTTCCAATATTGCTAAGAAAATGATTCGAATATTTATGAATGTTTTGGAGGGAAGACGAATATTTATGGCTTGCAAGCTCTTACAGCTTGAGCCTAATATTCGGGATTACGACTGGACATTCCATCCAGGTAATCTTTTTCTTCCAACTTTATTAAGAAGATGGTTTGAGATGTTTACAGGTGTTTTGGAGAGAAGACGAATATTTATGGCTTGCAAGCTCTTACAGCTTGAGCCTAATATTCGGGATTACGACTGGACATTCCATCCAAGTAATCTTTTTCTTCACGTTTTATTGAGAAGACTGATTTGAAATTAAATGTAAAATGATTAACGTACAAAGGTTTGAAATTATTGAAAATTAAGTTGATATTGCTTAAAAGCTCATTGTAAGAAGGCCCAAGAGTAAGCCATGCAAAATAAATGACACAACAAGTTATATTTACAACACACTTAAAAAATTAATTCAAAAGAAGTAAAAATCGGTATTTGCACGGATGGAAATTGAGGGACACACAAAACCTAAATAATGTGCTCCAAGCCGGTTTGCACATATTGAAAACAATCGAAATGTCATATGTGATTGACCATAACGCGGCAAAATACTATCGATGTATCGATAAAAATAATCATGGATAAACAACATAGGAATTGCCCAAATCCATAGATTAAAAATCAATGTTTAAACAATAAAATAAATTAAGGACAAACATTAAAATCAACAAGTGTCAGAGAAGTGAGAATAAAATATAAAAGAAATAAATATAAAATAACATTAAAAAAGAATGGTAAAAATAATGAAATAAATAGAAATTTAGTTGAAACTTAGAAAAAGAAGAAAATAAAACAAGCTAAAAAATGAAAATGGCACACAATAGGATTGAACTCAAGACCATTGGAAGGAAAACCCTTAATCTAACCACTCAACCAATCTTATTTCCTTGTTATAATAACGCGTCCAGTAGTATATGTATTATTAAGTGACGCTGAGATAAAACAAAATAATTTTTACAGCAAGCAGTAGCAGTAACAATATGTGATTTTTTTTAATTCCTCTTCTTTCTAAACCAAGTGCAGCAAAACAAAATACATAATTAACCAAAACATAAGCTATGCTAATAACAAAAATCCCTCTAAAAATGACAATACCAAACAAACTTGAATAGAACTACAAGACACTATTGCCAAAAATCATAAACCAGTAGCATTATGTTTGACCTTATATTAGATATAAAAAAACAAAACTGTTCAAACTTGTATCAGTTAAAAGGAAAAAATAACAACGCCATGCCATTCACATAAATAGAAAAAATGCCATGAACATGATACAACAACACGCACCTTGTATTCATAATTTTATTTAATGCAAACCGGCGCAAACTAAAACATTAGCAGAAACAACACAAACTATCACAGCACCCAAAATCCGACATAAACACAGTTTAGCCAAATCACGGATTATGCATATAATCAAAACAATTAATAGCATGACTATACTTTGTGTTACGAAAAAAAAATCGAAACAGTTCTGATATAGTCGAAGTAATCCCGGTATTCGCAGCATAACCGACAATCAAACCACACAAAGCAAATGAAATGATATACATATGTTCACAATTTCAGCAGTGCAACATTAGCAGAAACTAAGTTAAACCAGTAATAGTACTAGTATTAATCTCATTAATCTCATTAGTTCAAAAACAATTAACTCAAAATGTTTCACAATCGAAAACCGTAAAACCGGCATAAATCCTCAAACATAGAAGCTATACATCAACAAATGAAATGAATCATAAAACTCAGAATAAAGAGTAAGAAAAAAGTGAAGCTATAGGATAGAAAAATGTTACCGAACCGAGTTGGATTCATTCTGTTTGTTAACGTGCGTGGGCTACTGCTCAACCGGTAATGTTTGTGAGTTTATCAAAACTGATTTCTGAATGCTCTTGTTGTAGATCTGATCCTGCTGCAAAAAATCAAGCGTGAACTGAAACCGAGGGTGCTTTGGTTGCACTTTGCATCGACGGAAAGGGTCGTTGGATGGATAAAGTATATGACGCACACTGAATGATTTTTGTGGTGGTAGTGAGAAAAATGAGCTTTGTATTGTTGTTGCTTTATCTTTATTTTTTTGAAAATGAGATGGAGTTACATGTTTTTATGTGGTGGAGGGGTGTGAGGTGCGGCGGCGGTCGTGACGTGGGTTGTGAGGTTACGCGGCGGTGAATGTTTGTGGTGGGTTTTAAAAAAGCAGAAGGGAGCGTGGGTTAACGGCGGTGCAAACAGAGTGGTGGTATCAATGCCTTTTCGAGTGAATATGAGGGAAGAAGTATATTGTTAAAGTTGTTATGTTACTGCAATTTTGGATAGATGAATGTGTGAAGTATGGATTGCATGAAGAAGAAGATATTGGTCACGCCTTCTTCCAAATTTTTATTTTCTGTTACTTTCTCTACTTTTTTCAATTTTGAAGAGAGAGCTCTCATTGGTGTGTGCCGCTTCTCTTCTTGGTCACCCCCCATCATGCATTGGCCAATGAGTTTATATAGTAGAAAATATAGGGTTTCAATTTTAAATATTCCCAAAATGCCCATATGAGATATGTTAGTGAGATTAAAAGAGGTTAAATAATTACAATGAAATAAATTAAATGTTTTTTTTATAAAGACAAATAAAATCAAATGATCAAAGATTTGTCTATATTTATTTTTTCTAAATGCTTTGACAAATACGTAAAAACAAAAGGGCTTAAAATGAAAAAAAAAATTGAGTGTAAAAATGCTCGAAAAAAAAATTAAATTGAATATACCAAAATGATCAGCACGAAATAGACTTATTGGAAAAATACAGCATTTCTTTTAATTTTGAAATAAATTTTGACCGGTTAAAAGGCTCAGGCGGGTCGAAAGGTGGCTAAAAATTTAGCCGAAAAATAATTCGAGCATACCAGATTAAACTACGCGAAACGTAGATTAATAAAAATGGTGTTTGCAAGCTTGATTTTAAAATTTTTCATTCACTGATTTGACGCACATCCGTTGATTAATTCAATCGGTTTGTCTGTAATTTCCAAAAAATTATTTCGACTGATATTTTAGGCACTATGCGGTATGGAATGCGTGGTATGATATGTAGACATGCAACAGTTATGATTAATGTGTTGAATCAGCGATTCAGGGTCAAAATTGGGGTATGACACCTGGTGTTCCTTCCTTCTGCTCCCTATTATGACCTTGTGTCCCCTTGCGGAGTCAGATTTTCCTGAGCTGAAGTTTACCCTTTTAGGTCTTCCTCAGATGATTTTTGGATGTTTGATATCTCTCACCCTTGTATCGGTCTTAGATATTCATTCTTCCCAAGCTTGTTGTTCTCTCACCTTTATACCGGTGTTCAGATCGCATGTCTCTTTGAGCTTATTACCCAGTAACCGGTAATACTTCATTTATTATTTCCCCACCTGAGTCTGGATTTTTATCCGAAGTATCCGTTATGGATAATTTTTGCTGTATTGGCATATTCCCCAATACATGCATCTTTGAGTCAGCTCGAGTCTTTCCATTGATGTATTTCACTGGATTTCCTTCGTGCCTCTCAGCAAGTTTCAAGTTGTGACCTGCTCACGCATGTTTATCCCTTTACTCCCCGGTAGAGTCTCTGCCCCGTAAAGTGAATTATTCATAGGAATCCTCAGATTCCTTCTAATCTTCTCCTTTGTGGACACATCCCCCCACAGAGTGTTACCGTTTGCATACATACATTCGCATCATGAGGTCTCTTAGGGACCAAAATTCGTCTCTTTGTTATTATTTAAGCCCATTCTACCGCATCGAGGCGAAGATTTTAACCTTCACTTCTCCGGCTAGAATGACCTTAAATAGGGGCATCTGTAAGACCACAATTTTGACCCTAAGATCCCTCATGGCATCACAACATTGCATTTGCATTGCCTCAAGGATCATAAGCATCTTGGCTCCTTACCTTTGGGTGGGATCTCTTCTTGTGAGTGGTTTGAGATCACCAAGCATGCTTGAATTGTATATCATTGCTTTTCTCATTTTTGTTTATTAACCAAAAGCACAAAAATATGTCACTAACATCTTTTGTTTGTAGCTTGAGCAATCACAAGGTCAAAAGTCTCTAGGAGATCATAAGTACAAAGGTATGGCCAAGAGAAGATGAAAGCAAGCATGGTAATGGTTCCCAAAGCTCTCATCCATCAAATATGCCTCCCTAGCATCTCAATCCATCATTTTGATCAATGCAAGTCAAAGGGTTTGAGGTTGGCTCCCCAAGGAAACCCTACTTCATCCGTGTACCACAATGCCCTGCTCTTGAAGCAACCTCAGCCCATGATCAAATACAATCAAGGGAAGTTCTTTAATTCATCATTTCATGCATATTTGAATTTATTTGAGTGTCACCAATCATCAATTCATCAAGATATGAGTCATGGACTTGAGAAGTTGATTAGTCAATTCATCTGACTATTCTGAAAAACCCTAAGACCTAACCTTTTATGTGTTGGTCAAATGGAGATGATCCCAAAAACAAAAATGTTCTTAAGGACAATATGAACAAATTTCATGTTCATCCAAAATTGATTTGAATCTTGGAAGGCCATCTCCCATTCCAAGACATTATAGGTCATTTTGACTGAAACCCTAATTTTGGGTCAACTTCCCAAGAACATAACTCATTCATTTTTTTATGATTTTGAGGTGGTATAAAATGCATTGGAAAGCTTAATATGTCTACTTCAAATGTTATGTTGAACAAAATTTCAAAATCTCAAAGGAAATACATGTGATAATGCAAAACATTATAGGTCACTTTGGACCAAATGCATTGAAAGGCAAAAAAGTCCAACTTCAAGTGCCCATAACTCTTTCATCAAAAATCCAAATGATGCAACATTTAAGTCTATTTTGATTGTCTTGAAAAGATATAAAACTTTGATGTTGGAGGTTTTTTCATTTGAGGCCTGCATCATTAAAACAGAAGGGCTTGAACATTGGCCAAATTTGGAAACTTTGCCTTTGCATGTTTTGCACCTTACACTTTAAACTCAAATTTCACCAATTTCCACACTTCAAATGGATTTTTTCCCAACATAACAATTGTTCCTTACATCAAAACCTTTCCAACCATTACTCACATGCTCATGTTTGGATTTGGCAAATGGCATTGTCGAAGAGGAGAAGTTTTAGGCATAATTATGCATAACATGTTGAAACTCATTATACAAGCTTGTGCATTGCCAATTCCACGACCATTTCAGCTCAATTATGCTTCAGAGTGCATTTGGCATTTAATTTGGGCCTTTTGAATAATCATGCAAGCCCATGCAATGAATATCCAATTCCATGCACACGGCTTTGATCACACTTGCCTTGCCTCTCCATCTATAAATAAGAGCCTCACTCCATTCAAATTTGATCCATGAATCAACCTGAAGTGCTGTAGAAATCGAAACTGAGCCACACCTAAAGGAACTATTTCAATTTTCTTCAATTTCTCAGATCTGAAATTCAACTAAATCAGGTTGAATTTCTAGATCTAAAGTTCCTAGACCTCTCTCTCATACTCCATTGATCTTTTGTTTGGCCAAAGGAAGCAAGGAAGCAAGCTCAAATCTCCAGAATTCAAAGGTGATCATCAACTGGTTTTCTCTTCGAAACTCATTACTCTTTGATCTATTTTCCTGGCCAATGTGTTTTCTCAAGTCCTCACTTGAGAGGCAAGCTAGTGGTAGCTTCAATTTCGTGTTTTATTGAACTGCACTTTTTATACCTGAATCTTCCAGCTCAGATTTCTTACTCTAGGAATTTTGAGTGTGATTCAAGGTTACAGGGGTGATGTACATCACCCCAGCTTCATTTTGATATATGGATCGTGGATTTTGATTGAGGTTTTTGAACTTGCAATTCTGGCCGGAGTTCATGTACTCACCGGAGAAGACGGTGGCACTGGCCACCGTCCCATTGCCAGATCAATCCTGGACCGTTGGATGCTTTCTCCAGTTTATATCACAACCGTTTGATCTTATGACTTTTATTAAGTGTCCATGTGATGCGTTTGACTGAGGACCATGGTGAGCGCGCGTTTAAGATCCATTAGATTTGCCAGGTCAATTAATGAACTGGATCCAACGCCTCTCCTTTTTCCTGATTTTCTGAATTTCCATTTAATTTCTTTTATTTCCATTATTTTCAAAAATTCATATCTCCTTCATTTTAATTCCAAAAAATATGGGACCAATTGCATTCTTCTCCAAATAATTTCTAGTTTCTAATTTTGATTTTTAATATTTTTTATTTTGTCATTTGATATTTTTTATGAATTTTCTCTTTTCTGGTTATTTTTAATTCATTTTAAATAGTTTTTGATGTTCAAAAAATAGAAAAATATTTTCCTAACCTATTTGAATGATGATGAATCTATGAAAAATATTCTCATCAATTTTTTAATTGATTTGAGATTTATTTGAGATTTTAGTTCAATTAGGTTATTTTTATTCATTTTTAATTGATTAAAAATAGTTTCTGACTTTTAAAAATGCTTAAATTTTTTGTCAAACTTTGTTTGACCTTGTTGAACTTGGGATAAATCACTTGGACCTTTCAAGGTTGATTTGAAGTGATTTTGAAGTTTGACCTTTCTTTTATTTTTAATTCAAGTTTATTTTAATATTAAAAATGCCATATTTTGCTTATTTGTTTGACCTCCAATCTTCATCCCATTTCTGATTTTTAATTGTTTGACTTTGACTTTCAATGTCATTTGGTCAACACACATGGATTGGTACATTTTATTTCACCTTATGCACTTTATTCTTTCCATTTCCTTTTCCATTATTTATCTCTTTCTTCTTCTTATTCTTTTTCTTTTTTGATCAATGAGTTGAAGGTTGATAAGTTAGCATTGATTAGGGAGACTTAACCTTCCTTGATTCAAATCTAATTCATCTTGATCAATTGATCAAGTGAATGGCTTTGCATTAAGGATAGGTTGTTTCCTAAATTATGCAAAAGACTTAAACCAATACAAGATCAATTCTCTTCTTCCTTTTGGCATGGCAAGTTGTTGGAACTTGGTTCACTAATCAAGACTTCTAACTTGTGTTGCTGCCTACATTATTATTGACCAGCCTCATATAGTTGTGACTTCTACATAAGTCCAATTACGATTGCTTAACATAGCGCTAAATTTGCCTTATGGCACACTAACTACTAACACTAATCATTAACCATTAACATTTACTTTTTGCTCTTTACTTTTATGCAATTTACTATTCTTGCACATATTATTCATTTGATTTTTCCTTTGCTCACTTGAGCACATGTTTATGTTAATGTCATTTGCCTTTTGCTCACTTGAGCATATAATTGTGTATATACTATTGTGCTTGTGCTTTGTTTTGATTGTTGTGAACCAAATGCAAAGAAATGGACAAATGGACTTAGTTTCTAGGACATTCCCTATGCAAAAATTGGAGTAAAAGGACCTTAATGTTGAAAATGATCATGAAGGACCCAACCTCTAAAATCACTCTTGTCCATTCTTGATTTGCTTCATAAAACTCTTTGATGTGTGTGCTTTTGTGCTAGGGACTCCACCTTGATTCAAATTTTAGGAACCATTGCCATGAGCTTCTAAGAGAAATGGTTACAAGATGCCTTGAAGAGCCTTCCAAGAGTTCATTTGATTGATGATTGCTTGGGTTTATGTTTATGTGATTGCTTATTCCAAAGGATGGGAGCTACTTGGATCATCCATATGATCTCAAGAAGGAACTCCTTTTGTGGTTTTGTTCTTATCCCTCACTTTTGCATTGCTTAGGATCTTAGCCATTCTTCTTCTTCTCTCCACTCTAACCCAAGCCAAAAGTTTTTGTGCAAACATTTAACAATTGTTTTCAAACATTAGAAACCTAAGCCTTATGCTTTTGTTTTTAAAACTTTCTTTTCATAACACTTATTTTGAATTGAACTTTTAAGTCAACTTTGACCATATTTTGTAAATACTTTTCATTGGTAAATATAACCCATTCAAATGCTTTTTGTGGTTTCAATGGCCACTTCCTTAATCAAAACTTTTCATAACCTTTAGCTATTAGGTTTGAGTTATCCTTGAGGTAGATGTAATACTCACCTATATCCTTAGTGATGGACAATGAGTCTTCCATGCTTATTATAGGGTTAACCCCTCACTAGCATGTTGAAGCTATCCTCACATGGTGGATTTGTGGTTTCGTTGAGTTTTCTCCCTTGGATAACAAAAGACCTTAGGGCTTTTGGACCAATCAATTCACCCACTCATTTTGAGATTTTTACCCCGAACTACGAGGTTTTGATCCTAATCTTTTTTAAGATGGTACGTAGGCAATGGGTTTATCCATCCAAACACAAAAATGTAAATAAACTTGTATATTCTATTCTCATCTCTTCAATCATGTTTGCACAAACAAATGTTTCACAAAACAACAACCTTTACAACAAGTATGAAAAGGGCTCCCTAGGAGCACCTAGGATGTTTTGGGTGCCTAACACCTTCCCATTGCATAACCAACCCCTTACCCAGATCTCTGACTCTCTTTTACTAGTTTTTTATTCGATAAAACTATTAGGTTTTTGTTCGCTTTCTAACCATTCCTTTGGATAAATAGAAGTGTGGCGGCGACTCAACTTGTCTGATTTACCTTGGATTTAGTCAATATCTCTAATGGTAACGAATACCCCGCTACAGATACTTGATGATGATGTTGACGGGGTAGTTAACTTCTTTTGGTCTGAGGCCTCCTTTGCCTCCCAACTAAAATTGCATTAGTTTCTGCTTCCTTCTTCTTACCAAAACTGCTGTCGTACCTCTTGCTGGATGATACCTCCTCTCTAGACAATCGTCCTTCTCGGAAACCTTCTTCTAGCCTCATCCCCATGTTTACCATTTCGATAAAATCACTGGGGGCACTGGCGATCATCCGCTCATAGTAAAATAAGCTAAGGGTCTTCAGAAAAAATTTGGTCATCTCCTTTTCCTCTAAAGGAGGGTTGATCCGAGCAGCGAGTTCTCTCCATCGTTGAGCATATTCCTTGAATGTCTCCTTATCTTTCTAAGACAGTAATCTCAACTGATCTCGGTCGGGAGCCATATCAACGTTGTACTTGTACTTCTTTACAAATACTTCACCCAAGTCGTTGAAAGTGCAGATGCTCGCACTATCCAATCCCATGTACCATCTTAATGCAGCGCCAGTCAGATTGTCTTAAAAGTAGTGGATCAACAGTTGATCATTATCTGTTTGGGTAGACATCTTGCGGGCATACATCACCAAATGACTGAGCGAACATGTGTTCCCTTTGTATTTCTCAAAGTCAGGCACTTTGAACTTTACTGCAATCTTCTCAAAGTTTTCAACTTCTTGAGCAGCTCAAGAAATTGATCTTTCATTTCATCCATTTTCTGATACACATCTGGGCCCTCAGGCGACTCAGAATGATAAATGGTGTCTTCCACATGAGGCAAACTATGCACAACAGGCGGTGGCACAGACATGATCGGGCTAGATACCGGCATAGAAGAAAATGTAGGAGCAAAGCCTTCAGGCACAAAGTTTGGTGGTCTTCCCCACGGGAATCCGGCAGGCATATTGGGTGAGAAAGGAGCGGCAGTTGCAGGCACAGTAGAGGTAGCCACCTCTGAAATGACAGTCCTCTAAGGAGGAGGAGTTGCGGGCGTTGGAGAAGACTGACTATGTGAAGCTAAAACTGACTCCATCATGGCAGTCAGGCGGGCGATCTCCTCTTTCAAGTCTCTATTCTCTTGCTCAAGATGTTCCATAATTCTGGAGTGATTGGCGCGAGTATTATATCGATGAGTCAGCTTGGCTGAAGCACAGAAGAAACACCAACGAGACATCTGTCGAAAGAGAAACCTGCTTATGCAAATGATATATGAAATGCAATGCTTGATTGTTTTTATTTTCAAGTAACTTACTATATTATTTGCAAATATATATATATATATATATATATATATATATATATATATATATATATATATATATATATATATATATATATATATATATATGTATATATATATATATGTGTATATATATATATATATATATATATATATATATATATATATATATATATATATATATATATAACAACAATCGCAACAATTTGATATGACCATAAAAATAATTTTTATTTATATAATTGGAAGGATTACACTGAATACAATTTCAGAAACCAAATAAAAAATACAAGAGAAAAGGAGACTAGTCATCCTAAGGATCCCTAACAACAACGTCAGAAGATATGGCTGTAGGCGTGTACTTCCTTCGAATGCGTCGAATCTCGGTCTCAAAAGAAGCCTTCATCTGAGTCTTCTTGAGGACAAGCTGGTCAACATTCTTCTTCCAAGCAACGGAAGGTTGAGGCATGCTAGAGGAAGATGAAACCTATGGCTCTCTCTGTCTCTTTGTCACTCGGTCTTCAAGTAGCTCAATAAGCGCATCTTTGTCCTTAGACTCAAGTTGTGACTCCTCATACTTTTTGCTCAAAGCATGGAAACACTCTTCCCACATATCCTTCTCTCGCTTCATCTTGGCGAGTGCATCTTCCAACTCCTCTACATCTTGGTAAGGGAAAGTTAATGGCTCAACCACAACCATAGACACAGGTCTTTCACAAGGATAAGGCATCTTCAATTCCATAGCTCTCTTCTTCACCCAAAGAGTGTAAGCTTCCAAAGCTACACAATTGCACGGACCGAGCTTGGATCTTCCTTTCCTATGCATATTATGCCAAGCATGCACAATCTTCTGCTTCAAATGTTGGGGATATTTACCCTCTTGATAGAAAAGACCTTCTAACAAAGTGTTATTAGGTTTATCTCTCAAGGGGAACCCAAGTTGACGACGAGCCAAAGCAGGGTTGTAGTTAATTCCCCCTTGTGTACCAATGAGAGGCACATTAGAGAACTCACCACAACTATCAACAATCTCCAAACTGCTCAAAGAAGGATCATACCAAACTATATCATCATTGGTGAGAGACATGAGTCTCTGACACCACCGTAGACATTGTTTGTTCTCCACAAAAGCATGTGTCTGAGGCAAGTGCGAAATAAACCACTTGTACATAAGAGGAATGCAACAGACAATAGTTCCACCACCCTTAGAATTCCTTAGATGCAAAGAGAAGTACAAATCACCCAACAAAGTAGGCACAGGATTCCCAATCAATAAAATTCTAATGGAGTTAACATCGACAAAACTGTCAATGTTAGGAAACAAAGCTAATCCATAGATGAGCAACACAAAGATAGCTTCGAAAGCGTCCACACTACCGGCTTGAGCAAAGGCAGTAGCTTCCTTGATTTGGAAATCAGATGGCAACCCAAACAATCCTTCTTTCTTCACCCAATGAGCCTCTATCTCAGACTTCTTCAAGTGAATAGATTCAGCAATAAGATGAGATTTAGGGATCCCTTCCAATCCACTAAACGACACTTTGCTAGAAACGGGTATTCTCAAGAGATGGGCATACTCTTCTAACGTAGGCACTAGCTGATAATCAGGAAAATTGAAGCAATGGTAGAGAGGATCATAGAACTGCACCAACACACTCAACAGTCCTTTAACCACATCAGCAGACAAGATGGACAAAAGCTTCCCATGACGTTGTTTGAAGTCCAAGGGATCTACTACAAAAGATGCTAGCTTCGTTAACTCTTTCAAGTCGGGACATCTGAAACTGTATTTTTAGTGTTCCTTCGTCCATAATCCGTGGTCTGAAAATATTTGCAAATAATACCTCAGTTCCTTGAAATTTTCGTGTGATGAATGTTCTGATGCGCATGAATGCATGAATGCAACAATCACAAATAAGGGATCACACACAAGGCAAACAAACAAAGGTCAAGGGATGAATTAAGTCATTGTCAAGATCAATCATCCATTTTGGTGGATTATGTTTACACCTTATCAACACCCAAGTTCCATTGATATTGACAAGACTTGATTGGATCAACCAAGAATCAAGGGTTTGTTGTGAGTCATGAGCATTGAGTCTGGGTAAGAACCATCCCAAAGGAGTGAACTAAGGATATAAACCTGTAGATCATGTTCTAAAAAGTTCCCAGAGTCTTAATTCCATCTATCGGATATTATAGGTTAGGATGACTGACTCATCAACCCATAATATTCTCAAGAGACACTCGTCTGAGTGTAGTATCGCGTAACAATTGTTATCAAGTCTACATTTGGATAGTCTCCGCACTATGCCCTAAATAGGCCAAGAGGGGTTAAATGTTCTACAGTCCTCAGCTTCTCGGACCCCAAATCAGAAATAGTAATGCCTAACCACAAATACTTATGTGACATTTCTAAATCCAAAAGAGTCTCCACTGAGTAGATGGATCTCAAGCCAAATTGTTAAGGACTACTCCACACAAGTCGAACATGATTATACCATCTTCCTATCTTAATTGTACTCAAGTTCGGGTTAGAACTTATCTCACCACTCAGAGATCACCAAGCACAACAAGTAAATTATATCACACAAACAAATATACATACATCAAATACACAATTATATACACACAAAAAAGTAGGCTAAACCCACTGGAGACTACTCCCTAGCAGAGTCGCTACTTAATTTCTGTAGCAGTAAATTCATGATCATCAAGCTATGGATAAGCAAGACATCAAATAACAAGAGTCGGCACCGCGCTTTTATTGTTTCCAAGGGAAAAGGGAAAAGTACGAACAAAACCCATAAATAAGAAGTTTTCAAATCAAACTAATAAAATTCCATAGATTATAGGTAAGGGGTTGGTTACACAAAGTGAAGGTGTTAGCACCCAAAGTGTCCTAGGTACTCCTAGGGAGCCCTTTCTTGTGTGCATATGTGTTTTTGTACAAATGATGTTTGCAAGAAAATAGAATGGGGGGGATGAGAAAAGAATTCATTAATTATATTTTTGTGTTTGACCAGACCTTCGGACTTGTGCCTACGTACCAACATAAAAATGAGGGATCAAAACCTCATAGTTCATGGTATCAATTTCAAAGCGGATGTATTGCTTTTAACAAAAATTTAAGTTTGAAAGGCACAAAGGCCTAAAATGGTTTGAATGAGTTAGTTCTTTTTGGATTTTGAAAATTTTAAGTCAAGTATAGTTAAGTATATTTACAAGTTTGATTTAAGAAAATGAGTTTGAAAATGCAATGGCATAAGGCCAAATTTTTTAGTTTGCAATATGGTCTAAGTTTAGAAAACAGACACAAGCTAAGAAGTTTTTTTTAAAAGAGGAGAGAGATATTTTGAAATTAAAGAAATGGGGAGGAGATGAAGGGACTAATCCTAAGCATAAATTTAAAAGTTGAGAGTTTAAAAGATCTAACCAATGGGCTGCAAACCAATAGACAAGAATGTCATTAGAAACCAAAATTCCCTTGGACATTAAAATCAAGCAACAAATAATGCACAAGATATAAACTTGAAGAGCAAAGCATCAATTAAAGATAGCCACATCCAAGCTTAGAAACTCCACGATCTTCTTCAATTTTCCCATGTAGCAGATGAATTCCATAATACATAAGTCACAGGTTCACAATAACAGCTTCACAATGATCATGTTGCAGTTGAACTCAAATGAATCTTTCAAGGATGTATCAGATGAAGTTTCAGATTACAAGCACTTGGTTACATGAATGTTGGCATTGGCCAAGTCCTTTGCATAGGAAGTGTTGCCTAAATTCTAAGTCCAATTGTCTCAGATCAAACCAACAGTCCACATAAGATCTTTTTTAGGTTTTTTTTTCTTATTATGTACATTAATGGTCAAAGACCACACAAACAAACACAAACAAACAAAATATATCACAAAATATGGTCCAAATGGACAAAGTAAAAATGGCATTAACATAAACAATTAGAATGGTATGAATAATGGCAAATGAATAAGGCTTAAAAATAAAGTGCATTAAAAGTAAATGACTTGAAATTAAATGTTAGTTGTTAATGAGTTAGAAGTTAGTATTGCTTTTGCTTTTTTAAGTCATTCTTTGGAGAACACTCAACCCACTTATCACAAGCATGGATCCTTGAACCAAGATATCTTCCAAAGGAAGGAAAAAAGGCCAAGTTTCCACATAATACCATGAAAGAGGGAAGACTTACAATCTCACTTACTAGAATGCTATGCCTTTTGTGTCAAAAATTTAGCGATATGTTAAGCAATCGTAAATGGACTTATGTAGAAGTCACAACTATTTGAGGTCGGGCAATAGAATTTTTGATGTTAATGCATGTTAGAGACATAGTATAATGGACTATGCTCATGAAACATACCACACACAAAAAGAATATGCAAAAGTGGGGGCCTAATCTAATCCATACTTATGTTGATTTTGCAATCAAATAGCCTTAGGATATTGAGATATCATAGGTCCACGACATGAATGCATAAAGAAGGGGAATGAGATAAAGAGGGAGGGGAAATGGATCAAACTCAAATTGGACAAAGGAGGACTTTTAAAAAATTAAGATCATTCATTCATTTTGGGAGATGGAATGTACATTCCATCAATCCCCTAAATCCAATGATCTTAACTTGACAAAGTCAAATCAACCTTGACCAAGGCCCAACAACACAAGTCAAACTTACAAAGTCAATCAAAATGGCTCTACACAATTTATTTAGCATTAATCAATTAAAAATACTAAAAATAATACATTAAATTAAATATGGTTGGTCAATTTTCTAAAACCTCATCAAAACACCAAATAAATGGCCATGAGATTTATCAAAGGCCAAACAAGGTCAAAGGACCTTGGAGGAAAGTTTTCAGAATTTTTGGAAACTTAAAAGTGTTTTTAAACAATTAAAAATTTTCAAAAAATCAATTAAATCATGAAAAATATTAATAATGATCCAAAAAATAATTTTAATTCAAAATATGAAAGAGGATTTTATTTAAATATTTTTGGTGAAACTCTCATATTTTTTAGATCAATATTAAAATTAATATGAATTAATGAAAATCAAAGGAATAAAAAATAAAATCAAAAAATCAAAAAAACATAGACCACTTGATCTTGATCTCCCTCATTAATTGAGATGGTAGATCAAGTGGTCTGAAAGATGCAATCCACAGTGGTCCTTAGTCAGCGCGCCACAACAACGGTCATCCAAACCAATGCTTGTGATTAAAACATTTTAAACCAAATCAATGGTTCTGAACAGTGCCACATCACTGTCGGAGCCAAAGCACGATCATCTTCTCCGATGACCCTGGCCGGACTGGTTCAATCATGACTAAAATGAAAAAAGAGGACATGATCTGAAAGATAAAATGGCGTAGATCACGAATAGCACCTAAATTTTAACTAACTCCAAATATATAAAGAGATACATGGAGTTGAATTTTGAGGTGTGTCAACTGAGTTGCTTCGATTTTACCTCAAAGAAACTCAATCTTCTTGCCTACATTGGTAGGACTTCAGACAACCAAAGATCCAAGAGAATTCATGAGAATTGAGTGAGAATCGAAGAGAAGAAAAAATCCGGAAAATACCTTCAATGTTGTGCAGAACTTGATCTCTCTTGCTTCAATTCATGTTTGATCTTGCTCCAATAGCTTACAGAAGTGGCTTAGGATTGGTAGAAAGCTTTGGATCTTGGAGTTTTTGAATCTCCAAACAGTGAGATTCAAACTCAATTTTCAAATGAAAATTATCAGGTTTTCCTTTCAAATGTGAGGGTTTGAAGAGTGGAGGCAAAGCTGGCGCGCAAGGATCCTTTGAAATGAGCACAGAGGGTCTCTATTTATAGCAAAATGGAATGTTATTTGCACACTTGAAATTTTGTCCAAATTTAGCAATGCCATGTTCATGCTTGCATGAGCGTGTGCAGGCCCATGAAGCAATGCAATTAGGTCCAAAATCAACTTTTCTGAGGTCTGAATGAAGCTTGAATGGCAAGGCAAAGTTACATGATTATTTGAAGATTCAATTTTGCCAACTGATGCAGGCTTGTTAACACCATGCGCAGCCCTATCAAACCTTGTCCAAAATGAATGAATTAGGACTCTTTGGAAATCTTAGGTCAAGAAGAACAAGTCTTATGTTGAACAATTTTCCATTTGGAACTTGTATCATGGTGAATTTTGAGGTGGAAGTTTGGGAATTTCAACATGTTGAAAATTTTTCTAAGTGTCAAGTCACATACTTCATTATTCCACCTTGCTTAACTTTTTATGTGAGCTCCAAATGAGAAACGTCTCTTCATCAAAGTTGTATATCTTTCAAAGACCTTCAAAATAGGAACTAGTTTGACATCATTTGGATTTAGAATTAGTGAGTTATGCATTTTTGAAGTTGAGGAAAATCACTTGTTCAATGGTATTGGTCCAAAATGACCTATAATGTATCCCCATATCACATGCTCATAAAAGTTGTTTTAGCTCTCACTCCAAACATCAAAGTTGAAGTAGACATCTTGAATTTTATTTTGCAACTTGTAAATATTTCATGTCATAAAAATTGAGCAAGTTATGGCCTTGGGAAGATGACTTTCAAATTAGGGTTTAGACAAAATGACCTATAATGTTTCAACATAGAAAATGACTTTCCAAGCAAACTTAGATCTAGAACTCAACATGAAAGTTGTTTGGAATTCCATTTAGAGTAACTTTCATCTTGGAATCATTTTCATAGGATGAAAATTGTAGGAGATGGGGTCTAGGGAGACCCAGTTTTGATCAGATGAATTCATCTGGCCAACCACCATCAACCAACTTGCTAACATGCAATTCTCTTGACTTTTTAGGCTCATGATACATAATATATGCATAAGATTATGAATTTTGAAGTTTCCCTTGAGAAATTTGATCAATTGATGAGGAAGCTTATTGAAGAAGTTACTCAAGATACCCAGTCAAACTAGGGTTTCCAAGGCAAACCAACTCCAAATTCTTGAAGAAATATTGATCAAAATAACATGTAACGATCATTGGGACTCATATATGATGCTTATAGACATTGTGGATCATTCATTGGTTATGCTCTTAGCCATGAAGGTCTTAAACCCTAGATGTGAACTTGATAGATCAATGGGGATCATGCCCTTCCTACAAAAGAGTTAGGAAAATGCAAAGACATATTTTTGGTATTTTGGTTAGTGAAATGATAATATACAAGTATGATACAATCACATGATGCTTGGTGATCTCTCCCAAAACAAACCCAATGAAAGAGGGGTAAGGAGGATGCCAAGGTATGATCCCAATGCTAATGCATATGATGAGATTGCATGAGGGATCTTAGGGTCAAAATTGGGGTCTTACACCAATTCAACAACAACAACAACCACAGCAATGAACAAACACCTACAAGAACAACAATACCAATAATCATCAGCAATAAACGTTTGAGAGGAAGAAGGTCTCTTTCGACCCAATTCCGATGACATATGCAGAACTATACCCGTCTTTGGTTCTGAAAAACCTATTACAACCAAGAAATCCTCTACAAATCCCCGAACCACTTCCCTGGTGGTACAAACCAGAACTCTGTTGTGCTTTCCATCAAGGAGCTCCCGGGCATGATATAGAGAACTGTTACCCCCTCGAGTATGAAGTTCAAAAGCTGGTTAATAATGGAATGGTGTCCTTTGAGGACCGTGCGCCGAATGTTAAAGCCAACTGGGAGGATTGCCCGTTGGTAGATGTTGTTATCAGAATATGATATTGAATACCGATCTCATAAAATGATCAAAGGTAGTGTCTTGGCTGACCATTTGGATCACCAAACGATTGAAGATTACCAGTCAGTGCAGTATGATTTTCCCGATGAAGAGATCTTGTACTTGAAAATGAAGGATTATGATGAACCATTGCTTGAAGAAGGGACAGAACCTGGTTCCCGTTGGGGCATGGTATTTGATGGAGCTGTTAATCAGTACGGTAATGGCATTGGGGCGGTGATTCTTACTCTTGAAGGCACGCATTTTCCATTTATAGCTAGATTGATCTTCAAGTGTACAAACAATATGGCAGAATATGAAGCTTGCATTATGGGGCTTGAAGAGGCCATTGATCTCAAAATCAAGTATTTGGATGTCTATGAAGATTCAGCTTTGGTTGTAAATCAAATCAAAGGTGAATGGGAGACGAATCAACCCGATTTGATACCATATAGAGATTATGCGAGGAGGATTTCAACTTTCTTTACAAAGGTTGAATTTCATCATATCCCTCGAGATGAAAACCGGATGGCAGATGCTCTTGCAATGTTGGCTTCCATGATTGTGGTGAAATATTGGAATGAGGTTCCCAATTTGACTGTGATGCGTCTTGATAGGCCAGCTCATGTGTTTACTGTTGATGAGATCAAATATGGAAAACCGTGGTATTAT
This sequence comes from Lathyrus oleraceus, assembly GCF_024323335.1. Taxonomy (NCBI): domain Eukaryota; kingdom Viridiplantae; phylum Streptophyta; class Magnoliopsida; order Fabales; family Fabaceae; genus Lathyrus; species Lathyrus oleraceus. The sequence goes on along the minus strand of NC_066579.1, from coordinate 151,662,340 downwards.
GATATCAAGTGTTTCCTACAAAGTCAGATTTACCCGTCTGAGGCATCATTGAAAGATAAGAAGACTTTGAGAAGATTAGCCGACAATTTCTACCTGAATGGTGATGTGTTATATAAGAGAAATTTCGATATGGTTCTGCTCATATGCGTGGATAGACACGAAGCAGACTTATTGATGACTGAAGTCCATGAAGGTTCCTTTGGTACTCATTCCAATGGACATACAATGGTGAAGAAGATGTTGCGAGCAGGTTACTATTGGATGACAATGGAATCTGACTGTTGCAAGTTTGTGAAGAAATGCCACAAGTGTCAAATTTATGCAGATAAGATTCATGTTCCTCCGACACTGTTGAACGTTATTTCCTCCCCATGGCCCTTCTCCATGTGGGGAATCGATATGATTGGCATGATTGAGCCCAAAGCATCGAGTGTACATCGTTTCATTTTGGTGGCTATTGACTATTTCACAAAATGGGTTGAAGCGGAATCGTATGTGAATGTAACCAAGCAAGTTGTTATAAGGTTTATCAAGAATCAGATCATATGCCATTATGGTGTGCCAAGTAAGATCATTCCTGATAATGGATCAAACTGGAATAATAATATGGTGGAAGCTCTTTGCAAAGACTTCAAGATTGCACATCATAATTCTTCTCCCTACAGACCCAAAATGAATGGGTTTGTTGAAGCTGCAAACAAGAACATCAAGAAGATTATTCAGAAGATGGTTGTAACTGAAGGAGAATTGCCATCCAAAACGCAGCGGAAATTAAAATTTCTCCTTTAGAGATCCTTACGAATGGTCATGATCAGTGATAGAATATTTACCTCTTGTGACGATTGAAACCTTTGGTGCAGATCTCTTGTGACGATCAAAACCTTTGATGCAGATCCACGGAGCGATCACGAACGTTGAACGATGACAACGTCTCTACTCAGTCCACACGAACGGATTCCTTTAATCTCAGTGCTAGCTGGTACGAATGAAGGCTTTGAGTGAGAGAGAGAGAGAGAGAGAGAGAGAGAGAGAGAGAGAGAGAGGGAAAACGAAAATAATGCAACCGCAATTAATGCTTCTGCACAAGGGTTCTATTTATAGAACCACTTGTTTGGGCTTCAAGCTAAAAAGCCCACTTAAGTGTATTTTGGCCCATATCTTATAATATGCCCAAAATCACTTAAGCCCATGGTAACTTACCATATTTCGTATTCTACTTAAGTACACCGTACCTTACGATGTTCTATAACTCACTTAAGTGCACCGTACCTTACGATGTTCCTTAGTTATTCTATCTCTCATCAATCCGTCCTTTGTGTGTGACCCTGTAGGTTTTCGCGACATTGACAATTATATTAAATCATGCATTTAACATAATAAACAGTGAGCGGTATCTAGCAACACATCACTGCTACCCAAGACACGAAAATGTCATATGATCTGACAATTCCTTCTGTGATAATACTTATGTGTATAATTACCCTTTTGCCCTTATGTCTATATTGAACACAAGGCATAGACCGTGTCATCCTTGTCCAGTTCAATATTGGGCCCATAGACATTTATCCTGTTACGCAGGATGGGAAAGTTCCATCTAGGTCACTCATGTCCCTCAGCATGCTTCGTGGAGTACCCATCAACTGTCTTTATGGTTATCCAGTTACGGATAATGTTTGATCAGTAATAAAGCACTCGACTCTACATCTAGGGTCCATAGTGGTTTCAGGTCGAAGAGTGGTATACACCATTATCACCATGAGAATAACTTATGACACTTTGCATAACTTTCTATATAGTATTCTCATAGCAGGTCAATCCGGTATAAATATTACTCTTAATATTCATACCTATGTTTAAGACTTGATAACTCCTTACCCATGATCCATGAGATGTGATCATCAGTCTATATACATAATAGTCTTAATGCTTTAATGTCATCCCACTTCACAATAAAGCTCGACTATGGATACTTTAAGAATAGTGTCCTTATGTTTAATGTGATCTCATGATTAAGTCATACTTGATACATTAAACAGACTAGCTATTCTAGGGACTTTATTAAACAAACATAATAAAGAAAAAGCCTTTTATTATTAATAAATAATTCGATACAAGTACCAAAAGTATTGGCCTATAGGGCTTACACCAACAGTAACGTATAAGGATTGGCATGAGATGATCCCATTTTCTTTGCACCGGTGTCGTACATCCATCCGCACTTCAACAGGGGCAACCCTTTTCTCTCTTGTATATGGTATGGAAGTTGTGCTCCCAGTAGAGGTTGAGATCCCATCACTGCGTGTCTTGATGGAAGCCAAGTTAATTGAGGCTGAATGGTGTCAGACTAGATATGACCAGCTGAATTTGATTGAAGAGAAGATATTGACTGCCATGTGTCATGGTCAGTTATATCAGCAGAGGATGAAGAAAGCTTTTGACAAGAAGGTTAGACCTCGTGTGTTCATAGAGGGTGACCTTGTGCTCAATAAGATTCTATCTTTCAAACCAGATTCTAGGGGAAAATGGACTCCTAATTATGAAGGCTCATATGTTGTTAAGAGAGCCTTTTCAGGAGGCGCTTTGATTCTTGCAACTATGGATGGTGAAGAGTTCACTCGTCCTGTGAACGCAGATGCAGTCAAGAAATACTTCACCTAAAAAGAAAAGAATAGCTCGCTAAGTTGAAAACCTGAAAGGGCGGCTTAGGCAAAAATGAGTGTCTCGATGGATTGAAAACCTGAAAGGGTGATCCAGGCAAAAATTAGAGACATAAGACATGAAGAATTATCCCGATAAATTGAGTACCCCGCTTTGGGGCAATTTATGAAAAAATTAGGGATTCTGACAAGTAACTGCATCCTGCTGATCTTCAGTTTTGAAGATGTTCTGGAGCACAACGGTTGGATTCTGATCCCCATTAGCAGCCAAGAGCACAGTGGATATCAAGAGTTGGTTGAAGGATTATAGATCATTGTATTCGATGTAACCCTTTTCCATGTAAATTACCATTTTCAACTGTGTAAATATCTATGGAGTCTTGTCATTTACAGACTTCCATTCTATTAAATAAAGTTGAACTTTTATCCAATTGTTTCTACTCTTGTTTAATTCAGCCGAATAGATTTAAATTTTATTATGATCACTGTCATACGGTGAACTGGACTTTTTGTGGTTTTAATCGCAATGTCGCGGTTAGCAAGAGTCGCCACCGACTTTTCTTTTATCCAATAAGGAAAGGTGGAAAAGAACAGGAAAGACCTTAATTTAGATTTTGGGTTCGGGAGGTACATTATACAAAGGGAAGGTGTTAGCACCCTTTGTATCCATGGTTATCCATGGGCTCTTAATTGCTCGATCACTTATATTATTTTTGTCTAAAAAAGTGTTTGTGAATTGTTTGGAAAATTGTTTTGAAAAGAGAATTTAACTTTGTAATGATTCTTGTATGAATGTATACAAAGTGGTTATCCCGTTTTAGTTTTGAAAATTGTTTAGAAAAATATAACTCGGTAATGATTCTAGTATGAATGTATACCAAGTGGTGATTTTCTAAAGGCATTTTGAAAGGTGTGAGGTGCAAAAAAAATGTTTTAAGTTGTGAGCCAGCAATTAAGAGTTATACCGACCCAAGGTCTTTACGGGCATTTCCTATCCTTATGAGGGTAAAACTGTCCTTATTATTGAGAAATAAGTAGTTTTATCCTTTGGATATAAAAGGGTCATCGTAGGGTCATCGATTGGTCATTGAAGGCAACAGTTATGAGGATACCTTAGCATTCGAAGGGACTATCATCATTTAACCGTAGGCAACATCGGAGGGTCATCGAGGGACAAAGTTGTATATTCGAAGGCAACATCCGAGGGACTATAATTTATTTTATGATGATTTAACCGAAGGGTCTTTGCTAAGGGTATCCCCACGTTCGCGGGACATGACCGTAATATCGTAATCGTAAGGCAACAAAGAGAGGTCCAAGATCACTTATTCAAAGGCAAAGTTATACAATTAATTATATAATTAGGATGAAACTCCGCATTAAAATTATTAAAAATAATATATTAAAAAATTAATACATTAGAAATTAATACATTAAAAAATTAATTTAGGGTGAAACTCCACAAGGGTATCCCACAAATAAAGTGGAATACCTAGCCAATAACCTTTTCCTGGGATATGTGAACCTTTACGAAACTCAAAAAAAGAAACATGTCAGAACACCAAATCAGGGTGCAATCGAAGATTACACTGGAGAAATATCACAACAATAAATAGGATAGGATGAATAATGCATGGCTATGATAAAACATAAAAAAAACAGAATAGGCCACGGATTTTGAATTTGAAAACAGCCCCACGTTAGGAACTTTGAATTTTATGGCATTTTATCACATGAATAACATGATCAAACATTCAGGGTATTCAGGCATATTTAAATTCCCATACGAAAGCAAATTACATATCAACATTTAATCATGATGCATTATATATGTAGATATGGCCAATTGAAAGTATAAACAATAGAGATACGCAAACCTGTTTGCCAATTCAAGGTTGAAGGGATTGACCACTTGTAGTATCGGAATAAGTTAGGCAGCGGGAATTGGACGGCGATGGCTTCGGTGCAGATGGGCTGCCTTCAGGGTTTCTTTACTCTGAATTCTCCGGGTAGGCAGGGTTCCTATGCCAAAGTTTCTATCCGTCCTTCTCTGTTCTCTCTCTTTCTTTTTCCTCAAGGTTTTGTTCCAAGGAAACCTCAGAGTGTTTTGCTTCTCTTCCTTCTTTCTCCAGTGAATCTCCCAGTGTAACTCCAGGTGTAAACTCCAAGTGTAAACTCCAAGTGTAAACTCCAAGTGTAAACTCCCCTACTGAAACTTCAGTATTTATAGACTAATTTCGTGGGTAATGGGCTTGGAATGAGGGAGACCCAAGTCCAAAATAATTTATTATATTTTATTTATATATTTATTTTAATTATTTAATTAATTAATTAATTAATTTTTTTTTTTTTTTTTTTTTTTTTTTTTTTTTTTTTTTTTTTTTTTTTTTTTTTTTTTTTTTTTTTTTTTTTTTTTTTTTTTTTTTTTTTTTTAGGAAAAATGATGGGTAATTTTTGGGGTATGACAGCTGCCCCTGTTCAATATTCTTGAACCGAGAGAGTTAGGATGGCGTGTATGCCATTCGTGGTCTGGAGGTGGAAGATTATTGAACACTAGAATGCCCCAAAAATTTGCACTTGAGAATCGACAGTTGGTCTTGATGGAGATGGGCTTAAAGATGCCATCCGGGAGGTTTGATGACGAAAGCTTCAGATCGAGCCGTACATTAGGCCAATTTGAAGACATGGGTGCCACACTGGGTCGTACGTTAGACCGTATAATGAGTCATCCATTAGGCTGCCGACTTCGCTGGGGAGTCGGAGTGTGTCATATGCTGTTGGGGATAAAGGATCAGAATGGACCATACGCTAGATCGTATCTGAGTTGCAGAATGAGCCGTACGTTAGGCTGAATCTGATGACGAAAGGGGTAGTCGTACGTTAGACTACACTTCAGAAATGTACCGTATGTTAGGTAGCATTTGAGGGGATGGACATCCGAACGGGTCGTACGTTAGACCGTCGCAGAATGAGTCGTCTGTTAGGCCGCATCTGATGATGAAAGCGGTAGTCGTACGCCAGACTACACTTCAGAAATGTACCGTACGTTAGGTAGCATCTGAGGGTTGTAAGATCCAAACGGGTCGTACGTTAGACCGCGTTGGAGTTGCTGGAGTTCAGAATGGATCGTACGCTAGATCGTATCTGAGTTGCAGAATGAGCCGTACGTTAGGCTGTATCCGAAGAAGAAAGTAGTCGTACGCTAGACTACACCCCTGAATGTACCGTACGCTAGGCAGCATCTGAGGATTTGAAGGTCCAAATGGGTCGTACGTTAGACCGCATTGGAGTTGCTGAAGAAGTCATATGTTGGGCTGAATCAGAATGAACCGTACGTTAGGCTGTATCTGATAACCTGTATATGTTGTACTTGCAATAAATGTCTGGGATGGGCTTAAAGATGCCATCGTTAGGAGGATATCGAAGTGTTGTCAGAATGAATGTTCCCATGAACTGTATTTGAAATATGTATCTGAATCTTGAATGTGATTGATAAAGGTGTCTGTCTGAATGAACCTTTTATTTTGACTATGTCAGGAGGATAAATAACCTGCAAAGAAAAGTTAGCTTCATGCTATGTCATGATGTATGAGATGTTTCGTGTTATGCTAAAATAAATGCGAATGTTGTATGCATGCGTATGCTGTGAAATGATGTAATGAATGAGTTATGCGTATGAGAAGTTCTGCTTGGGGACTCTACTGGGGAAAATAAATCCCCATCTACTGATTGGAGATATTTGTAACGATGACCCTTTCTCGGCTGGGGATGCTTGATTTCTGTCTGATGGTGGAAATATTCAACAGAGCCCGGCTGGGGATGGATGAGATGATCAATCTGTCTAGTGACGCCGACCTCTGTTGGGGAGTAACTGGCTGTGCCTGGGGATACTGCCATTTTCTGAGGAAAAAAAAAAACAGGCTTGCTGGGGAAGAGAATTGGTAGCGGATTCATTGGAAGCATGATTAGACCTTTTCCTTGATCCTGAAGTCGGGTAGTAATTGCTATTGCTATTCTATGCATGTATTTTTGGTAAACATCAGTCATATTCAAATGCACATATTAATTCAAATTAAATCAATGGACATTTACGCAACCAAAACAGAAAAGTAAAAACAAAAGCATCTTTTTTTTTGAAAGAGGGTTGTATTGATTTTGAAAGGAGGCCTATAAACAGGCAATTTGTGTACAAGGAGACAGAAATCCTAGTAAGAGGAAATTGTCGAAAACAAAGAGAAAGCTATGTGGAAGAAGTCCTATTGATTTTAAGCCTACTACTGTCATTATGTCTTCGAGCATCTCATCCCTTGCTGTCGGATAGAAGTGATTGGCTTGGTCAGTCCCTCGAACTTGGATGAAAGTTGACTGAGAACGGGACATAGTCATACGCTTTAATCCCTAATTTTTGCCTGGACCGCCTTTTCAGGTTTTCAGTCCACCAGGATACCCTTTTTTGCCCAAGCCGCCTTTTCAGGTTTTCGACTTGCCGGGTGTACATTTTTTTTTATATATCCCTAATTTTTGCCCGAACCCTTTTGGTTCGCCGGGATGCCCTTACTTTTGCCTAGATACGTCGATCTAGCGGGTCTCTTTTATGCGTAGTATTTTTTAACTATGTCCGCGTTCACGGGATGTGGGAAGTCTTCACCATCCATTGTAGCGAGTATCATGGCTCCACCAGAGAATACCTTCTTAACTACAAATGGCCCTTCGTATGTGGGAGTCCATTTGCCTCTGGGGTCAGTTTGTGGTAGGATGATGCGTTTGATTACCAAGTCGCCAATTTGATACACTTGTCTCTTGACCTTTTTGTTGAATGCCCTGGTCATGCGCTTCTGATATATCTGCCCGTGACATACAGCCGCAAGTCTCTTCTCATCAATCAAATGTATCTGATCGAGTCGAGTCTGAATCCATTCGTCCTCGTCTAAGCCCGCCTCTTTCATGATCCTTAGAGAGGGAATCTGAACTTCCACTGGTAAAACGGCTTCCATTCCGTAGACTAAAGAGAAAGGAGTTGCCCCTGTCGAAGTTCGCACGGAAGTACGATAACCATGAAGAGCAAATGGTAACATCTCATGCCAGTCTTTGTATGTTACCGTCATCTTTTGTATAATCTTCTTAATATTCTTATTAGCCGCTTCTACAGCGCCGTTCATCTTTGGCCGGTACGGAGAAGAGTTATGGTGTTTTATTTTGAACTGCGTGCAGAGTTCAGTAATCATCTTGTTGTTCAAATTAGTGCCATTGTCAGTGATAATTCTCTCAGGGACGCCGTATCGGCAGATGAGGCTGTTCTTGATGAATCGTGCCACCACATTCTTAGTAACAGAAGCAAATGAGGCTGCCTCCACCCACTTTGTGAAGTAATCAATAGCAACAAGGATGAAACGATGTCCATTAGAGGCGGTAGGTTTAATCTCGCCAATCATATCAATGCCCCACATTGCAAAGGGCCACGGCGCGGTCAACACGCTTAATGGAGCAGGAGGCACATGTACTTTATCCGCATAGATCTGGCACTTATGACAAGTTCTGGAGTGATGGTGGCAATCAGTTTCCATGGTAGACCAATAATACCCTGACCTCAGAATCTTCTTGGCCATTGTATGTCCACTAGAATGAGTCCCAAAGATACCGTCGTGCATGTCTTCCATAATCTTCTCTGATTCCTTTCTATCCACACAGCGAAGCAAAGTCGAATCATGGTTACGTTTGTACAATATTCCATTACTCAAAAAGAATTTAGCGGAGAACTTCCTCAGAAATTTCCTGTCATTGATGGATGTCCCTTCAGGGTATTCCTGAGCTTCTAAATATCTTTTTATCTCGTGGAACCAAGGCTTCTCTTCTACTTCATCAGCGTTAAGTTCATAACAATATGCTGGTTCGTCTAGTCGTTCAATGGTAATCCGGGGAGCTTCATTGTCCCATCTGACTCTGAACATAGATGACATGGTAGCTAATGCGTCTGCCAACTGGTTCTCCTCTCGTGGAATATGTTCGAATGTGATCTCTTCAAAGTATGGGATTAATGTCAACACCCGTTCTCGATAAGGGATGAGATTCGGATGTTTAGTGTCCCATTCTCCTTTGACCTGACTGATTACCAAGGCTGAGTCTCCGTACACCTTCAAGAACTTGATTCTTAGGTCTATAGCAGCTCTGAGTCCCAAAATACATGCTTCATACTCAGCCATATTGTTGGTACACTCAAAACATAGTCTAGCGGTGAAAGGCGTATGGCCACCCTTGGGGGAAATGATCACGACGCCAATACCGTTGCCCAATGCGTTAGACGATCCATCAAAAACCATAGTCCATCGGGATCCCACTTCGGGTCCTTCATTCGGTCCAGGTTCTTCATAATCAGTAACAAGCATGACATCCTCATCTGGGAACTCAAAATTCATAGACTGATAATCATTCACGGCCTGATGAGCCAAATGATCAGCTAGCACGCTTCCTTTGATTGCTTTTTGGGTGGTATACTGGATATCATACTCTGTTAAAATCATCTGCCATCTTGCTATTCTTCCGGAGAGGGCGGGTTTCTCAAATATGTATTTGATAGGATCCATCTTAGAAATCAACAAAGTGGTGTGATTCAACATATACTGTCTTAGTCGGCGAGCAGCCCAGGCCAAAGCACAGCAAGTTTTCTCAAGCAGTGAGTATCTTGTTTCACAGTCAGTAAACTTTTTGCTAAGGTAGTATATGGTATGCTCTTTTCGACCAGACTCGTCATGTTGCCCCAACACGCACCCCATTGAGTTTTCTAAAACGGTCAAATACATGATTAGAGGTCTTCCCTCAACTGGTGGCACCAGAATTGGAGGTTCTTGGAGGTACTTCTTGATTTTGTCGAAAGCTTCTTGACATTCATCATTCCATATCATCTCTTGATTTTTTCTCAGTAACTTGAAGATGGGTTTGCAAGTAGCGGTCAAATGGGAAATAAATCGGGCAATGTAATTCAAACATCCCAAGAAACCTCTGACTTCTTTATCCGTACGGGGAACTGGCATCTCTTGAATAGCTCTCACCTTGGCTGGGTCGACCTCAATACCTTTACCACTGACAATAAAGCCCAAGAGTTTACCAGATCTTACTCCAAAGGTGCATTTGTTCGGGTTCAATCTCAACTTGTATTTCTTCAGCCTCTCAAACAGTTTGTATAAATGATCGAGATGTTCTTCTTCAGTATGAGACCTGGCTATCATATCGTCCACATATACTTCTATTTCATGATGGATCATGTCATGGAACAAAACCACCATAGCACGCTGGTACGTTGCTCCTGCGTTCTTTAAACCAAACGGCATTACTTTATAACAGAAGGTGCCCCATTGCGTCACAAACGTAGTCTTCTCCATGTCCTCAGGTGCCATTTTGATCTGGTTATAACCCGAGAATCCATCCATGAAGGAGAATACCTTGTGTTGAGCGGTGTTGTCTACCAGAACATCAATGTGTGGCAGTGGGAAATCATCCTTGGGACTCGCTCTATTCAAATCTCTGTAATCCACACACATTCGCACCTTACCATCCTTCTTTGGCACTGGTACCACATTAGCAACCCATTGAGGATAAGAAGTAACCGCCAGAAAACCAGCATCGAATTGTTTCATGACTTCGGCCTTGATTTTCTCGGACATTTCAGGACGCATGCGACGAACCTTTTGCTTAACAGGACGACAATCTTCCTTCGTCGGCAAACGATGCACTACTATATCGGTATCCAGCCCTGGCATGTCTTCGTAAGACCAAGCAAAAATCTCCACATAGTCATGTAGCATTTGAATCAATCTTCTTTTGACACTGATTTCCAAGCCTGCTCCTATTTTGACTTCTCTCTTGTCCACCTCGGTACCCAGATTTACAGTCTCAACTGACTCCTCATGCGGCTGTATAGTCCTTTCTTCTTGTAGTAACATTCTGGCAAGTTCTTCAGGTACTTCACAATCTTCCTCACTTCCATCTTCGGCTCGGTAGATCGGATTTTCAAAGTCATAATGAACAGTAGTAGAACTATTATCAACAGGATCCAGAGTGGATAGGGATCTGCAATTCGTTACGTGCGTGTGTGTAAGAAAACATAGCTTGTTTGAAAGATGATAGGAAAGACAAAGAGCGCAATATTTGAATGCAAAACGTCCATTGATTTATTGAATATAAATATGCTTATGAAAATGACAAAACCCTAACAAATTAGCCATTGTGCCTCGGGCATAGACACAATGCTTTAAGAAGTTTGATTGTAAAAGAAAGTTAAAATTTGCAATTCTAGAATAAACAATAACAATTACTCCTGACTAAAGGAAATCGGGATAATGTCCTCAGTCTTCCAATTGTTGAGTCCGTCACCAATTGTTGGGAAAATCCAGCTATCCAAGTCGCAATCACTATCAGCATCTTCCATAGCATTAATCTGATTTTTGACTATCTTTCCAGAGTTAAACCCCAGGCCAGCTTTATCAGACTTGTACGGTACATTGATCAGTTGACCCCAACCAACACGATCACCATTTTCAATCGCGGCTTGAGCATCTTTCAGAGAGATCATGACAGGGGGAGCACGAACAACCTTGGGCACAAGGGGAGTTGGCTTAAGGACAGGACTGGGTGGAGGAACCACTTCAAATGACTGAGAAGGAGTCTCAAAGAATTCACCATCCATCTCGACGTACTTGAAGGCTTGCACACTACTGACAATATACTCTTCTTCTCCACATACAGTGACAACCATGCCTGCTATTGGATACTTCAGCTTTTGATGAAGCGACGAAGCTACCGCACCTGCCCCATGGATCCAAGGGCGCCCCAACAAGCAGGAGTAGTCGGGACGAATGTCCATCACGTGAAAGGTAGTGTTGAAGACTTGAGGTCCTATCTTGATAGGGAGAACCACTTCACCATAGACAACACTCTTCGCACCATCGTAAGCACGCACCACACATCACTAGGTTTCAGTTCAATGCCTTTGTAGTCAAATTTATCGAGTACAGCTTTCGGGAGCACATTCAAGGAAGAGCCGTTGTCGATCAACACGTGAGCCAGGGTGATCCCCTCACACTCGATGGAGATATGCAGAGCTTTATTGTGATTCTTTCCTGCTGGCGTCAGGTCAGCATCGGAAAAGCCTAGGCCATTGTCAACAGTCAAATTAGCAACATAATGTTCGAATTGATCGACGGATGTTTCTTGAGGCACATGAGCGGTCTTCAAGAATTTCATCAATGCATTGGCATGGGATTCAGAGGATAATAACAAGGACAACATTGAGATTTTAGACGGAGTATGCCCCAATTGTTCCACTACATCAAAATCGCTCTTACGGATGATTTTCAGCATCTCTTCCATTTCCTGTTTGGCAACATCTTCAGAAGTAACTTCGACCGATGTCTCTGACTGAGGAGGATTGACTGGTCTTTTTCCTCGAATTTCGGGAGCGGGAGGTGAGATTTCTGGGGAGTAGATCCTTCCACTTCGAGTAACTTTACTAGTCCCCACAATATCATTAGGATTAGCAGAACTACCAACTTGCTTTATGCCATGGATGTAAACGTCGCCTCCATAGTTCCACGGAATAGCTTTGCTGGAGGAATATGGCACGGGGCCAGGTGCGGTAATAATCAGGGGAGCCACTTTGGGCTCAGCGGTAATCTTCACAGGCACTCTAGTAGCGGTAATCTTCACTGGAGCTTTGGACCTAGCAATCACAGATACCTCTTCAATAGAGTTGTCCACCTTAGGAACCCTTTCAAATAGAATTGTACGATCATCCATCAGCCGTTGAATGTCGTTCTTCAACTTCAAACAATCATTGGGTCGGAGTACACAGAGATCGCAATCTTCAGCACAACCTGGAAATAAACCAGCTTGCAATAAATTCTTCTTAACGATCAGGAGAGGAGATGCTAAATCAGCAACGTCAGTAACGTGAGAATTGTCGTCCACAACATTAACATTCTGGTCATGATTAGGCATAGGTGCTGTGATGACATTGGGGGTCGCCGGAGGATCAAATTCAATTTCTCCAGCGTCGATCATATCCTGAATCTTGTTCTTCAACAACCAGCAATCATTCGTATCATGCCCGGGGCTATCGGAGTGATAGGCACACCTGGCGTTGGGATTATAACGAGGAGAAGTAGTGTTGGGATTTGCAGGAGGGCCTCTGAGGGTAATCAAATTGGCCTTTAACATACTCTGCAGTGCTTGGGTTAAAGTCATATTGATCTTGGTAAACTGTCTTCTCGACCTGTCTTGTCTGTGTTGGAAGTTCTGAGATGGCGGTGCGGCAATTGTAACTGCCCCAACAGTATGGTCACGATTCTTCTTGTTATGCTTCCTCTCACTGTACACAGCATTTGATTCATTCTTTCCCTGATAGGACTTTTTGGTGCTTGCAGAAGTAGCTGCCTGTATCTTTCCACTTCGAATGCCGCTTTCAACCCGTTCACCTGTCAAGATAAGTTCAGTGAAACCTGACGAGGAACTTCCCAGTAGATGGCTGTAGAATGGGCCAGTCAGTGTACCCATGAACATGTCCACTAACTCTCGATCAGTCATAGGGGGTTTGACTCTGCCAGCCAAATCTCTCCACTTTTGAGCATATTCTTTGAAACTTTCTTTAGAGCCCATAGTCATATTTTGTAGCTGTAGCCGAGTAGGCGCTAACTCAGAATTATACTGGTAGTGCTTGTAGAAAGCTGTTGCTAAATCAGTCCATGTGCGGATGTTAGAGCTCTCAAGCTGATAATACCACTCTAACTGTGTGCCAGACAGACTCTCTTGGAAGAAATGGATCCACAGTTTCTTATCAGTAGTGTGCGGCTGAATCTTTCTCACATAAGCCCTTAGATGCATCTGAGGACAAGAGGCACCATCATACTTAGTGAAAATGGGAACCTTGAATTTGCGGGGAATGACCACATCAGAGACCAGACCCAAGTTTTCGAAATCCAGACCGGGCACTTTCTGCCCCTCCATAGCTAGCATACGTTCTTCCAGCAACTTGTACTTATCATCCTTCGGAGAGTACTGTTCATGTTCATAATCTTCATCGTCGTCCTCAGAATTGACGAGATTAGGATTCTCATCTTCCGAATCATTCTCGGTCTCTTCTTCTGAATCCTTCGGAATTCTAATCTTGACTCCTGTAACCTGTCCCTTAAGCCTTCTCCCCGGGTTGATGTAACCCACAGGTTTCTGGTCCTTCTTCTTCTCCATCAAAAGAGCTTTCAGTTCTTCCTGCCCCTTAGATAAGCTCAGCATCATTTCCTGGAATTGAGCATTCTGGGCCTGGAGATCTTTGACAGTTTGTTCGAGAGCCATTGTTCAATCTGTTTGAATCTGCTGGAATCTGTTTGATAGGAAAATCGTGAGAACACTGATCCTTTAGAATACCTGTTATGCGATGCAATGCAATGTATGAAATGTTTTCAAGGACTTTCGGGATTTAACTTTGCATAAACTAACAAAAAGAGCTTTTTTTTTCTCTCTTTTGTTTTTGCTTTTGTTTTTGTTTTTTCTGTTTTTTTTTTTTAGCAGAGTTAAATCCCTAAATCCTTGAAATGGTTAGTACAATGCCATGATGTTATGATGTTATGATGTTATGTTGTTATGATGTCATGTTGTTAGATAAATAACAAGCACAAGCAAGTCACACAACAATCATTCCTAGGTTTTAAGGCTTGCGTGAGTTCCATAGGTAAATACCCTCCCCACTGAAGTTTGGTTGGTTCAACCTGTCTTAGAATAGTAACCGGGTTCTAGAAGGATCTCAAATCATTGACCTTTCCTTAAGTCCACTTCAGTGCAACACCAAGTGGTTGACCGAAGCTTCCCTAAAGTCCAATCTCAAAGAGTGTAGTATCGAGTCTCAACCAACTCCAGTCGGAACCGAAGCCAGTTATCTCACTACTTTCTAATGGCCAGGATGAGTCAATTAGGGTTCTAAAGGTCTGGTTAATGCTTTTATGACACCACGCGAATGCCAAATATTTCCTCAACTAACATGAGGAACATCAGGACATCCAAAGTGCCACATTAACCGTAGCCATCATTTTGACCATTCCAGTATACGCCGGACAGTCGCGATGATCTCTTGCTACTTACCTAAGGTACACTAGATCCGGGTGTAGGATCTTTCACTCAAGCATAACATACCCAAGCAATCCCTTAAAAATAAATCAGACAAATTGAATAAGTGATCTTGTTTTTAAGGTAACCTCTCTTTTTAAATATTTAGGGTCCCCAGCAGAGTCGCCAGTTCTGTCATACGGTGAACTGGACTTTTTGTGGTTTTAATCGCAATGTCGCGGTTAGCAAGAGTCGCCACCGACTTTTCTTTTATCCAATAAGGAAAGGTGGAAAAGAACAGGAAAGACCTTAATTTAGATTTTGGGTTCGGGAGGTACATTATACAAAGGGAAGGTGTTAGCACCCTTTGTATCCATGGTTATCCATGGGCTCTTAATTGCTCGATCACTTATATTATTTTTGTCTAAAAAAGTGTTTGTGAATTGTTTGGAAAATTGTTTTGAAAAGAGAATTTAACTTTGTAATGATTCTTGTATGAATGTATACAAAGTGGTTATCCCGTTTTAGTTTTGAAAATTGTTTAGAAAAATATAACTCGGTAATGATTCTAGTATGAATGTATACCAAGTGGTGATTTTCTAAAGGCATTTTGAAAGGTGTGAGGTGCAAAAAAAATGTTTTAAGTTGTGAGCCAGCAATTAAGAGTTATACCGACCCAAGGTCTTTACGGGCATTTCCTATCCTTATGAGGGTAAAACTGTCCTTATTATTGAGAAATAAGTAGTTTTATCCTTTGGATGTAAAAGGGTCATCGTAGGGTCATCGATTGGTCATTGAAGGCAACAGTTATGAGGATACCTTAGCATTCGAAGGGACTATCATCATTTAACCGTAGGCAACATCGGAGGGTCATCGAGGGACAAAGTTGTATATTCGAAGGCAACATCCGAGGGACTATAATTTATTTTATGATGATTTAACCGAAGGGTCTTTGCTAAGGGTATCCCCACGTTCGCGGGACATGACCGTAATATCGTAATCGTAAGGCAACAAAGAGAGGTCCAAGATCACTTATTCAAAGGCAAAGTTTTACAATTAATTATATAATTAGGATGAAACTCCACATTAAAATTATTAAAAATAATATATTAAAAAATTAATACATTAGAAATTAATACATTAAAAATTAATTTAGGGTGAAACTCCACAAGGGTATCCCACAAATAAAGTGGAATACCTAGCCAATAACCTTTTCCTGGGATATGTGAACCTTTACGAAACTCAAAAAAAAGAAACATGTCAGAACACCAAATCAGGGTGCAATCGAAGATTACACCGGAGAAATATCACAACAATAAATAGGATAGGATGAATAATGCATGGCTATGATAAAACATAAAAAAAACAGAATAGGCCACGGATTTTGAATTTGAAAACAGCCCCACGTTAGGAACTTTGAATTTTATGGCATTTTATCACAGGAATAACATGATCAAACATTCAGGGTATTCAGGCATATTTAAATTCCCATACGAAAGCAAATTATATATCAACATTTAATCATGATGCATTATATATGTAGATATGGCCAATTGAAAGTATAAACAATAGAGATACGCAAACCTGTTTGCCAATTCAAGGTTGAAGGGATTGACCACTTGTAGTATCGGAATAAGTTAGGCAGCGGGAATTGGACGGCGATGGCTTCGGTGCAGATGGGTTGCCTTCAGGGTTTCTTTACTCTGAATTCTCCGGGTAGGCAGGGTTCCTATGCCAAAGTTTCTATCCGTCCTTCTCTGTTCTCTCTCTTTCTTTTTCCTCAAGGTTTTGTTCCAAGGAAACCTCAGAGTGTTTTGCTTCTCTTCCTTCTTTCTCCAGTGAATCTCCCAGTGTAACTCCAAGTGTAAACTCCAAGTGTAAACTCCAAGTGTAAACTCCCCTACTGAAACTTCAGTATTTATAGACTAATTTCGTGGGTAATGGGCTTGGAATGAGGGAGACCCAAGTCCAAAATAATTTATTATATTTTATTTATATATTAATTTTAATTATTTAATTAATTAATTAATTAATTAATTAATTAATTAATTATTTTTTTTTCTTTTTTTTCTTTTTTTTTTTTCGTTTTTTTTTTTTTCGTTTTTTTTTTCGTTTTTTTTTTTTTTTTTTTTTTTTTTTTTTCGTTTTTTTTTTTTTTTTTTTTTTTTTTTTTTTTTTTTTTTTTTTTTTTTTTTTTTTTTTTAGGAAAAATGATGGGTAATTTTTGGGGTATGACAATCACTTTTGAAATTAAATTTTTTAAATCAAAATCATTTTTCTTAAACATAAAAAAGCATGAATTTTAAGCAATTGATTTCATTTAAGAGGAATATCAACAATGGTTCAAAAGTAGTAAGCCCTAAGTATGGAGCATTTTCTCCCTAAGCAGTAGGCGCAATTTCTCTTTCATCCCCGACAACATTGTTTGTTGTTTTCTCCAGACGATTATTTTTCTTCGTCGCCTCAGCTGAGTTGATTAATCCCCTGCGGAGTTTAGTATGTATTCCCTAGCCGAGTTTATATTTGGTCTCCAGCAGAGTAAGAACGGTTCTTTGCAGCAGTTTACATGGTTCTGATAGGACTTTGGTTTCCCCACCAGTCGCCATCAGATTCGCTCCCAGTCAGAGTTTCCTCCTGGTTTCTGAGAAGTTATTTGTGTTTATCCCTTTCATGGTTGTCTCCCATTTGATATGGTGTTGACCTAAAATTCCCCGCAAACTTGATAATGGTTTTCCTCAGCATATCTCCTTTGTTTCCCCAGCTAGGGTGGAGCCTTCGAGATATTGATTTCACTTTTCTCCAGCAGTTGTTTCCCTTTTTTGTGGATTGGCCGAGAATTATATCGATGATTCAAATCTGCGACATCTTTGTATCCTTCGTGATTGTGTTATCAGCATAATCATCATATATACATGTAGCGGTGTATTCGTCGCTATATGATCTATTGGTTAAATCATAAGCAAAGCATACAATGAATTCGAGTCGCCACCGCACTTTTATTTATCCAAAGGACTGGCTAAAAAGCGAACAAAAGCCTAAGAAGTTTTACACGTAGAAAACTAATAAAAAGATCAGAGAGTCTGGGTAAGGGGTAAATTACGCAATGGGAAGGTGTTAGGCACCCATCACGTCCTAGGTACTCCTAGGGAGCCCTTTTCACACTTGTTGTAAAAATTGTTATTTGTTATGACATAAGTATTGTGCAAACATGATTGGGATGGTGAGAAAAGAATGTACAATTTTATTATTTTTGTGTTCGAACGGATGAACCCGTTGCCTACATACCTTCCATCAAAGGTAAGGATCAAAACGCCGTAGTTCGGCTAAAAGATTTCCAAAAGTTAGTGAGTTCAATTTTAAACAATAGCACTGAGGCTCTTCATTATCAATGGGAGAAAACTCGACCAAGACCAACATCCACCATGCGAGGATAGCTTCGACGTACTAGAGGGGTTAACCCTGTTTTCAGTACGGAAGTCTTATAGTCGACTCACTAAGGATAGGGTGAGGTTTACATCAACCACAATGATAATTGAAACCTATGGCTAATGTGAAAAGATTAACAATGGACAAAGCCAAAACAATTGAATGGGTGAAGTTAATTGATTGTGATTATGAAAGTAGAGTCAAAGTATGATTAAGATTAATTCAAAAGAAGTATTATGAAATGGAGTTTGAAAAAAGTCATGGACTTGGGGTCCAGGTTTTTAATTTGAAAACATGAAGATTTGACTGTTTGACTGTTGATTGCTTCAGCTGCAAGTAACAAAGTTAGATGACAATATTTTTGTACTCTTGGTTAGTAAACATATGAAAAGCAATGATATACAAATGCAAAACATGCTTGGTGATCAAGAACCCTACTCACAAGGTAACCCACCCACTAGGAGGGAAGCTAGGGCATGCTATGATCCTTGAGGCCATGATATGATATGATATGGGCCATGAGGGATCTTAGGGCCAAAATTGGGGTCTTACAGATGCCCCTATTTAAGGTCATTCTATCCGGAGAAGTGAAGTTTAGAAATCTTCATCTCGACGCGGTAGAATGGGCTTAAATAACAGTAATGAGACAAATTTTGGTCCCTAAGAGACCTCATGATGCAAATGTATGCATGCAAAAGACACAAATTCTGCGGGGAATACAGTTCACACAGAAGAAAAGACGATCCATCGGAGTAATACACTCACCAGGAACAGAGACTCTAACAATACTCTAGTTGGGGATAGTAAAAGAATGAGAATGCGTGAGCAGGACGCGACTCTAAGTTGGGGAAAAACAAAACTGATACAGCGTGAACGAGACACGACTCTGATTAGGGTAATAACAGAAATTAGACTGGAGAACTCACTGGGGAGTGAAGGACTCACACTGGGGAAAAGAAAATTCCAAAGGAGGACATCCATTGGAAAGACACAAGCTGACTCCTGGGGAGAAGCAAAAGGAAACTCCACTGGGGAATACCCAAAGAATGAGGTGTTACCGATATGAGGGTAACAAAATCAGGAAGGAACACCAAGGATACCAGGTTGTAGGTATGTAACAGGTGACCGACCAAAGACGTGAATTGGTGTGTGTTCCAAAACACTCATCATCCTGAAGAGAGCGAAAGCAAACTTGTTTATAGGATGGATATTTGATTCTATAAAGAATGCAAATCTTACTCAGTTGGGGAAACAAACAAAGTGTTCGACAAAAGAGTGCATGAGATATATTATCTATAGCCGTCAAAACGTAGATAATGTACTCGCATGGAAAAATATCCTGAACCGGGTTGTAGGTTGTTTATAGGATAAAATCCGAAGACGTGAATTGGTTTGTGTTCCAAAACACTCATCACCCTGAAGAAAGCTAGAACAGCAGACTTGTTTATAGGATGGACATTTGATTCTGTAAAGGAATACGAGCCTTACTCTGCGGAGAAAAACAATCAAAAGATTGACCCAAGAGCGAACGAGATATAATATCCATTACCGTCAGAACGTGGATAATATACTCACAAAGGAAGATTATCCTGAACCGGGTTGTAGGTTGTTTATAGGATAAAATCCGAAGACGTGAATTGGTTTGTGTTCCAAGACACTCATCACCCTGAAGAAAGCTAGAACAGCAGACTTGTTTATAGGATGGATATTCAATTCCACAAGGAATATGAATCTTACTCAAAATGGGGACACAAACCCAAAGAGTGCATGAGATATAATATCCATTACCGGCAGACCGTGGATAAGAATACTCGCATGAGATATATTATCTATTACCGTCAGAACGTAGATAATAAACTCGCATGGTAAGAAACATCAGAGATACCGAAGCATATAATAGGTGATCTACCGAAAACGTGAGTTGGTATATATGCCAAAACACACATCATCCAAAACACAAACTGGTTAAAGGATGGACATTCGATTCTACAAAGAATACGAATCTTACTCGACTGGGGAAAATCAACAAAGGACTCCAACCAAAGAGCGCATGAGACATATTATTCATTACCGGCAGACCGTGAATAATATACTCGAAAGGAAAAGACACCAGAGATACCGAAGCATATAATAGGTGACTAACCAAAAAGAGAGACAATCGATACCAAGCATCCGGGTAAACGAAAGACAACTCTAAGGGATAAATTGCAAGCATCCGGCAATTATCCGACAACAAAGAAAATATTCGATTCCGCAAAGGGAAAAAAACGAATCTTACTCGACTGGGGAAACACGAAAGGCTTCGACTGAAGAGTGCATGAGATATATTATTCATAGCCGTCAAAACGTGAATAATAACCTCGCATGGAAGATTATCCTTAACCGGGTTGTAGGTTGTTTATAGGATAAAATCCGAAAAGAAAGGCATCGGGATACCAAATTAGGTATATAATGATGACCAATCAAAGGGAGCAACAGACATTACCAACAAAGGAGGTAAATGAGAGAAGAATCGCTGGGATGCATTGATGATAATCAATGATCCGGGGAACACAATCACTGACAAAAGGTGAAAGGACCCGCTGGGGATAAAATTGCTAGCATACGGCAATTATCCACAAAAGACTTGCTGGGGATATAAGTGCTGATCTGAGCAACTTATCCAAGCAAAGGAAAATCAACATCAAGAACTAGATGGAGATAACCACAAAGAGGGAATTGTCATCGGTTGGGATGAACAACAAAGTTAACTCTGCTAGTGGAGAAAACGGGGTTTATGACTACCGGTTTGTAGGTAGAAAAACCGCAAAGATAGGACTTACGACTGCTGGTTGGTAGGCAGAAGGCCAAACTCTGGTGGGGATAACCATAAAATTAGGGTTTACATCTACCGAATACGGGGTAGAAGACCAACAACTCTGCGTGGGGATAGAACAAATCACAAATCCGCACGGGAAACCAAGATAGGGTTTATAACGAACCACAAACTGCTGGAGAGCAGGAAAATAGGATTTACAACTACCGGTATGAGGTAGAAAACCAACAACTCTGGCTGGGGAATAAAAGGTGTATAACCACAAATTCTGCCAAGAAAGCCAGGAAAAATAGGACTTATAACTACCGGTATGAGGGTAGAGGCCCAAAACTACTCCGCTGGGGAACAACCCACTGGGAAGCACAAGACATTTGACAAATAGCCAATTCGGGAATAATCCGAAAAGACGGACTGAATCAAGACATGTCCTAATGAGGATGTAACTCAAATAGGAAAATCCATCCCAATATATGTGTTGGGAGGAAACGGAAGAAACCGTCATCCACGAGGATATATCTCGGTGGGGAACTGCAGAAGGAAAGACAACAGACATTTTCTGCTTATGGGGCTGACTCTATATGGAGAGATTTTAACACCCGACATCTGCTAGGGGAGATCTATAAAGAAGATCTGCATCACCCATTGCAGGAAACAACAATCAAAGGATATATGGCGAAAAATGCCACATGAATATCTGAATGTTTATGAGTATGCATGAATATGCGTAATTTATGTTTGATGAATGCTGACAAAACAGACAGTTCTAACACAACCAAATCCAGGAATCAAACGCCCGGTATTATACTTCCAGGGAAAAACCAACTGGAGAGCCAATCTGCGGAGATCTATACGCTGTCCAGCAAAGATCTGCGGGTACTGCTGAAGAAGCAGAGGATCAGAGATATCAGGAAACAACCCAATCCAGGTACAGAAAGTCACAACAGGAAAAACAGCCACCAAGACGAATCTGTTGGGGAACAAGAGAAGTCCCAAAGTATCCGCAGGGGATCCCAGTGTCAACTGAGAAACAAAAAAGTGCGTTGTACAAACACAAACTGCTGTAGAAGCAAACTCCACATAACTCCGCTGGGGAACAACCCACTGAGGGAGAATGATATCATCCAAATAGAATCTAACTGCATAAGCAACTCTACTGGGGAAAACTGTCGGCTACTCTCTTGGGGAACAAGCCACTGAGGGAGGACAGATCACACAAGTAGATTCTGCAACAAACCATTCTACTTGGGGAGAATACACATAGCAAACTGATCACAACAAATAGGTTCTGCAATATAAGCCACTCTACTGGGGATCACAAACAGTCAGGAAATCAATTCGTTCACTAGAGGCCAAAGCCATCATCCGACCATACTGGGGATTGAAGGAGTATTCAGCAGGCGAAACCGCCACAACAAACGCTCTGCAGACTATGCTGAGGACAAGATGGATGAACATATTGGGATATCAACCCAATCAACCACCGAGTAGGAAAATAAATCCTGCTCTGCTGAAGAGAACAACTCTGATGGAGAGATAGCAACAATTCCGCAGACGACTTCGCCGGGGAAAGGGTAAAGTACCGGGTCTCAAACCACTGACTTACCAAGTCTTTCAAAAAGAAAGCAACCGTGCTGAGGAAATAGACAATTCCTGCTGGCAACTGCACTGGGAAGAGTGACAACAACTCTGCTCGCGACTCCGATGGGGATATCAATAACAACTCTACTCGTGACTGTGCTGAGGAGACAAATAAAGTCTGGGGCAGGCGACCCACTGGAGAAAGTGACGGGGCACCAAGATGACAAACCATCAACCGCCGAAACTTCTACAAGAAGAGCGCCCATGTTGGGGAAAACTGCTGCTCGAGAAAACGAAGTCTTCAACAACACTCTGCTTGCGACTATACTGGGAAACAACCCCACCAACAACTCTGTTTGAGGAATCATCCTCAACAAAGATATGAAGAAAGAAGATACAACCAAACCAGGAATATGAACAAATGTCTTACCTGTTGGAGATCATGTCACCCTCGGGAGAGCGCTGAGATATTCTTGAGTATCCTTTCAATCTTGTGAATGTTCACTTCGTTTAAAACAATGTTTTGAAAATTTTGATTTGTTTAAAACAATGATATTTTATCAATTTAAAACATGCAAAACATTTGTTGAATTGAAACAAATAAGAGTGCAAATAATTGGATAAAAAGCTCAAATTGATTTGATGGAATGGTAGCCTGCAAATGGCAAGACTCCATAGATCTGTACAAATTTGAAATCAGTGATATATATTGGAAGAGGGCTACATTGAACATAATGATCCTTTCTCTACCAATTTGAATCTCGATGTATTCGAAGCTTCAGTTGACGACGAATCGAGGATCTTCTGACGAACAGACAGCTGTGGCGAACAGAAAGTCTTGTCAGGATGCAGTTACTTGCCAAATCCCTAATTTTTGCCTAGATTGCCCCAGGGTGAGGTACTCAATCTAGCGGGATGCAAATATCTCTCTTTTTTTCAAGTCTCTAATTTTTGCCTGGATTACCCTTGCGGGTTCTCCACCGAGACGCTCATTTTTGCCTAAGCCGCCCTTTCGGGTTTTCAACTTAGCGAGCTATTCTGTTTTTCTTTTGCATATACTTTTTTTCTAGGCAAAGTATTTCTTGACTGCATCTGAATTCATAGGACGAGTGAAATCCTCCCCATCCATTGTTGTAAGCATCAAAGCACCGCCTGAAAAGGCTCTCTTGACAACATATGGACCCTCATAGTTTGGAGTCCACTTGCCCCTGGAATCGGGCGCGAAAGACAAGACTTTCTTGAGCACGAGGTCACCTTCTCGGAACACACGAGGCTTGACCTTCTTGTCGAATGCTTTCTTCATTCTCTGCTGATATAACTGACCATGGCACATGGATGTCAATCGCTTCTCTTCAATCAAATTCAACTGGTCGTAACGACTCTGAATCCAATCAGCATCAGTCAACTAGGGATTTTGAGGGTATACTTTTCTTTTTTCTTTTGGAAAAATTTTGAAAAAAATTTCCTGATTTTTTGATTTTTCTTATTTTCCACCCTCTTTTTTTCTTTTCTCTTTTTTTTTTTTTTTTGTAATGCCCCAGTTTAACTGTTTAGCTGATTCTCATGATACAGCTGAATGAGCTCCTTTTATGCTCAAGAAGGCGGGTAATCTCGTCAGGAATCCCCTTTAACATCATCTTCCTCTACCTCAGATACAAGGAACTCAAGATTGGGAGATGGCATTGGATCATTGTGTTCAATGGGTTTAGAAATCCCTGCATAATGATTCTGGATAATGAAAAGCTTTTGTATTTAAACAAGCAAATCATTTATGCAGATGAAAAAGTTGTTTTCTTGTTTTTCAGGGTTTTTTGTGATCACTGATTTCATGCAAAAGCAAAAAGTGAAAACAAATGGAAAAACAAATGTTTAACAATGCATTAATTGAATGAAAACATCATTGCATTAAAATGCTGCCAACAATGTCATCACTTCTCCTTTTGGCATGGGAGAAGGGTTTTAAACAAAGTGAACAAATCACGCTGACTTATGAATGACCGTAGGAACATCCACAGCGACCCAATTGTGGCAGACACCACCAGGAATAACAAAATTGTTCATATCCTCTGCATCCTCTTCCAAGATAGCAGCAGCTTCCTCTTCTCCAGGTTGATCGGCATGGATGAATCCTCCACTTGTGAACAAACCATGCTCATTATATGCCCCAGAACCATAGCCAATGCCAGCCCGGGATTTGTTATCTTCAAGTTCAAGCACCTTCCCCAAACCAGCAACTGCGCCACATTCGATGGCCAGCTTCGCATCACGGTAGGAAGTGAATGAAGGAGACTTCTTCTCGATTGGTTCATCAATAGATAGAGCTTGGAACTGAGTTCCAACTTCATCCTCTGCGTCAATGTACGAGAAAGAAGATAGATGGCTAACCAGGAGAGCCTTTTCTCCCCCTACTACAACCAGTTTCTTGTTCTTGACAAATTTCAGCTTCTGGCGTAGGGTGGATGTCACGGCGCCAGCCTCGTGAATCCATGGTCTGCCTAAGAGACAGCTATAGGATGGGTGGATATCCATCACCTGGAAGGTAACCTGGAAATCACTTGGTCCAATCTTGATTGGGAGATCAACTTCCCCAATCACGGTCTTGCGCGACCCATCGAAAGCTTTCACAACAACCCCACTCTGCCTCGTAGGAGGACCTTGGTATGACAATCGAGAGAGTGTGGATTTTGGCAATACATTTAGAGAAGATCCAGTGTCCACCAGCACATTGGACATTGCATCCGATTTGCAATTCATAGAGATATGTAAAGCCATGTTGTGGTCTCTTCCCTCCTCAGGGAGATCAGCGTCACAAAAGCTCAAGGTGTTGCAAGCGGTAATGTTTGCAACAATACTATCAAACTGCTCAAGGGTGACGTCGTGATCAACATACGCCAGGTCCAAGACTTTCTGCAGAGACTCCCTATGGGGTTCTGAATTCAGCAGCAAAGAAAGAATGGAAATCTTGGAGGGTGTCTGTAGAAGCTGGTCTACAATGTTGTACTCACTCTTTCTGATGAGCCTCAGCATCTCATCAGATTCTTCATCAACAATGCCACTCGGGACAACTGAAGAAACAGGAGTCTTTTGTATGGATGAGGAGGGTTTGGCAACATCAAGTGCCGGATTCTGAACATTAACAGCGGTCCCAACCGGACGTTCAACAGATTCAGAAGCAACAGCCTTAGGAGGCGCAGAAAATACACGACCACTTCGGGTCAACCCACTTACATCAGGGACAGTGGTCACGGAAGTGGAAGGCAACGGTACTTCGACCCCATCCTGCACAGCAACAGGGTTGTATCTGAAAGGCACAGCTCGGTCAGAGGAGTAGGGCACAGGGCCGGCAGGTTTGATGACCAACGAAGGGGAAGCCTTCAGCTTGTTGCTATTGTAGCGAATAACAACCGGCTCAGGCAGCTTGAACACTGGTGAGATGACATTCACTTCAGGCTCGGCTTTATCAACATTGCGATTCTGCAGAATCTCAATGGTACCCTCATCCAACAGCTTCTGAAGCTCTCTGCGTATCTGGTCGCAACCCAAACGGTTAACCGAGCAGACGCGGCACTTGTCGTGGTTATGCTCCAAGTGGCTGTGCTGACACAGCATCCGATGTAATTCAACCAACGACTACCTGATGTGGCTCACATATCTGACCTTGTACTTCCCAAGGCATTCCTGAATCATATTAACAGACTTCCCATGCGCAGGCAATGGGTTCTTGGTGACGTTTGGGCTTGAATCTTCAAAACTCAGAATACCACACCTCACAAGGTCCTGAACCTTGGTCTTCAGCTGAAAACAATTCTCTATATCATGGCCCGGAGCGCCAGAATGATAGACACAGTGCAGGTCAGGCTTATACCACCACTGAGGGTTGACCGGTATAGCCGGAGGGTCTCTCGGAGTAATCAGCTTCCGCTCTATTAGAGAGGGATACAATTTTGCGTAAGACATGGGAATCGGATCAAAACTGATCTTCTTCCTATCATAACTCATATTCGCTTGATTACTTGTGCTGCCACGAGGCTGATAAGCCTGTTGCTGTGGACGAGACTGTTGTTGTTGGTACTGAGGTTGTTGATATTGCTGCTGATGCTGATATTGTTGATGTTGATATTGCTGATGTTGCTGAGCATTGTCTTTGAAAACAGGTGCTACGTGAGCCACCTGGTGCTGATGACGTGCGGGCTTCCTCTGAACAGAGGGTCTTCTATGCTTGGGCTGGGATTGCACAGCATGTGCTTCCCCTTCTTTCCTCTTAAACGCCCTATATCGTTTAGAGGAAGAACCCTCATCCTTCGCCAACCGTCCTTCACGGACACCTTCTTCGAGACGCATCCCCATGTTCACCATCTCGGTGAAATCAGAGGGAGCGCTTGCTACCATCCGCTCATAATAGAATGAGCCAAGAGTCTTCAGAAAGATCTTGGTCATTTCCTTCTCTTCTAGCGGTGGAGTGATCTGAGCTGCCAGCTCTCGCCATCTCTGGGCATACTCCTTGAACGATTCCTTGTCCTTCTGCGACATGGACCTGAGTTGATCTCGGTCAGGCGCCATATCGACGTTGTACTTATATTGCTTGACGAAAGCTTCGCCAAGGTCGTTGAAGGATCTGATGTTGGCACTGTCCAAGCTCATGTACCATCTGAGCGCGGCACCGGATAGACTATCTTGGAAATAATGAATCAGAAGTTGATCATTATCAGTCTGTGTGGACATCTTCCTGGCGTACATGACCAGGTGAGCAAGTGGACAGGTGTTCCCCTTGTATTTTTCAAAGTCAGGGACCTTGAATTTGATCGGTATCTTCACACCGGGAACAAGACAGAGCTCGGCAGCAGACTTGCCGAAGAGATCTTTGCCTCGAAGAGTCTTCAATTCCTTTCTCAGCTCGAGGAATTGGTCGTTCATGGCGTCCATCTTTTCATAAACGTCCGGGCCCTCAAACGGCTCGGAGTGATAGATGGTGTCGTCTACCCTTGGCATGGTATGCACGACAGGAGGAGCGAGAACAGGGACCGGGCTAGATGTCGGCATGTTAGCAAAGGTGGGAGCGGGCCGATCAGGCATAAAACCTGGAGGCATTCCCCAAGGGAACCCGGCTGGCATGGCGTTGGGCACGTGAGCACTGACTGGCACAGTCGACGTGGCTACCTCTGAGATGACCGTCCTCTGGGGAGGAGTTGCAGGAGTTGGAGAAGGTTGGTTTTGAGCAGCGAGGAGTTGCTCCATCAAAGCGCCAAGTCTGGCGACCTCTTCCTTCAATTCTCTGTTCTCTTGTTCTAGTTGCTCCATGACTCTCGCAGAATTGACTCGCGTATAATACCGGTGAGTCAGCTTGTCTTCAAAATAAATGAAGAGCAAAGGGTTAGGACAAGAAGACCAGAAACAAAGGGTACCTGCTTATGCAAAAATGATGCATGAAATGTTTGTGCAGATGCTTTGTTTATTTCCAAGGAACCCTTAGGGTATTATTTGCAATATTTTGAATAGTTAAAACATTTTAAGTTCTCATGGAAAATATTTCATTCAATATATCAAGACAAAGGAGTACAGCGTTTTTAATCATTACAAAGAGAAAAGGCAAATAACATCCTATGGATCCCTAGAAGCTCGGGATGCTGGAAGACGAGAAGTGCACAACTTCTTGATCTCTCTCTCATAGGCCGCTTCCATATCTGCTTTCTCCTTTGCCAGTCGATCATACCTCCTTTTCCAGAATTTGGAAGACTGAGGAAGAAGAGAAGTCCAAGTGTCGTTCGGATCGTCGATCACTCGGTGCTCGAGGAACTCAATCATAGCGTCCTTCTCCTTAAGCTGCTGAAGCAATTCTTCTCTTTCACGTATCCAAGCACGTGAAAGGTCTTCTTCTCTCAACTCCTCTACACGTTGGGTAGGGAGGGTTGAAGGCCCAGCCACATCCAACGGTGTAGGTCTCGGATAGTCGTACGGCATCACGTAGACGGCAGCTCTCTGTCTGACCCAAGAGGTGTATGGCTCCAAAGCAATGCAGTTCTTTGGACCCAACTCGTTCCTACTCTTCTTGTGGATACTGCGCCAAGCACGGACAAATCTGGCTTTCAGGCCTTGGGGATCTTTACCCTCCTGGAAGAACACACCTTCTAACAGAATGTTATGGGGTTTATCCTTCAGGGGGAACCCAAGCTGACGTCGTGCGAGAATAGGATTGTAGTTGATCCCACCACATGTGCCAAGAAGAGGCACATTAGGGAATTCACCACAAGAGTCAATGATCTGAACGGTATCATACACGCGATCATACCAGGTGATATCATCATTGGTGAGAGACATAAGTCTTTGAGACCACCGTAGACATCCCTTGTTCTCCTTGAAAGCAACTGTCTGCGGCAAGTGCGAAATAAACCACTTGTGCAGCAGGGGTAGACAGCAGACAATAACTCCTCCACCTTTTGCATTCCTCAGATGCAAAGAGACATAAGCATCGCCCAACAAAGTCGGAACTGGATTAAGAACTGAGAAGATCCTAATGGCGTTCATGTCCACGAACTTGTCGAAGTTGGGAAACAGCACTAATCCATAGATGAGCAGCACGAATAGAGCCTCAAAGGCATCCTCACTCATGGCCTTCCCATAAAAGGTAGCTTGGGCAATGAGGAACTCGGAAGGAAAACCCTGAATTCCGCCTTTGGTAGTCAGATTAGCCCTAATCAGGTCTTCATCTATGTGCAATAAGCTAGCAATCTCTCGAGCAGATGGAATATTCTCTAAGCCACTGAACGGCACTTGATCCAGAATCGGAATCCCAATGAGATGAGAATACTCCTCCAAAGTCGGCAACAGCTGGAAGTCTGGAAATAAGAAGCAGTGATGCAACGGATCGTAAAACTGAGCTAAAGTACTCATCAACCCTTCATCAACCTGAGTAGTGAGCAGAGGTAGAAGCTTCCCATATCGAGCTTTGAAACCCAAGGGATCTAATACATACGATGTCAGATTCCTTAACTCTTTTACGTCGGGCTGTCTAAAGCTGTACTTCTTTGTATGCCTTTTTGGTCTTTCCATGTCTGAAAATTTTGCAAATAAACCCTTTTAAGTTCCTTGAAAATTTTCTTTTTCTGATGACATGAATGCGGATGAATGCGTGAATGCATGAATGCAACAAACACACTCAAGGATCAAGCAAAGCACACCAAACAAAGGTCGTGGGAAAACTCATTGTATCCCTAATATCAATCATCCATTTTGGTGGATTTAGGTTTTCACCTTATCGACACCCAAGTTCCAATGATATTAACGGTACATGAACCGGCTCAAACATCCTTAATATCAACCAGCCGCTTTGGTGGATTTTAGGTTTTACACCTGATCCGGGTTCCATTGATATTAACGGTGTCTGAACGACTCAACCACGAATCACGGGTTTGTTGAGAGTCACGAGCATGGAGTCTTGGTTAAGAACCACCCAAAGGGAGTGTACTAGGGTTTAAACCTGCCAGACATGTTCTACCAGAGGTTCCCATAATCATCGTTCCATCTTTCGAATATTATCGGAGGAACGAATACTCGTATTCCAAGAATATTCTCAAGAGAAACTCTTATGAGTGTAGTATCGCGTAACAATCGTACCAGAACTGACATCTGAACGACCTCCACACTACGTCCTAAAAAATAGGCCAAGATGGGTTTGGTAAACTAAGGTCCTTGGCTTCTACGGCACATGATTGAAAGAATAATGCCTAACCACAAATAACTTGTGTGACATTATTAGTTCAACATGACCTCCACCAAGTGAATGGGCTCGCAAGTCAACTGGCTAAGGAATACTCCATACCAGTCAACAAGACTATGCCATTCTCCTATCCTAGAGTGCACTCGAGTTCGGGTATAGAACTCATCTCACAGAGATCACCAAAGCAAACAGCATTTGTATATCAAGCAATTCAAACATTACAATCAATACAGTTATCCCAAATTGTACAAAAATATGTCAAATAACAAATAATAATATAGCACAACAAGAGTGAAAAGTAGGCAATACCACCAAGGATCGATTTTCCCCAGCAGAGTCGCCACTTTTTCTGTAGCGGTGTATTCGTCGCTATATGATCTATTGGTTAAATCATAAGCAAAGCATACAATGAATTCGAGTCGCCACCGCACTTTTATTTATCCAAAGGACTGGCTAAAAAGCGAACAAAAGCCTAAGAAGTTTTACACGTAGAAAACTAATAAAAAGATCAGAGAGTCTGGGTAAGGGGTAAATTACGCAATGGGAAGGTGTTAGGCACCCATCACGTCCTAGGTACTCCTAGGGAGCCCTTTTCACACTTGTTGTAAAAATTGTTATTTGTTATGACATAAGTATTGTGCAAACATGATTGGGATGGTGAGAAAAGAATGTACAATTTTATTATTTTTGTGTTCGAACGGATGAACCCGTTGCCTACGTACCTTCCATCAAAGGTAAGGATCAAAACGCCGTAGTTCGGCTAAAAGATTTCCAAAAGTTAGTGAGTTCAATTTTAAACAATAGCACTGAGGCTCTTCATTATCAATGGGAGAAAACTCGACCAAGACCAACATCCACCATGCGAGGATAGCTTCGACGTACTAGAGGGGTTAACCCTGTTTTCAGTACGAAAGTCTTATAGTCGACTCACTAAGGATAGGGTGAGGTTTACATCAACCACAATGATAATTGAAACCTATGGCTAATGTGAAAAGATTAACAATGGACAAAGCCAAAACAATTGAATGGGTGAAGTTAATTGATTGTGATTATGAAAGTAGAGTCAAAGTATGATTAAGATTAATTCAAAAGAAGTATTATGAAATGGAGTTTGAAAAAAGTCATGGACTTGGGGTCCAGGTTTTTAATTTGAAAACATGAAGATGTTTGCACAATATCTATCTCAAGTTTGAAAGTAATGTGTGAAAAGGTTTAGGACATAATGGGATGAATGGATGAAGATGGAGTGTAAAACTTCCTAGAAGGTTCACTTCTTGAAATCATATAGGAAATGATTCAAGTGTGTCCTTTGGAATGGCAATGAGTAATAACAAACAAGCGAAAGAAGAAAGTCAACAAAAGCGGATACCGGATGCCAATCACTGGTCTTATACCAATCTCCTAAAACAAAACTGGATATCAGAGGCCACTCTATGGTCTTACACTAATCTCCTCAACAAAGAAATAAAAAGGTGGATACCGGATGCCAATCACTGGGCTTATACCAATCTCCTAAAACAAAATGAAACCGGGATACCGGATGCCAATCTGTCTGGGCTTACACCAATATCCAACACATGATCATAGGAAAGCAAATGCCAACTTGCAGGGACTTACAGTTGCATCCTCACATAAACAAAGAAAAGCAAAACAATGGATGTCAGATGCCAATCTATCTGGGCTTACTCTAACCTCCACAGTATGGTCCTAGGAATACAAATGCCAACTTGCAGGGACTTACAATTGCATCCTCACATACAACAAACAAGAGCAAAGAAGATATGAGTGACCAATGAGGTCTTACACTCTATCCTTCCATATCATAGGAGCAATGGCCAATGAATGGTCTTACAATTGTCCTCAATGGGCAAACAACAAAGATATGTCACAGAGACAAATGAAATGATCATGCACTAATGAGCAATTAATGATGATAAAATGCATAAAGCATACAAGCAAACATGTGCATATGAAGATAAGCAATCAATCAATGAAGTCAATCAGCACACACTATAACCAAATAGTGAGGCTCATATAAAGGGCTAGGCATTGAAGCCAACTGGAATAGGGTTAATGGTGCTCTTAACCTTGCCATTGAGGGGCTAAGGTGAAGCAGATGAAAGGATATGAGGGGTGTGCCTCATTGCTCTTATCCCTGGTCAGGGAGAGCATTTGAATATCAGAAGGTGTGGGAGTTCAGAAAGTAGGAACTCAATCCACAAGTTAGACTCTATAGATCTTGGGTTTGGATCTCAATGCTACAACCATGTAATGGGAGCAAGGAGAAGACTCACAGAATAGTAGGAGATAGGTTGCTTATCTCTTTGATCTACCAATTGCCTCAAATGAGGACTTTTCCTGCTTGGGACAAATGTAAACACACACAGGCATTGCTTCTTAAGGAGGACTTCAGACAGTTGCCTGGCCAAGTAACAGGCCAGGTCTTCCAGACTACATGAAGAAAAGGGATTATACCTCAATGCAAATTGCTATAAAGCAAATCAAAGCAAGTTCTTAAGAACTAAGCAACTAAAGGTACCTGAAACCAGTCAAACAGAATCAGTACACAACTCAAAAGTTAAGGCAAAATGAGATAAGGATCAACAGACAACACAATCAGATAATTGTACAATGCACAAGGCTCAAAGCATGTGAGCCAAGCAACCTACAAAACAAACAAGTTAGTCATGATAAACAATCAAGCTCAATCACATTGTAATGATCTCTTTGAAGCATTTGTTGCTTAACCTGAAAACATGAACTCAAACATGAGCAACAGGACCACTAGGACAAGCCTAGGGTCAAAAGGGGATGAGAAAGTCAAAACCGCAAGTGAAATCCAATCAAAATCATATTCAGACAATCAAGAAGTAAACTCAATTGGTTTCAAATTCACATCATTCATCATCATGATTTCACAAACAAATTAGGTCAAAGCATGGCATATGGAAGCTCATAGAAGTCAACAGCAAGACTTAACTCAAAACCAATCATAGACATTTCAAAAAATCATCAAATAATTCATGCTCAAACATCAACCATAACATGATATGCATACCAAATTTCATCTCATTTGGATCAAAGGAAGTTGGTCAATGAAAATCAGAAAGGCAAGGCAAGTTCAAGCATGTTCAAAGAAGTCAACCAAACATGTATCAACTTGAATAAATCATAAATCAGTGATAACATATGAGAAATGAATGGGATCAACACCATGACAAAGCTTAAGATGTCTACTAATCACATGTCAAATTTTATGTTCATCCAATTAGGTATGAGAATTTCACAAATGAAATGGGAACATGTATCACAAAAAGTCAACATATGATCAAACAGGGGAGAAAAATCTCAAACAATTAGGAAATACCACAAATAATTCCAAGAAAAATCACATGTAAACTTGACATCCAGGAGTACATTCATGCAAAAATTCAAGCTAATTTGAGTTCAAGAAGCATGGTAATGAAAATCATGAAGTTGCACATCAATGGTGTGACACAAATTGTCACACCCTATTTCAAAAAATCATAACTCACAAACCAGAAATGACAAATTCACAAACTCTACACCAAAATCACCATGAATGTGTCTAGTTTAAGCACAAAAAATTTCAAAGGCATTGGATAAGGCATCAGCATTTCACAATTTATTTGGCAAAGTGTACAAAAAAAGAGCACATGTCACAAACCCTAGCACAATTTAAAATCCCTCCATGCAAAAATTCTGGAAAAAATATGATAATAAACTAGAGATTGAGATGAACATTATGCAAAAAGTCTCATGAATTTTGGATTAAAATTGGATGACTTATGATTTTTGGAAGTTTGTGTAACAAATGAAATAAAAATTGAAGAAATAATATGATTTAAATGATTAATGAAACCGGCCGTGGCATTTGGCTATTGGTCATGGCAATCCAACAGTAGAACAAACATGCAAAACACGTTCAACATAATTTCTGGGTTCATGAAGAACTAGGGTTCGTGTACAGTAGCAACATTCATCATCATCAACCAATCGTGAAAAAATTTTGTGCCCAGAAATGGAAATCAAATACATCATTCGAATCATCCAAGCACGAACAACACGAATCCAACAACCATTTTCAATAATTCAAGCGGATAAGAAAGAATCGTGCAAAAACAAATTCACATGCCAAACTTTATGACAACATAACTTTCAAATTACTTAACCATTTTCAGTGATTCAAAGCTTAAAATGCTCATGGCAAGGAGATCTAGCTAAAGCATATCATGGTTTTGCAAATGAAGAAATTCGAAAACTCACCAAATCTGAAGTGCAGTGTCGATTCAGTGATTCTTTGGTTGCAAATGCTCAAAACAGATGCACATGAAGGTTCTAGGAGGTGAATGGAAGTAGGAATTTAGCTCAACAACCTTGCTTCTAGCTGCAACCAAGATTTGCCATGAATGAAGCTTAATGGAACAATGTGTTTTTCTTTGCTTACAGTTGAGAAATGATGCTTGAAAATGCTTCCAATAGGCTGGTGAATGATGGAACAAGCAAGCAAGAATCGTGCTCTTTGAAAGTTTTCAGAAAAAATGCAAAATGAAGAAAAGAGGTTTTTAGAGAAAATGAGTTTTTCTGTTTTGGTAAGAGTGGCTGCTAGGGCTTGTGTTCAGCAGAAAATGCAGTATATGTATGCTGTTTAAGGTTGGTTTAAGTTGGCTAATTGAAATGTAATCACAATTTGCTAAAATGACATGTTTTTGAAATTTGCTAAAAACCAACTCAAGTTTGTATGGGGTGTAAGTGACTGCACGAAAATGGGCCTTGAACATGTTCCAAATGAGTTTTCTGAACATTCTCAATTGGCAAAATGTGTTGGAATTGGTTATTTTGCAAAGTCATTTTTCCACCTCACTTGAAATTAATTCATGCTAGTTCAAAAATGCCATTTTGATTGGTGAGTTTTTGGTAAATTGTGATGACATATTTGGAAAGAGGGCATCAAATGTGACTTGTAGCAAAAAACCCCACCCAATTTGGCCAAATGGTTTGGAAGATATGGCCTTTTGAAGTTCAAAAATATTTGAGAATGATTTGATCATAACTTGCCAACCATAAATGGGAATTGAGTGTTCTTGGACTTTTTGGAAATGGGAGAACAAGATCTTCAACTTTAATGTTGGGCAAAAATTCATTTGAAGCTTGTATGATGATGTAAGTTGAGGATCAAGAAGTTTCCATTTTTGGCAAATTCCAATTACAGGTCAACTTTCTATTTTTGGAAATTTCTTGTTTGACTTCAAATTCTTCAATGATGATGCTTGACATGATATATGAGGCTTATATGGGCATGAATGAGACCTCCCAAACCAATTCCCACCATCAAATCACTGATTAAATGGACAGTTGACCAAGGTTGACTTCAGTTGACTTTGCTTGACTGAACCATGTTCTGATGAATTCCAAACCCTAATCACTTGAGATCTTGATTCCAAATGATGTCACAACTCATATGAACTCTTGATGAATGATCATGGTACCCGAATTCTTCAAGAATGGCCACCATCTGTTGCTCAATGAATGATTTGACTGTTTGACTGTTGATTGCTTCAGCTGCAAGTAACAAAGTTAGATGACAATATTTTTGTACTCTTGGTTAGTAAACATATGAAAAGCAATGATGTACAAATGCAAAACATGCTTGGTGATCAAGAACCCTACTCACAAGGTAACCCACCCACTAGGAGGGAAGCTAGGGCATGCTATGATCCTTGAGGCCATGATATGATATGATATGGGCCATGAGGGATCTTAGGGCCAAAATTGGGGTCTTACAATACATACACATATACATATACACTCATATAATTTCATTATTGCATAATCACACTTGTTGATTCATTCTTATGCTTTTAATTCTCTGTTATGGTGGTACTTTATCCCCATACAAGTTTGGTGTCTATCCTCCTTCAATTGTAGAGTGTCATCCCCTTAAGCAGAAAGACTTTAACCTTTCTCCTTTCCCCACTGAGTTATTTCCTCGTGAATGATGATTTGTTTCAACTTCCTCCCAAGTTGATTATCTTGATGGAACTACTCCTCTTGAGTTATATCCTCATTGGGTTGAGTCTTGATTGACTATTTTCTGTCTAGATCTTACCTAAATCGATGCTTCAGGTCCCCTAAGAGTTTATTACCCAGTAACTGGTAATGTTCTTCTTAGGTTGCAGTTTGCTACTTCTTGCCCAATACCCGGCAAAAGTAACCTTTTTCTCCCCAGCGGATTCATTTTCATGTTTCCCCAGGAAGTATATCTTTGATATGTTCATCCTAACCGGTGACATATATTTTCTTCCCCTGTCTTAAGTCTATCCTTGATATGTTCATCCTAACCAATCACGGATATTCTCATCTTTGGTATTCTACCTAGTAAAAAGGTAGTTGTAATCCCTACTTGTTCCCTAGAGAGTTAATCCTTGATATGTTCATCCTAACCGATGACGGGTTTCCTTCTCTTTACGGTCTTCTACCCAATAACCGGTAGTTGTAAATCATGCTTTTCTCCCTTTGTAGATTGTATCCTTGATATGTTCACTTTAACCGATGACGGATATCCTCTCTGTGGTATTCTATCCAGCATTTGATAGATGTAATTCCTACTTTTTGCTCAGGTGGTTTATCCTTGATATGTTCATCCTAACTGATGACGGGTATCCTCTTTAACAATTCCCAGGAAAGATTTTCCTTGATATGTTCATCTTAACCAATGACGGATTCTCTTTCCTTTGAGTCTATCCTTGGTATGATCACTTTAACCGATGACAGATATTCTCATCTTTGGTCTTCTTCCCAGTAACCGATAGTTATAAATCCTATTTCTGCAGTTTTTCCCCAGCAAGTCTATTCTTACTCAGTAACTGGTAATGAATGCACTTCCTTGCGGCCCTCAGTGAGTCATCCTTGATATGTTTACCCTAACCGGTAATGGTGTCCTCTCTGATCAGATTTCTATTATCTCCTTACCCGGTAACAAGTAGTGGATAATAGACTTCTGCTCCTCCTGTGTTGAAGTTTATTTCTTCCCCATATGAGTTAAGTGCTATTTCCTTGGTGAAATCGCTTTTCCTGCATGATTTGAGTATTTCAGTTTTATTCTGATCTACCTGTTTCCCTTGTAGACGTCTTTTGTTTCTCCGACTGAGTCTCTCCATTTTCATGGTATTCCTCTAGTCTTCCAGCAGTTTTTAAAGTCGTAGCCTGGCCTACGCACAACCTCTTTTGTCCCCTCAGAGTCTCTATCTCCCCAGTGAGTTTTTCCTTATGGAATGCATCATGCTCCTGCGGACCTTCGGTCTCTCTGACTTCTTTTCCTCTGTGGAAATATTTCCCCATAAAAAATTTCTTTTACATCCATATCATATGCATCATGAGGTTTCTTAGGGACCAACATGTGTTTCTATATGTTTTTATTTAAGCCCATTCTACTGAGTCGATACGAAGATTTTAACCTTCACCTCCTCAGTTAGAATGTCCTTAAATAGGGGCAGCTGTAAGACCCCAATTTTGACCCTAAGATCCCTCATGCAGTATCATCATATGCATTAGCATTGGGGTTATACCTTGTCATCCTCCTTACCCCTCTTTCATTGGGTTTGTTTTGGGAGAGATCATCGAGCACCATGTGATTGTATCATACTTGTATTTTATCATTTCACTAACCAAAATACCAAAAATATGTCTTTGTATTTGCCTAACTCTTTTATAGGTAGGGCATGATCACTATTGATCTATCAAGTTCACATCTAGGGTTTAAGACCCTCAATGCTAAGAGCACAACCAAGGAATGATCCCTAATGGCTCTAGGAATTATATATGAGTCCCCATGATCTCTACATGTTATTTTGATCAAGATTTCTTCAAGATTTTGGAGTTGGTTTACCTTGGAAACCCTAGTTCATCTAGGTATCTTGAGTAACTTCTTCAACAAGCTTCTTTACCAATTGATCAAATTTCTCAAGGGGCACTTCAAATTTCATCATATTATGAATATGTGATTTACCATGAGCCTAAAAATCAAGAGAATTGCAAGTTAGCAAGTTGGTCGATGGTGGTTAGCCAGATGATTTCATCTGATCAAAATTGGGTCCCCTTAGACCCTATATCCTACAACTGTTTTAGATCTAATTTTGCTTGGAAAGTCATTTTATATGTTGAAACATTATAGGTCATTTTGTCTAAACCCTAATTTGAAAGTCAACTTCCCAAGGTCATAACTTGCTCAATTTTTATGCTATGAAAGACTTCCAAGTTGCACAATAAAATTCAAAGTGTCTACTATAACTTTGATGTTTGGAGTAAGAACTAATTCAACTTTTATGAGCATGTTATATGAGGATATATTATAGGTCATTTTGGACCAATACCATTGAACAATTGATTTTCCTCAATTTCAAAAATGCATAACTCACTCATCCCAAATCCAAATGATGTCAAATTTGTGACCATTTTGAAGGTTTTTGAAAGATCTACAACTTTGATGAAGACACATTTCTCATTTGGAGCGCACATAAAAAGTTAGGCAAGGTGGAATAATTGAACATGTCGCTTGACACTTAGAAAATATTTTGACATGTTGAAATTTCCAAACTTCCACCTCAAAATTAACCATGATACAAGTTCCAAATGGAAACGTGTTCAACATAAGAGTTGTTCCTCTTGATCTAAGCTTTCCAAAGAGTCCTCATTCATTCATTTTGGACAAAGTTTGAGGGGTCTGCGCATGGCTTAAACAGGGTTGTATCAATTGGCAAGAATCATGCTTCAAACATTCAAATATATTTGCCTTGCAATCCAAGCTTCATTCAGACCTCATTTCAAGTGATTGTGGACCTAGTAGAGTTGCCTCATGGGCCTGCACACGCCCATGCAAGCATGTACATTGCATTGCCAATTTAGGAAGTATTTTCAAGTGTGCAAATAACACTCATCTATTGCTATAAATAGAGGTCCAATGCTTCAGTTTCAAGGACCTTGCGTGCCAGCTTTGAATCCCTAGCTCCAAACCCTCTCAAAACAAAGGAAAACCTGATAAATTTCAATTAAAATTTGAGTTTGAATCTCACTGTTTGGAGATTCAAAAACTCTAGGATCCAAAGCTTTGCATCCTTCTTAATCCACTTCCACAAGCTCCATAAGCAAGATCGAGCAAGAATTGAAGCAAGAGCAGTCCATTTCTGCACAACATTAAAGGTATTTTTCTAGATTTTTCTTCTCTTCGATTCTCTCTTAATTCTCATTAATTCTCTTGGATCCTTGGTTGTCTGAAGTCCTACCAATATAGGCAAGAAGATTGAGTTGCTTTGAGGTCAAATCAAAGCAACTCAGTTGACACACCTCAAAATTCAACTCCCCGTATCTCTCCATATATTTGGAGTTAGGTTAAATTGAGGTGATATTCGGGATCTACGCCATTTTTTCTTTAAGATCATGTCCTCCTTTTTCATTTATGATATGGTGATGAACGAACCAGTCCAGCCAGGGTCATCGGAGAAGATGACCGGCCTTTGGCTCCAGCGATGAGCTGGAAGGGTTCAGAGTCATTGATTTGATTTAAAACGTTTTAATCTGAAGCGCTCATTGTGATTACCAAATGTGTGGAATATTGACTAGCACGCACCATAGAACGCGCGTTCTCCACCACTTGATCTGCCACCTCAATTAATGAGGGAGATCAAGTGGTCCACGTTTTTTTTATTATCTGATTTTTATTTTTATTCCTTTGTTTTTCATTAATTCATATTAATTTTAATATTGATCCAAAAAATATGAGAGTTTCGCCAAAATAATTTAAATAAAATCCTCTTTCATTTTCTGAACTAAAGTTATTTTTTGGATCATTATTAATATTTTTCATGATTTAATTGAT
This sequence comes from Lathyrus oleraceus, assembly GCF_024323335.1. NCBI lineage: Eukaryota > Viridiplantae > Streptophyta > Magnoliopsida > Fabales > Fabaceae > Lathyrus > Lathyrus oleraceus. The sequence goes on along the minus strand of NC_066579.1, from coordinate 151,622,168 downwards.
TTTGTGAATATTTTTAATTGTGTAAAAATACTTTTGAGTTTCCAAAAATTCTGAAATTTTTTCTCCAAGGTCCTTTGACCTTGTTTGACCTATGATAAATCTCAATGTCATTTCTTTGGTGTTTTGATGAGGTTTTAGGAAATTGACCAACCATATTTAATTTAATGCATTAGTTTAAATATTTTTAATTGATTAATTGCCAAATTAATTGTGTAGAGCCATTTTAATTGACTTTGTGAGTTCAACTTGTATTGTTAGGCCTTGGTCAAGGTTGATTTGACTTTGTTAGGGTAATATCATTGGATTTAGGGGATTGATGGAATGTACATTCCATTTCCCAAAATGAATGAATGATCTTAACTTGGTAAAAGGCCTCCCTTGTCCAATTTGTGTTTGATTCGTTCCCCCTCCCTCTTCATCTCTTTCCCCTTCTTTATGCAATCATTTCATGGACCTATGATATCTTAATATCCTAAGGCTAGTTGATTGCAAAATTAACATAAGTATGGATGAGATTAGGCCCCCCACTTTGCATATTCTTTTTGTGTGTGGTATGTTTCATGAGTATAGTTCATCATACTATGTCTCTAACATGCATTAACACCAAAACTCTATTGCTTGACCTCAAATAGTTATGACTTCTACATAAGTCCAACTACTATTGCTTAACATAGCGCTAAATTTTGACACAAAAGGCATAACATTCTAGTTAGTGAGATTGTAAGTCTCCCCTATTTCATGGTATTGTGTGGAAACTTGGCGTTTTTTCCTTCCTTTGGAAGATGCCTTGGTCCAAGGATCCATGCTTGTGATAAATGGGTTGAGTGTTCTCCTAAGAATGACTTAAAACAAAACCAAAGCAAAAGCAATACTAACTTCTAACTCATTAACAACTAACATTTAATTTCAAGTCATTTATTTTTAAATGCAATTTAATTTCCAAGCTTTATTCATTTGCCATTATTCATACCATTCAAATTGTTTATGTTAATGTCATTTTCACTTTGTCTACTTGGACCGTATTTTGTGATTTTTTTTGTGTAAATTGTGTTTGTTTGTGTGGTCTTTGACCATTAATGTACATAATAAGAACAAAACCCCTAAAAAATATCTTGTGTGGCCTGTTGGTTTAATCTGAGATAATTGGACTTAGAATTTAGGCAACACTCCCTATGCAAAGGACTTGGCCAATGCCAACTTTCATGTAACCAAGTGCTTGAAATTTGTAACTCCATCTGATACATCATTGAAGATCCATTTGAGTTCATCTGCAACATGATCATGGGAAGCTGTTATATTGAACCTGTGATTTGTGCCATCTTGAAATTCATCTGCTACATGGGAAAATTTGAAGAAGATCATGGAGTTGCTAAGCTAGGATATGGCTATCTTTATTTGATGCCTTGCTCTTCGAGTTGATATTTTGTGCATCGTTTGTTGCTTGATTCTAAAGTCCAAGGGAAATTTGGCTTTCTATATGACATTCTTGTCTATTGGATTGCATCCCATTGGTCAGATCTTTTCAACTCTCAACTTTTAAATTTGTGCTTAGGATTAGTCTATTAATCTCATCCCTACTTCTTTAATTTCAAAATCTCTCCCTCCTTTTAAAATCTTTTTCACTTGTGTTTATTGATTTCTAAACTTTGACCATTTTTGCAAACTAGAAACTTTGGCCTTATGCCATTGCATTTTCAAACTCATTTTCTTAATCAAAGTTATAAATGAACTTAACTATACTTGACTTACAATTTCAAAAGCTAAAAATAACTAACACTCATTCAAACCATTTTTAGGTCTTTGTGCCTTTCAAACTTAATTTTTGTTAAAAGCAATGCACTCACTTTGAAATTGATACCACGAACTACGAGGTTTTGATCCCTCATTTTTATGTTAGTACGTAGGCATAAGTCTGGAGGTCTTGTCAAACACAAAAATATAATTAATGAATTCTTTTCTCATCCCCACACTCTTTTTATTTGCAAACATCATTTGTACAAAAATACATATGCACACAAAAAAGAGCTCCCTAGGAGTACCTAGGACACTTTGGGTGCTAACACCTTCCCTCTGTGTAACCAACCCCCTTACCTGTAATCTCTGGCATTTTATTAGTTTTAATTTGAAAAATTCTTATTCTTGGGTTTTGTTCGTACTTTTTCCCTTTCCCCTTGGAAACAATAAAAGCGCGGTGGCGACTCTTGTTTAATTGATGCCTAGCTTATCCATAGCTTGATGATCATGAATTTACCGCTATACCTGCAAAACGGGCTATGAGTCGACTCACACAGGGAATGCGTCGACTCAAACAGAGTATTTCCCATGGTTGAGTCGACCTGTCCGGACCCGCGGCAAAATGATTCAAAAGAAAACTGGATATGAGTCGACGCAAGGAGTGAATGAGTCGACTTAATCAGGATTTTCCAGAATTGAGTCGACCTATAAGTCGACCTGTTCCGACCTGAGGGAATATGGTTCAAAGAAAGAAGGAGAATTAGTCGACACAAGGAGGGAATGAGTCGACTCACTCAAGTTTCCCAGAATTGAGTCGACCTGTGAGTCGACCTGTTCGGACCTGAGGGTTTTGCGCCGAGTCATGAGTCGACTCACAAGGCTAAAACTTCCAAATATGAGTTTTTGCAATGTATTACACCTTTTTTTCACCTTTTTTTGTATGTAATGAATATTTTAGGGATGAAAATGAAAGGAATTGACCCATTGAATGAAAATGACTCGGCTTAATACATGAATATGACCATAAACTCAAACCCAAGATCTATAACTGACACATGGAAGCATGAGACGTGAACCTATGGACCAAGCATAGTGGCATGACAATGATCAAGTAAATGAATTAAATTGGATGGAAGTGATGATACCAAGGACTTGGATTATGACCAAAAGACTCAAGCACCAAAGGGGACAAAATGGACGGACCAAGTACAGGATGCTGAGTGCGACACACTGAGTGAGAGATCACATGAGATTAGGGTTAGGAGACACCATAAGGGTTTTGAGGCCCAGTTCATGTACGGAGGCCAAGCAACAAAATCCCTCAAGACCAAGAATCAGGGTTGCAACCCATACGATGCACGATACTAAAATCTTCAATCCAAACCTGCTTTGTTAACCAGAAACCTTGAATCTATTATGTTTGTTAGTATCTAATGGATATGCATGAGACATGAATGAGGTTAGATGGGTCTCAGGTTATGGGTTAGATGATTGCAAAAATGGGGGGGCAAATTTTGGGGTACTACAGACACGGGTGCCCGTGTCAGATGACATAACCCGTGTCAGCTGTAAGACCCTAATTTTGACCCTAAGATCCCTCATGATATCTCATCATATACATTAGCATTGGGATCACACCTTGGCATCCTCCTTACCCCTCATTCATTGGGATTGCATTGGGAGAGGTCACCAAGCACTTTTGATTATATCATACTTTGTTTTTCATTAGTTACTAACCAAAATACCAAAAATATATCTATGTATAGCTTTGTTTCTTTTGTAGGTAGTGTGTATGCTCACCTATGCTATATCAAGCTCATATCTAGGGTTTAAGACCCTCAGTGCAAAGGAGCTCAATCAAGAAATGGTTCACATTTGACTCTAGACATCATATATGGGTCCCTATGATCTTCACATATCATTTTGATCAAGAATTCATCAAGAGTTTGAAGTTTGTTTGCCTTGGAAACCCTAATTCATCTGGGTATCTTGTGTGACTTCCTCAACAAGTTTTTTAAACATTTGATCAAATAGTTCAAGAGATACTTCATATTACATCATCTGGAACATATATGATCCTCCATAAGTCCCAAAAGTCAAGAGAATATTAAGCTAGCAAGATGGTTCATGGTGGTTGACCGAAGAAAGTCAACTGGTCAAAGCTGGGGTTCCCTAGACCCTATCTCCTACAATATTTGTCATATGAAAATGAGTCTAAGAGAAAAGTTACTCATAATGAAATTGCAAACAACTTTCATCATATGCAAAGAAAAATAAGTGTCACCCAACAAAGTCGGAACGGGATTAAAAGCCGAGAAAATCCTAATAGCGTTCACATCCACAAACTTATCGATGTTGGGGAACAACACTAGCCCATATATGAGAAGTACAAATATGGCTTCAAAGGCATCCTCACTCATGGCCTTCCCATACACAGTAGCTTGAGCAATGAGGAACTCAGAAGGGAGACCTTGAATTCCACCTTTGGTAGTCATATGATCACCAACCAGAGATTCATCTATATGCAACATGTCATCTATCTCTCGAGAAGTAGGAATACTCTCTAAGCCACTGAACGGCAACTGGTCTAGAATAGGTATACCCACAATATAGGCATACTCCTCAAGCGTAGGCAAAAGCTGAAAATCTGGAAATGTGAAGCAATGGTACAAAGGATCATAAAACTGCACCAATATACTCATCAATCCTTCATCCACCTGAGTAGTCAGAAGAGGAAGAAGCTTCCCAAAACGAGCCTTGAAACCCAAGGGATCTAATACATAGGATGTCAAATTCCTTAGTTCTTTCAAATCTGGTTGTCTGAAGCTGTACTTCTTTGTATTCCTTCTTTGTCTTTCCATGTCTGGAAATTTGCAAATAGACCTCTTAAGTTCCCTGAAAATGTTCTTATTTTTTTTGATGATATGAATGAAAATGGGTGCATGAATGCATGAATGTGTAATACCCCAAAATTTACCCTTCATTTTTCCTGGAAAAAAAAAACGAACAAAAAAAAATGAAAAAAAAAATTTAATTAATTAATTAATTAAATAAATAAAATAAATAAATAAATAAAAGAAGACTTGGACCTCTCTCATTTGAGCCCACAAAGCCATGAAATTCAGTCTATAAATACCAAGGCTTCATTTGAGAAAAGAGGACAGAGAAAAGAGGGAGAAAAAGGGAGAGAAGCAAAACACTCTGAGGTTTCCTTGGAACAAAACCCTGAGGAAAAAGATAGTGAGAGAAGAGCTAACAGAGTTCAGAGCAGCCTCCAAACCCTGAAGGGAACTCAAATGCACAGAATCACCTCTGCCTCACATAAACCTTAAAGATTATTTTGTAAACCTCACGGGTGCAACTCAATTTCAATCAAGCTCTCCAATCAGGTTTGCCTTTATTCCCATTACCTTTTGCTTTGAAGTTGAATACTTTGAATGTTTGAGGTATGATGGATGAATTTCATTAGGTTTTTCGCCCATGGGTTTAATATGTATATGAATGTATAAACAATGCCTTGAATGTTTAACCGTTTAATTTTTGAGTGTATGCCACAGGGTTCAAGGTTTCTGAAACCATACTCTTATCCATGAAAAAAATGCTTATCGTGTTTCACTAACCCTTTTGTTGAGCTTTTGTGAGGGTTCACATATTTTTGCAGGGATACCCCCTGGAGGTTTCATTCCGATTACCTGTACTGACTCACCTTTCTTTGATGGCATTAGCTTGAGAGATCCCTGGGTTGCTTACTCCTTTAATTGTTGTTACTTCGGATCTTTATCCGTGTGGTACTTTTACCTCTTTTCCGCATTTTATCGCTTTCTTAGCTGGAAGACCTCGATAGGAGGCATTTGTTTTCTTTTGTTTATTTACTTTTGAGCCCCTTGTTGGCACATTTACTTTATACATGTTTGTTTTGTATGTGTTCGTATCCCTGTAGGTAGCGCGGTTCCTTCGTCAAGGACTGCATGTTTGCCCTCGCGCATCCCAAACCCTAAAACCCAAAGCAACACGTTATCTCCTTCTACTACAGGCGAGTAAGTCTCCAAGGTCGAGCATCCGGTAGATTGCGTAGTAACGTTGTTCGTCCAAAACCCAATCCATAACCCCGTAGTCAGCCGAACTACGGCTTGCTCTGATTCTCATTCCAGATGAGATACGTAGGCATAAGACGCGATGTCTTAGCGATCACACATCCCCCAACCCATAGGTCAGCCGAGCTACGAAGACTCTGATTCTCATATTCAGATGAGATACGTATGCAGTGGATGCGACATCCGCGCGAGTCATTTCTCTTAACCTTTTTAGTAAATAAACACATTAGGTAAACCCACACCCTTTAGACAAAAACCACAAAAGTGGATCCCGTAGAGTACTACGGATGCGTAGGGGTGCTAATACCTTCCCTTCGCATAACCGACTCCCGAACCCAAGATTTGGTTGCGAGACCCCGTCTTGTCCTTTCCTTTTTCAGGTTTACTTCGAGCGTTTCCTTTCCCTCCTTTGGGATGAATAACGCACGGTGGCGACTCTTCTGTCTTTTTCTTTCGCCAGTTGTTTTTTTCGCGCACTGTATTTTTCAGGTTGCGACAGCTGACGACTCCACTGGGGACTAAAAGAAGTTGACCTCTTGCTGGTCCATCTTCCCTAAGCGAGTCCCTCCTAGCTTTTGTGATTTCTTGTTCATTGGGTGTTCATGCTTTTGTACATTTATTTACTTACTTGCTTGCATTCATCTGCTGTATCTGTTGGAGCTGTTGTTTGTTTGTTGGGATGGGATGTTCTACGAGAGATAAGCCCATTACCCAGGCTTGAGTGTACACACAGGTTTTAGAGTGGATGATCATGAGGCTTGCGTGGCATGTTGCTACGTTAAGTCGTTCGTGAAGAACCACACCCAGGCGAGGTTTCTCTTGGATATATTATGTCCTACGGATGTTCCGTAACGACCTGATGTTCCTTTAGAAATCGTCGACTCTGGTGACCATTTCCCGAGAACTCAGTCGAGGCCTCTCCTCCGAGACGTGATTATGTTAGCTCTGGTGGGCGCATTCTCGTTGATCAATCCGAGGACACCGAGACTGGGAACTTGCTTTAGGATGTCCTGTTGAGGGGAGTCAGTGGAGGTCTTTTATCCCGTAATAATGCCAAACCTTCAGTGGTAAACGTATTATTCGCGACTGAAGGGCTGAAGTTGACGAACTTCTGTTCTTAGAACCTACCAGTGAGGGTGGGCTAAATTCAGGAAACCTTAACCTCCAACCAACCCGGTCTTCTGGAGCAGAGCTTTGATCTTTATATTCTTCAGTGGGTTTTCTCTTCAGACAGTGCAACCTGACAGATGTTCAAGCAGATACGGCAATCCTTATTGACATGCCACTGCATTGCATTCACATCATCACATCATTTTGCATTCATAATCATTCACACATGTTTATCCATTTCTGTGGGGTTTATATCTTCTTCTTGATTCTAGTCGGGGTTTTCTTCTTATACTATTTATCAGATGTGAGACTGGAATCAAGGGGTTAGAATACCTTTTGGAATTGATAAACATGTCATTGCATTTGCATAGTCATCAACATGTCTTGCATAACAGGTACCGCCACAGTGTTCTCAGTTGTTTGGTGTTCCACTAGCAGGATAGCTGACTCAGGCATTCACCGGTACGGTACCCGAGGGAATCAACAGAGAGCGATGAAAGGTGTACAAGCAGAGCTCGCTGAGATGAGGACCCGCATGACCCAATTCATGGATGTGGTTCAAGGGGTAGCTCAGGGACAACAAGAGCTCAGGTAGATGATACAGAGGAATCCCCCTGCTCAACCAGAGACGGTGACTGATCCTCCAGCTGGAGAGGTTAACGGACCCAGTGGGCCGGGGCCTACCCCGATCCCGCATGCCAACTCCGGTCAACAGCCCGTTCATGATAATCAGGACGATCAGTTCCCCCTACTTCAGGAAGACTTTGGCATGGGCCATGACATGGACCCGATGTTTAGAAGATTGGAAGAGAGGTTGAAGGCAGTAGAAGGACAGAATCCTTTGGGAGTAGATGTTGCTGACATAGGGCTGGTCCCAGGTGTGAGAGTGCCACCGAAATTCAAGGTACCGATATTTGACAAATACCATGGCAGCTCTTGCCCCAAAACTCACGTGCAAGCCTATTTCCGTAAAATGGTTGCATACTCTGAGGATGAGAAGCTACTTATGTACTTCTTCCAGGACAGCCTAGCTGGGGCATCCTTGGAATGGTACATGAGGCTGGATAGAGCCCACATTCGTTGTTGGAGGGATTTGGCGGAGGCTTTCTTGAAGCAGTATCAGTATAATGCAGACATGGCTCCGGACAGAACTCAACTTCAGAATCTGTCTCTTAAAAGCAATGAGTGCTTCAGGGAATACGCTCAACGCTGGAGGGAGACAGCTTCCCGTGTTCAGCCCCCTATGTTGGAGAAGGAAATGGCCAACATGTTCATGAATACGCTGCCTGGACCTTATCTGGAGCGTCTGGTGGGGTGCAATGCTTCCAACTTTGCTGATGTGGTCTCTACCGGAGAGAGGGTGGAGAATTACCTGAAGACCTGCAAGATCCAAAATGGAGGTGGATCTTCATCAGGGGTAGAAAAGTCGTTCGTTGGAGGGCATAAGCAGAGAGAGGGAGGAGTGAATTCTTTGGCTTCCTATCAGAACAGAGGTGTTAGAAGGAACAGTTTCCAGGATTATCGTCAACAACCGTATGTTGCGGCTGTGACCATTCCTGCTGCAGCACCACTACAACAACAACAACCGCAACGTCAACCAGCTCAGTACCAACAGCAGCAGCAACCGGGTAACAGACCCGCCTATCAACAGAGGCAAAGGATGATGGACCGGCGTTTTGACACTCTTCCTATGTCGTACGCTCAGTTGCTTTCTAGCCTTCAACAACTACAACTTGTGCAACTGCGCACTCTGGCTCCTCCCGTTGGTAGACTTTCGGTGGGTTACGACGCCAATGCTAGGTGTAGCTTCGACTCTGGGGCACCTGGCCACAATATTGAGAACTGCAAAGCTTTTAAGCACGTAGTTCAAGACCTCATAGATTCAAAGGCCATCGACCTTGCACCGGCTCCGAATGTCGTTAACAATCCCATGCCCCAGCATGGTGGTGCGAATGTTAATATGATGGAAGGAAAAGCCAAGTCCATTAAGGATGTGTTGAAGTTGAAGACTCCATTGTTGGATATCAAAGGATGCTTGCTGAAGGTCGATGTTTTCCCCGGTTGTGGGAAGGGTTGTTTGGATTGTGCCACTCAGAGTGGAGGTTGTTTGAAGCTACAACAGGGTATCCAGGCCTTGCTCGACAAAGGTATCCTCCAGGTTGAAGATTTGTCTGTCCAAGAGTCTGTGGAAGGGGTTGAGGAAGAAGGGTTTGAAGATGCTACTAATGAATTCGTAGATGTTGTTCCTACTGATTCGGTAATCCATGATGATGTATTTATTTCCAATGTGGTTGATCCTGATGTAATTGAACTTGATTCTGATGCTTCGGATGTGTGTACTTCAATGCCTCAGACTCGTCAGAGGCCGATTACTTTCTCCAGTGCTAGCATCATTCAGTATGGTCAAGTCTCTGCAGTCAACGAAGAAGATGGGGATAGTGATTGTGACATTGACAACTGGGTGCGTCCGAGGATCCCGGGTGAAGTCATCAACAATTGGTCTTCTGAAGAGATTATCCAAGTCACTCTCCTTGAAGAGTAATTTTCTTTGTTTATTCATGACTCATTGTAGGGCCCGTCTATGTGACACTTGCATTTTTATCATAAATAAAGGACGTATTTTTGCATTCAAATATTTCGTTCCCTGTCTTTCTATTTTTGCAGTTTTTCAAAATAAAAAAAATGGCAATGTTTTGTTTAGTTTTCACTTCTTGTTCACACTCATAAGCACATACCATCACTCATGCAGATGCACATCACCGGATCCTATTGATAACGTTTCTGCTATGGCTCGCTTCGACTTTGAAAATCCAATCTTTCAAGCTGAAAAAGAGGGTGATGAAGACTGTGAACTCCCTGAAGAGCTTACCAGGTTATTAAAACAAGAGGAAAGGGTTATTCAACCGCATCAAGAGTCTGTCGAAGTGATTAATCTCGGCACCGAGGACGCCAAGAGAGAAATCAAGATAGGGGCTGCTTTAGAAGACAATGTGAAGAAAGGGTTGATTGAGTTGCTGCAAGAATACGTTGACATCTTCGCCTGGTCTTATCAGGACATGCCTGGGCTGGACACAGACATCGTGGTACACCGCTTGCCTCTCAAAGAAGGTTGTCCTCCGGTCAAGCAGAAGCTGAGAAGAACAAGACCAGAGATGGCTATCAAGATAAAGGAAGAAGTACAAAAGCAGTTGGATGCAGGGTTTCTAGCAGTCACCAATTATCCGCCATGGGTTGCAAACATCATCCCAGTACCTAAGAAGGATGGAAAGGTACGGATGTGTGTCGACTACCGGGATCTGAACAGAGCTAGCCCTAAAGATGATTTCCCATTACCTCACATCGATGTTTTGGTGGATAATACAGCTCAGTTCTCGGTATTCTCTTTCATGGATGGCTTTTCTGGCTATAACCAAATCAAGATGGCACCAGAAGACATGGAAAAGACAACTTTCATAACCCCATGGGGCACTTTCTGCTACAAGGTGATGTCGTTTGGTCTGAAAAATGCCGGAGCAACATATCAACGAGCTATGGTAACTCTGTTCCATGATATGATTCATCATGAAATCGAGGTTTATGTGGATGATATGATTGCCAAATCTCAGACAGAAGAAGAACATTTGGTGAATTTGCAGAAACTGTTTGAGCGTTTGAGGAAATTCAAACTGAGACTTAACCCGAACAAGTGCACTTTCGGGGTGAGATCGGGAAAATTGTTGGGTTTTATCGTTAGCGGAAAAGGGATTGAGGTGGATCCCGACAAAGTAAAAGCAATACAGGAAATGCCTGAGCCAAGAACAGAGAAGCAAGTCCGTAGTTTCTTAGGGAGGTTGAACTACATTGCAAGGTTCATCTCTCACCTAACAACCACGTGTGAGCCAATTTTCAAATTGCTGAGGAAAGATCAGGCTATCAGGTGGAATGAAGATTGTCAAAGGGCTTTCGAGAAGATAAAAGAGTATCTGCAGAAACCTCTGATCCTTATACCTCCAGTTCCTGGGAAACCTCTGATAATGTACCTATCAGTGACTAAGAACTCGATGGGGTGTGTATTGGGACAGCATGACGAGTCTGGTCGAAAAGAGCATGCCATATACTACCTTAGCAAAAAGTTTACCGACTGTGAAGTCAAATATTCGCAGCTTGAGAAAACTTACTGTGCTTTGGCCTGGGCTGCTCGCCGACTGAGGCAGTATATGTTGAACCATACTACCTTGTTGATTTCTAAGATGGATCCAGTGAAATACATATTCGAGAAGCCAGCTCTCACCGGAAGGGTCGCTCGTTGGCAAATGATTTTAACAGAGTATGATATTCAGTACACGTCACAGAAGGCCATCAAAGGTAGTATTCTGTCAGACTACCTTGCCGAGCAGCCGATTGATGATTATGAGCCGATGAAGTTTGAATTCCCTGATGAAGACATCATGTTCCTCAAGATGAAAGACTGTGAAGAGCCAGTTGTTGAGGAGGGACCTGATCCAAACGAAAAATGGACTTTGTTGTTTGATGGGGCTGTCAATGCTAGAGGAAGTGGAATTGGTGCTGTCATTACAACTCCGAAAGGCGCCCACATACCTTTCACCGCTCGTTTGACTTTTGAGTGCATAAATAATGAAGCTGAGTACGAGGCCTGTATCTTGGGTATTGAGCAAGCCATTGATTTGAGAATCAAGACTTTGGACATCTTCGGAGATTCAGCTCTGGTGATCAATCAAGTGAATGGTGATTGGAATACTCTCCAACCCACTCTGGTCCCCTACAGAGACTACACGAGAAGACTGTTGACTTTATTCACAACAGTAAAATTGTATCATATACCTCGTGATGAGAACCAGATGGCAGACGCATTTGCTACTCTATCCTCCATGATCAAGGTAATTCGCTGGAACCATGCTCCTAGGATCGATGTGATGCGCCTTGACAGGGCCGCATATGTGTTTGCTGCTGAACTG